>NC_086448.1:766604777-767303106 GCF_028390025.1 Pseudophryne corroboree
TCAACATTAGCTTGGGAGGCACCGATAGCTAGTGCCTCCCGTTGACAATTATAACGGGATAAAGCGGGGTGGGCGGGGCCATGCACTGGGCTGTAAAAGCCCATTAAATATAGTGGAGAAAGCGGCACTAGTGTGAGTGCCTCGTTGACAGGGACGGGCTTTCAGCACACATTAAAGCACGCCCCTGTCAGCGAGATTGATTTGATTGGACAGCGGATCCAGTGATGGATCCGCTGTCCAATCACCCACACTGTGGCGCAGGGAAGCAGCGGCAGGACAAGAAAGCAGCTGGTGTACACACGAGGCAGCAGAGCATGTGTACTTCTGTGGGTGCTGCGGCTGCCTGGCAGATAGTGTCCCGGACAGCGCAGGAGCTCCGGCCTCAGCCTCTTACCACTGCCGCCGGCAAGATAACTGCAGGGGAGCCGCGGCCCCGCTCCGTGCCAGACAGGCGTACTGAGACCAGCGACGGCGCGGCCTTCTCCCTGTCCTCGGAAGCGGCGCCCAGCAGCGGTGTGTGTCTCCGACCTGCAATGAGGGGTAAGAAGTGGAGGCTGCGGGAGAGAGAGAGACGCACAGATGGGAAATGAGGATGTCAGCATTTGTACTTGTCAGGTGTGTAGGTGTGTGTCTCTGTGTGTGTGTGTGTGTGTGTGTGTGTGTGTGTGTGTGTGTGTGTGTGTGTGTGTGGTGGTGGGGGGTGTTACTGGGCAGACAGCAGCACACTAATGCTCCCATTTATGTGAGAAAGACCTGCATTATTTAGTTAGCAAGACCCCACAGAGCTGTTTTAAGTGTCAGTACTATGGCCCTCATTCCGAGTTGTTCGCTCGGTATTTTTCATCGCATCGCAGTGAAAATCCGCTTAGTGCGCATGCGCAATGTTCGCACTGCGACTGCGCCAAGTAACTTTACTATGAAGAAAGTATTTTTACTCACGGCTTTTTCTTCGCTCCGGCGATCGTAATGTGATTGACAGGAAATGGGTGTTACTGGGCGGAAACACGGCGTTTCAGGGGCGTGTGGCTGAAAACGCTACCGTTTCCGGAAAAAACGCAGGAGTGGCCGGAGAAACGGTGGGAGTGCCTGGGCGAACGCTGGGTGTGTTTGTGACGTCAACCAGGAACGACAAGCACTGAACTGATCGCACAGGCAGAGTAAGTCTGGAGCTACTCTGAAACTGCTAAGTAGTTAGTAATCGCAATATTGCGAATACATCGGTCGCAATTTTAAGAAGCTAAGATTCACTCCCAGTAGGCGGCGGCTTAGCGTGTGTAACTCTGCTAAATTCGCCTTGCGACCGATCAACTCGGAATGAGGGCCTATATTTTTCTTCCTCTAATTGATCTAATTCCCCGCATTCTTTCTAGCAGAGGGCCTCAAGATGTCTAGTGTGCTCTGGTCCTGGGTCACATTACAATGAGTCCCATCAGCTCACCTCCTCTCATTTTCCCCGACTCGCCTTGTGGTGATAGGAGCCCGACAGCAGCTGCGGCCCAGTGATCTCTCTCCATTACCCCGCCACGGTTGGCACTGGGGAGGGGGGCAGAGCCAAGTGCAGCTAATCTGCAGCAGCCCCTGAGGCAACGAGAAGCCCAGAGCTGGGAGTGCATGCAGTGGCCGGCGCTCTTCCCTCTCCTTCCTCCTCCCAGCCAGCAGCAGCACTGGTGCCTGCACTCTCACAGACTGGGGACTCTACACAGGGCACATCTGCCCAGGACCCAGGTGAGAAGGGGGCAGCTGGGCTAGGTGGGAAGTGACTGGGCAGCTCACCCCCAGCTCCTCTACAGCCACCCGGGTGACATGGGCTGCAGGGAGATATTGGGGAGGGGGATTCAGAAGCCAATTGGTGATGCTGCCCATACCATCCTGTGTAGATCAGTACTGAGGGGGTAATTCAGACCTGGTCGCACGCAGGCGTTTTTATGCACTGCTGCAACCAGGCAATCGCCGCCTACAGGGGAGGGGGTAATGCCTGTGCAGGGGTGCAATGGGCTGTGCAGTGAGCTGCACAAACAAAAGTTCTGCACAGCCCAGGACTTACCTGCTGCGATAATCCAGGAAGCAGCTGACATCAGGGACCCTCCTCTGCAACGGCCGGACATGCCTGCGTTTCTTCCGACACTCCCAGAAAACGGTGAGTTGCCGCCCAGAAACGCCTTCTGCTTGTCAATCTTCTTGCGATCACCCCTGCGATCGCTTTCTTCATAGAATCCGCTGCTCTCCAGCAACCCCTGTCGCTGGGCAACAGCGCGCCTGCGCAATGCGGCCCGCACGCATGCGCAGTTCAGACCTGATCGCACAGCTGCGAGAAAATGCAGCGTGCAAATGGGTCTGAATGACCCCCTCTAACCACAGTATATACACAAGGCTGCAGGACCAACCCACCACCTCGTGCACTCTATTGTATCTGCTGTTCCTACAAAGTGAGCTGAGATTTGTGTTCTTATGCTGTTGGGGATGTAGTGGAGAAACCAGTGCCTCCCCAGCCTTTGACCTCACCGCACGCCACTGGATTGCAGAATCTGCAACCTAACCTGATTAACCCCCCAAGTCCCACCCAGAATTGTGATCACAATCTATTTGCAATCGCTTTGCTGAACAGGAAATAGCAGATGCCCCTTGCATATGCAGCTGCACCGCCACCATTTTCTTTATCAGACCGGCTATGTGTGACATCACGCAGCCGCCCCAATAACGGTCTGGCCACCGTTGAGGAGGACAAATGTTCAACGCTGCCCCCTGAGTGACTCCTAGCGCCGAGAAAGCTATTCTTCCGGAGACGGAGTGTTTAGCAGGCGCTGCCATTCCTCCTGCCATTTTGCCACGCCCCTTCACCCGTTTTTGGCTACCCTGGTTACAATCTGTTACACAAGCTCACAGCAATGGCAGGTTCTTCTGTCGCAAAAGTAAGTCTACATGCCAGTGAATTGCTGCACCAAAACATGCTCAATAGAGGTTTTTTTATTTTATTTTTTATTAAAGCAGGCAAACAGTAACAGAAGAAGCAGACTTTTCAGGCTAAAAGATCTCCTTGTTCAAGTGCAGAAAAATGTCTGTATTTATACATTGTACCTGGCAGTGCTTAAAGTGGTCTTGGAGTGGTGGTGGAACTCATCCCCCCCCCCCCCCCCCCCATCCTCATTAAGCAGAGCCAGGACCAGTGCAAGGGATTAGGCACCCCCTCTACTTGCAAAACAAAAAGGGGTGTGGTCTCACAAGGAGGGGTGTGGTCACATAATAGTACCCCCAATTCAGATTACGCCTCACAGTAGAACAATCTTAGGAGGCAGGTCCCTCCTTCCCGGCCAGTGCCATCATTCCAGTGATATTTGGGAAGATGATGCTGGCCAATAGAGAGCAAAGACTCTGGTACAGTGCCAGAGTCTTTGCTTTCTATGTGCGACACCATCTTCCCAAAGAGATCACCGGGAAGATGGCGCCACTGCCACTGGCTACAGCACAGGCATATTGGGGAGGGGTAGCAACTGGGGCCCCTGCTGGGCCCCTCCAGCAGCCCCTGCACCAATGCATGTCTTTCGTCGGTTTTGGGGCATTTTTACAACAACATGGTGACGACACTGTTGCACAGAAATTTTCAACTTTTTACAACTCGCGGCACACTGAACAAGATTTAAATATTGCCAAGGCACACTCAGATATAATGGTGATGCATGGTGCAGTTGCGTGTCCTAGGATGTCATGTCGCAGATTTTCCATAGGTAACTCCTGAGCCACATCTGAGAGAGCCATAACAGCCCAACACTGCCCGGGTCCAAAATTAGAACTGGCTCTGCAGCCGCTGAACTCTCCAGTATTGATCGAGCCAGGGCCTCAGTAGCGGCAAAACACTGACGGGCCTGGCTCTGCTTCTATGGCAGCACACCTGGAGACTGCTCAGGGCACACTAGTGTGCTACGGCACAGTGGTTGAAAAACACTAGTCTAGTGTGTACCCATGATATGCGTGATCCCGGGGGTCGGTAGTTACTAGCGATTACATGCCACAGAATGCAGTATGTCACGTCTCCCACTTCCTATCAGACCTGACATCACCGATGTCAGGTCAGGTACAGCTCGTTTAGTGTGTACCCAGCCTAAGCTTCTGGCCCACATTCCCTGTGGATTCTACCCCTGTCACAAAATCTATGTGCACTACGTAGAATCAGGTGCGTTTGCACAAAATGCTATGTGGAAAGCACACTTTTGCGCATTTGAGAAAAATATTTTCTAAGTAGAAATTACTTTTTCTAAATGGCTTCAAAACATGTAATACTATATAAATAAATCTTGTTATATTGTATTGTGTTGCGAACATTTGTTCCCAAAACTAGAAACCAGACTTTTTCAATCTACATTTGTTATGTTAAGCCTTATTCTTGCAGAGTCAGTTTTCGTACATGGCGATATCATTTTTTAAAAAGTGGTAGACCCGATCACATAATCTCCGTGTAATTGCGATGAAATGACAAGATTACGGAGGACTGATGTCACCGTTACTGCCTCGCCAGTTAATAGGTCCAAGCTTTAGACTGCACCCAGAACGTCGGATTGCTCTTATCTCGGACAATTGCCTCATTGTAGCTGAA
The DNA here is from genome assembly GCF_028390025.1 of Pseudophryne corroboree. NCBI lineage: Eukaryota > Metazoa > Chordata > Amphibia > Anura > Myobatrachidae > Pseudophryne > Pseudophryne corroboree. The sequence continues at coordinate 766,609,366 of NC_086448.1, forward strand.
ATTGCAAGTTGTCATTACGATTAAATAGTTTGGAGCCTAATATCTATCTCACTGGCAGGATGCCCGTAGATATAAAACTCTGGACTACTTTAAGGTTTTACATTCCATTGTGTAACTTGTAAGAGAATGTGATAATGAAGCAGTTAAAAAAAAAAAAAAAAGTACTTTGAAAAGAAACTTTGCTCGTTTCATATTATTAAATCTTATTCAGTGGAGGGACATGGGCCAAAGGCTAAGTAAAAAAATCCCTCAGATATAATGGCTTTAAAATGGCATACCCTGATGTAATGTTATACCTAGTGATGAGCGCCTGAAATTTTTCGGGTTTTGTGTTTTGGTTTTGGGTTCGGTTCCGCGGCCGTGTTTTGGGTTCGACCGCGTTTTGGCAAAACCTCACCGAATTTTTTTTGTCGGATTCGGGTGTGTTTTGGATTCGGGTGTTTTTTTCAAAAAACCCTAAAAAACTGCTTAAATCATAGAATTTGGGGGTAATTTTGATCCCATATTATTATTAACCTCAAAAACCATAATTTCCACTCATTTTCAGTCTATTCTGAATACCTCACACCTCACAATATTATTTTTAGTCCTAAAATTTGCACCGAGGTCGCTGGATGACTAAGCTAAGCGACCCTAGTGGCCGACACAAACACCTGGCCCATCTAGGAGCGGCACTGCAGTGTCACGCAGGATGTCCCTTCCAAAAAACCCTCCCCAAACAGCACATGACGCAAAGAAAAAAAGAGGCGCAATGAGGTAGCTGTGTGAGTAAGATTAGCGACCCTAGTGGCCGACACAAACACCGGGCCCATTTAGGAGTGGCACTGCAGTGTCACGCAGGATGTCCCTTCCAAAAAACCCTCCCCAAACAGCACATGACGCAAAGAAATAAAGAGGCGCAATGAGGTAGCTGTGTGAGTAAGATTAGCGACCCTAGTGGCCGACACAAACACCGGGCCCATCTAGGAGTGGCACTGCAGTGTCACGCAGGATGTCCCTTCCAAAAAACCCTCCCCAAACAGCACATGACGCAAAGAAAAAAAGAGGCGCAATGAGGTAGCTGTGTGAGTAAGATTAGCGACCGTAGTGGCCGACACAAACACCGGGCCCATCTAGGAGTGGCACTGCAGTGTCACGCAGGATGGCCCTTCCAAAAAACCCTCCCCAAACAGCACATGACGCAAAGAAAAAAAGAGGCGCAATGAGGTAGCTGACTGTGTGAGTAAGATAAGCGACCCTAGTGGCCGACACAAACACCGGGCCCATCTAGGAGTGGCACTGCAGTGTCACGCAGGATGTCCCTTCCAAAAAACCCTCCCCAAACAGCACATGACGCAAAGAAAAAAAGAGGCGCAATGAGGTAGCTGTGTGAGTAAGATTAGCGACCGTAGTGGCCGACACAAACACCGGGCCCATCTAGGAGTGGCACTGCAGTGTCACGCAGGATGGCCCTTCCAAAAAACCCTCCCCAAACAGCACATGACGCAAAGAAAAAAAGAGGCGCAATGAGGTAGCTGACTGTGTGAGTAAGATAAGCGACCCTAGTGGCCGACACAAACACCGGGCCCATCTAGGAGTGGCACTGCAGTGTCACGCAGGATGTCCCTTCCAAAAAACCCTCCCCAAACAGCACATGACGCAAAGAAAAAAAGAGGCGCAATGAGGTAGCTGTGTGAGTAAGATTAGCGACCGTAGTGGCCGACACAAACACCGGGCCCATTTAGGAGTGGCACTGCAGTGTCACGCAGGATGTCCCTTCCAAAAAACCCTCCCCAAACAGCACATGACGCAAAGAAAAAAAGAGGCGCAATGAGGTAGCTGTGTGAGTAAGATTAGCGACCCTAGTGGCCGACACAAACACCGGGCCCATCTTGGAGTGGCACTGCAGTGTCACGTAGGATGTCCCTTCCAAAAAACCCTCCCCAAACAGCACATGACGCAAAGAAAAAAAGAGGCGCAATGAGGTAGCTGTGTGAGTAAGATTAGCGACCGTAGTGGCCGACACAAACACCGGGCCCATTTAGGAGTGGCACTGCAGTGTCACGCAGGATGTCCCTTCCAAAAAACCCTCCCCAAACAGCACATGACGCAAAGAAAAAAAGAGGCGCAATGAGGTAGCTGTGTGAGTAAGATTAGCGACCCTAGTGGCCGACACAAACACCGGGCCCATCTAGGAGTGGCACTGCAGTGTCACGCAGGATGTCCCTTCCAAAAAACCCTCCCCAAACAGCACATGACGCAAAGAAAAAAAGAGGCGCAATGAGGTAGCTGTGTGAGTAAGATTAGCGACCGTAGTGGCCGACACAAACACCGGGCCCATTTAGGAGTGGCACTGCAGTGTCACGCAGGATGTCCCTTCCAAAAAACCCTCCCCAAACAGCACATGACGCAAAGAAAAAAAGAGGCGCAATGAGGTAGCTGTGTGAGTAAGATTAGCGACCCTAGTGGCCGACACAAACACCGGGCCCATCTAGGAGTGGCACTGCAGTGTCACGCAGGATGGCCCTTCCAAAAAACCCTCCCCAAACAGCACATGACGCAAAGAAAAAAAGAGGCGCAATGAGGTAGCTGACTGTGTGAGTAAGATAAGCGACCCTAGTGGCCGACACAAACACCGGGCCCATTTAGGAGTGGCACTGCAGTGTCACGCAGGATGTCCCTTCCAAAAAACCCTCCCCAAACAGCACATGACGCAAAGAAAAATAAAAGAAAAAAGAGGTGCAAGATGGAATTGTCCTTGGGCCCTCCCACCCACCCTTATGTTGTATAAACAAAACAGGACATGCACACTTTAACCAACCCATCATTTCAGTGACAGGGTCTGCCACACGACTGTGACTGATATGACGGGTTGGTTTGGACCCCCCCCAAAAAAGAAGCAATTAATCTCTCCTTGCACAAACTGGCTCTACAGAGGCAAGATGTCCACCTCATCATCATCCTCCGATATATCACCGTGTACATCCCCCTCCTCACAGATTATCAATTCGTCCCCACTGGAATCCACCATCTCAGCTCCCTGTGTACTTTGTGGAGGCAATTGCTGCTGGTCAATGTCTCCGCGGAGGAATTGATTATAATTCATTTTAATGAACATCATCTTCTCCACATTTTCTGGATGTAACCTCGTACGCCGATTGCTGACAAGGTGAGCGGCGGCACTAAACACTCTTTCGGAGTACCCACTTGTGGGAGGGCAACTTAGGTAGAATAAAGCCAGTTTGTGCAAGGGCCTCCAAATTGCCTCTTTTTCCTGCCAGTATAAGTATGGACTGTGTGACGTGCCTACTTGGATGCGGTCACTCATATAATCCTCCACCATTCTTTCAATGGGGAGAGAATCATATGCAGTGACAGTAGACGACATGTCCGTAATCGTTGTCAGGTCCTTCAGTCCGGACCAGATGTCAGCATCAGCAGTCGCTCCAGACTGCCCTGCATCACCGCCAGCGGGTGGGCTCGGAATTCTGAGCCTTTTCCTCGCACCCCCAGTTGCAGGAGAATGTGAAGGAGGAGATGTTGACAGGTCGTGTTCCGCTTGACTTGACAATTTTCTCACCAGCAGGTCTTTCAACCCCAGCAGACTTGTGTCTGCCGGAAAGAGAGATCCAAGGTAGGCTTTAAATCTAGGATCGAGCATGGTGGCCAAAATGTAGTGCTCTGATTTCAACAGATTGACCACCCATGAATCCTTGTTAAGCGAATTAAGGGCTCCATCCACAAGTCCCACATGCCTAGCGGAATCGCTCCGTGTTAGCTCCTCCTTCAATGTCTCCAGCTTCTTCTGCAAAAGCCTGATGAGGGGAATGACCTGACTCAGGCTGGCAGTGTCTGAACTGACTTCACGTGTGGCAAGTTCAAAGGGCAGCAGAACCTTGCACAACGTTGAAATCATTCTCCACTGCGCTTGAGACAGGTGCATTCCACCTCCTATATCGTGCTCAATTGTATAGGCTTGAATGGCCTTTTGCTGCTCCTCCAACCTCTGAAGCATATAGAGGGTTGAATTCCACCTCGTTACCACTTCTTGCTTCAGATGATGGCAGGGCAGGTTCAGTAGTTTTTGGTGGTGCTCCAGTCTTCTGTACGTGGTGCCTGTACGCCGAAAGTGTCCCGCAATTCTTCTGGCCACCGACAGCATCTCTTGCACGGCCCTGTCGTTTTTTAAATAATTCTGCACCACCAAATTCAAGGTATGTGCAAAACATGGGACGTGCTGGAATTTGCCCATATTTAATGCACACACAATATTGCTGGCGTTGTCCGATGCCACAAATCCACAGGAGAGTCCAATTGGGGTAAGCCATTCCGCGATGATCTTCCTCAGTTGCCGTAAGAGGTTTTCAGCTGTGTGCGTATTCTGGAAAGCGGTGATACAAAGCGTAGCCTGCCTAGGAAAGAGTTGGCGTTTGCGAGATGCTGCTACTGGTGCCGCCGCTGCTGTTCTTGCGGCGGGAGTCCATACATCTACCCAGTGGGCTGTCACAGTCATATAGTCCTGACCCTGCCCTGCTCCACTTGTCCACATGTCCGTGGTTAAGTGGACATTGGGTACAGCTGCATTTTTTAGGACACTGGTGACTCTTTTTCTGAGGTCTGTGTACATTTTCGGTATCGCCTGCCTAGAGAAATGGAACCTAGATGGTATTTGGTACCGGGGACACAGTACCTCCAACAAGTCTCTAGTTGGCTCTGCAGTAATGATGGATACCGGAACCACGTTTCTCACCACCCAGGATGCCAAGGCCTCAGTTATCCGCTTTGCAGTAGGATGACTGCTGTGATATTTCATCTTCCTCGCAAAGGACTGTTGGACAGTCAATTGCTTGGTGGAAGTAGTAAAAGTGGTCTTACGACTTCCCCTCTGGGATGACCATCGACTCCCAGCAGCAACAACAGCAGCGCCAGCAGCAGTAGGCGTTACACGCAAGGATGCATCGGAGGAATCCCAGGCAGGAGAGGAATCATCAGAATTGCCAGTGACATGGCCTGCAGGACTATTGGCATTCCTCGGGAAGGAGGAAATTGACACTGAGGGAGTTGGTGGGGTGGTTTGCGTGAGCTTGGTTACAAGAGGAAGGGATTTACTGGTCAGTGGACTGCTTCCGCTGTCACCCAAAGTTTTTGAACTTGTCACTGACTTATTATGAATGCGCTGCAGGTGACGTATAAGGGAGGATGTTCCGAGGTGGTTAACGTCCTTACCCCTACTTATTACAGCTTGACAAAGGGAACACACGGCTTGACACCTGTTGTCCGCATTTCTGTTGAAATACCTCCACACCGAAGAGCTGATTTTTTTGGTATTTTCACCAGGCATGTCAACGGCCATATTCCTCCCACGGACAACAGGTGTCTCCCCGGGTGCCTGACTTAAACAAACCACCTCTCCATCAGAATCCTCCTGGTCAATTTCCTCCCCAGCGCCAGCAACACCCATATCCTCCTCATCCTGGTGTACTTCAACACTGACATCTTCAATCTGACTATCAGGAACTGGACTGCGGGTGCTCCTTCCAGCACTTGCAGGGGGCGTGCAAATGGTGGAAGGCGCATGCTCTTCACGTCCAGTGTTGGGAAGGTCAGGCATCGCAACCGACACAATTGGACTCTCCTTGTGGATTTGGGATTTCGAAGAACGCACAGTTCTTTGCGGTGCTACTGCTTTTGCCAGCTTGAGTCTTTTCATTTTTCTAGCGAGAGGCTGAGTGCCTCCATCCTCATGTGAAGCTGAACCACTAGCCATGAACATAGGCCAGGGCCTCAGCCGTTCCTTGCCACTCCGTGTGGTAAATGGCATATTGGCAAGTTTACGCTTCTCCTCCGACAATTTTATTTTAGGTTTTGGAGTCCTTTTTTTATTGATATTTGGTGTTTTGGATTTGACATGCTCTGTACTATGACATTGGGCATCGGCCTTGGCAGACGACGTTGCTGGCATTTCATCGTCTCGGCCATGACTAGTGGCAGCAGCTTCAGCACGAGGTGGAAGTGGATCTTGATCTTTCCCTAATTTTGGAACCTCAACATTTTTGTTCTCCATATTTTAATAGGCACAACTAAAAGGCACCTCAGGTAAACAATGGAGATGGATGGATACTAGTATACAATTATGGACGGACTGCCGAGTGCCGACACAGAGGTAGCTACAGCCGTGGACTACCGTACTGTACTGTGTCTGCTGCTAATATAGACTGGTTGATAAAGAGATGTAGTAGTATGTATGTATAAAGAAGAAAGAAAAAAAAACCACGGGTAGGTGGTATACAATTATGGACGGACTGCCGAGTGCCGACACAGAGGTAGCTACAGCCGTGAACTACCGTACTGTACTGTGTCTGCTGCTAATATAGACTGGTTGATAAAGAGATGTAGTAGTATGTATGTATAAAGAAGAAAGAAAAAAAAACCTCGGGTAGGTGGTATACAATTATGGACGGACTGCCGAGTGCCGACACAGAGGTAGCTACAGCCGTGGACTACCGTACTGTACTGTGTCTGCTGCTAATATAGACTGGTTGATAAAGAGATGTAGTAGTATGTATGTATAAAGAAGAAAGAAAAAAAAACCTCGGGTAGGTGGTATACAATTATGGACGGACTGCCGAGTGCCGACACAGAGGTAGCTACAGCCGTGAACTACCGTACTGTACTGTGTCTGCTGCTAATATAGACTGGTTGATAAAGAGATGTAGTAGTATGTATGTATAAAGAAGAAAGAAAAAAAAACCACGGGTAGGTGGTATACAATTATGGACGGACTGCCGAGTGCCGACACAGAGGTAGCTACAGCCGTGGACTACCGTACTGTACTGTGTCTGCTGCTAATATAGACTGGTTGATAAAGAGATGTAGTAGTATGTATGTATAAAGAAGAAAGAAAAAAAAACCACGGGTAGGTGGTACACAATTATGGACGGACTGCCGAGTGCCGACACAGAGGTAGCTACAGCCGTGAACTACCGTACTGTACTGTGTCTGCTGCTAATATAGACTGGTTGATAAAGAGATGTAGTAGTATGTATGTATAAAGAAAGAAAAAAAAACCACGGGTAGGTGGTATACAATTATGGACGGACTGCCGAGTGCCGACACAGAGGTAGCTACAGCCGTGAACTACCGTACTGTACTGTGTCTGCTGCTAATATAGACTGGTTGATAAAGAGATGTAGTAGTATGTATGTATAAAGAAGAAAGAAAAAAAAACCACGGGTAGGTGGTATACAATTATGGACGGACTGCCGAGTGCCGACACAGAGGTAGCTACAGCCGTGGACTACCGTACTGTACTGTGTCTGCTGCTAATATAGACTGGTTGATAAAGAGATGTAGTAGTATGTATGTATAAAGAAGAAAGAAAAAAAAACCTCGGGTAGGTGGTATACAATTATGGACGGACTGCCGAGTGCCGACACAGAGGTAGCTACAGCCGTGAACTACCGTACTGTACTGTGTCTGCTGCTAATATAGACTGGTTGATAAAGAGATGTAGTAGTATGTATGTATAAAGAAGAAAGAAAAAAAAACCACGGGTAGGTGGTATACAATTATGGACGGACTGCCGAGTGCCGACACAGAGGTAGCTACAGCCGTGGACTACCGTACTGTACTGTGTCTGCTGCTAATATAGACTGGTTGATAAAGAGATGTAGTAGTATGTATGTATAAAGAAGAAAGAAAAAAAAACCACGGGTAGGTGGTATACAATTATGGATGGACTGCCGAGTGCCGACACAGAGGTAGCTACAGCCGTGAACTACCGTACTGTACTGTGTCTGCTGCTAATATAGACTGGTTGATAAAGAGATGTAGTAGTATGTATGTATAAAGAAGAAAGAAAAAAAAACCACGGGTAGGTGGTATACAATTATGGACGGACTGCCGAGTGCCGACACAGAGGTAGCTACAGCCGTGGACTACCGTACTGTACTGTGTCTGCTGCTAATATAGACTGGTTGATAAAGAGATGTAGTAGTATGTATGTATAAAGAAGAAAGAAAAAAAAAACACGGGTAGGTGGTATACAATTATGGATGGACTGCCGAGTGCCGACACAGAGGTAGCTACAGCCGTGAACTACCGTACTGTGTCTGCTGCGACTGGATGATAAATAATGATATAAAAAATATATATATATCACTACTGCAGCCGGACAGGTATATATTATATAATGACGGACCTGCTGGACACTGTCTGTCAGCAGAATGAGTTTTTTATAGAATAAAAAAAAAAACACCACACAAGTGAAGTCACACGACGAGTGTTTAACTTTTTCAGGCAATCACAATATAGTATACTACTAACTATACTGGTGGTCAGTGTGGTCAGGTCACTGGTCAGTCACACTGGCAGTGGCACTCCTGCAGCAAAAGTGTGCACTGTTTAATTTTAATATAATATGTACTCCTGGCTCCTGCTATAACCTATAACTGGCACTGCAGTGCTCCCCAGTCTCCCCCACAATTATAAGCTGTGTGAGCTGAGCACAGTCAGATATATATACATAGATGATGCAGCACACTGGGCTGAGCAGTGCACACAGATATGGTATGTGACTGAGTCACTGTGTGTATCGTTTTTTTCAGGCAGAGAACGGATATATTAAATAAAACTGCACTGTCTGGTGGTCACTGTGGTCAGTCACTAGTAAACTCTGCACTCTCTACACTTCTACAGTACTCCTAAGCTCCAGTAAATCAGGTCAATCTCTCTCTCTCTCTCTCTCTCTTCTAATCTAAATGGAGAGGACGCCAGCCACGTCCTCTCCCTATCAATCTCAATGCACGTGTGAAAATGGCGGCGACGCGCGGCTCCTTATATAGAATCCGAGTCTCGCGAGAATCCGACAGCGTCATGATGACGTTCGGGCGCGCTCGGGTTAACCGAGCAAGGCGGGAGGATCCGAGTCTGCTCGGACCCGTGAAAAAAACCATGAAGTTCGGGCGGGTTCGGATTCAGAGAAACCGAACCCGCTCATCTCTAGTTATACCGCCGCAGCAGATATTGGTGGTCATTCCGAGTTGTTCGCTCGCTAGCTGCTTTTAGCAGCATTGCACACGCTAGGCCGCCGCCCTCTGGGAGTGTATCTTAGTTTAGCAGAATAGCGAACGAAAGATTAGCAGAACTGCTACTAAATAATTCCTTGCAATTTCTGAGTAGCTCCGGACCTACTCACAGATTGCGATCAGCTCAGTCCGTTTAGTTCCTGGTTTGACATCACAAACACGCCCTGCGTTTGGCCAGCCACTCCCCCATTTCTCCAGACACTCCCGCGTTTTTTCCTGACACGCCTGCGTTTTTTAGCACACTCCCGGAAAATGCTCAGTTACCACCCAGAAACGCCCCTTTCCTGTCAATCATTCACCGATCAGCAGTGCGACTGAAAAGCGCCGCAGAAGCCACAGCAAAACTGCTAAGTTTTTAGTTAAATAACTAAGCGCATGCGCCCTGCGTGCTTTGCGCATGCGCAATTTGCAACAAATCGCAGCATAGCGAAAATCGGCCATTGTCACACGCAATTTCTACAGAGTCAAAACTAAATTGTGATCTTGTCATAGGTAATGCACCAGGCATGTCACAACATTGTAATCTCCAGCCTAAGTATGCAGTGTTCTGACATGATATATAGGTTGCAGTTAGATCATCAAAATACAGGTAAATGTTTTATAATAGCTTGCGGTGTAATAATTCAGACTTTCTAAGAGAAAACATTATTGGATTTTGTGCTGGTGACACCAAGAGGAAAGACAGGGGCAGCGAAATAAAACGCTTATATAATACGGTTCCAGCTCTGGTAAAAAGTATTATATTATATTCATATTTGCCAACTCTCCCTGAATGTCTGGGAGACTCCCTGAAATACTGTAGCAGCAGTCTCCCTGACTTCCTGAAGAGTCTGGCAATCTCCCGGATCGTACCTTACCCATAGTTGCCTACCCTCCCTCATTCTGCAGGAGACTCCCTGAAATAGTAGCAATCTCCCTGACTCCCTGAATAGTCCAGCAATCTCCCTGATTGCACCTTACTCCCATTATGCAGCTGTTACATTCTTGGGGGAAAAATAAATCAGAGATACATACATTCAAATGGGATCATCAGTAGCATTACTTGCATTGCTTATAAGGCACAATGATCCCTATGGCTACATGCGTTTTAAATAGAGATGTGCACCGGAAATTTTTCGGGTTTTGTGTTTTGGTTTTGGATTCGGTTGCGCAGCCGTGTTTTGGATTCGGACGCATTTTGGCAAAACCTCCCTGAAAATGTTTTGTCGGATTCGGGTGGGTTTTTTCAATACCCCCTCAAAAACAGCTTAAATCATAGAATTTGGGGGTAATTTTGATCCCATAGTATTATTAACCTCAATAACCATAATTTCCACTCATTTCCAGTCTATTCTGAACACCTCACAATATTATTTTTAGTCCTAAAATTTGCACCGAGGTCGCTGGATGACTAAGCTAAGCGACCCAAGTGGCTAGCACAAACACCTGGGCCAACTAGGAGTGGCACTGCAGTGTCAGACAGGATGGCACTTAAAAAAATTGGCCCCAAACAGCACATGATGCAAAGATAAATTAAAAAAAAAGAGGTGCAAGATGGAATTGTCCTTGGGCCTTCCCACCCACCCTTATGTTGCATAAACAGGACATGCACACTTTAACAAACCCATTATTTCAGCGACAGGGTCTGCCACACGACTGTGGCTGAAATGACTGGTTGGTTTGGGCCCCCACCAAAAAAGAAGCAATCAATCTCTCCTTGCACAAACTGGCTCTACAGAGGCAAGATGTCCACCTCATCATCATCCTCCGATTCCTCACCCCTTCCACTGTGTACATCCCCCTCCTCACAGAGTATTAATTCGTCCCCACTGGAATCCACCATCACAGGTCCCTGTGTACTTTCTGGAGGCAATTGCTGGTAAATGTCTCCACGGAGACATTGATTATAATTCATTTTGATGAACATCATCTTCTCCACATTTTGTGGAAGTAACCTCGTACGCCGATCGCTGACAAGGTGAGCGGCTGCACTAAACACTCTTTTGGAGTACACACTGGAGGGGGGGCAACTTGGGTAAAATAAAGCCAGTTTGTGCAAGGGCCTCCAAATTGCCTCTTTCCTGCCAGTATACGTACGGACTGTCTGACGTGCCTACTTGGATGCTGTCACTCATATAATCCTCCACCATTTTTCAATGGTGACAATCATATGCAGTGACAGTAGACGACATGTCAGTAATCGTTGGCAGGTCCTTCAGTCCGGACCAGATGTCAGTTTTCGCTCCTGACTGCCCTGCATCACCGCCAGCGGGTGGTTTTGGAAATCTGATCCTTTCCCTGGCAGCTCCAGTGGCGGGAGAAAATGAAGGAGGAGCTGTTGGCGGGTCACATTCCGCTTGACTTGACAAGTTTCTCACCAGCAGGTCTTTGAACATCTGCACACCTGTGTTTGCCGGAAAGAGAGATACAACGTAGGCTTTAAACCTAGGATCGAGCACGGTGGCCAAAATGTAGTGCTCTGGTTTCAACAGATTGACCACCCGTGAATCCAGGTTAAGCGAATTAAGGGCTCCATCCACAAGTCCCACATGCCTAGCGGAATTGCTCCGTTTTAGCTCCTCCTTCAATCTCTCCAGATGCATCTGCAAAAGCCTGATGAGGGGAATGACCTGACTCAGGCTGGCAGTGTCTGAACTGACTTCACGTATGGCAAGTTCAAAGAGTTGCAGAACCTTGCACAACGTTGAAATCATTCTCCACTGCGCTTGAGTCAGGTGCATTCCCCCTCCTTTGCCTACATAGTAGGCAGATGTATAGGCTTGAATGGCCTTTTGCTGCTCATCCATCCTCTGAAGCATATAGAGGGTTGAATTCCACTTTGTTACCACCTCTTGCTTCAGCTGATGGCGGGGCAGGTTCAGGAGTGTTTGCTTGTGCTCCAGTCTTCGGCACACGGTGGCTGAATGCCGAAAGTGGCCAGCAATTCTTCGGGCCACCGACAGCAACTCTTGCATGCCCCTGTCGTTTTTTCAATATTAATTTTTATTATTTTGCGGGTGAGGGGTACAGAAAAGAAAAAAGGGGAAGGGGAAGGGTAGGGGGGTACACAGACAGTTCGTCAAAAAAACATAGTTGCATAAAGAATATTGAGGAAAATATCATACATGAAAACAACGTGAGGCTAAATCCTTCCAACTGAAAATACTTAATAAAGTGGTATACTACTGACCTAAGTGTCATGAGGGGGAGTGGGATCTGGTGTGCGTTTGTGCCAATAAGTAGACCACGAATACCAGCGGAGCAATGGGCAGAATGAAGAAGAGGTATAGGCCACTCCCGCTGTCTCAAATTCACAATGCGACTGTACGGTCCTCTTTATCGCCGTTATATGGGGGACCCCTGTGGAGCGCCATTGGCGAGCAATTAGAAGTTTGGTGGAGATGAGAAAATGGCCTAGGACGTAACGATCGCCCGGCGATAAGTCGCCATAGTATAGGTGAAGGAGAGCCAGTCGTGGGTGGGGAGTTATACATAGGCCCAGTACCAATACTATAAGGTGGAAGACAGAGTCCCACAGCGGGGTAAGCACCGGGCAGTCCCAGAAGATATGCAGTAGGGTACCGACCTTACCACAGTTACGCCAACACAGATTGGGTGTGGAGGGTTGCATCGCATGTAAGCGGGATGGGGTAAAATATAAACGGTGGAGGAGTTTATAGGATAACTCTATGTATGATATACATTTAGACATAGTATAACAGGATCGGAAAATCATTTCCCATTCCTCCTCCGAGACGGGGCACCTAAGGTCCGCTTCCCATTTCACTTGAAAGGGGGCTTTTTGCGGCTTTTGGAGGTTGATAATGTAGTTATACCATTTAGTGATACCTCCCCTGCCCTCCCCGGTATCTAGAAACTTCTGAACAAGTTTGGGTAAGGAGGATAGGATGTGGGGGGATACAGAGGCCCCGTGGAGCCAATGTCTGAGTTGTAAGTATTTATAAAATTCCCTGTGTGGCAGCATGAATCTTTCCTGTATCTGGGCAAAGGTAAGGAGAGTATTGTTCACCATTATATCCTGCAGAGACAGAATACCCCTCAATATCCAGGAATCGAATCTCAAGTCAGGGATCAAGGAGGCTATGCCCGCCAGTGAGAGAGCAGGGGTGGGAAGGGTAATAGCGCTTCCTCTAAGTACCACTTCCAGCCAGGCCTTGCGGGTAGTTTGGGCAGAGAGAGATCTAGTGGCTAGTTGATTGCCCTCCGACTTTGGGAGTAGCAAAACATCAGTCAGGGGAGCGGGGCGACGAGCCTTCGTTCTAGTTGGACCCACGATTTGTACGGAGGTTGTGAATACCAAGCTCCTATTTGTGCAAGTCGGCATGCTAGTTGGTAGGAGTCTAAATCTGGATATGCTAAGCCCCCTTCACATTTGGGGCGGATCATTGTCTTCCTGGATAACCTCGGTTTCTGGCCTTTCCACACATAAGAATTGAACAGTGCATTAAATTTAGATAAAAGATAGTTGGGTAGGAGGAGAGGGATGGCTCGAAACAAATACATGAGCCTGGGGAGGACCGTCATCTTCAGTGCAGCTATTCGCCCTAACCATGAGACATGATGCATCATCCAGTCAGAGACCAGAGTTGTCATTTTACGCAACAGGGGGGGGGGGGTAGTTAGCGGAGATCAAGTCGTCCAACCTCCGGGTGATATGAATCCCCAAATATTTAAGGCTTCTATCCTGCCAGGAATACGGGTAGGAGGCTTTCAGCGCGGATAAGAGGGGGGGGGGGGTGGAAAGTTAATGGGAAGTGCCTCCGTCTTGGTATAATTAAGTTTATAATAGGAAACAGCTGAATATTCAGTCAAAAGTGTGTGTACAGCTCGCAAGGAGGTCGCAGGAGAGGTGAGCGTCAGGAGGACATCGTCCACAAATAAACATATCTTATGGGATTGTCCCAGAAACTCCACTCCTGCAATCAGGGGTGAAGATCTTATTTTCTCCGCCAAGGGCTCTATTGCCAGAGCAAATACTAGCGGGGACAGGGGGCACCCTTGGCGTGTGCTATTCGTGATCTTAAAAGAGGAGGAGAGGAGACCGTTCACACACACCCTTGCCGAGGGGTGAGAGTATAAAGCCAAGATGGAGGAAAGAACCCTGCCGGTAAAACCAAACTTACATAGAACCTCCTGTAAATACCCCCAGTGAAGGCGATCGAACGCCTTCTCCGCGTCCAGGGAAAGCAACAGTAATGGGGAATCTGACCTAGAGAAGGCGTCTAGCACGTTTATTACCCGCCTCGTATTATCGGGGGATTGTCTGCCAGGAACAAACCCCACCTGATCACCATGAACAAGCGAGGGAAGTAGGGGGTTAAGCCTGTTGGCCACTAGTTTTGCAAAGATTTTTAAATCAGTATTTAATAAAGCTATGGGGCGATAATTAGGCATCATAGCGGGGTTCTTCCCTGGCTTGGGAAAGGTAACCACACGAGCCTCCAACATTTCCGCCGGGAAATTCCCGACGGAGGACGCATGATTATAGACTCCATCCAATACTGGAGTAAGAGTGTTTTTGAAGCATTTATAGAATTTATTTATGAACCCGTCGGGGCCTGGAGCTTTGTCCAGTGGGAGTGAGTCTATAGCCTGTTTAATTTCCGTACTGGACCAGGGCTGGTTTAAAGCCTGTAGAGTAGCTGAATCAATAGTTGGGAGATGGACATCCTTCAAAAAGGCCGCAATATTAGCTGGTGTGGGTTGTGGGACAGATACATCGTCTTTTAAATTGTAGAGGGATGAATAGTATGTAGCAAAAGAGCTAGCAATATCTGACGGGCAGTGGCGGATCTTGCCACGGGCAAGCAGGACTTTTGCCCGGGGCGCCGCCTTCCGGAGGGCGCCGGCGCCATCCGGAGGGCGCCGGCGCCATCCGGAGGGCGCCGCACCATGGCAAGATCCTCCACTGTCAGTGTGCGCCCCCGCTGTGCCCCCCCTCCCGCTGTGAGAAGGGAACCAGACGCTAAGCGTCTGGTTTCCCTTTGTGGCGCTGGTCCTCCCCCGCTCTGAAAGGAATCAGACGCTAAGCGTCTAGTTTCCCTTCATGGAGAGGACCTTTGGTGTGCGGTGCGCGATGACAACATCGCGCACCGCACAGCATTGTGGCATAGACGCTAGGGGTCATAATTGACCTCTAGCGCTTATGCTGTGCTATGGGAGAGACGTCATGACTGACGTCTCTCCCATAGATCCGAGGAGAAGAGCGGCGCCGGTCTGCAGGGTCTGGAAACAGGAGCGGGGTACAGTAAGTATACTTTTTTTTTTTTTATATTCTTTTTTCCCCCAGCGGCGCTACAAATGGGGGGCGTGACTGACCACGCCCCCATGTTAAGCCACGCCCCTAAATTTTGCCCGGGGCGCCGAAAGGGCAAGAACCGGCCCTGCTGACGGGTCGGTTATTTTGATGTTATTTAAATTGAAAATGGTTTTCACCCTCTCTTTGGCAGTTTTTCCCCTCAGCTTGCGTGCAAGCATTCTACCCACCCTGTCCCCCTGCGTATAAAACTTTTGTCGCAAACGGAAAAGGTTTTTGTGGACCTCGGTTAAAGCCAATTTATTCATCTCATCTCTGACCCGAGTCAGGTCCCAATATATTTTCTTATTAGAAGGGTTCTGCTTGATTAGGGCGTCTAAGCCACTGAGACGGGCCTCGAGTTCTAGCTGTTTTTCCCGGGAGGTCCTACGGATATAGGCAGCCGCCTGGATTGCCGCTCCCCTAACCACCGCTTTAAGGGCACACCAGTGTGTGAACACGGACGTGTCGACCGGGACATTGGTTTCGATATACTGGGAAAGTGCCTGTGTAATAGACCGGTTGGTATCCGCATTGGAAAGGAGATAATCCCCTAGACGCCATAGGGAAGGGGAGGATCTCATGCGGCGGGGGTCCCAATGGATGGAGAGGGCAGAGTGGTCGGACCATGACACTGGCAGGATAGAAGCCTTCGAAACCTGTTGGAGGGTCCGTTTGTCCGATATCGCTAGATCGATCCTAGAGAAAGAGCCATGAACCGGGGAGAAAAACGAATAATCCCTACATGTCGGGTTTTTAGCTCTCCAGACATCGTAAAGGTCATATTCATGTAATATATTCCAAAAGGCCTGGGAGCTATCCCGCCGCGAGCTTGCACTGGATGTGGAGTGGACTAAAGACTTATCTATCGTGGGGTCAAGGACCATGTTGAAGTCCCCTAGCAATAATAAAGCACCCGATAAGTGCATCTGAAGGGTTTTAAAAAATTTCCTAAAGAAGGGAATTTGTTTGGTATTGGGAGCATACAGCGTAGCTATCGTGACCGGCCTGTCTTCTAGTTTACCTGTCAGGATAAGATATCTACCCCCTTGATCTTTAATTTGGTGGTCTAGAGAGAAATCACATGTACTTGAGAATAAAATAGCGACCCCAGCTTTTTTCTTTGGGCCGTTGGACGTATAACAAGTGGGGAATTTGTTATCTTTAAGGGAGGGGGGTGACATGGACATGAAGTTGGTCTTTTATATGGCCACTATGTGCGCCTTACATTTGGCAAAATGGCGTAAGGCCAATCGCCGTTTATTGGGCGAATTTAGCCCTTTCACGTTTAAGGAAAAAACATCAACCATTAGGAATGTCAATGAACAATGCAAAATTCAAACTGCATACATAAAATGTATATCGGGACCTATGAGAGAACTCGTGTACCAAAACTTGGAGAGACAGATAAAACAGGGAGGGAAGAAGAAGCAGAGAGAAAGGAAAACAGAACGGGAACCACAAGGATACCAAACAGGGTTGCCCAAACAGGCAACACATGGGGTCGTGGCGAGGTGCGGGAAACCCCCCCCCACTCCTAGAACCGTCAATATATAACAACAATAACAAGGAGACATAGGGTGAATGCCGTCTCCCGGGCCATGCTAGGACCAACGTATATAGCGTTAGGAGAAGCATGAACATCACTGCCGGAATGTAGACATACATAGAGTAACAGGGTTATAATCGAGATAATATCATGTCAGCATCCCAAGCTAGGCTCATATCACATTTATGCATAAATGTAAATCCCGCTCCATGAGTATCCGGAGCGCTGCCCGGGAAGGCAAGGTGGAGGCCCATATCAACGTAAAGAGAAGCAAGAAGATCAAGTCCGGCTATTACATACAGCGTGGGTGAGTTAAGTAATCACCACAATCATTTGCTGGCAGTTGACCACTCGAGCCAATTTGAGCGTTGCAGGAGCCTTTTCAGGTGAATCCTCCCTCCTCCAAGAGTCTAACAGTTTCATACCAGCCTCCGGCGTGAGTATCGCGTGCATGACGCCGTTTCATCTAACAAGCAATTTCGTCGGAAATCCCCATCTATAAAGGATATCAGCCCTCTTCAATACTGCGGTCACCAGATAGAATGAGCGTCGCATCGCCAGGGTAGCCGCCGAAAGGTCTCCGTACACTTGTACATCTCCCAAAGTCGTGGCCGGTAGGTCCGGGCGCATAGCTGTCCGCAGGATTTGTTCCTTGACATGGAAGTAATGCATCCTCATCAACGTGTCTCTCGGAGCGTCCTTAGGGGTGTTTCTCGCCTTCGGTAGGCGATGGATACGATCAATGAGGAAGTCGTCAATAGAGCTAGTGGGAAGAAGAGTCATAAAGAGGTCTGTCGCAAATTGTTTAAGCTCTGAGTTGGAGACCGTTTCTGGGATGCCGCGGAGTTTCACATTGTTACGAGGTGACCTATCCTCAAGGTCACAGGTTTTCCGTCGTAGGTCCGCGACCTCTGCTTGTAGCTCTTCAAGTTGATTGATCATCTCGTTGTGAGACTTCACCACCTCCTCTCCCTTATTCTCTAGGTGATCCGTACGTTGGCCTATGGCATCGACCGTTTGCTGGCAGCACTGGAGCGCCGTCTTAACCTCCATTGCAATATCATCTTTGAAGGAAGCTAGAAGTTGCCGCATAGAGCCGAGTGTGAGAGGTGCGTCGTCATCCAGTTGAGAGAATTTCGCTTGAGTCCCAAGGGGAGGCCTAGATACGTTGTCGTGTCCTGTGGCATGTTTGGAGAGGGGATCCGATACAACTGGACTTTTCAAGTTCTGGGATGTCGGAGACTGTTTGAAGAAAGCAACTGGGCGAACCGGAGTCGGGTCTTTTTGGCATTTAGGCGGCATTATCCCAGAGGGTATGTTCCACCGCGGTAGTCGTTGACAAAAGAAATCGGAAGCAGGAGGATGGAGACACCTATGTCGGCTTGATATATGCGCCAAGGGCGGAGTCACAGCATCAGGAGTGAGGGGGAGACCCAATCATCACATCTAGGTTACATCAGCACGGCCTGGGTGGAGGCGAGTCCCCTCGTGGCCCCCAGTAATCGAGTGCAGCGATTGGGGGGTTCGCCAGATGAATATGGAGGGTTAATGGAAGTGCCTGGAGTGTCTCTATAAAGATGTCTAACGTCTTCCTTCAAGGCTGCGTGGTCCGGGCGTGAGGTGGCAAAGATAAAGTCACGTATAAAAGGATATATAGATGGGAAGCTGTGCAGGGACAAGGGTACTGCAGAACAGATTGTGTGCACCTTAGAACTGGCTAATTGCCAGCAAACAAGATGGCGCCGTCAGCTTCCTATCACGGCCTCTTGGGAGTTAGTGCTGTGGGCCCCCCGGAATCATTGGTGGTGTCAGTGGCCTGTGCACTGTGAGCCCCCGGGTCCCCTTCACATAAAACAGCAGGTCAGCGCCTGGGGCGGGCAGCAACGGTCGCCGCAGACAGAGCGGGCAGCGAAGCCGCTCTCCCGCTCTCCCGTCTTGTCGGGCCTCACAGTGGGAATCCCGGTCTATGCCGGGGGCACCTCTCCAGCCGGGCGGGCACAGCGCCGACGAAGAGACCGCAGGGAGGGGAAGCAGCGGACAAGCTCCGTACCTCCGTGTCGTCCGAGGCTCCGTCGTGGCACTTCCGGTCCGGTCCCAGCTCCACGCGAGTCCCCATGCCCCTGTCGTTTTTAAAAAAATTCTGCACCACCAAATTCATTGTATGTGCAAAACATGGGACGTGCTGGAATTTGCCCACACGTAAAGCACGCACAATATTGGTGGCGTTGTCCGATGTCACAAATCCCCAGGAGAGTCCAATTGGGGTTAGCCAATCTGCGATGATGTTCCTCAGTTTCCGTAAGAGGTTGTCAGCTGTGTGCCTCTTATGGAAAGCGGTGATACAAAGCGTAGCCTGCCTAGGAACGAGTTGGCGTTTGCGAGATGCTGCTACTGGTGCCGCCGCTGCTGTTGTTGCTGTGGGAGGCAATACATCTACCCAGTGGGCTGTCACAGTCATATAGTCCTGAGTCTGCCCTGCTCCACTTGTCCACATATCCGTGGTTAAGTGGACATTGGGTACAACTGCATTTTTTAAGGACACTGGTGACTCTTTTTCTGACGTCTGTGTACATTCTCTGTATCGCCTGCCTAGAGAAGTGGAACCTAGATGGCATTTGGTACCGGGGACACACTACCTCAAGAAATTCTCTAAGTCCCTGTGAACTAACGGCAGATACCGGACGCACGTCTAACACCAACACAGCTGTCAAGGCCTGAGTTATCCGCTTTTGCAACAGGATGACTGCTGTGATATTTCATCTTCCTCGCAAAGGACTGTTGGGCAGTCAATTGCTTACTGGAAGTAGTACAAGTGGTCTTCCGACTTCCCCTCTGGGATGACGATCGACTCCCAGCAGCAACAACAGCACCGCCAGCAGCAGTAGGTGTTACACTCAAGGATCCATCGGAGGAATCCCAGTCAGGAGAGGACTCGTCAGACTTGCCAGTGACATGGCCTGCAGGACTATTGGCGTTCCTGTCTAAAGAGGAAATTGACACTGAGGGAGTTGGTGGTGTGGTATGCACTGGGAGCTTGGGTACAAGAGGAAGAAGGGATTTAGTTGTCAGTGGACTGCTTCCGCTGTCACCCAAAGTTTTTGAACTTGTCAATGACTTCTGATGAATGCGCTCCAGGTGACGTATAAGGGAGGATGTTCCTAGGTGGTTAACGTCCTTACCCCTACTTATTACAGCTTGACAAAGGCAACACACGGCTTGACACCTGTTGTCCGCATTTCTGTTAAAATAATTCCACACCGAAGAGATGATGTTTTTTGTATTTTGACCAGGCATGTCAATGGTCATATTCATCCCACGGACAACAGGTGTCTCCCCGGGTGCCTGACTTAAACAAACCACCTCACCATCAGAATCCTCCTGGTCAATTTCCTCCTCAGCGCCAGCAACAACCATATCCTCATCCTGGTGTACTTCAACAGTGACATCTTCAATTTGACTATCATGAACTGGACTGTGGGTGCTCCTTCCAGCACTTGCAGGGGGCATGCAAATGGTGGAAGGAGCCACCTCTTCCCGTCCAGTGTAGACAAGGTCAGGCATCGCAACCGACACAATTGGACTCTCCTTGGGGATTTGTGATTTAGAAGAATGCACAGTTCTTTGCTGGGCTTTTGCCAGCTTAACTCTTTTCATTCTAGTGGGAGGATGAGTGCTTCCATCCTCATGGGAAGCTGAACCACTAGCCATGAACATAGGCCAGGGCCTCAACCGTTCCTTGCCACTCCGTGTCGTAAAAATGGCATATTGGCAACTTTACGCTTCTCCTCAGACGCTTTTAATTTAGATTTTTGGGTCATTTTAGTGAACTTTTGTTTTTTCGATTTTACACGCTCTCTACTATGACATTGGGATCGGCCTTGGCAGACGACGTTGATGGCATTGAATCATCTCTGCCATGACTAGTGGCAGCAGCTTCAGCACTAGGTGGAAGTGGATCTTGATCTTTCCCTATTTTACCCTCCAAATTTTTGTTCTCCATTTTTTTATGTGTGGAATTATATGCCAGTAATATATCAATAGCAATGGCCTACTGTACTGTACTACTATATATACGGGTGGTCACCAATATGCTGCACTGTACTACTATATACTGCTCACAACAAAGCAGCACAGATATGGATACTTGAAGTGACAGGGTGCTGCAAGGTACAGCAATGGCCTACTGTACTATACTACTATATATACTGGTGGTCACCAAAATGCTGCACTGTACTACTATATAGTGCTCACAACAATGCAGCACAGATATGGATACTTGAAGTGACACAGAGCTGCAAGGTACAGCAATGGCCTACTGTACTGTACTACTATATATACTGGTGGTCACCAAAATGCTGCACTGTACTACTATATACTGCTCACAACAATGCAGCACAGATATGGATACTTGATGTCACAACTGAGGGCCTGAGCTGACGGGAGGCAGCCTCAGTTGTAGGGGCTGAGATGTACCGGAACCTGGGAGGTTGTATCAGACCCCTGGACATGTAAGTAACATGAATAATAACTGCCCGAAGGCGTGACCGCGACAACTTGGATAAAAGTCAATGATGTTTATTATGACAACTCCGCAACACAGCAGCAGTAAAAGAAAACATAAAAGTCAGCAAAGAATAAATACAGTTCCTGGGTACTACAGGGTGGCAGGAGCCACAGGGCACTGGTAGTGTGAGATAGTTCTTATAATCTTCTAGATGGAAAGTCCTTACCAGGCCCGACTGTAGCAATGGAGATAACCCAGGATTGTACCAGCTGGTGTTCCAGGAAAAGCTGGGTTGCTGAAGATAAAACGGCTGCTGTGGATACTGGCTGGAACCAGACTGTTGTTGGCACGGAGTGGATACTGGCTGGAACCAGTTAAATAGTAAATAAAGCTTGAGAGCAATGCAATATAGATGAAATGTAGAATTTGAGAACGGAGAAATAATAAGACCGGTGGAGAGAGGTAAACTGCAGAAAGGACACCGGCCCTTTAAGAGAAGCTGTACACTGCTGGAAGCTGGGCTGGAAGCAGGTGATTGTTGTAGCTGGAAACAGGTGAGTCCAGAATGGATCGGAGAGTCAGGCTACACCGCAGATGGAATGCTGGTACACCGGCCCTTTAAGAGAAGCTGTACACTGCTGGAAGCTGGGCTGGAAGCAGGTGATTGTTGTAGCTGGAAACAGGTGAGTCCAGAATGGATCGGAGAGTCAGGCTACACCGCAGATGGAATGCTGGTGCGGGTCTCTGTAGTGGAAGGATTGACACGGGAGCTGGAACCTGGAAGACAATCACAGGAGAGAGACAAACTGGAACTAGGTTTGACAACCAAAGCACTGACGCCTTCCTTGCTCAGGCACAGTGTATTTATACCTGCAGCAAGGAAGGGATTGGCTAGGCAATTATGCAGATTAACAATACTGACAACAGATTGGAGTAAATGATCAGCTGACAGAATCCAAGATGGCTGCGCCCATGCAGACACTTGGAGGGAAGTTTGGTTTGTAATCCATGTGGTAATGAAAACAGTAATGGCGGTGCCGGCCACTGGAGACAGGAGGCGCCAGGCTGACAGATGCACATCCAACCACGCGGACACAGCGGAGGCCGCGGCTGACGTAATCGCCACTCAGACACTCTGCATGCAGAAGTTCAGGGACGGCGGCGGAGGCCGCGGGAGATGCCATGCCAGGTGTAATATGGCGTTTACTGTGACAGCGTCCCAGAGTGACAGGGGAGGATACAGGAATGTACACATCAGGATAACAGATGGGATCCGGTCCTGGAGCGCTGAGCCAGCCTTAGGAGGCATCTGATGGGTATGAAATGGCGTCCAGATACCCGGATCGTGACAGCACCACCCCCTTTAGGAGTGGCCCCAGGACACTTCTTTGGCTTTTGAGGAAACTTGGAATGGAATCTCCGGACCAAGGCAGGAGCATGGACATCAGAAGCATTGGTCCATGAACGTTCCTCAGGACCATAACCCTTCCAGTCAATAAGATATTGTAGTTGACCGTAACGGTGACGTGAGTCCAGGATCTTGGCCACTTCATACTCAACGCCTCGTTGAGTTTGGACTTTCGGAGTTGGAGGAAGTGAGGAATGAAACCGATTCAAGATCAGCGGTTTCAACAGGGAAACATGGAATGTCCTGGGTATTTTTAAGAAGGGAGGCAACTGGAGTCTGTAAGCAACAGGATTGATGACTTGTTCAATCTTGAAAGGACCGATATAGCGAGGTGCAAACTTCATACTGGGAACTCTTAACCTCAAATTCTTCGTGGATAACCATACCCGATCACCCACCTTGAGAGCAGGAACTGCTCGACGCTTCTTATCCGCAAACTTCTTGTACCTGAACGATGCCTTGAGCAGAGCTGATCGTACGCTCTTCCAGATATTAGCAAACTGATGCAAGGTGATATCCACTGCGGGAACAGAAGTTGCTGGAAGCGGTTGGAACTCAGGGACTTTAGGGTGGAATCCAAAGTTAGTGAAGAATGGTGTTGAAGCCGATGAAGAATGATACTGGTTGTTATGACAGAACTCGGCCCAGGGAAGTAATTGAACCCAGTCATCTTGAGAGGAGGACACATAGATGCGGAGGAAGGCCTCCAAGTCCTGATTCACCCTCTCGGTTTGACCATTGGTCTGCGGATGGTAAGCCGTGGAAAACTTTAGCTTGACTTGGAGGACTTGACATAAACTTTGCCAGAATTTGGCTGTGAATTGAACTCCTCGATCTGAGATAATTTCTTCAGGAAGACCGTGGAGTCGGAAGATGTCTTGTATGAATACTTGAGCCAACTTGGAAGCTGACGGAAGACCGGTGAGAGGAATGAAGTGTGCCATCTTGGTGAACCGGTCAACTACCACCCAGATGGTATTGAACTTGTTGCACATGGGTAAATCTGTAATAAAATCCATCGACAAATGGGTCCAAGGTCGACGGGGAACAGATAATGGAACCAGTTGCCCCGCAGGCGACTGGCGGGATACCTTATGTTGAGCACACTTTGGGCAAGATGCAATAAACTCCAAGACGTCCTTTTTCAGAGTTGGCCACCAATAGGACCTAGAGATAAACTCCAGGGTTTTTTGGATACCTGTATGTCCGGCAAAACGGGAAGCATGGGCCCAATGCATGAGCTTCTTCCTTAGCATCGGTTTCACAAAACTTTTCCCTGATGGGGGCGTAGAGTCCATCCCTACCGTGGAGAATGCCAACGGATTTATAATAGGATGCTTGTCTGAAGACTCTGACTCATTTTCTTGCTCCCATGAGCGGGAAAGGGCATCGGCCTTGCGATTCTGAGAGCCCGGACAGAACTGGAGTTTAAAGTCGAACCTGGAAAAGAAAAGTGCCCATCTGGCCTGACGAGGGTTGAGACATTGTGCGCCTTTCAGATATAAAAGGTTCTTGTGGTCTGTAAGTATGGTGATTGAATGAGAAGCTCCCTCCAACAGATACCTCCACTCTTCTAGAGCGAGCTTGATGGCTAGCAACTCCTGGTCGCCAATGGCATAGTTGCGCTCAGCTGGGGAGAACTTCCGGGAGAAGAAACTGCAAGGGTGTAAATGGCCATCTTTAGCCCTCTGAGATAACACCGCTCCTACTCCAACGGAGGAGGCATCCACCTCTAAGATGAAAGGGGAGTCGATGTCAGGCTGTTTCAGAACAGGCGCAGAGATGAACCTTTGTTTTAAAAGATGAAATTCTTGCATGGCTTCTTCAGACCACTTGGACGGGTTAGCACCCTTCTTAGTGAAAGCAGTAATAGGCGCCACAATGGTGGAAAAGTCTCGTATAAACTTTCGGTAATAGTTGGCGAACCCTAAGAACCTCTGGACCCCTTTGAGGGTTAAGGGTACCGGCCAATTTTGGATTGCTTGTAGTTTCTCAGGATCCATCTCTAGTCCGGAACCGGACACAATGTACCCTAGAAACGGAATGGACTTGACTTCAAAGACGCATTTCTCTAATTTGCAATAGAGATGATTGACACGGAGACGGGACAGAACCTCTTTAACCCAAAAACGATGTTCCTCTAAATCGTTGGCAAAAATGAGGATATCGTCTAGATAGACCACGACATGACGGTATAGAATGTCTCTGAAGATCTCATTGACAAAATGCTGGAAGACAGCTGGAGCATTGCTCAATCCGAAGGGCATGACGAGGTACTCATAATGTCCGTCACGGGTGTTAAAGGCGGTCTTCCACTCGTCACCCTCACGGATCCGGATGAGATTGTATGCACCTCTCAAGTCCAGCTTTGTAAAGATGGTAGCTCCGCTAACTCTGTCAAAGAGCTCAGTAATCAGGGGTAAAGGATAACGGTTCTTGATGGTAATGTCGTTCAAACCTCTGTAGTCGATGCACGGCCGCAGACCACCATCTTTCTTTTTTACAAAAAAGAAGCCTGCGCCGGCTGGAGAAGAAGAAGGTCGAATGAACCCCTTTGCTAGGTTCTCTTTAATGTATTCCTCCATAGAATGCGTCTCAGGCAGAGACAACGGATAAGTTCGGCCTCGAGGTGGAACCTTCCCTGGAACGAGATCAATCGGGCAGTCCCATTCTCTATGAGAAGGAAGGATATCAGCAGAAGCTTTACTGAACACATCTGTGAAATCTTGATATGGAGGAGGTGGAACATCAGACGACCTGGGGGAGGAAGAACAGACAGGCAATACTTTAAACAAACATGTCTCAGCACAGGAGGAACCCCATGCCAGGATTTGCGTAGTCGTCCAATCAATTGTAGGATTGTGAAGACGGAGCCATGGAAGGCCCAGGACCACAGGATGTGTGGCTCTTGGAATCACTAAAAAAGAAATAAGTTCGGAATGAAGAACTCCCACTCTCAGACGAACTGGTAGAGTCCTTAAAGAAATAACTGCATCAAAAATTTTACTGCCATCCATGGCAGTTAAAGAAATGGACGAAGGAAGTCTCTCGGTGGGTAGGGACCACCGTTTAACATAGGCTTCAGTAATAAAGTTCCCAGCTGCTCCGGAATCAAGGAGGGCAATGACGTTCCGATAACGTTGATCAACTTGAAGCAAGACTGGGAGATTACAATCTTGAGGAGATGGAGAGGAGATCATTACTCCTAGCCGGCCCTCTCCTTGGCGAGCTAGGATTTGGAGTTTCCCGGACGTTTGGGACAAGCATTAATGGTGTGAGACGGAGCTGCACAATAAAGACAGAGAGACTCGGAGAGACGTCTTCGGCGCTCAGCAGGAGTTAAACGGGAACGGCCAATTTGCATGGGCTCATCTTTAGTTGGTGACAGTTGGCATGGAGGAGGAGCAGAAGATTTTGGAGCAGATGATCTTCCACGCTCAGTTGCTCTCTCTCTGAAACGTAAATCAACTTTCGTGCAGAGTGAGATTAGCTCATCTAACTTAGAGGGTAAGTCTCTGGTAGCTAACTCATCTTTAATACGCTCAGATAAGCCATGCCAGAATGCAGCATACAGGGCCTCGTCGTTCCATGCCAGTTCGGATGCCAGGATCTGGAACTGTATCAGATATTGTCCTACAGTACATGACCCCTGGCGTAAACGGAGAATCTCGGATGAAGCTGAGGTTACCCGGCCTGACTCGTCGAAGATGCGCCTGAATGTTGAGACGAATGCAGTGTAAGAAGATAGCAGGGTGTCGGACCTCTCCCATAACGGTGATGCCCAATCAAGGGCTGAGCCACTAAGAAGAGAAATAATGTAGGCAATTTTTGTACGGTCACTAGGAAAATTGCCAGGTTGTAGCTCAAACTGAATCTCATACTGGTTGAGAAATCCCCTGCAGAATCTTGGAGATCCGTCAAATTTTGCTGGCGTTGGAAGATGAAGACGTGGAGCAGAAATGGGTAAGGTGGGTGGGGTTATAACTGGAGTCACTGTGGTTGACGCACCAGAAGCGCCTGATCCACGGAGAGTTGTCTGAATCCCATCCAGCCGAGTAGAGAGATCCTGGAGACAGCGGATGATGTGGCCCTGTGCAGCCTCCTGATGTTCTAGTCGGGCTGCCAGTTCTTGCATCGGCCTGGCCGCTTGATCCTGGTCTCCGGCTGGATTCATTAGGTCAGTGCTTACTGTCACAACTGAGGGCCTGAGCTGACGGGAGGCAGCCTCAGTTGTAGGGGCTGAGATGTACCGGAACCTGGGAGGTTGTATCAGACCCCTGGACATGTAAGTAACATGAATAATAACTGCCCGAAGGCGTGACCACGACAACTTGGATAAAAGTCAATGATGTTTATTATGACAACTCCGCAACACAGCAGCAGTAAAAGAAAACATAAAAGTCAGCAAAGAATAAATACAGTTCCTTTGTACTACAGGGTGGCAGGAGCCACAGGGCACTGGTAGTGTGAGATAGTTCTTATAATCTTCTAGATGGAAAGTCCTTACCAGGCCTGACTGTAGCAATGGAGATAACCCAGGATTGTACCAGCTGGTGTTCCAGGAAAAGCTGGGTTGCTGAAGATAAAACGGCTGCTGTGGATACTGGCTGGAACCAGACTGTTGTTGGCACGGAGTGGATACTGGCTGGAACCAGTTAAATAGTAAATAAAGCTTGAGAGCGATGCAATATAGATGAAATGTAGAATTTGAGAACGGAGAAATAATAAGACCGGTGGAGAGAGGTAAACTGCAGAAAGGACACCGGCCCTTTAAGAGAAGCTGTACACTGCTGGAAGCTGGGCTGGAAGCAGGTGATTGTTGTAGCTGGAAACAGGTGAGTCCAGAATGGATCGGAGAGTCAGGCTACACCGCAGATGGAATGCTGGTACACCGGCCCTTTAAGAGAAGCTGTACACTGCTGGAAGCTGGGCTGGAAGCAGGTGATTGTTGTAGCTGGAAACAGGTGAGTCCAGAATGGATCGGAGAGTCAGGCTACACCGCAGATAGAATGCTGGTGCGGGTCTCTGTAGTGGAAGGATTGACACAGGAGCTGGAACCTGGAAGACAATCACAGGAGAGAGACAAACTGGAACTAGGTTTGACAACCAAAGCACTGACGCCTTCCTTGCTCAGGCACAGTGTATTTATACCTGCAGCAAGGAAGGGATTGGCTAGGCAATTATGCAGATTAACAATACTGACAACAGATTGGAGTAAATGATCAGCTGACAGAATCCAAGATGGCTGCGCCCATGCAGACACTTGGAGGGAAGTTTGGTTTGTAATCCATGTGGTAATGAAAACAGTAATGGCGGCGCCGGCCACTGGAGACAGGAGGCGCCAGGCTGACAGATGCACATCCAACCACGCGGACACAGCGGAGGCCGCGGCTGACGTAATCGCCACTCAGACACT
This sequence comes from Pseudophryne corroboree, assembly GCF_028390025.1. Taxonomy (NCBI): domain Eukaryota; kingdom Metazoa; phylum Chordata; class Amphibia; order Anura; family Myobatrachidae; genus Pseudophryne; species Pseudophryne corroboree. The sequence goes on from NC_086448.1 coordinate 766,637,603, forward strand.
CTGCATGCAGAAGTTCAGGGACGGCGGCGGAGGCCGCGGGAGACGCCATGCAGGTGTAATATGGCGTTTACTGTGACAGCGTCCCAGAGTGACAGGAGAGGATACAGGAATGTACACATCAGGATAACAGATGGGATCCGGTCCTGGAGCGCTGAGCCAGCCTTAGGAGGCATCTGATGGGTAAGAAATGGCGTCCAGATACCCGGATCGTGACACTTGAAGTGACACAGAGCTGCAAGGTACAGCAATGGCCTACTGTACTGTACTACTATATATACTGGTGGTCACCAAAATGCTGCACTGTACTACTATATACTGCTCACAACAATGCAGCACAGATATGGATACTTGAAGTGACACAGAGCTGCAAGGTACAGCAATGGCCTACTGTACTGTACTACTATATATACTGGTGGTCACCAAAATGCTGCACTGTACTACTATATACTGCTCACAACAATGCAGCACAGATATGGATACTTGAAGTGACACAGAGCTGCAAGATACAGCAATGGCCTACTGTACTGTACTACTATATATACTGGTGGTCACCAAAATGCTGCACTGTACTACTATATACTGCTCACAACAATGCAGCACAGATATGGATACTTGAAGTGACACAGAGCTGCAAGGTACAGCAATGGCCTACTGTACTGTACTACTATATATATACTGGTGGCCACCAAAATGCTGCACTGTACGACTATACTACTCACAACAATGCAGCACAGATATGGATACTTGAAGTGACACGGAGCTGCAAGGTACAGCAATGGCCTACTGTACTGTAATACTATATATACTGGTGGTCACCAAAATGCTGCACTGTACTACTATATACTGCTCACAACAATGCAGCACAGATATGGATACTTGAAGTGACACAGAGCTGCAAGGTACAGCAATGGCCTACTGTACTGTACTACTATATATACTGGTGGTCACCAAAATGCTGCACTGTACTACTATATACTGCTCACAACAATGCAGCACAGATATGGATACTTGAAGTGACACAGAGCTGCAAGATACAGCAATGGCCTACTGTACTGTACTACTATATACTAGTGGTCACCAAAATGCTGCACTGTACTACTAGTATATACTGGTCACACAACAATGCAGCAGATATTGAGCACTGATCATCAGTATACTGTCTAGAACTGAGTCTGACACGGAGCTGCAACATACAGCAATGGCCTATTGTACTGTACTACTATAATATACTGGTGGTCACCCCAATGCAGCACACTGAGCACAGATATTTGCAGCACACAGAGCACAAATATTGAGCTTTTCAGGCAGAGAACGTAGCCACGTCCTCTCCGCTCAATCTCCAATGCACGAGTGAAAATGGTGGCGACGCGCGGCTCTTTATATGGAATACGAATCTCGCGAGAATCCGATAGTGGGATGATGACGTTCGGCCTCGTTCGGGTTAACCGAGCAAGGCGGGAAGATCCGTGGCTGCCTCGGACCCGTGAAAAATACGTGAAGTTCGGCGGGTTCGGATATCGACAAACCAAACCCGCTCATCTCTAGTTTTAAATAAGGTTTCTCATGGCCACTTACAGTATATGGAACCTCTTGTAAAACACAATACCCGAGCAAATTATGCAAATTATCAGTGTCTTTTCTTCAACAAATATATCTTACTAACTTTGGGGCTCATTTACACTTGGATGTAAGTAATTTTCATGACACGCCTCTCCGATATAGCGGCACGCGCCTGCGCTGTTAGGTGTCACTTTCGCATCTCTGAAATGCTTTTTCAAAAGTAGGCAAGTATGACCTACGTGTATATATATGTGTGTGTGTGTGTGTGTGTGTATATATATATATATATATATATATATGTGTGTATATATATATATATGTGTGTGTGTGTGTGTGTGTGTGTATACTGTATATATATATATATATATATATAAATAATAGCAGGGGGTCAAGGCTATCACACACACACTGCTGTGAATAAAATTAAACACCCTAAACACTAAAGTTTACTGAGCAGCAGTTCCTGGAGCTGGTCATCTTCAGTGACAGACCTGGGGGTTGCTGCATAAGTAGTGCACGCGATCGTGCACCCTTTAACAAATTAGCGCCACACGATGTCCGTTGCTCCAAAGGGATGAGGAGAGTGAGGGCCGGGGGTGGGTGATGGAGAGCAATCTGACTCCTGTACAAATGATCGAAGAGCTGCCGCACATGTGCACCCAGTCACAGTGTGGAGACGGAGCTGGAGCTCTCTCCGTCTCAATACATTTTTTTGGGGTATTTGCGCTACTGGGGGGAAGCCAACATCAGGGGGTGCCTGTACACACGAGGCACCCCCCTGCGCACGCCTATGCCTGCACCCCCTTCTTCCTTAATCCGACACTGCCGCTGCACTACTTTCTACTCCAATCGGAGGACTGCACTCCACAGCCTGTTCCTGTGCATTACTGGGAGACGGGCTTGGGGGGGTCGGGCCGCATATGCAAATAATAATTATAATTTAAAAAAAAATCTTAGATGACGGATGGGCTGGGTGGTGGGGTGTCACTGCCACTGGCCAGTCACATGTAACTTAGTGACAGGGACGTGTCAAAGTGGCACTTCTAGGATGTGCCACTTATAGGGATTTTTTTAATGGGCTGTTGCTGCCCGATGCTCGGCCCCGCCCCCCACTTCCGGATCATTCCCATTGTAAGTTGGAGGCACCGTGAGCGGTGCCTCTGAAACAAATTCAAAACCATTTTATTTATAAGGTAGGAATGATTAAAATAATGTAAAGGCTTCAGCAGATACTTATGACACAGAATATGTGTCATAAGTATCTTCTTTGTATTATTTCAATCATTAATGACAGGGGAGGCACTGCCTCCCCTGACTACACGTCCCTGGTGCAGAGAGAGTTAGTTGTGGGTGTGGTGTGTTCAATCTGCAATCTAAATTGCAGTGTAAAAATAAAGCAGCCAGTATTTACCCTGCACAGAAACAAAATAACCCACCCAAATCTAATGGCCCATATACATTAGACGATGTCGCTCTGTGAGCGACATCGTCTAACGTTTCCCCCTCCCGGGCCGGTCGGTCGGCGGCCGCCTGTACGCACTGAGCGATATGATCATATCGCTTAGTGATGTCACGCCCCCGCCAGCCCTGCATGAAGGTCGTGGACGACAGTCCACATCCTTCATGCATGCCCTACCGACAGCGACGATCGTTGCCGACCCACGGGGCCGTGCATCGGTCGTCGCTGGCGGCATCACACTTGACGATAAAATGAGCGACGTCGCTCAAGGAGGGGGAAAATGAGCGACGTCGCTCATTTTATCGTTAAGTGTGTATGGACCTTAACTCTCTCTGCACATGTTATATCTGCCTCCCCTGCAGTGCACATGGGGGGTAATTCCAAGTTGATCTCAGCAGGATTTTTTATAGCAATTGGGCAAAACCATGTGCACTGCAGGGGAGGCAGATATAACATGTGCAGAGAGAGTTACATTTGGATGGGGTGTGTTCAATCTGCAATCTAATTTGCAGTGTAAAAATAAAGCAGCCAGTATTTACCCTGCACAGAAATAAAATAACCCACCCAAATCTAACTCTCTCTGCACGTGTTATATCTGCCTCCCCTGCAATGCACATGGTTTTGACCAATTGCTATCAAAAATCCTGCTGCGATCAACTTGGAATTACCCCCATGGTTTTTCCCAACTGCTAACAAAGTTCCTGCTGCGATCAACTCATGTGTCCTTATCCCTGGAAAGCAGAGGGCCGGCGTACCTCTTATGCTGCTTTCACATCGCAAAACCTGCTATTGAAACGGTTCTTTAAACTAGTGATGTGCACCGGACATTTTTCGGGTTTTGTGTTTTGGTTTTGGATTCGGTTCCGCGGCCGTGTTTGAATTCGGACGCGTTTTGGCAAAACCTCACCGAAATTTTTTTGTCGGATTCGGGTGTGTTTTGGATTTGGGTGTTTTTTTCAAAAAACCCTAAAAAACAGCTTAAATCATAGAATTTGGGGGTCATTTTAATCCCATAGTATTATTAACCTCAATTACCATAATTTTCACTCATTTCCAGTCTATTCTGAACACCTCACACCTCACAATATTGTTTTTAGTCGTACAATTTGCACCGAGGTCGCTGGATGGCTAAGCTAAGCGACACAAGTGGCCGACACAAACACCTGGCCCATCTAGGAGTGGCACTGCAGTGTCAGGCAGGATGGCACTTCAAAAAAATAGTCCCCAAACAGCACATGATGCAAAGAAAAAAAGAGGCGCACCAAGGTCGCTGGATGGCTAAGCTAAACGACACAAGTGGCCGACACAAACACCTGGCCCATCTAGGAGTGGCACTGCAGTGTCAGGCAGGATGGTACTTCAAAAAAATTGTCCCAAAACAGCACATGATGCAAAGAAAAAAAGAGGCGCACCAAGGTCGCTGTGTGACTAAGCTAAGCGACACAAGTGGCCGACACAAACACCTGGCCCATCTAGGAGTGGCACTGCAGTGTCAGGCAGGATGGCACTTCAAAAAAATTGTCCCCAAACAGCACATGATGCAAAGAAAAATGAAAGAAAAAAGAGGTGCAAGATGGAATTGTCCTTGGGCCCTCCCACCCACCCTTATGTTGTATAAACAGGACATGCACACTTTAACAAACCCATCATTTCAGTGACAGGGTCTGCCACACGACTGTGACTGAAATGACTGGTTGGTTTGGGCCCCCACCAAAAAAGAAGCAATCAATCTCTCCTTGCACAAACTGGCTCTACAGAGGCAAGATGTCCACCTCATCATCATCCTCCGATTCCTCACCCCTTTCACTGTGTACATCCCCCTCCTCACAGATTATTAATTCGTCCCCACTGGAATCCACCATCTCAGGTCCCCGTGTACTTTCTGGAGGCAATTGCTGCTGGTGAATGTCTCCACGGAGGAATTGATTATAATTCATTTTGATGAACATCATCTCCACATTTTCTGGAAGTAACCTCGTACGCCGATTGCTGACAAGGTGAGCGGCTGCACTAAACACTATTTCGGAGTACACACTGGAGGGAGGGCAATTTAGGTAGAATAAAGCCAGTTTGTGCAAGGCCTCCAAATTGCCTCTTTTTCCTGCCAGTATACGTACGGACTGTCTGACGTGCCTACTTGGATGCGGTCACTCATATAATCCTCCACCATTCTTTCAATGGTGACAGAATCATATGCAGTGACAGTAGACGACATGTCAGTAATCGTTGCCAGGTCCTTCAGTCCGGACCAGATGTCAGCACTCGCTCCAGACTGCCCTGCATCACCGCCAGCGGGTGGGCTCGGAATTCTTAGCCTTTTCCTCGCACCCCCAGTTGCGGGAGAATGTGAAGGAGGAGATGTTGACGGGTCACGTTCCGCTTGACTTGACAATTTTCTCACCAGCAGGTCTTTGAACCTCTGCAGACTTGTGTCTGCCGGAAAGAGAGATACAACGTAGGCTTTAAATCTAGGATCGAATACGGTGGCCAAAATGTAGTGCTCTGATTTCAACAGATTGACTACCCGTGAATCCTGGTTAAGCGAATTAAGGGCTCCATCCACAAGTCCCACATGCCTAGCGGAATCGCTCTGTTTTAGCTCCTCCTTCAATGTCTCCAGCTTCTTCTGAAAAAGCCTGATGAGGGGAATGACCTGACTCAGGCTGGCAGTGTCTGAACTGACTTCACGTGTGGCAAGTTGAAAGGGTTGCAGAACCTTGCACAACGTTGAAATCATTCTCCACTGCGCTTGAGTCAGGTGCATTCCCCCTCCTTTGCCTATATCGTGGGCAGATGTATAGGCTTGAATGGCCTTTTGCTGCTCCTCCATCCTCTGAAGCATATAGAGGGTTGAATTCCACCTCGTTACCACCTCTTGCTTCAGATGATGGCAGGGCAGGTTCAGGAATGTTTGGTGGTGCTCCAGTCTTCTGTACGCGGTGCCTGAATGCCGAAAGTGGCCCGCAATTCTTCGGGCCACCGACAGCATCTTTTGCCCGCCCCTGTCGTTTTTTAAATAATTCTGCACCCAGGGCCGGTTCTACACCTTGTGGCGCCCAGTGCGAAAGTTTCCACTGGCGCCCCCCGCGGTAAAAAAGTTTGTGTGCGCCAGAGGCGCGCACCCAAAAATAGGGGCGTGCCCACAGTTATGCCCCCAGATTTGCCCCAAGTAGTTGTGCCCCCCAGTAGATTTGCCCCCTGTAGCTGTGCCCCCAGTAGCTGTGCCCCATGAGTTGCGCCCCGTCGCTTGTTGCTTTTCCCCCCAGTAGCTGTGCCCCAGTAGTTGTGTCCCCACTGCTTGCCCGCACCAAGGGCCGCTCCTGTCTGCACCACCAAATTCAATGTATGTGCAAAACATGGGATGTGCTGGAATTTGCCCAGATGTAATGCACGCACAATATTGGTGGCGTTGTCCGATGTCACAAATCCCCAGGAGAGTCCAATTGGGGTAAGCCATTCTGCAATGATCTTCCTCAGTTCCCGTAAGAGGTTGTCAGCTGTGTGCCTCTTATGGAAAGCGGTGATACAAAGCGTAGCCTGCCTAGGAACGAGTTGGCGTTTGCGAGATGCTGCTACTGGTGCCGCCGCTGCTGTTCTTGTTGTGGGAGGCAATACATCTACCCAGTGGGCTGTCACAGTCATATAGTCCTGAGTCTGCCCTGCTCCACTTGTCCACATGTCCGTGGTTAAGTGGACATTGGGTACAACTGCATTTTTTAGGACACTGGTGACTCTTTTTCTGAGGTCTGTGTACATTTTCGGTATCGCCTGCCTAGAGAAATGGAACCTAGATGGTATTTGTGACCGGGGACACAGTACCTCAATCAAGTCTATAGTTGCCTCTGAATTAACGATGGATACCGGAACCACGTTTCTCACCGCCCAGGCTGCCAAGGCCTGAGTTATCTGCTTTGCAGCAGAATGACTGCTGTAATATTTCATCTTCCTCGCAAAGGACTGTTGGACAGTCAATTGCTTACTGGAAGTAGTACAAGTGGTCTTCCGACTTCCCCTCTGGGATGACGATCGACTCCCAGCAGCAACAACAGCAGCGCCAGCAGCAGTAGACGTTACACTCAAGGATGCATCGGAGGAATCCCAGGCAGGAGAGGACTCGTCAGACTTGACAGTGACATGGCCTGCAGGACTATTGGCTTTCCTGGGTAAGGAGGAAATTGACACTGAGGGAGTTGGTGGTGTGGTTTGCAGGAGCTTGGTTACAAGAGGAAGGGATTTAGTGGTCAGTGGACTGCTTCCGCTGTCATCCAAAGTTTTTGAACTTGTCACTGACTTATGATGAATGCGCTGCAGGTGACGTATAAGGGAGGATGTTCCGAGGTGGTTAACGTCCTTACCCCTACTTATTACAGCTTGACAAGGGCAACACACGGCTTGACACCTGTTGTCCGCATTTGTGTTGAAATAATTCCACACCGAAGAGGTGATTTTTTTTGTATTTTGACCAGGCATGTCAATGGCCATATTCGTCCCACGGACAACAGGTGTCTCCCCGGGTGCCTGACTTAAACAAACCACCTCACCATCAGAATCCTCCTTGTCAATTTCCTCCCCAGCGCCAGCAACACCCATATCCTCATCCTGGTGTACTTCAACACTGACATCTTCAATTTGACTATCAGGAACTGGACTGCGGGTGCTCCTTCCAGCACTTGCAGGGGGCGTGCCAATGGTGGAAGGCGCAAGCTCTTCCCGTCCAGTGTTGGGAAGGTCAGGCAGCGCAACCGACACAATTGGACTCTCCTTGTGGATTTGTGATTTAGAAGAACGCACAGTTCTTTGCTGTGCTTTTGCCAGCTCAAGTCTTTTCATTTTTCTAGCGAGAGGATGAGTGCTTCCATCCTCATGTGAAGCTGAACCACTAGCCATGAACATAGGCCAGGGCCTCAGCCGTTCCTTGCCACTCAGTGTCGTAAATGGCATATTGGCAAGTTTACGCTTCTCCTCAGACGCTTTCAATTTAGATTTTTGGGTCATTTTACTGAACTTTTGTTTTTTGGATTTTACATGCTCTCTACTATGAAATTGGGCATCGGCCTTGGCAGACGACGTTGATGGCATTTCATCGTCTCGGCCATGACTAGTGGCAGCAGCTTCAGCACGAGGTGGAAGTGGATCTTGATCTTTTCCTATTTTACCCTCCACATTTTTGTTCTCCATTTTTTAATGTGTGGAATTATATGCCAGTATCAATAGCAATGGCCTACTACTATATATACTGCGCACAACTAAAATGCACCACAGGTATAGAATGTAGATGGATAGTATACTTAATGATGACACAGAGGTAGGCACAGCAGTGGCCTTCCGTATCGTACTGCTATATATAGTATACTGGTGGTCACTGTGTCAGCAAACTGCAAAACTAAAATGCACCACAGGTATAGAATGTAGATGGATAGTATACTTAATGACGACACAGAGGTAGGCACAGCAGTGGCCTTCCGTATCGTACTGCTATATATAGTATACTGGTGGTCACTGTGTCAGCAAACTGCAAAACTAAAATGCACCACAGGTATAGAATGTAGATGGATAGTATACTTAATGACGACACAGAGGTAGGTACAGCAGTGGCCTTACGTATCGTACTGCTATATATAGTATACTGGTGGTCACTGTGTCAGCAAACTGCAAAACTAAAATGCACCACAGGTATAGAATGTAGATGGATAGTATACTTAATGACGACACAGAGGTAGGCACAGCAGTGGCCTTCCGTATCGTACTGCTATATATAGTATACTGGTGGTCACTGTGTCAGCAAACTGCAAAACTAAAATGCACCACGGGTATAGGATGTAGATGGATAGTATACTTAATGACGACACAGAGGTAGGCACAGCAGTGGCCTTCCGTATCGTACTGCTATATATAGTATACTGGTGGTCACTGTGTCAGCAAACTGCAAAACTAAAATGCACCACAGGTATAGAATGTAGATGGATAGTATACTTAATGACGACACAGAGGTAGGCACAGCAGTGGCCTTCCGTATCGTACTGCTATATATAGTATACTGGTGGTCACTGTGTCAGCAAACTGCAAAACTAAAATGAACCACAGGTATAGAATGTAGATGGATAGTATACTTAATGATGACACAGAGGTAGGCACAGCAGTGGCCTTCCGTATCGTACTGCTATATATAGTATATTGGTGGTCACTGTGTCAGCAAACTGCAAAACTAAAATGCACCACAGGTATAGAATGTAGATGGATAGTATACTTAATGACGACACAGAGGTAGGCACAGCAGTGGCCTTCCGTATCGTACTGCTATATATAGTATACTGGTGGTCACTGTGTCAGCAAACTGCAAAACTAAAATGCACCACAGGTATAGAATGTAGATGGATAGTATACTTAATGACGACACAGAGGTAGGCACAGCAGTGGCCTTCCGTATCGTACTGCTATATATAGTATACTGGTGGTCACTGTGTCAGCAAACTGCAAAACTAAAATGCACCACAGGTATAGAATGTAGATGGATAGTATACTTAATGACGACACAGAGGTAGGCACAGCAGTGGCCTTCCGTATCGTACTGCTATATATAGTATACTGGTGGTCACTGTGTCAGCAAACTGCAAAACTAAAATGCACCACAGGTATAGAATGTAGATGGATAGTATACTTAATGACGACACAGAGGTAGGCACAGCAGTGGCCTTCCATATCGTACTGCTATATATAGTATACTGGTGGTCACTGTGTCAACAAACTGCAAAACTAAAATGCACCACAGGTATAGAATGTAGATGGATAGTATACATAATGACGACACAGAGGTAAGCACAGCAGTGGCCTTCCGTATCGTACTGCTATATATAGTATACTGGTGTTCACTGTGTCAGCAAACTGCAAAACTAAAATGCACCACAGGTATAGAATGTAGATGGATAGTATACTTAATGATGACACAGAGGTAGGCACAGCAGTGGCCTTCCGTATCGTACTGCTATATATAGTATACTGGTGGTCACTGTGTCAGCAAACTGCAAAACTAAAATGCACCACAGGTATAGAATGTAGATGGATAGTATACTTAATGACGACACAGAGGTAGGCACAGCAGTGGCCTTCCGTATCGTACTGCTATATATAGTATACTGGTGGTCACTGTGTCAGCAAACTGCAAAACTAAAATGCACCACAGGTATAGAATGTAGATGGATAGTATACTTAATGACGACACAGAGGTAGGCACAGCAGTGGCCTTCCGTATCGTACTGCTATATATAGTATACTGGTGGTCACTGTGTCAGCAAACTGCAAAACTAAAATGCACCACAGGTATAGAATGTAGATGGATAGTATACTTAATGACGACACAGAGGTAGGCACAGCAGTGGCCTTCCGTATCGTACTGCTATATATAGTATACTGGTGGTCACTGTGTCAGCAAACTGCAAAACTAAAATGCACCACAGGTATAGAATGTAGATGGATAGTATACTTAATGACGACACAGAGGTAGGCACAGCAGTGGCCTTCCATATCGTACTGCTATATATAGTATACTGGTGGTCACTGTGTCAACAAACTGCAAAACTAAAATGCACCACAGGTATAGAATGTAGATGGATAGTATACTTAATGACGACACAGAGGTAGGCACAGCAGTGGCCTTCCGTATCGTACTGCTATATATAGTATACTGGTGTTCACTGTGTCAGCAAACTGCAAAACTAAAATGCACCACAGGTATAGAATGTAGATGGATAGTATACTTAATGATGACACAGAGGTAGGCACAGCAGTGGCCTTCCGTATCGTACTGCTATATATAGTATACTGGTGGTCACTGTGTCAGCAAACTGCAAAACTAAAATGCACCACAGGTATAGAATGTAGATGGATAGTATACTTAATGACGACACAGAGGTAGGCACAGCAGTGGCCTTCCGTATCGTACTGCTATATATAGTATACTGGTGGTCACTGGTCAGCAAAACTCTGCACTGCACTCCTCCTATATAATATTAATTATACTGGTGGTCCCCAGTCCCCACAATAAAGCAGCACACTGAGCACAGATATGGAGTGTTTTTCAGGCAGACAACGTATACTGGTGGTCACTGTCAGCAAAACTCTGCACTGTACTCCTGCTATATAATACAGCTGCTCCCCAGTCCCCACAATTAAGCAGTGTGACAGACGTACGGGGACAGGATCGTGATGCCGTGGGAGGACCCGTTCCAGAGGAAGACATGGGACCTTTGGAGATGCCCCACGAGGAGATGCGACAGATGGTGGTTGTTGCCCGGGAGGAAACGGATGCCCCGGAGGATCCCACTGTTGGGTGGTGGTCGGTACCACCCCCTGAAGACGGGGACGATGCCACAGACGATCTGAAAGGCCAGGAGTGGGTGACTGTTGTCCCCGTGGAGGAAGATTCCCCTTGGTGGCCCACGTTGAGCGACCGTGGGGAGATGCCACTTCCCCAGAGGATCCACCGATGGAGGTCAGGAGGAACGAAGAAGAGGAACCCGGAGCTGGAGGTGGAAGGATGTGGGGTCACAGCCTGTCCGGGCTGGACCCTTGAACACAACCTCGCCGGAGGGACCTCGGAATTCCCTGACCCGCGGACAATGGACGTCGTGGAAAACTTTGTAGGGACTACAAAGGAAAAAGGGGGGGGGAAATGTAGAGATGTGCCCTGTGGGCACATCAGTGTTGCTGTCCCTAGCTGGGGACAGCGCTGGGGCAGCTTGTCTGTCCCCAGCGCTGGGTGCGTGGCGGCGGGTGTCCGGTGCAGGGATTACCCTTTTCCCTGCACCGGACCAGAGGCTGCGGGGGCATTTGAATGTTGGCGCCCTCCGGGAGCCAATCGCGGCTCCCGGAGCGGCAGCCAATCGGAGAGGGGCGCGGCGAGCCAAACGGCGCTCGCCGCGTCATAGGCCCCGCCCCCGGCGTCTGGCGTCAGATGCCGGGCGGGAGCCTGAAGAAAAGACCGCGCGCGGGGGCGCGAAGTCAGAAGAGGACGCCGGGCGGGAAGAGCAGAGAGAAGACGCCGGGAGAAGACGCCGGGCCGCGCCGAAGAGCGGTGAAGAGGTCCTGAGGCCGCGGAAGAGGCCAGGAGACGCCAGGCCCCTTGAAGAAGATGTCCAGCGGCGGCTGGATGCGGAGAAGAGACGGGCCAGCGGCAGAAGAGGGTGCCGGAGACCCCTGGATCAGGTGAGGCCTCAGTGAGGCTACCCTCACCCCCTCCCCTTTTCCTCCCTCGACCACCAGGGACGGGCATTAGGCCCGAGGGCACAATTCGGGCACTAGGCCTGGGCGCAGATAGGAGATTGGGGGCCATTATTTGATTAGGTGGTTTGGGCAGTAGGCCCAAGCCACCCTCTCCCTGTGGCACCAGTTAGGCGGGCACTAGGCCCAGGGGCATATCAGGCAGTAGGCCTGTGGGGCATTAGAGGGCATTAGGCCCTAGGGTATTTTGGCCAGCTAGGGATATCTAAAGGTGACGCTGGGTACTAGGCCCAGGTCACCCCGCGTGTGACAGGTTAGGCGGGCGCTAGGCCCGTGGGTGAAATCAGGCCTCCGGCCTGTGTGCAGCTAGGGGGCGCTAGGCCCAGTGAATAAGACCCCCGGGGTGAGTACAGGTGGCACTGGGCGCTAGGCCCAGGCCAACCTGAGGTATTTAGGTAGGCAGGCCTGGGGCCCACATAAGGGAAGGTACAGGAGGTGGGTAGGCCGTGCGGCGCCCACCCCCTTTCCAGCGGGAGGGATTTAAAGGGACAGCACCGTGTGATCTTGTATTCCGATATTGTGATGTAGGTTGTTACCGTGCAGGGCAAAGTGTATGCGTTGTTTAAGTTGTGCTTAGTTGTGTTGCACCACCCACACGAGCTAGTTTGAGGGCTCTGTTTATGTAGCTAGTGTAGCGGACGCACACTAGGGTAGTTCTTGGCCCTGCACGGCTGTTTCTCTTTGCCTCCTTACAGGGACCTGTAAGTGGAGAAGATCGGAGTGCAAGACTTGTGACGGTGAGTAGCATCCGTGTACGTTTGTCCCTTGTCTGTCCCCGAGCGCCGGAGTCGGGATTGCTCACGGACGTGAGAATCCTTTTCATCACACTACGTGCGAGAGCGCGAGTGTGTGAAAGCTGGGTGGCTGAGGCTTTGTGCCAGTGATGACCTTTCACCCAACCGGTGAAGGTCGCGGTCACCCCTGGGGTATCCCCTTTTCCAGTGGAAGAAGGGGTTGATACCCCTTTAAGGTAAACTATTCTCTCCTCAGCTCGGTCGTCGGTCAGCTTCGAGAGGGAATCGCCGTGTCCGGATCCGACTGAAGATTTCCAGGTCTGTTGAAGGTTCCGGTACCTGAAGGTGAGAGAGAGCGGCGCCTGGTGAGTACCAAATCTACACCTGCACGGCAGCAGGCACCACCACACGCAGCCGCACCTCTTACACTTGGCGTAGTCGGCAGGATCAGAGAGACCGGATCACGGACACGATGTGGAACGCCACCAAGAAGACCTCCCTGCGGATGGCTCCGGAACAGACTCACCCACGGACGCGTGCGGACCAGAGCGACTGGGTGACGGTGTCCGGGGCAGACCTCCTGAAGATGGTGCAGCGGTCGGTCCAGCGTGGAAAGGAAGAGCGCCGGGAGAAGGGGCGCAAGAAGGCCGCGGTGACGTCCTGCTAGAGATGTCGGCAAACAGGGCACTTTGCCGACGAGTGTACGTGGCGAGAGACGTCCCCAAAGAAGGTGGTCCAGGAAGCGGACCGAAGACGTCAGCAGGGCCAAGTGAAGAAGGAGTCCTGGTGTTTGCTCTGCGGAAACTACGGGCATGAGCACAACAGTTGTCCCTGGGACGAAGAGTTGAGCGAAGACGAGGTTGATCCCCGGTGTGAAAGCTGTGGAGATCCCCGACATCGGCTCCTGGAATGCCCATGGACGGAAGACAGGACGGACTACGAGGCCACGGTGAAGCAGATGACGGAGTCTCGTCAGCAACTTTGGGACCGGGTGGCTGCAGAGCCTGTGTGTGCGCTCTGCGAGGCGAGAGGACATGCGCTTCCCGATTGTCCGTGGAATGAAGACCGGATGATTGCTGATGGTCGCGCCCAGAGATGGGAGGAGGAAACCAGGGAAATGGAGCGGAAGGCCTTGCTTGAAGTTAGTTTGCAGGTGTCCATTTCCTCTGAGCCGGAACCAACGGGTGAAGATTCCCCAGTGAAGGAGGTGGACCAGGAACCCGTCTTGTAGAAGGTGGCAGTGGCCCTCCCTTGTTGGAAGTGTCGGCAACCAGGACATGCGGCCAGTGAGTGCCCCTGGGAAGATGCTGCGGACCTACTCTGTCCCAAGAAAGTGACCCCAGTAAGGCAGAATCCTTTCCCGCATAAGGCGGAGGTGGACGACTGGGAGGTGAAGAGACCACGCTGCGAAGAAAAGCGTGAAGACCCAGTGACTGAGACGTCCGGAATCTCCCCGCGATGGAACCTTCCACGACCAGGACGTGCGGAACAGGAGTGTCCTGGGTACCAAGAAATGCCAGCGGAAACGAAGGAGTACGCTGAGGAAGTAAAGAATCCAGTGGAAGCGAAGGAGTACGCTGAGGAAGCAGAGGTACCAGCGGAAGAGACTAAGTACGCTGAGGAGGAAAATAATACCCCAGTCCAGATATCGGAGGAGGACTCGGACTACGGTGAGCTGTCCGCCGACGAATCCCTCCCAGAACAGATGGAGGACGACTCTGGCATCGGAAGCGCTGACGAGAGTGACTGGCAGGATCGGGTGGAGTCATGCTCCCAGTTGAATGCCCTCCGTGAAGAGGAGGAGATAGTCCTGGAGCAAGAGTACCTGCCGGGAGTGCCGAAATGGACGGACGTACGAGGACAGGATCGTGATGCCGTGGGAGGACCCGTTCCAGAGGAAGACATGGGACCTTTGGAAATGCCCCACGAGGAGATGCGACAGATGGTGGTTGTTGCCCGGGAGCACACGGATGCCCCGGAGGATCCCACTGTTGGGTGGTGGTCGGTACCACCCCCTGAAGACGGGGACGATGCCACAGACGATCTGAAAGGCCAGGAGTGGGTGACTGTTGTCCCCGTGGAGGAAGATTCCCCTTGGTGGCCCACGTTGAGCGACCGTGGGGAGATGCCACTTCCCCAGAGGATCCACCGATGGAGGTCAGGAGGAACGAAGAAGAGGAACCCGGAGCTGGAGGTGGAAGGATGTGGGGTCACAGCCTGTCCGGGCTGGACCCTTGAACACAACCTCGCCGGAGGGACCTCGGAATTCCCTGACCCGCGGACAATGGACGTCGTGGAGAACTTTGTAGGGACTACAAAGGAAAAAGGGGGGGGGAAATGTAGAGATGTGCCCTGTGGGCACATCAGTGTTGCTGTCCCTAGCTGGGGACAGCGCTGGGGCAGCTTGTCTGTCCCCAGCGCTGGGTGCGTGGCGGCGGGTGTCCGGTGCAGGGATTACCCTTTTCCCTGCACCGGACCAGAGGCTGCGGGGGCATTTGAATGTTGGCGCCCTCCGGGAGCCAATCGCGGCTCCCGGAGCGGCAGCCAATCGGAGAGGGGCGCGGCGAGCCAATCGGCGCTCGCCGCGTCATAGGCCCCGCCCCCGGCGTCTGACGTCAGACGCCGGGCGGGAGCCTGAAGAAAAGACCGCGCGCGGGGGCGCGAAGTCAGAAGAGGACGCCGGGCGGGAAGAGCAGAGAGAAGACACCGGGCCGCGCCGAAGAGCGGTGAAGAGGTCCTGAGGCCGCGGAAGAGGACAGGAGACGCCAGGCCCCTTGAAGAAGATGTCCAGCGGCGGCTGGATGCGGAGAAGAGACGGAGGCGCCGCTGGCCAGGACGGGCCAGCGGCAGAAGAGGGTGCCGGAGACCCCTGGATCAGGTGAGGCCTCAGTGAGGCTACCCTCACCCCCTCCCCTTTTCCTCCCTCGACCACCAGGGACGGGCATTAGGCCCGAGGGCACAATTCGGGCACTAGGCCTGGGCGCAGATAGGAGATTGGGGGCCATTATTTGATTAGGTGGTTTGGGCAGTAGGCCCAAGCCACCCTCTCCCTGTGGCACCAGTTAGGCGGGCACTAGGCCCAGGGGCATATCAGGCAATAGGCCTGTGGGGCATTAGAGGGCATTAGGCCCTAGGGTATTTTGGCCAGCTAGGGATATCTAAAGGTGACGCTGGGTACTAGGCCCAGGTCACCCCGCGTGTGACAGGTTAGGCGGGCGCTAGGCCCGTGGGTGAAATCAGGCCTCCGGCCTGTGTGCAGCTAGGGGGCGCTAGGCCCAGTGAATAAGACCCCCGGGGTGAGTACAGGTGGCACTGGGCGCTAGGCCCAGGCCAACCTGAGGTATTTAGGTAGGCAGGCCTGGGGCCCACATAAGGGAAGGTACAGGAGGTGGGTAGGCCGTGCGGCGCCCACCCCCTTTCCAGCGGGAGGGATTTAAAGGGACAGCACCGTGTGATCTTGTATTCCGATATTGTGATGTAGGTTGTTACCGTGCAGGGCAAAGTGTATGCGTTGTTTAAGTTGTGCTTAGTTGTGTTGCACCACCCACACAAGCTAGTTTGAGGGCTCTGTTTATGTAGCTAGTGTAGCGGACGCACACTAGGGTAGTTCTTGGCCCTGCACGGCTGTTTCTCTTTGCCTCCTTACAGGGACCTGTAAGTGGAGAAGATCGGAGTGCAAGACTTGTGACGGTGAGTAGCATCCGTGTACGTTTGTCCCTTGTCTGTCCCCGAGCGCCGGAGTCGGGATTGCTCACGGACGTGAGAATCCTTTTCATCACACTACGTGCGAGAGCGCGAGTGTGTGAAAGCTGGGTGGCTGAGGCTTTGTGCCAGTGATGACCTTTCACCCAACCGGTGAAGGTCGCGGTCACCCCTGGGGTATCCCCTTTTCCAGTGGAAGAAGGGTTGATACCCCTTTAAGGTAAACTATTCTCTCCTCAGCTCGGTCGTCGGTCAGCTTCGAGAGGGAATCGCCGTGTCCGGATCCGACTGAAGATTTCCAGGTCCGTTGAAGGTTCCGGTACCTGAAGGTGAGAGAGAGCGGCGCCTGGTGAGTACCGAATCTACACCTGCACGGCAGCAGGCACCACCACACGCAGCCGCACCTCTTACATGAGCACAGATATATTATGCAGCACACTGAGCACAGATATGGAGCGTTTTTTTCAGGCAGAGAACGGATAAAACTGGTGGTCACTGATCAGCAAAACTCTGCACTGTACTCATCCTAACAGCTGCTCCCCAGTCCTCCCCACAATTAAGCAATAAAGCAATCAAGTTCAACAATAAACGGAGAGGACGCCAGCCACGTCCTCTCCCTATCATCTCCAATGCACGAGTGAAAATGGCGGTGACGCGCGGCTGCTTATATAGAATCCGAATCTCGCGAGAATCCGACAGCGGGATGATGACGTTCGGGCACGTTCGGGTTAGCCGAGCAAGGCGGGAAGGTTCGAACCTGCCTCGGACCCGTGTAAAATGGGTGAAGTTCGGGGGGGTTCGGTTTCCGAGAAACCGAACCCGCTCATCACTACTTTAAACGGGTCTGAGCAGTTAACCCCCCTTCACATCGCATGTTGTAACCAGTATATTACCATTTCATTACCGTTTTGGTACCTTTCACACTGAACCCGTTTCACCCATAGAAAACAGTGGTTGTCATTATAAATGGACTTTTCTGGCCCACACATTATTAATAATTATTAATTAATGAATTATTAATAATTTGGATAGTCGTACGATGGAACCCAGCAGCTTGAAGCATTTAAACCATGTTTTTATATATGAGTGCATTCTTGACTTTCCCAGTTATTTGTCTGCAGATTTCCTTATCTCCTCTGATTTTTAGCAGCTCCCTCACCTCTTCATCACTCCAAGTTGCCATTGTATAATATATTTGCAGTATGAAAACGCTTCTAAACCCACTCTCATGTGTCTGATGTGTTTTTCCTCCAGCTTCCTGCTTCTGCCTGGTGACATCACACGTGCAGACAGCCTATCACCTCCTGTGGCTTGGAAATACCGTTTCAGAGCCTTTCACACTGCACAGTGAAACGGTTCTGAACCGGGTAGGACCCTGCTTTTTAACCGTTTCAAAATACCAGTATTTTGAAAACGGTAAATTCAAGGTGGCCCTTTCACATTGCAGCTAGAACCGTTTAGGAAGGCTGAAAAATAGGCAATTTACCGGGTTAAAGCTGCGGTGTGAAAGGGGTATAACTCTTCTCTCCTGTCATTGCAGAATGGACATTGCATATTTTAAGTTAGATTTATTTCATTCTAGTACAGATATATAATAGTATAGTATTTTTTGTATGAACATGTAAATATTTATACGTTTTCACTATCGGCTTATTGTTGTATACTATGGGGGGTACCCAATTAGCCACTATAATGCGGTGTTGCAATATTTTATTGCATTTGCGATAACTTGGTATCCTATTAGCTGCAAAAAGTTATAAGCTAAAAGTCTCTATAGGGTTTATCGCAAATTTATCTTCACCATCTCTCACCAGGGGATAAGTAGTGCAAAATCCCTATTTTAAGGTAAAATGTCAGGATTTGGTTTAGAACTGCTGGGACACCCCCATGAATGACTAATTAGGCACTTAGATATTTTCAATTATTTTTAATTGGCCAATAATGACATATTTTTGGGGTCAAAAATGCAAAGTTATGGAAATTGGGGTACAAGGTATGGAAAAGGAATATTGGGGTGCTTTATAATTGTATGAAGTGTTTTTAGATTTGCAGGTGAGAGTAATTGGTCAGTTTCAAAAAATGTTTTAAAGTCCTCTAAAATGACCCCAAAATATACTTAATACCCAGATTTAATGAGAGCACATATTTTGCTAAACAAAAAAAATTGCTTTCTATATTTTTTTCACATATAAAAAAAAAATGCATATAACAGCCATTTGAGTCAATTTAATTATACCAAATAGTGTTATTATGGCCACTAATAGACTTCTATAATAACTTCCTACTGTATATTAGTTTGGCTTTTTAGGAGTACAGGCAGATTTCCCCATTTTCTTCTATACTGATCTTTTGTCATCTAGATTTATTGCGCATATCTCTTTATCTCCATTTTGGAATAGGATAGGTGCAATAAATGGGAGCGCACAAACTGCAATAAGCTGATTTTTTTATGAGATAAGTGCGATAACTTTAGCCGCAAGTGCTGTATAACCTCTAGCTCATCTTCCTACTCAGTGGTAATGAGACCCCCAGAGGTGAGTGGGATGCACAGGGCAGTGGTGAAGAGATGGCACGCAGGTGAAGGTATATGTTTCACATGTCAACACTGACAGAATGCCGACATTGTCATAATATCAACATTGAAAATGTAGACAGAATGTTGACAACCGATTTTAGGCTTATGTTTAGGCTGCAGTCAGGGTTCAGGTTATTTGATAAAACCCCTTTCACACCGCCAATGCCGGATCCCACCCGGGAATTGGAAATGGGTCCTCCCCGGGTGGGATCCGGCATTGGACCTTAAAAGCTGGCTTACCGACCCGGCAACAATCTGGGCCGGTTGCCATAGCAGCGGGGGGCAGAGCCGGCAGCGGAGGTGGCACTGGGAGATAAGATCATCTACGCCTCTCCCTATTGTAGTGAACGGGTCCCGCTGCCACTGACCCGGTATTCATCCCGGGAATAACAGTGCTTTATTCCTGGGTTGAATTAATGGGTCAACCGACCCAGGAATTCAACCATGGCCCTTTCACAACGCACATCGACCTGTGACGACTCGACAATATGCCGGGTCGATACCGGGTTATTTATGCGGTGTGAAAGGGGTATTACTCTATTGAAAACCAGATTGTCAACATGCTAACTCACAAAGTCGACATACTGGCACTATCAACATTATTTCAGTGCCGACATTTTACTTTTCAAGATCCCAATCTGACCATGTCAATATACAGATAACAGAAGTTTCCTACAGTATAAAGTATACTTATTGTGTGTTAGCGTAAGACACCACCATTGTTAGAAGGTGCCTCTGTAAGATGCCTGTCTCTTTAGTACTGAGCTAATAAGCAGGGAACAGTATTACTATTTTATTACCTATTCCAGAAGAGGCTCCCTTGACTGATTTCTCCTTTTTCCCCTCCGATGTCATCAGCCTCCTTTTCTTAGCACCTGATAAGTACAAAGTAAATGTTATTCCATATTTGCTCCTACACACATAGGGGCTAATACATAGCTCAAGTCTGTGCGCGGAGCATATGTTGCATGTTATCGCTCTGCACATGTTCCATGACCAAACATACACAGCTATGGCCAATGCAGAGTCATACCATCTCAGACGCATCGCCAGTTGTGTAGAGTTGGTGGCACTAGGCATTCTCCTGTAGGCTCATACAGGGAGTTACAAAGCATTGTGGGCTATACAGAGCTGTGTGCACACCTAAGTACGCCTGTTGTCTGCCATATCTTATGTACCAGATATAGGACTTGCTTACATGCAGACTGCTGATGATGCTGGTATGCCAGGTACAGGGCTATGTCACATGCAGACTGATGATGCCGGTGTGCCAGGTGTAGGGCTAGGTCACATGCAGACTGATAACGATGCTGGCATACCAGGTATAGGGCTGGCTCATGTGCAGACTGATAATGATGCCGGTTTTGGACAGTGGCGCAGAGAGGGCAGGGGGACAGGTACTTTTTTACCAGGGCCTGTTGGAGGAGCCCCAAAGGAGTCCCTGGTCCAGCTGCCCCCCCACCTTGCAGAGAGCCATCCAGGGAAAGAGAGAACTGACTGCCGCTGCAGCATCATCTCTCCCCAGCCCAGCACATGCTGTCCAGAGCTGTGTGCTGAGCTGGGGAGAGTCAGGTGCTGCAGCAGTCAATCCACTTTGTGGCTACACGGAGATCATCATTTTTTTATTTTATTTTTTAAGGAGAGGGTCTGGCTACGCCTCCTCCTTTGACCATGCCCCTACTTGTACCAGGGCCTGGCAGACCTGTCGGTGCCCCTGGTTGTGGTACCAAGCCTTTGGATAGGGAAAGTGTGGTCACAGATATGTGTATAACTCTGCATATGAGATATTACTGGTATCAGTGATCCAGCCTACAGTCACCATACTGCTGTGACCCTGTCACTTACTGTTACCGGTAAGTGCACTTATGGAGCAGGGTGAGATTCTGACCTGTGAGACATCTGCAGCATCTGAGCCAAGTAGTGGAGCTGATATGACTCAGGCTAAGGACAAGTGCGCACATGCATTAATTATGGATTTAGTACAAGTTCTTTACATCTAATAATGGTGCTCTATTGCTGATCATCAGATAATGGGAATTAGTGGATCTACATGCATGTTATATGTAGTGATGAGCGGGTTCGGTTCCTCGGAATCCGAACCCCCCCGAACTTCACCCATTTTAAACGGTTCCGAGGCGGACTCGAATCTTCCCGCCTTGCTCGGTTAACCCGAGCGCGCCCGAACTTCATCAACCCGCTGTCGGATTCTCGCGAGATTCGTATTCTATATAAGGAGCCGCGCGTTGCCACCATTTTCACTCGTGCATTGGAGATGATAGGGAGAGGATGTGTGCAGCGTTCTCTCAGTTGTGTTAAGTGTGCTGCAAATATCTGTGCTCAGTGTGCTGCAAATATCTGTGCTCAGTATGCTTGCAAATATCTGTGCTCAGTGTGCTAAAAATATCTACGTTCTCTGCCTGAAAAACGCTCCATATCTGTGCTGCATTGTAGTATATAGTAGGAGGACAGTGCAGAATTTTGCTGACTAGTGACCACTAGTATTATATCAGTACGGTACAGTAGTCTACTGCTCTACCTACCTCTGTGTCGTCAAGTATACTATCCATCCATACCTGTGGTGCATTTTAGTTGTTGTGCGCAGTATATATAGTAGGGGGACAGTGCATAATTTTGCTGACTACCAATATATAATATGTAGCAGTACAGTACAGTAGTCCACTGCTCTACCTACCTCTGTGTCATCAAGTATACTATCCATCCATACCTGTGGTGCATTTTAGTTGTTGTGCGCAGTATATATAGTAGGAGGACAGTGCATAATTTTGCTGACCACCAGTATATAATATATAGCAGTACGGTACAGTAGTCCACTGCTCTACCTACCTCTGTGTCGTCAAGTATACTATCCATCCATACCTGTGCTGCATTTTAGTTGTTGTGCGCAGTATATATAGTAGGAGGACAGTGCAGAATTTTGCTGACCACCAGTATATAATATATAGCAGTACGGTACAGTAGTCCACTGTTCTACCTACCTCTGTGTCGTCAAGTATACCATCCATCCATACCTGTGGTGCATTTAAGTTTTGCGCAGTATATATAGTAGGAGGACAGTGCATAATTTTGCTGACCACCAGTATATAATATATAGCAGTACGGTACAGTAGGCCATTGCTATTGATATACTACTGGCATATAATTCCACACATTAAAAAATGGAGAACAAAAATGTGGAGGGTAAAATAGGGAAAGCTCAAGATCCACTTCCACCTCGTGCTGAAGCTGCTGCCACTAGTCATGGGCGAGACGTTGAATGCCATCAACGTCGTCTGCCAAGGCCGATGCCCATTGTCATAGTAAAGAGCATGTAAAATCCAAAAAACAAAAGTTCAGTAAAATGACCCAAAAATCTAAATTAAAAGCGCCTGATGAGAAGCGTAAACTTGCCAATATGCCATTTACGACACGGAGTGGCAAGGAACGGCTGAGGCCCTGGCCTATGTTCATGGCTAGTGGTTCAGATTCACATGAGGATGGAAGCACTCATCCTCTAGTTAGAAAACTGCAGTGCCACTCCTAGATGGGCCAGGTGTTTGTGTCGGCCACTTGGGTCGCTTAGCTTAGTCACACAGCTACCTCATTGCACCTTTTTTTTCTTTGCATCAAGTGCTGTTTGGGGACTATTTCTTAAATCTGCCATCCTGTCTGACACTGCAGTGCCACTCCTAGATGGGCCAGGTGTTTGTGTCGGCCACTTGGGTCGCCTAGCTTAGTCACACAGCTAACTCATTGCACCTCTTTTTTTCTTTGCATCATGTGCTGTTTGGGGACTATTTTTTAAATCTGCCATCCTGTCTGACACTGCAGTGCCACTGCTAGATGGGCCAGGTGTTTGTGTCGGCCACTTGGGTCACTAAGCTTTGTTACACAGCGACCTTGGTGCACCTCTTTTTTTCTTTGCATCATGTGCTGTTTGGGGACTATTTTTTAAATCTGCCATCCTGTCTGACACTGCAGTGCCACTCCTAGATGGGCCAGGTGTTTTTGTCGGCCACTTGGGTCGCCTAGCTTAGTCACACAGCTACCTCATTGCACCTCTTTTTTTCTTTGCATCATGTGCTGTTTGGGGACTATTTTTTAAATCTGCCATCCTGTCTGACACTGCAGTGCCACTCCTAGATGGGCCAGGTGTTTGTGTCGGCCACTTAGGTCACTAAGCTTTGTCACACAGCGACCTTGGTGCACCTCTTTTTTTCTTTGCATCATGTGCTGTTTGGGGACAATTTTTTGAAGTGCCATCCTGTCTGACACTGCAGTGCCACTCCTAGATGGGCCAGGTGTTTGTGTCGGCCACTTGGGTCGCTTAGCCTAGCCATCCAGCGACCTTGGTGCACCTCTTTTTTTCTTTGCATCATGTGTGTCACAACTGAGGGCCTGAGCTGACGGGAGGCAGCCTCAGTTGTAGGGGCTGAGATGTAACGGAACCTGGGAGGTTGTATCAGACCCCTAGACATGTAAGTAACATGTAGAATAACTGCCCGAAGGCGTGACCACGACAACCAGGATAAAAGTCAATGATGTTTATTATGACAAACTCCGTAACACAGCAGCAGTAAAGGAAACATAAAAGTCAACAGAGGATAAATACAATTCCTGGGTACTACAGGGTGGCAAGGGCCACAGGCACTGGTAGTGTGAGACAGTTCTTATAATCTTCTAGTTGGAAAGTCCTTACCAGGCCTGACTGTAGCAATGGAGAGAACCCAGGATCGTACCAGCTGGTGTTCCAGGAAAGGCTGGGCTGCTGAAGATAAAACGGCTGCTGTGGATACTGGCTGGAACCAGACTGTTGTTGGTACGGAGTGGATACTGGCTGGAACCAGTTAAATAATAAACGAACTTGAGAGCGATGAAATAATAATGAAGTTTGGAGTTTGAGAGCGGTGAAATAATAATACCGGTGGAGAGTGGTAAACTGCAGAAAGGACACCGGCCCTTTAAGAGAAGCTGTACACTGCTGGAAGCTGGGCTGGAAGCAGGTGATTGATAATGAAGTTTGGAGTTTGAGAGCGGTGAAATAATAATACCGGTGGAGAGTGGTAAACTGCAGAAAGGACACCGGCCCTTTAAGAGAAGCTGTACACTGCTGGAAGCTGGGCTGGAAGCAGGTGATTGTTGTAACTGGAAACAGGTGAGTCCAGAATGGATCGGAGAGTCAGGCTACACCGCAGATGGAATGCTGGTGCGGGTCTCTATAGCAGAAGTCTGGAGACAGGAGCTGGAACCTGGAAGACAACCACAGGAGAGAGACAAACTGGAACTAGGTTAGACAACCAAAGCACTGACGCCTTCCTTGCTCAGGCACAGCTTACTTATACCTGCAGCAAGGAAGGGGTTGGCTAGGCAATTATGCAAATCAACAATACAGACAGCAGATTGGTGGAAATGATCAGATGACAAAATCCAAGATGGCTGCGCCCATGCAGACACTTGGAGGGAAGTTTGGTTTGTAATCCATGTGAGAATTGAAACAGTAATGGCGACGCCGGCCACAGGAGACAGGAGACGCCAGACTGACAAGCGCACATTTAACCACGCGGGCACAGCGGAGGCCGCGGCTGATGAAATCACCACTCTGACATTCTGCATGTGGAAACTCAGGAACAGCTGGATCCGGTCCTGGAACACTGAGCCAGCCTTAGGAGGCATCTGAAGGGTAAGTAATGGCGTCCAGATACCCGGATCGTGACAGCACCCCCCCCTTTAGGAGTGGCCCCAGGACACTTCTTAGGCTTTAAAGGAAACTTTGCGTGGAAATTTCGGACCAAGGCAGGAGCATGGACGTCTGAGGCATTGGTCCAAGAGCGTTCTTCAGGACCATAGCCCTTCCAGTCAATGAGGTATTGTAACTGACCGTAACGGAAACGTGAGTCCAAAATCTTGGCCACCTCGTACTCGACTCCCCGTTGAGTCTGAACTTTGGGAGCTGGAGGAAGTGCGGAATGAAACCGATTCAGGATCAGCGGTTTCAACAAAGAAACATGAAATGTCCTGGGTATTTTCAAGAAGGATGGTAACTGTAACCTGTAGGCAACAGGATTGATGACTTGTTCAATCTTGAAGGGTCCGATGTAGCGAGGTGCAAATTTCATGCTGGGAACTCTCAACCTCAAATTCTTCGTGGACAGCCACACACGATCACCCACCTTGAGAGCAGGAACCGCTCTACGCTTCCTATCGGCAAACTTCTTATACCTGAATGAGGCTTTAAGCAGGGCTGCGCGGACGTTCCTCCAGTTATTTGAAAACTGACGCAAGGTGACATCCACTGCTGGAACAGAAGTTGCGGGAAGCGGTTGGAATTCTGGGACTTTAGGGTGGAATCCATAATTAATGAAGAATGGTGTAGAAGAAGATGAGGAATGGTATTGATTGTTGTGGCTGAACTCGGCCCAAGGAAGGAGTTGAACCCAGTCATCTTGAGAGGAAGACACATATATACGGAGGAAGGCCTCCAAGTCCTGATTCACCCTCTCGGTTTGACCATTGGTCTGAGGATGGTAAGCCGTGGAAAACTTTAACTTGACTTGGAGGGCTTGACACAAACTTCGCCAAAATTTGGCTACAAATTGTACTCCACGATCCGAGATGATCTCTTTAGGAAGACCGTGAAGTCGGAAGATCTCTTGTATAAACACTTGAGCCAACTTGGAAGCTGACGGAAGACCGGTGAGAGGGATGAAATGTGCCATCTTGGTGAACCGGTCAACTACCACCCAGATGGTATTAAACTTGTTGCAGATAGGTAGATCGGAAACAAAGTCCATCGACAAATGGGTCCAAGGTCGACGGGGAACAGATAATGGAACCAGTTGCCCCGCAGGCGACTGGCGGGAGACTTTGTGTTGGGCACACTTTGGGCAGGAGACAATAAATTCCATAACGTCCTTCTTCAGAGTTGGCCACCAGTAGGACCTAGAAATAAATTCAAGGGTTTTTTGAATGCCTGTATGTCCAGCAAAACGGGAAGCATGGGCCCAATGCATGAGCTTCTTCCTTAGAACTGGCTTAACAAAACTTTTCCCTGGTGGAGGCGTAGAGTCCATCCCTACCGTGGAGAATGCCAACGGATTAATAATAGGATGCTTGTCTGCAGACTCGGACTCATTTTCTTGCTCCCATGAGCGGGAAAGGGCATCGGCCTTACGATTCTGAGAACCCGGACAGAACTGGAGTTTAAAGTCAAACCTAGAGAAGAAAAGTGCCCATCTGGCCTGACGAGGATTCAGACATTGTGCGCCTTTGAGATATAAAAGATTTTTGTGGTCGGTAAGTATGGTGATTGAGTGGGAAGCTCCCTCCAACAGGTATCTCCACTCCTCCAGAGCGAGCTTGATGGCTAGCAACTCCTGATCGCCAATGGCATAGTTGCGCTCAGCTGGGGAGAACTTCCGGGAGAAGAAACTGCAAGGATGTAGATGTCCATCTTTGGCCCTCTGGGATAACACTGCTCCTACTCCAACGGAGGAGGCATCTACCTCTAAGATAAAAGGAGAGTCAGTGTCGGGCTGTTTCAGAACTGGTGCAGAGATGAACCGTTGCTTCAGAAGGTGAAAGGCCTGTGTAGCTTCCTCGGACCACTTGGACGGATTAGCACCATTCTTGGTTAATGCAGTGATAGGCGCCACAATGGTGGAAAAGTCTCGTATAAATTTTCTATAATAATTGGCGAACCCTAAGAACCTCTGGACCCCTTTGAGGCTTAAGGGTATAGGCCAATTCTGGATTGCTTGGAGTTTCTCAGGATCCATCTCTAGTCCGGAACCGGACACAATGTAACCTAGAAACGGAATGGTTTTAACTTCAAACACACACTTCTCCAATTTACAATAGAGGTGATTGACACGGAGACGGGAAAGAACCTCTTTTACCCAGAAACGATGATCTTCGAGATTATTAGCAAAGATGAGGATGTCGTCTAGATAAACCACGACATGGCGGTACAAGATGTCCCTGAAAATCTCATTCACGAAGTGCTGGAAGACTGCTGGAGCGTTGCTCAATCCGAAGGGCATGACGAGGTACTCATAATGTCCGTCACGGGTGTTAAAGGCGGACTTCCACTCGTCACCCTCACCGATTCGGATGAGATTGTAGGCACCCCTCAAGTCCAGCTTTGTGAAAATAGTTGCACCACTAACTCTATCAAAGAGCTCGGTAATCAGGGGTAAAGGTTATCGGTTCTTGACGGTAATGTCGTTCAGACCTCTGTAGTCGATGCACGGACGCAGACCACCGTCTTTCTTCTTAACGAAGAAGAAGCCTGCGCCGGCTGGAGAAGAAGATGGTCGGATGAAACCCTTCGCCAGGTTCTCTTTGATGTACTCTTCCATGGAGTGTGTCTCAGGCAGAGACAACGGATAAGTTCGACCTCGCGGTGTAACCTTCCCTGGAATGAGGTCGATTGGGCAGTCCCATTCTCTATGAGGAGGAAGGATATCAGCAGAGGCTTTACTGAACACGTCCGTGAAGTCTTGATATGGAGGAGGTGGAACATCAGATGACCTGGGGAAGGAAGAACAAACAGGAAGAACTTTGGCTAAACAAGTCTCAGCACAGGAGGGACCCCATGCCAGTATTTGCGTAGTCGTCCAGTCAATTGATGGTTTGTGGAGACGGAGCCATGAAAGGCCTAAAACCACTGGATGTGTGGCTCTTGGAATCACTAAAAAAGAAATATACTCAGAATGAAGAACTCCCACTCTCAGACGAACTGGAAGAGTCCTTAAGGAAATGACTGCGTCAAAAATCTTGCTGCCATCCACGGCAGTCAAAGAGATGGACGAGGACAGTCTCTCGGTGGGTAGGGACCACCGTTTAACATAAGCTTCGGTTATGAAATTCCCAGCTGCTCCGGAATCAAGGAGGGCAATGACGTTCCTGTAACGTTGAGCAATTTGGAGCGACACTGGGAGGTTACAGTCATGAGGAGATGGAGAGGAGATCATTACTCCTAGCCGGCCCTCTCCTTGGCGAGCTAGGATCTGGAGTTTCCCGGACGTTTGGGACAGGCATTGATAGTGTGCGACGGAGCTGCACAGTAGAGACAGAGAGACTCAGAGAGACGTCTTCGGCGCTCAGCGGGAGATAGACGGAAACGACTAATTTGCATAGGCTCATCCTTGGATGGAGATGGTTGACGAGGAGGAGGAGCAGAAGATTTAGGAGTAGATGATCTTCCTCGCTCGGTTGCTCTCTCTCTGAAACGTAGATCAACCTTCGTGCAAAGAGAAATTAGCTCATCCAACTTAGAGGGCAAGTCTCTGGTAGCTAACTCATCCTTGATGCGTTCTGATAAGCCATGCCAGAATGCAGCATACAGGGCCTCGTCGTTCCATGCCAGTTCGGATGCCAGGATTTTAAACTGTATAAGATACTGTCCCACAGTACATGTTCCCTGGCGTAAACGGAGAATCTCAGATGAAGCAGATGTTATCCGGCCTGGCTCGTCGAAGATGCGCCTGAATGTAGCTACAAAGTCAGTATAGGAGGATAGCAGGGGATCAGACTTCTCCCATAAAGGTGATGCCCAGTCAAGGGCTGAGCCACTGAGAAGGGAGATGATATAGGCAATTTTGGTACGGTCACTGAAGAAATTGCCAGGTAGAAGCTCAAAGTGGATTTCACATTGATTGAGAAATCCCCTGCAGAACCTTGGAGATCCATCAAATTTTGCTGGCGTTGGAAGATGAAGATGTGGACTGGAAATGGGTAAGGTGGGTGGGGTTACAGCTGGTGTCACTGTAGTGGACGCACCGGACGTGCCAGGTCCACGGAGGGTCGTTTGAATCCCATCCAGCCGTGTAGAGAGATCCTGGAGACAGCGGATGATGTGGCCCTGTGCAGCCTCCTGATGTTCAAGTCGGGCTGCCAGTTCTTGCATTGGCCTGGCCGCTTGATCCTGGTCTCCGGCTGGATTCATTGGGTCAGTGCTTACTGTCACAACTAAGGGCCTGAGCTGACGGGAGGCAGCCTCAGTTGTAGGGGCTGAGATGTAACGGAACCTGGGAGGTTGTATCAGACCCCTAGACATGTAAGTAACATGTAGAATAACTGCCCGAAGGCGTGACCACGACAACCAGGATAAAAGTCAATGATGTTTATTATGACAAACTCCGTAACACAGCAGCAGTAAAGGAAACATAAAAGTCAACAGAGGATAAATACAATTCCTGGGTACTACAGGGTGGCAAGGGCCACAGGCACTGGTAGTGTGAGACAGTTCTTATAATCTTCTAGTTGGAAAGTCCTTACCAGGCCTGACTGTAGCAATGGAGAGAACCCAGGATCGTACCAGCTGGTGTTCCAGGAAAGGCTGGGCTGCTGAAGATAAAACGGCTGCTGTGGATACTGGCTGGAACCAGACTGTTGTTGGTACGGAGTGGATACTGGCTGGAACCAGTTAAATAATAAACGAACTTGAGAGCGATGAAATAATAATGAAGTTTGGAGTTTGAGAGCGGTGAAATAATAATACCGGTGGAGAGTGGTAAACTGCAGAAAGGACACCGGCCCTTTAAGAGAAGCTGTACACTGCTGGAAGCTGGGCTGGAAGCAGGTGATTGATAATGAAGTTTGGAGTTTGAGAGCGGTGAAATAATAATACCGGTGGAGAGTGGTAAACTGCAGAAAGGACACCGGCCCTTTAAGAGAAGCTGTACACTGCTGGAAGCTGGGCTGGAAGCAGGTGATTGTTGTAACTGGAAACAGGTGAGTCCAGAATGGATCGGAGAGTCAGGCTACACCGCAGATGGAATGCTGGTGCGGGTCTCTATAGCAGAAGTCTGGAGACAGGAGCTGGAACCTGGAAGACAACCACAGGAGAGAGACAAACTGGAACTAGGTTAGACAACCAAAGCACTGACGCCTTCCTTGCTCAGGCACAGCTTACTTATACCTGCAGCAAGGAAGGGGTTGGCTAGGCAATTATGCAAATCAACAATACAGACAGCAGATTGGTGGAAATGATCAGATGACAAAATCCAAGATGGCTGCGCCCATGCAGACACTTGGAGGGAAGTTTGGTTTGTAATCCATGTGAGAATTGAAACAGTAATGGCGACGCCGGCCACAGGAGACAGGAGACGCCAGACTGACAAGCGCACATTTAACCACGCGGGCACAGCGGAGGCCGCGGCTGATGAAATCACCACTCTGACATTCTGCATGTGGAAACTCAGGAACAGCGGGATCCGGTCCTGGAACGCTGAGCCAGCCTTAGGAGGCATCTGAAGGGTAAGTAATGGCGTCCAGATACCCGAATCGTGACAATGTGCTGTTTGGGGACAATTTTTTGAAGTGCCATCCTGTCTGACACTGCAGTGCCACTCCTAGATGGGCCAGGTGTTTGTGTCGGCCACTTGGGTCGCTTAGCTTAGCCATCCAGCGACCTTGGTGCACCTCTTTTTTTCTTTGCATCATGTGCTGTTTGGGGACAATTTTTTGAAGTGCCATCCTGTCTGACACTGCAGTGCCACTCCTAGATGGGCCAGGTGTTTGTGCCGGCCACTTGGGTCGCTTAGCTTAGTCATCCAGCGACCCCGGTGCAAATTTTAGGACTAAAAACAATATTGTGAGGTGTGAGGTGTTCAGAATAGACTGGCAATGAGTGGAAATTATGGTTATTGAGGTTGATAATACTATGGGATCAAAATGACCCCCAAATTCTATGATTTAAGCTGTTTTTGAGGGGTTTTTGTAAAAAAACACCCGAATCCAAAACACACCCGAATCCGACAAAAAAATTTCAGGGAGGTTTTGCCAAAACGCGTCCGAATCCAAAACACGGCAGCGGAACCGAATCCAAAACCAAAGCACAAAACCCGAAAAATTTCTGGTGCACATCACTAGTTTTATGACAAGCATTCACTTTATTAAATGCTGATGTTGCCTGCTGCTTGTTCATAAGGGGCATATTAACCAATTATCAGGTTTTAAACCCAATAATTGTAATTTCTTATTGTCGCTATTTGTGGCAAGAAGACATTAAA
The DNA here is from genome assembly GCF_028390025.1 of Pseudophryne corroboree. Classification (NCBI taxonomy): domain Eukaryota; kingdom Metazoa; phylum Chordata; class Amphibia; order Anura; family Myobatrachidae; genus Pseudophryne; species Pseudophryne corroboree. The sequence goes on from NC_086448.1 coordinate 766,668,920, forward strand.
TTTTACCCAATAGTACTTATATACACATGCCGAATTTGTTAAAACAGGAAAATAATACTTACAGGGAAGCTCCTTTTCTATTGCCAAAAAGAGTCCCTCAAAACACTTCCTCTTGTCACCTGTCATTGCAGAATGGACATTGCATATTACAAGTTGGATTTATTTAATTTTATTCTTAGTACAGATATATAATTATATAATAGCATAGAATTCATGTTATGAACATTTAGGGATTTTTGTGTATGAATGCGGTAAATAAATGTATATTGGCACCGCTGGTTCAGTGTTGTAGGCTAAGCCATGAATTAGTGGCTAATCCTCCATAGATGAGGCAAGGCGGTCCATCTCCTTCCAGCCTGATTGCTATATAACCTCTAGCTTCATCTTCCTACCCAGTGCTGACCTTGGAAATGAGACCCCCAGAGGTGAGTGGGGTCCATGGGGCAGCAGTGAGAAGGCACACATGTCCAAGAGATGAGTTGCCCTGGGCAGCAGTGAGGAGATTGCACACAGGTCCCAGAGGTGATTGGGGTCCCGGGGTAGTGGTGAAAAGATGGCACATGAGTCTCAGAGGTGAGTGGGGTCCCAGGGCAGCAGTGAGATTCCACACAGGTCCCAGAGGTGAGTGTGGTTCCCTGGGCAGCGTTGAAGAGATTTCTCTATCTCGAGTCAGGAGCCTGAACACTGATTGCTTTTGAGATAGTCCTTTGAAAAGTACCTGGGGACCTATGTAGAGCTCGGGCCCCTAACTGCTTACTTAAAACTTTAATTCCACAAGAGTGGGTGTATGTTGTATTCATTCCCCCTGCCCCCCATCCCGGATATTCTGGTTGGTTCCTCTTCTGTTCTAAGGGGTTGATCCTATTAGCCACAATGATAATAGGGTAATAGGATCGACCCCCTTAGTCTACGCTTCTGATAAAACCTCCTGTGTCTCCCTTTCTTATTCCACAGCCTAGGTTACCAAAATTGATGAGATGTACAATATTGTTATTGAATGTATTCCCTGTCCCCCTCCATCTCCTTTAGAATGCATGTGTGTGTGTGTGTGCTTTTCTTAAAATATTGTGTGTTTTTGTGCTAAAAGTAGGCAGAAAGCAGCAGACTCTGACACCTGTCCAGCAGGGCCGGCTCTACCATTAGGCAGCTTTAGACGGCTGCCTAGGGGTGCCAGCCCCCGGAAGCCGCCACTGAATTAATCTAGCAAAAAATTGAAGGATGTCTCTGTATGCGGCCTTTTATTTTTACACTGTGCTGCCTGCTGCTGTGGGTTTAATCAGGTGCAGCCACCACTATTAGGCTGTACCACATAGTGGCCCTCATTCCGAGTTGTTCGCTCGTTGCCGATTTTCTCTATATTGCGATTAGTCGCTTACTGCGCATGCGCATGGTTCGCAGAGCGCATGCGCTTAGTTATTTTACTCAAAAGTTTGGTATTTTACTCACGGCATTACGAGGTTTTTTCTTCGTTCTGGTGATCGTACTGTGATTGACAGGAAGTGGGTGTTTCTGGCCGGAAACTGGCCGTTTTATGGGTGTGTGTGAAAAACCACTGCCGTTTCTGGGAAAAACGCGCGAGTGGCTGGAGAAACGGGGGAGTGCCTGGGCGAACGCAGGGTGTGTTTGTGACACCAAACCAGGAACGAAACTGACTGAACTGATCGCAGTGGCAGAGTAAGTGTCGAGCTACTCAGAAACTGCTAAGAAATTTCTATTCGCAATTTTGTGAATCTTTCGTTCGCAATTCTGCTAAGCTAAGATACACTCCCAGAGGGCGGCGGCTTAGCGTGTGCAATGCTGCTAAAAGCAGCTAGCGAGCGAACAACTCGGAATGAGGGCCAGTGCCTCAGCGCTTCGTCTGTACCGACACGTGTAACATCAAGTCACGTGAAGGCACATAGGAGGCAGATGTACCTATAGCTCCTGAGGGGCGCCCCCGTGGTGGCTTCTCATAGCCCTAGTGCACCTCCTGCAGAAGGGTTGCAGGTTAGGGGGCACCAGGTTGAAGCTTTGCCTAGGGTTCAGAGAGACCTTGCACCGGCCATGCTGTCTTTAATCTGGCAAATATTCCTGCTTGTGGGAAGATGTATCCTGACTGTAGGGACTACTATGAGTAATGTCCCACTTTACCCTGCTCTGTAAATCCACCCCTACCAGCAGCAAATAACATGCTGTACTATCTGGTGAAAGAGTAACACTGCATTACACAGCAGCGTCACACTACTCCTCCATTATGTGGGAGGCCTGTGTATAGCGTTGGAGCTATCATTAGTGGGCAGAGTCAGTGGTACTGACTCTATTCCTTTCCACGTGAAGCAGCAGGGGTTGCAGCTGCTGTGAAGGCCACAGCTTCCCTCTACCAATCATGCAGCTGGTAGGAACCTGGGGTGTGGGGAGGACCTCGTGTTACAGGTGATAATGATAGAATGGTGGGGAGCATATGTAACAAGGGGTGATTGGGGAGGGCATATGGTGCACCAATCTCACCTTGTCACATGTGATGGTGCTGAGGACCAAGCATTTCTCATACACAGTTATACTACATTAATAAAACATCCATGCACCTCTAGCATAGCAGTGACCTAGAAAGTACAACTATGGATAGTAATTTTTTGTTATATCTAAACAAACATACTGTGATAAACAGCGTACTTACCACTAGAGGGTGATGAGGCGTATGGATGGCCAGAGTTCTTGATCACCTTAAAATGAAAACATGGTCTTTATACAAGATCAAATTAATAGTCTCATTAAGACAGAACATTATAATAGATTTAATAATTTTTTTGTAATAGTCTGAATTGTTTTAAATGATATAGTAAGAAGTGAGGATATACCACTGTTCTTCACTACTCTGCATCCCTAGACCCAATCACAGTGCTGCCTCCTATAGTCTAGATTCCTTAAGTACTGCTGATTGGTGAGCTGCATGGATTAAAGGGGATATAAGTAAAATATGTTGGGTCTAGAAGGTGGGTTAAGAATCTGGACTCGGGCACCTCTAGAATTGTACTACTTAGACGAGGATATGACCTAAATTCATGACCAGAACAGCCCAGATGGTTGTCTTATTCTGGCATAGTATAATTGAATAGAGAATAACCAGACAGTCCTTAAAACTAGTAAATCACTGGACGCAATGTCCAGACCATAAAGAAAAGCCCAACCTACGAATTAGAGTTATGTAAATACCCCTGATCTTCAAACTTCATGTTTAATGTACAAAATGATGCCAGAAGCTTACACCCAAACAAACTGGAAACTTTACAGGATGCTCACCTGCCTAAGATTACACAAGCTCAGAGGAATGTGGCCTAAATCATGTTTGCACCCACATGCTTTAGTAAGTGCGATTTTCTAGGCTATGGAATGACTAATGTTATCAAGTAAAGCTGCCAGCCAGAAAAGAAGATAGATGCCCACCGGAGCCATAGCAAATTAATTTGCAAATGCATAGACATTCGCAACCTACGGGCAAGAACAAGAATATCGTTTGTAAGGATAGCCCTATGGCTACACAGACTAGCTGCGGCAGTCGCGACACTGGCGCCATGTTTCAGTATGTACACGATCACAGCTAAAGGCAGGAACACGCCCCAGAAACAGCCATGTCACGTCTGCCACTCCCCATTACCTGCCACATATGGACCCTTCCTATAAATCTGTGATAAAAATGTCAGTGTGAGCACAATCACAACAAAGCCTTGGCACATGCGCAGTGCAATTATGGGACACGTGCAGTCTACTGATATTCGCTCTGATGCGTGAACATCAGCATGGCATTCAAACATTAACTAATAATAATTACACAAGGGTAAGATGATAGGCGGAATCTTGCTGCATACTTTCGCCAATGGAAAAAGATGTCTGTGGGGTTTATTTAATAGAGGGCAATTTATGTCATGGGATTAGAGCTGAATTTTACATAAAGGTGGAACTTGGAATTTTGTGCTTGAAACCGCCAAAAAATAACTGCTTTACATCCCATAGCAAAATTATCAGATGTCAGTAAGTTTGCCAAATTGCATATGATCAGATTTACTAGCCAGAGAAGTACAATCCATGATTTATGTTCCAAATGTATTCCTAACTACACATATTCCCCATTGTAGTGTATCTCGGGAAGAAACGGAGAGATAAGTTGGGTGGTGTAGATAGCGAAGGGCCTAATATATCATTAATCTAGATTGGAAAAGCCTTTATAAAATATGTGTACTATGTAACTCTTCTAATGAGCCATCAGGCACAGGTTCCTTTACTAAATATTAGATAGCATAACTGGCATTTACTCTGAAGACTTAAGTCCCCTCCATGAGAATACCTTTTACTTTTTATATCTATAGGGGGGGCGCATTTTTTATGTCAAGGGGGGGCACATTTTTTAATCTCGTACTGGGAGACAAATTGGCTAGAAACAGCCCTGCATAGTACAGTGGTTCCCAAACTTTTTTGAATCACAGCGCCCTAGAGTATCAGAATTTTTCACGGCACCCCTAGGCCAAAAGTTTCTTATTGAGAAATGTAGAAAATAATGTTAGGATCAATTATGTGGTGCCGGACAAGATTTGCTTCTGTTTGTCCACATATTTTATGATTGGCAGCCACTAGCACTGGTTTAGTCTACTCATTAACCAAATAATTTGAATTGATCTGGGACCACCAACCCAGGGCACCCCTGCAAGTGTCCTGAAGCACCCCAGGGTGCCACGGCACATAGTTTGAGAACCACTGCTATAGTAAACAATATATCCAACATTTAGCATCCCAATAACACTCTCTATTACCTGTCCTTAGCTGCTGTCCTCACTGATAAAGCTCACTGTAAATTGTTTAATAAAGGCCTAAATGTATAAATGTCCCTTTATTTAGCTGATTTTAAATGGTATTAACTTAGGGGGTCATTCCGAGTTGTTCGCTCTGTAAATTTTTTCTCATCGCAGCGATTTTCCGCTTAGTGCGCATGCGCAATGTCCACAGTGCGACTGCGCCAAGTAAATTTGCTATGCAGTTAGGTTTTTTACTCACGGTTTTTTCTTCGTTCTGGTGATCGTAATGTGATTGTCAGGAAGTGGGTGTTTCTGGGCGGAAACTGGCCGTTTTATGAGTGTGTGCGAAAAAACGCTACCGTTTCTGGGAAAAAACGCGGGAGTGGCTGGAGAAACGGAGGAGTGTCTGGGCGAACGCTGGGCGTGTTTATGACGTCAAACCAGGAACGACAAGCACTGAACTGATCGCAGATGCCGAGTAAGTCTCGAGCTACTCAGAAACTGCACAGAGATGTCTTTTCGCAATATTGCGAATCTTTCGTTCGCAATTTTAAGAAGCTAAGATTCACTCCCAGTAGGCGGCGGCTTAGCGTGTGTAAAGCTGCTAAAAGCAGCTTGCGAGCGAACAACTCGGAATGACCCCCTTAGTAACAATTCATTTTAACAGATTACACTTTCCTGACATTTTTTAAATATTGGTCAAGACAATTTTACTGTTATCATAATTATTATTATAATTGATTTATACAGTGTTCCTCTTCAATAAAAAAAATCTCAGTGCAAGCGCAATTGCAACAGTACTGTGACTGTGACCAGTGTGCAGTGTGATAGTGGGACATGCGAAGTCTGCCACTAATCTCTCTATTACGTGAACATCCAAATTGCATAAAAACATGAATTAGGGCCGATAGCACGGCTATCGTGCATACATAACACTAATAATAATTTCCCGAAGGTAACATGAAAGGCAGAATCTTGCTGCATACTTTTGTTGATGGAAAAAGGTGGCTATGGGGTTTATTTAATGGAGGGCAATTCATATAAATTCATGATTATTTTTATTTGTGCCCTTGGGATTAAAGTTGAGTTTCCATATAGGAAGAACGTGGCATTTTGGGTCGGTAACTACCAAGTTTAGCCTTTACAATAATAACTGCTTTACATCCCATAGCAAAATTATCAAATATCGGTAATTATGAAAAACTGCACATGGTCAGATTTACTAGCCAGAGAAGTACAATCCATGATTTATGTTCCATGGTGGGCACACTTATTACAGGTTGAGTCTCCCTTATCCAAAATGCTTGGGACCAGAGGTATTTTGGATATGGGATTTTTCCGTATTTTGGAATAATTGCCTAACATAATGAGATATCATGGTGATGGGACCTAAATCTAAGCACAGAATGCATTTATGTTACATATACACCTTATACACACAGCCTGAAGGTAATTTTAGCCAATATTTTTTATAACTTTGTGCATTAAACAAAGTGTGTCTACATTCACACAGTTCATTTATGTTTCATATACACCTTATATACACAGCCTGAGGGTCATTCAATACAATATTTTTAATAACTTTGTGTATTAAACAAAGTTTGTGTACATTGAGCCATCAAAAAACAAAGGTTTCACTATCTCACTCTCACTCAAAAAAGTCCGTATTTCGGAATATTCCGTATTTCGGAATATTTGGATATGGGATACTCAACCTGTACTACAAATGTATTCCTAACTACACACATTCCCCAATGTAGTGTATCTCTGGAAGAAATGGAGAGATAACTTGGGTGGCGTTATATGTGGTGTAGATAGCAAAGGGCCTAATATACCATTTATCTAGATTGGAAAAGCCTTTATACTAGTGATGAGCGGATTCGGTTTTACTCGGTTTTACTCGGTTCTCAAAACCGAATCTTATTGGCTCACTGATGTCACGTGTTTTGGATAGCCAATAAGATTTGGTTTTGAGAACCGAGTAAAACCGAATCCGCTCATCACTACTTTATACTATATGTGTACTATATAACTCTACTAATGAGCCATCCGGCACAGGTTCCTTTACTAAACATTAGATAGCATAACTGCCATTTACCCTGAAGACTTACTTCCCCTCCATGAGAAAATTATTTTCTACTAGGAAAATAAATCTATTACCATATCTGTATAATTCTACAGGTACAAGTACAATATAGTATCTATACATGATACAGACTTTAATACAGTGATATGATCTAACACTAACACCAGTGAGAGAAATTACCAACCTAAAAGATAGATATTGCTGCATTTATACAGCTTGATAATAAGGAAAGAATATGACAAGTTTATACTCACATCCATGATTTGGCGCCCACCATTTAACATGGGGCTTGATGGTAAAATTTTCTCACAAAATCAGCAAATGTAGCAGCAAATATAATGCAGCAACACGATCCCGGTCCAGTAGTATGCAAAGCACAATCTACTCTGCCGTAATAACTAGTAACAGCTCACTACAGTTCCGTCTTGGCGACTGTGACATACTTGGTGATGTCATAGAATGCTGAGTACAACCGCCAATCAGCTGTCTCAAGTGTTAAGTAGTACTATAAAAGATGCATAGATTTTAAGGCCTAGTATACATAATGCACAATATGTAATACAGAAGTATACATTATGGGGCTAATTCAGACTGGATCGCAGTAGGGATTGCAGTCTGAATCCTTTTGTGGAGTGTGCACGTGCAGCAGCTGCACTGCGCGTTCGCACCCTGGAGTCCAATGAGATGATAAAAGCATCTCAGGGCTGCGATTGCCTCTGCCTGATTGACAGGTACAAAAGCATCGCTACCGTGCAATGCTTTTGTACATGTGCGGGGAGGCGGGGTTAGGCTTGATATGCGGGGCGGACTAGCCCTGTGCTGGGCGTCTTCCCGCATGTCAGAGTAAATGATCGTAGATCTGAATTACGCCCCATATTCAACATTTGTCATTCCAATAACATGACCTGTCCTTAGAATTTTGCTTGCTGCTTTTAAAATTGTATTCATCTAGTAACAATTAATTTTAACAGTTTACATTATCCTGCTGTTAAATATTGGGCAAGATATTTTATCATTATAATTATTATTGTAATTGATTTATATAATTTTCTACAGTGTCAGAGAATGGGAAAAACAGAGGACAAATAAAGTGCTTTAGTTATTATCCCCTATCCTTAGCACCCCTTACTTCCCCCACCCACCTCACGACACACACACACACACACACACACACACACACACACACACACACACACACACACACTCACACACCCAGGCCTGGCGACAGGGGGGCACAAAGGGGACACTTGTGCAGGGCCCCAAGGATCAGGGACACAAATAACGGGGCCACAGTGCCAATATTGCTTTTTTAAGTGTATGCTCCAACTGCTCATTTTAAGTAGGACTACAATTAACAGGCCCCCTAAACCCTCCCCCCTCCTTCTTTGGTCCATGCTCTATTGCCATCATTATGCATGTCGCTGCGCTAATGCTTTTCTGTTTGTCCCTGCCACTGCCACCGAAGAGCCGGGAAGCCCAGCAGGAAACCCACCTGCAGGGCTCACTCACAGTCTGAGTGAAAGGCTCCATTTTTTTTTAAGATCCCCACTGCCAAGTTAAGAGGGGTTGTGGGGGCCCCTGAGATATCAGTGTGCTGGGCTTCAAGATTTCTGTTGCTGGCCCTGACCCTAACCCAGACCCCTAAACTAACCCTAATGCCTGCAGTAAAATTCAGTGTTTCTCTGTATATAGTGAATTGCAAAAAAATATCTGTGTATCCAATGGTACCATAAGTGTGATATATACTTGCACTTCTTCGCGGGGCAAGAACATCTCCCCTAATTGAATTCATCCCTATTAATAGAGGTTGTGTGATCCCTGTGCTGCAATGGTTAATCTCTGCAGGTTGTCACTCAAATTACATTGTTGCATTTATTGCAGAAGTGGAGCTGGGAGCTGTAACCAGCTGCAATACTTAAGCTGGGTACACACTAGACCAGTGGTTCTCAAACTGTGTTCTGTGGCACCCTGGGGTGCCTCAGGACACTTTCAGGGGTGCCTAGGGTTGGTGGACCAGGACCAAATCAAATTATTTATAGTCAATGTTATAGTCAAAACCAGTGCTGGTGGCTGGCAATCATAAAATACTGTATGTGCACAAACAGAAGCAAATCCTGTCCCCCGCCATACTGATCCTAAGGATTACATATATATAAAGATATAGATAGATAGATATACTATTTTTTCTTTTAAAGCCCCACTCTGCTAAGTAAAAGGAGGTTGAGGGGGCCCCAGAGATAACAGTGTACTGGGCCCCAAGATTTCTGTTGCTGGCCCTGACCCTAACCCAGACCCCTAAACTAACCCTAATGCATTAACCTTAAAGGTTATGACAAGGTGATGACCTCAAAACGCTGAAGCAGGAATAAACTGTTTTGTCATTTGAGCTGCAGTGCCGTGATGTATGAAGGTGGTCACAAATCATCCAAACCTGTTGTACAGTATATATACTATTTTTTTAAACCTCTCTTGGCCAAGTCAAGGAGGGTTGCGGGGGCCCAAGAGATATTGGTGTATCGGGCCCCAAGACTTTTGATGCCATAGAATGTGATGGCAGATAAGAAACACTTGGCCCATGTTTGTCTCATTTAATTTTTATACTTACTTTTGTGCTTTGAAAAAAGATGTGCTGAATTTGTTGCAGTGTTAAAGCGGGTGATAAAAGAGCATTATGCACTAAAGGCACACTGATGTTCAGTGGTGTCTGGTACAATGCTTTCGAACACAATGTCTGTTTCTCAAAGGCAGGCTCCTCCAATAAGTCTGTCATGTCTCTGTACTCTTCTGCTCATCCTCAAGTAGTTGATGCTGGGTAACTTGGGGTACACAGTGAAATTATTATGCACCTGAGAGCTTTTCGGTTCAGTGCGCATATGCAGCACTCGTTCTGTGTGTGCACGGCCTGGGAGATGCGTTTGCTTATCAGTGATGCAAACGCTTCTACCTGATTGACAGACAGAGGCGTTCGCGGGGTTGGCAGAGCGACATTGGGGGTCATTCAGACCCGATCGCATGCTGCCTTTTTTTGCAGCTGTGTGATCGGGTCTGAACAGCGCGTGCGTGCGGGCCGCAATGCGCAGGCGTGTAGCTGTCCAGCGACGAGGGTCGCCAGACAGCGACGGTTTCTATGACGAAAGTGATCTCAGGGGCGATCACAAGAAGACTGACAGGCAGAAGGCGTTCCTGGGCGGCAACTCACTTTCCTAGGAGTGTTGGAAAAAACGCAGGCGTGTCCACCCGTTTCCGACGGAGGGTTTTTGACGTCACCAGCGGCCCGGATCGTTGCAGCGGCTGAGTAAGTCCTGGGCTGTGCAGAAACTGCACAAACTTTTGTTTGTGCAGCTCTCTGCACAGCCGTTCGCACCCCTGCGATGCGATTACCCCCTCCCCTGTAGGCGGCGATTACCTGGTCGCAGCAGTGCAAAAAACTGCCTGCGTGTGACCAGGTCTGAATTAGTCCCATTGTGCGGTGCAGGGAAAACAAGTGTGGGTCTGGCCCGTTTTTTGGGATGGCCGCATGACGTCACACGCAACTGCTGTGACGGGTAATATGGCAGCTCTGCGCCTGCCTTCACAGCCAGGCTGCGCTGGCAGGAGGCATCCCTAAATCAGCGATGTGATCCAGGGGCGCTTTAAGAGAGGAGGAGGCCCGGGTGCAGCCTCCTCCTTTCGGGCCCCCTCCTCTCTGCTGGCAGCGCTGAGAGTCTGAGCACTAGAGCGCTCAGACTCTACTGCGCATGCGCAGATCTCCAGGAAAATGGCGCAGCGGCCATTTTCCCTGAGATTTCTCTACTGCGCATGCGCAAATCTCCGTGAAAATACCGCCGTGGACGACGACGCGGGACTCCGGAGGGGTGAGTATTTAGAAAATGGGTGCAGCATGTGCCAGTGATGTGATTGCATCGTTGATGGCCATTTGCATGCTAGGCGGCCTAGCCCCGTGCTGGTCGGCCCCTAGCATGCGATCGCAAGCAGTTGCAGTTTTGCTAATTTAGAAAAACTGCAATTGATGCTGAATAAGGTCCCAAGTACAGGGAAAGACAGTGGAGGCAGCAAAGTATCAAAATACTGATTTGCATCTAGCTTTAAAACTGCATTTGTAATCAGATACGGAAATAAGGGTCTGGTTCAGAGGTGGACACAATGCTGATGTTAGCGGATTTGAGTACGTTTCTGTACTGTGCATGTGTCAGAGTCCCACTGCACACCTGAAAAGTTTGATTACCTGCGGACATTGCAGTGAAGATTTTTAGGCAGAGTGATCAGTGAACCTTTGTCTATTGGAGGTTGGTGAGTCAAACGCAGGTGTGTCACTACCGTTTCTGGAGGCATGTCTCAGCCTGCCACTGCATCTGTGTAGGCAGTACAATCAGACATTTTGAGCAACCATATTGGAGATGCCATATTGGAGATGCTGTCAGTGGGTGTCTCTGTAGAAATCCCTGTGGTTGCGACTTTAGTATATGCAGAACTGCTACATATGCAATCACAGTCATGACGGAATTTGTGTGCACTTCCGAATAAGGCCCTAAGGGGGGACATGTATCAAACCTTTGAGGCATATAAAGTGGAGAAGTTGCCCTTAGCAACCAGTCCTTTTCCTACTGTTATTTTATAGTTTGTACTAGATTAATGATAGCTAGAGGCTTATTGGTTGATGTTTGCTCCAACACAAGCCAAACCACAAAACCAGAATCTATCAAATACATAGTGGTTTTGAAAGACGCAAGCTGCACGTTGGTTTGCAATCTGTGCCTGAACCTTGTGCAAGACTGAAGGCGCCGGATGTAGAAGTTGGATGTAAGTCTAGTTATGCTATGTAAAAATAGTTCTCAATTTTGTAGCGCTGCCTATACAAATAAAACTTTTGGAGAGATGTAACTCATAGTTGTGACTAGAGATGAGCGGGTTTGGTTCCTCGAGATCCGAACCCCCCCGAACTTCACCCATTTTACACGGTTCCGAGGCAGCCTCGGATCTTCCCGCCTTGCTCGGTTAACCCGAACGCGCCCGAACGTCATCATCCTGCTGTCGGATTCTCGCGAGATTCGTATTCTATATAAAGAGATACGCATCGCCGCCATTTTCACTCGTGCACTGGAGATTGAACGGAGAGGACGTGGCTGCGTTCTCTCCCTGAAAAGCTCTGTAATCTGTGCTCAGTGTGCTGCAAATATCTGTGCTCAGTGTGCTGCAAATATCTACGTTCTCTGCCTGAAAACGCTCCATATCTGTGCTCAGTGTGCTGCAAATATCTGTGCTCAGTGTGCTTTATTGTGGGGACTGGGGACCACCAGTATATAATTATACTTATAGTAGTACAGTACAGTAGGCCATTGCTGTATCTTGCAGCTCTGTGTCACTGCAAGTATCCATTCCATATCTGTGCAGCATTTTTGTGAGCAGTATATATAGTATTACAGTGCAGCATTTTGATGACCCAACAGTATATAGTTGTGTACAGTAGGCCATTGCTGTATCTTGCAGCTCTGTGTCACTGCAAGTATCCATTCCATATCTGTGCTGCATTATTGTGAGCAGTATATAGTAGGACAGTGCAGCATTTTGGTGACCAGCAGTATACATATATAGTACAGTACAGTAGGCCATTGCTGTATCTTGCAGCTCTGTGTCACTTCTAGTATCCTGATCAGTGCTCAATATCTGCTGCATTGTTGTGACCAGTATGTATACTGTACTGTGCGACGTGTGTTATACACCTGGTGATTATACATCCTGTAATCTGTACTGAGCGATGTGTGAGATACACCTGGGGATTATACACCCTATATACTGTACTGTGTGATGTGTGAGATACACCTGGGGATTATACACCCTATATTATTATTATTATTATTATTATTATCCTTTATTTATATGGCACCACAAGGGTTCTGCGGCACCCAATTACATAGTACATAAATAATCAAACAGGAAAACAGCAACTTACAGTTGATGACAGTATAGGACAAGTACAGGGTAAATACACATAGTTACATCAGCAGATGACACTGGAATAAGTATCAGGTGGCAGAAGACTGCTGGATGTGGTACAGTTGAAGATTATTAAAGTAAGACAAAGGATAACCACATGAGGGAAGAGGGCCCTGCTCGTGAGAGCTTACAATCTAAAGGGGAGGGGTAGACAGACATGGGTGACACAGATGGGGTACATAGAGAACGTGGAACAGAGGGTTAGGAATGGATGAGATTTGGCTGGGTTTGGTGAAGAAGTGGACCCCCAGAAGGCATAAGTCAATACTTAACATTGCAACATTTTACTGGGCTATGCAGGAGAAAATTAAAAATAGGGGAAAATAAAATAAATAAATAAAGAATTGATAACTTCTACCGCTTTCAAAAAGGTCAATGGAAGCTGAAATAATGGACAACTACCTCATGGAAGCCAGATACAGTATACCAAACAGTACTTAGCAGAGTTAGGAATGAGTGCTTATGAAATACAGTAACATTTTGTCATAATATTTCAGAAACTGCATGGCTGGTCTCGTGCACTCTTTTGCTCTAATACACCACCTGCTTTAGGATTTATATTCAAAAACATTGTCTCCATAATCCCAAAAACGTCAGTCTTCTTGGAAAGTGGTTTGTTCCTTTGTAAGGGAAAGAGAACAAACGTTCTCAAACAACGGTTTCTCAATTTCCTTTTCCTCTGGGAAGGGATTATGGATTCGCAGGAATATCTGAGCATTTCTGTAATCAGAAAGCAGCGACTTTCTACAAATGTTTACTAATAATTCCAGTGATTTTGTCATTTTCTTCCAGTGATTTGGACCAATAATACCATTGATTAGAACGAATAATTCCAGTGATTTTGTCATTTTCTTCCAGTGATTTGGACCAATAATACCACTGATTGGAACAAATAATTCCTGTGATATTGAGGTGTTTGTGTCGCTTAGTTTAGCCATCCAGCGACCACCGTGCACCTCTTTTTCTATTTTCTTTGCATCATGTGCTATTTGGGGCGAATTTTTTTAAGTGCCATCCTGTCTGACACTGCAGTGCCACTCCTAGATGGGCCAGGTGTTTGTGCCGCCCTCTTGGGTTGCTTTGCTTAGTCATCCAGCGACCTTGGTGCAAATTTTAGGACTAAAAATAGTATTGTGAGTAGGGAGGCCAATCCCGGGATCGGCGGGATCCCGGGATTTGGGCCCAAAAATGCCGGGATTTGAATCCCGGGATTGGAGCATCCAATCCCGGGATTCACGGGATTATACTGCGCATGCCCGGCGGCGGGGGTGTGGTTGTGTAAGTAATAGTACTTACTAATATTAGGCGGTCGGCAGCCATGAACAAGTTGAACGTGGCGGCATTTCAATTGTAGCGCCGGCCGCCAGCCAATCAGAGCTGGCGGACCGGCAGCCAATCAGGGAAGCTGCAACGGCAGCCAATCAGGAGCGACTGCTGCGGCCGCTTCCCTGATTGGCTGCCGGTCCGCCAGCTCTAGTTGGCTGGCGGCCGACGCTTCATTTGAAATGCCGCCGCATTCAGTGTGTTAATGGTTGCCGCCCGTCTAATAGTAAGTAATATTACTTACACCCACCCACTTACACCCAGCCTTCCTGCCTCCCGCGCCGCTACCAACCCTCCCTGCCGCGACCTACACCCTCCCTCCTGAGTCCTGCACCGCTACCTACACTCTTCCTTCCTCCCGCACCGCTACCTACACCCTCCCTACCTCCCGCTCCGCTACCTACACCCTCCCTACCTCCCGCACCGCTACCTACACCCTCCCTCCATCGCTGCTCCCTACAACTTTCTCTGATCCCTACTGCAATCCCGGGATCCCGGGAATCCCGGGATTGACCGTTTTTCAATCCCGAATCCCGGGATTGAAAAAACGGGCCGGAATTGGCCTCCCTAATTGTGAGGTGTGAGGTGTTCAGAATAGACTGGAAATGAGTGGAAATTGTGGTTATTGAGGTTAATAATACTATAGGATTAAAATTTCCCCCAAATTCTATGATTTAAGCTGTTTTTGAGGGGTTTTTGAAAAAAAACACCCGAATCCAAAACACACCCGAATCCGACAAAAAATTTTCAGGGAGGTTTTGCCAAAACGCGTCCGAATCCAAAACACGGCCGCGGAACCGAATCCAAAACCATACACAAAACCCGAAAAATTTCCGGTGCACATCTTTAGTTGTGACTCCTTTTGCTTGGAGAGGCAGGTTTATGTGTAAGAGCCACACAGTATGACCATTCACTCGTGAGTTAACGTCCCCCTGTTGTATGCATATGTTTTAGTCTTGCACATTGCTAAAGATATGTGTAATGACTTTTTTTGTTGCTACTTCCAGGCTGTATGTGTTTTTAATCAACTCTATATCAGGCAACTTTTTGTTGGCCTCATACTTAAAACACATATTATTTGAACAATCTTATCAATGTCAAAAGAGTGGCATCTTTTCTTTGTGCAAACCACTGCTAGATACCATGCACCATTTGTATGGATCCTAGGTTTGTTAAAACCACTCATTGACAAATCCTAATTGAGGAGATAGAGAGGGGTCAGGACTCTTAAATGAAGTTCTTGAAAGGTCAGAGCCAGGCATAAAACACTAAGGACATATAGAGGTATTTTTAGACTTTTTTTTCAAGCAATAAGCCGATGTTGAGAGAGGTCTTATATAGGGAATGTCTGAGAATACATCACTCATGTATGCCCACTGCCCGGGATGTGCAACTCTACAGATTAAAGAGAGATGTACATGACTGCCTCAGTAGAGGGACTGCCAGTCTGATGGACATAAGGGAATCTGGTAAAAAGAAAGTGTAAGAAATTACTCACTGTGCCCCTCATTAATGTATTAAACAGTCCAACTTTCCTGGTGATCAAGGGCCAGGAATGAAGTAAATGGGGGTACACACGGAGCGATAATCTAAGCAATCTGACTAGATTGCTTAGATTTTCAGCATGATCGCTCCGTGTGTAGCCCTAACAGGGATAGCGATGCGCAGCCTCGTGCATCGCTATTGCTGGTGCTAGATTGGCCTGCCGTGCAGGCCAACCTAGCAGGTCGCTCACTTCACCCGCTGGGTGAAGTGAGCGGCCCCCCCGTCACCCCCCACACGCTCAGCACAGATCGCGCTGTGCTGAGCGGCGGGAGAGATGTGTTCTGAGCGGTTCGCCCGTCTATATGGGCCTTAAGATAGGCTCTTGTCTTATGACAGTGGGTATTTTGCAGCCAGCAGGAGGAACACAATATCTGTGAACATTACACTTTTGTACTGAATAATGGGAGGGTTTTTACACTAATGTTCTTTGGGCTATGCAACTACATGTAGTGCTTTGACTGCACACAAGCTTGTGATGCAGTCTGTCTTCTCTGCTTCTGTTGGCTATGATAGATACCAGACTGAATTTCTAGAACAGTGCTGCTAGGGGTGTTTTAAAAGAGGTGGGGGCCCGTGTGCAGACACTGGGTGGGCCTCTACTTCTCCACGGCGCCGTAAGCTCTGGCATTGTGCTGGAGTCTACTGTGCATGTGCAGGTCTCCAGAAACACTGCCCCTGCCAGGGTCCGGATATCAAATATCCACTGCGCATGTGCGGCGGACATTTTGGGAGTGATGTTTGCCGCAACTGCTACAGCTGCAGTGTCCGTCATGGGACTCCTAAAAAGGTAAGTATTAAAACAACATGGGTGCTGTGTCTGCAGTATGGGCCCCCCGGGACCCAGGGGCAAGTGTGTACCGCACGCATTGCACCCTTGATAAAAACAGCAATGAGTGCTGCACTGTAACTCCATTCCATATTCACATCATGGTGGCACCCTAAAACACTTATTTGGCAAAAATTGTTAGACTCTATTTTGAACCCCTCTATTTTGCAGAAAGGTTGTCATCTGTTTAGGAGGGTTGGAGACTAAGGTATTAAGCCTGGAGAAGGGAGAAAGAAGTGATAAGTGGAAGGGGATAACACAGCAGCCAATCAGCTCCTAAATGTCAAGGTACAGGCTGGATTTGCAAAAAATGACAGTTAGGAAGTGATTAGTTTGGTGCTTTATCCCCTTCCACTTATCACTTCTTTTTCTCTGACGTCCTAGTGGATGCTGGGACTCCGTAAGGACCATGGGGAATAGCGGCTCCGCAGGAGACAGGGCACAAAATAAAAGCTTAAGGATCAGGTAGTGTGCACTGGCTCCTCCCCCTATGACCCTCCTCCAAGCCTTAGTTAGATTTTTGTGCCCGGCCGAGAAGGGTGCAATCTAGGTGGCTCTCCTGAGCTGCTTAGAATAAAAGTTTAGTTTAGGTTTTTTTATTTTCAGTGAGTCCTGCTGGCAACAGGCTCACTGCATCGTGGGACTAAGGGGAGAAGAAACGGACTCACCTGAGTGCAGAGTGGATCGGGTTTCTTAGGCTACTGGACATTAGCTCCAGAGGGACGATCACAGGTTCAGCCTGGATGGGTCACCGGAGCCGCGCCGCCGTCCCCCTTACAGAGCCAGAAGAGACGAAGAGGTCCGGTGAAATCGGCGGCAGAAGACATCCTGTCTTCAGTCTAAGGTAGCGCACAGCACCGCAGCTGTGCGCCATTGCTCTCAGCACACTTCACACTCCGGTCACTGAGGGTGCAGGGCGCTGGGGGGGAGCGCCCTGAGACGCAATATAACAGTATATACCTTAGGTGGCAAAAAGAATACATCACATATAGCTCCTGGGCTATATGGATGTATTTTAATCCCCTGCCATTTTTACACAAAAAAGCGGGAGATAAGGACGTCGTGAAGGGGCGGAGCCTATCTCCTCAGCACACAAGCGCCATTTTCCCTCACAGCTCCGCTGGAAGGACGGCTCCCTGACTCTCCCCTGCAGTCCTGCTTCAGAATCAGGGTAAAAAAGAGAAGGGGGGGCATTTTTGGCAGCAAATAACGATAATAACAGCAGCTATAAGGGAATAACACTTATATAAGGTTATCCCTGTATATATATATAGCGCTGGGTGTGTGCTGGCAGATTCTCCCTCTGTCTCTCCAAAGGGCTAAGTGGGGTCCTGTCCTCTATCAGAGCATTCCCGGTGTGTGTGCTGTGTGTCGGTACGCGTGTGTCGACATGTATGAGGAGGAAAATGATGTGGAGGCGGAGCAGTTGCCTGTGTTGGTGATGTCACCCCCTAGGGAGTCGACACCTGACTGGATGATTGTATTTAAACAATTAAGTGATAATGTCAGCAATTTGCAAAAAACTGTTGACGACATGAGACAGCCGGCAAATTAATTAGTGCCTGTCCAGGCGTCTCAGACACCGTCAGGGGCGCTAAAACGCCCGTTACCTCAGTGGGTCGACACAGACCCTGACACAGATACTGAGTCTAGTGTCGACGGTGACGAGACAAACGTAATGTCCAGTAGGGCCACACGTTACATGATCACGGCAATGAAAGAGGCATTGAACCTTTCTGACACTACAAGTACCACAAAGAAGGGTATTATGTGGGGTGAGAAAAAACTACCAATAGTTTTTCCTGAGTCAGAGGAAATAAATGAGGTGTGTGAAAAAGCGTGGGTTTCCCCCGATAAAAAACAGCTAATTTCTAAAAAATTATTAGCATTATATCCCTTCCCGCCAGAGGTTAGGGCGCGTTGGGAAACACCCCCTAGGGTAGATAAGGCGCTCACACGTTTATCTAAACAAGTAGCGTTACCGTCTCCTGATACGGCCACCCTCAAAGAACCAGCTGATAGAAGGCTGGAAAATATCCTAAAAAGTATATACACACATACTGGTGTTATACTGCGACCAGCAATCGCCTCAGCCTGGATGTGCAGTGCTGGAGTCGCATGGTCGGATTCCCTGACTGAGAATATTGATACCCTGGATAGGGACAATATTTTGTTAACTATAGAACATTTAAAGGATGCATTACTATATATGCGTGATGCACAGAGGGATATTTGCACCCTGGCATCAAGAGTAAGTGCTATGTCCATCTCTGCCAGAAGAGCGTTATGGACGCAACAGTGGTCAGGGGATGCGGATTCCAAACGGCACATGGAAGTATTGCCGTATAAAGGGGAGGAGTTATTTGGGGCTGGTCTATCGGACCTGGTGGCCACGGCAACGGCTGGAAAATCCACCTTTTTACCCCAGGTCACTCCACATCAGCAGAAAAAGACACCGTCTTTTCAAACTCAGTCCTTTCGTTCCCATAAGTACAAGCGAGCAAAAGGCCACTCTTTTCTGCCCCGGGGCAGAGGAAGAGGAAAAAGACTGCACCATGCAGCCGCTTCACAGGAGCAGAAGCCCTCCCCTGCTTCTGCCAAGTCTTCAGCATGACGCTGGGGCTTTACAAGCAGACTCAGATATGGTGGGGGCCCGTCTCAAGAATTTCAACGCGCAGTGGGCTCACTCGCAAGTGGATCCCTGGATTCTACAGGTAGTATCGCAAGGGTACAAACTGGAATTCGAGGCGTTTCCCCCTCGTCGGTTCCTGAAGTCTGCTTTACCAAAGTCTCCCTCCGACAGGGAGGCAGTTTTGGAAGCCATTCACAAGCTGTATTCCCAGCAGGTGATAATCAAGGTACCCCTCCTGCAACAAGGAAAGGGGTATTATTCCACGCTGTTTGTGGTACCGAAGCCGGACGGCTCGGTGAGACCAATTTTAAATCTGAAATCCTTGAACACTTACATAAAAAGGTTCAAATTCAAGATGGAGTCACTCAGAGCAGTGATAGCAAACCTGGAAGAAGGGGACTATATGGTGTCTCTGGACATCAAAGATGCTTATCTCCACGTCCCAATATACCCTTCTCACCAAGGGTACCTCAGGTTTGTAGTACAAAACTGTCATTATCAGTTTCAGACGCTGCCGTTTGGATTGTCCACGGCACCTCGGGTCTTTACCAAGGTAATGGCCGAAATGATGATTCTTCTACGAAGAAAAGGCATTTTAATTATCCCTTACTTGGACGATCTCCTGATAAGGGCAAGATCCAGGGAACAGTTAGAAGTCGGAGTAGCACTATCTCAGGTAGTGTTACGTCAGCACGGGTGGATTCTAAATATTCCAAAATCGCAGCTGATTCCAACGACACGTCTACTGTTCCTAGGAATGATTCTGGACACAGTCCAGAAGAAGGTGTTTCTCCCGGAGGAGAAGGCCAGGGAGTTATCCGAGCTAGTCAGGAACCTCCTAAAACCAGGCCAGGTCTCAGTGCATCAGTGCACGAGGGTCCTGGGAAAAATGGTGGCTTCTTACGAAGCGATTCCATTCGGAAGATTCCATGCAAGAACATTTCAGTGGGATCTACTGGACAAATGGTCCGGATCGCATTTGCAGATGCATCAGCGGATAACCCTGTCGCCAAGGACAAGGGTGTCTCTCCTGTGGTGGCTGCAGAGTGCTCATCTACTAGAGGGCCGCAGATTTGGCATTCAGGATTGGATCCTGGTAACCACGGATGCCAGCCTGAGAGGCTGGGGAGCAGTCACACAGGGAAGGAATTTCCAGGGCTTGTGGTCAAGCATGGAAACATCTCTTCATATAAACATTCTGGAACTAAGGGCCATTTACAATGCCCTAAGTCAAGCAAAACCTCTGCTTCAGGGTCAGGCGGTGTTGATCCAATCGGACAACATCACGTCAGTCGCCCACGTAAACAGACAGGGCGGCACGAGAAGCAGGAGGGCAATGGCAGAAGCTGCAAGGATTCTTCGCTGGGCGGAAAATCATGTGATAGCACTGTCAGCAGTGTTCATTCCGGGAGTGGACAACTGGGAAGCAGACTTCCTCAGCAGACACGACCTTCACCCGGGAGAGTGGGGACTTCACCCAGAAGTCTTCCACCTGATTGTAAACCATTGGGAAAAACCAAAGGTGGACATGATGGCGTCACGTCTAAACAAAAAACTGGACAGATATTGCGCCAGGTCAAGGGACCCTCAGGCAATAGCAGTGGACGCTCTGGTAACGCCGTGGGTGTACCAGTCAGTGTATGTGTTCCCTCCTCTGCCTCTCATACCAAAAGTACTGAGAATCATAAGAAGGAGAGGAGTAAGAACTATACTCGTGGTCCCGGATTGGCCAAGAAGGACTTGGTACCCGGAACTTCAAGAGATGCTCACGGACGAACCGTGGCCTCTACCTCTAAGACAGGACCTGCTACTGCAGGGGCCTTGTCTGTTTCAAGACTTACCGCGGCTGAGTTTGACGGCATGGCGGTTGAACGCCGGATCCTGAGGGAAAAAGGCATTCCAGAAGAAGTCATTCCTACTCTGGTCAAAGCCAGGAAGGACGTAACCGCAAAACATTATCACCGCATTTGGCGTAAATATGTTGCGTGGTGTGAGGCCAAGAGGGCCCCTACAGAGGAATTTCAACTGGGTCGTTTCCTTCATTTCCTGCAAACAGGACTGTCTATGGGCCTAAAATTAGGGTCCATTAAGGTTCAAATTTCGGCCCTGTCGATTTTCTTCCAAAAAGAACTGGCTTCAGTACCTGAAGTTCAGACATTTGTAAAAGGGGTGCTGCACATACAGCCTCCTTTTGTGCCTCCAGTGGCACCTTGGGATCTCAATGTGGTGTTGAGTTTTCTAAAGTCACATTGGTTTGAACCACTTTCCACTGTGGACTTAAAATATCTCACATGGAAGGTGTCGATGCTGTTAGCCTTGGCTTCAGCCAGGCGTGTGTCAGAATTGGCGGCTTTATCATATAAAAGCCCTTACTTAATTTTTCATTCTGACAGGGCGGAATTGAGGACTCGTCCTCAATTTCTACCTAAGGTGGTTTCTGCATTTCACATGAACCAACCTATTGTGGTACCTGCGGCTACCAGGGACTTAGAGGACTCTAAGTTGCTTGACGTTGTCAGGGCCTTGAAAATATATGTTTCCAGGACGGCTGGAGTCAGAAAATCTGACTCGCTGTTTATCCTGTATGCACCCAACAAACTGGGTGCTCCTGCTTCTAAGCAGACGATTGCTCGTTGGATTTGTAGTACAATTCAGCTTGCACATTCTGTGGCAGGATTGCCACAGCCAAAATCAGTAAAAGCCCATTCCACAAGGAAAGTGGGCTCATCTTGGGCGGCTGCCCGAGGGGTCTCGGCTTTACAACTTTGCCGAGCAGCTACTTGGTCAGGGGCAAACACGTTTGCTAAATTCTACAAATTTGATACCCTGGCTGAGGAGGACCTGGAGTTCTCTCATTCGGTGCTGCAGAGTCATCCGCACTCTCCCGCCCGTTTGGGAGCTTTGGTATAATCCCCATGGTCCTTACGGAGTCCCAGCATCCACTAGGACGTCAGAGAAAATAAGATTTTACTTACCGATAAATCTATTTCTCATAGTCCGTAGTGGATGCTGGGCGCCCATCCCTAGTGCGGATTGTCTGCAATACTTGTATATAGTTATTGTTACAAAAATTCGGATTATTATTGTTGTGAGCCATCTTTTCAGAGGCTCCCTTGCGTTTATCATACTGTTAACTGGGTTCAGATCACAAGTTGTACGGTGTGATTGGTGTGGCTGGTATGAGTCTTACCCGGGATTCAAGATCCTTCCTTATTATGTACGCTCGTCCGGGCACAGTATCCTAACTGAGGCTTGGAGGAGGGTCATAGGGGGAGGAGCCAGTGCACACCACCTGATCCTTAAGCTTTTATTTTGTGCCCTGTCTCCTGCGGAGCCGCTATTCCCCATGGTCCTTACGGAGTCCCAGCATCCACTACGGACTATGAGAAATAGATTTATCGGTAAGTAAAATCTTATTATCACTTCTCTAGGCTTAATATATGTGCCCCTAAATTCCCAAACATGTATAACCTATTTTCAGGGCCGTTTCTTGGGGCAGGCGAGCAGTGCAACCGCACTGGGCGCCCGCCGCGGCACTAACTGTGGCTCCCTGCTCCCCCCTCCTATTTCTCCCCGAGTAACCCGCTCGGGGGCGGAGTTTCACGGAATGACGCGGTTGCGTCGTTACGTCACGACGCAACCCCGTCACTCCGCGAAACTCCCCCCCCCCGAGCGGAGTACAGAAGGGGATCCAAGTTAGGAAGAGGGAAAGGCCGGAGCGAGGAGCGACTGGTGAGGCGAGCCGAAGAGCGGTAATCGCCTCTGTAAGTATTCTCTCTCTCTCTCTCTCTCTCTCTGTGTAAAATGGGGACACCTGCCGTAATGTGTGAAATGGGGACTCTTGCCTGCCGTAGTGTGGGATTTAATGTATCAAGGGCATTGCGGTGTGTGGCATAATATGGTGCAGGGCGCATTACTGTGTGGGGCTTAATATGGTAGAATTTTTTTTCCGGTCGTGTTCTGTTGGAGCAGGGTCAAAAACTGGATTGTGAGGTAGTCTTTTCAGACGAGGCCACATCCATTTAGATGAGGCCACGCCCCCTTGCCGGGTGCGCGCACAAGTTTTCTTTTTTTATCTAGGTGTGGGGGGGGGCACATTTTTTTAATGTCATGGGGAGGGCGCATTTTTAAATCTCGCACTGGGAGCCAAATAGGCTAGAAACAGCCCTGCCTATTTTACTTACCTTGGTGGGTATTACAGAAGGTTTAAGGGGCTGCCGGAGCATGGAACACACTGCTCAGCCTGTCAATCGTCATTTAGCCCGCCCCCGGACTCCTGTGAAAGCAGCCAATGGGAGTCCGGTGGCGGGCTAAATGATGATTAACAGGCTGAGCAGTGTGTTCCATGCTGCTACAACTGATGATTCCAATGGCAGGAAGCAAGGACATTTGTTACATATAGCTTTACATGTATATTCAAATGTACTGACAGGAGCGTCAGAATTGGGGGGGGGGGATCCCTACGTTCAGAATGCCGATGCCGGGATCCCGACTAACAGAGGCTATTCCCATTCGTAGGTGTCTATGGCACCCATAGAGTGGGAATAGAACCTGTGGTGAGCCACAAAGCCTGCAGTGTGGCGAGCACAGGTGCACTCGCCCCCCTGCCGGCATTCTGGCGACCGGGATCCCGGCGACGGTGTTCTCACCGCCAGGATCCCATACCCAGCACCTTTAGACCCTGGCACACCTAGATACCCTCCAAGCTTGCAGTGGGAGGACCATCCCAACACACCAGGCTCATCTCAATGCATAGAGTAAGGAGCAGGCTTTATACCCAGTGCTGTGGTTAGGGCAAATCAGGCAAACCAACTGTAAAGTTATAGGTGAGTTTAGGTCAGGATGACAAAACATCACCCCCCATCCCCCTTGCAGCCTTTCTCTATCCTTCCCCGGTGGTGCCTAAACCTATCCCCCCCATCTCCGCAGCCTAACCCTACCCACCCCACAGCCTAACCCTCCATGGGGGTGCAAAATTCTAACACCACCCTTCCCGCAGCCTAAACCTAACCCTCCCTAGCCGCAGCCTAGCCCACCCCCTCGTAGCATAAACCTAACCTCCAACCCCACACCCCCACCCTCCATGGCTTACCTCTCCGGTTGCCCAGCACACAGACATCCAGAATCCCGGCGGTTGGTATTCCGGCGCCGGGATTGTGACCCTATTCGGAATGCCAACACCAGCATTCCAAGCAGTGTCAGGATTCCGGCGTAGGTATTTCGACCGCCAAGATCCTCCCCGGATCCCGTGCTTACCATGTTGTTGGTAATGCTAATAACTATAATGATGCACCGAAACATATGACTATCATGTCACCCACTGTGCTGGGGAGCTAGGCGCGCCAGATTCAGATTATATCTTGCCCCCTCCAAACGTTCTGACGCCCTTGTGTACTGGCCAGCTCCCCGCTACACACTTTGGACTGCGCTGCAACACAGGGGCAGCAGCTGTCCCCAATGGCGAGCACCTCCGTGTTCACAAATGGAGGCCATCTGCGCCCTCTCCCCACCCCCAAACAGCATTAGACTGTCAATCACTGACTGTGTCGCACGATCGCTTCACACATGTGCAGAACGAATCCTACGCACAGCACCGAACATCGGTACTTTGCGCATCAGGGTGCAGTATCAACCGGACCTGAATGAGGGCACATGCGCACGTCACGTCTGGTGAAGCACTGGTGTGTACTGTTCACTTCTGTTTAATGCATACAGGGTAGACTTATCAACAGTTCTTAAAGTGGTCCTAGGGAGGTGGTGGAACTCACATCCCCCCCACCGCCCGTGTGCCTGCGGCACACACCACACAAAGGGGCGTGGTCTCAAAAAGAAAGGGGCGTGGTCACCCAGTACTATCCCCAATTCAAATTACGCCACACAGTAGCACAATCCTATTCACATTACACCACATAGTAGTGTCCCTTATTCATGTTATTACACACATTAGTGCCCCTTATACAGAAAGCCCACAGTAGTAGCACCCCTAATACACATAATGCCCACAGTAGTAGTGCCCCTTATGCAATTCCTACTCTAATGGTAGTGCCCACAGTGGTAGTGCCCCTTTTGTAGAGCCCATAGTATTGGTGCCCCTTATGCAGTGCCCCCAGTAGTAGTGCCCATTATGTCCCCAGAAGTGATGCCCCTTATGAAGTGGACCTTATGCAATGCCCTCATTAGTAGTGCCCCCATGTAGTAATACTCCCATGTAGTATTGCCCCAAGTAGATATGCCCCATTTAGTTATGCTTCCAGTAGGTATGCCCCCTTTAGTTTTGCCCCTTCTAGATATGCCCCCTTAGTTATGCCCCTTGTAGATATGCCCCCTTTTGTTTGCCCCCAGCAGATATGCACCCTTTAGTTTTGCCCCTGTAGATATGCCCTCTTTAGTTATGTCCCCAGTAGATATGCCCCCTTTAGTTTGCCCCCAGCAGATATGCACCCTTTAGTTTTGCCCCTGTAGATATGCCCCCAGTAGCTATGCCGCCTTAAGTTTTGCCCCTGTAGATATGCCCCTTGTAGATATGCCCCCTTAGTTATGCCTATTGTAGATATGCCCCCAGTAGATATGTCCCCAGTAGATATGCCCCTTGTAGATATGCCCTCCTTAGTTTGCCCCCAGCAGATATGCCACCTTTAGTTTTGGCCCCTGTAGATATGGCCCCTGTACAGTATGCCCCTTTAGTTTTGGCTCCTGTAGATATGCCCCCTTTAGTTTTGCCGTTGTAAATATGCCCCCAGTAGTTATGTCCCCTTTAGATATGCCCCTTTAGTTTCACCCCTTGTAGATATGCCCCCTTTCATTTTCCCCCCTGTAGATATGCCCCCAGTAGTTATGGCCCCTTTAGTTTTGCCCCCCAGTAGATATGCAGCCAGTAGTTATGGCCTCTTTAGTTATACCCCTTGTAGGTATGCCTCCTTTAGTAGTGCCCCTTGTAGGTATGCCTCCTTTAATTATGCCCCTTGTAGGTATGCCTCCTTTAGTTATGCCCCTTGTAGCTATGCCCCCTTTAGTTGTGCCCCTTGTAGGTATGCCCCCTTTAGTTATGCCCCTTGTAGGAATGCCCCCTTTAGTAGTGCCCCTTTACATAGTAACATAGGGGTAAATTTACTAAGATTCGTGTTTTCCCGTTTGAGGTCAAAGTTCAATCACGAATGACATCGAAAGTGTAAATATGCAACTTTTTGAATTGATTACGACTAATTTACTAAGCTGCCGTATTCTGCATTTTCGGGTTTTCCGATGTCGATGTCATTCGTTTTTTTGGGCAGTGTTTTACGTGAGTGACTTGTAAAACACTGCCGACTTTAATACAATGAATCTCGGCCGGATCTGAGAGATCCGTGCTGGGCTTCATTGTGCACTTTGTTTAACAAAAAAATAAAGTTTAAATGTAAAAAAAAAATTGCGTGGGGTCCCCCCTCCTAAGGCAAACCAGCCTCGGGCTCTTTGAACCGATCCTGGTTGCAGAAATATGGGGAAAAAATGGACAGGGGTTCCCCCATATTTAAGCAACCAGCATCAGGCTCTGCGCCTGGTCCTGGTTCCAAAAATACGGGGGACAAAAAGAGTAGGGGGTCCCCCGTATTTTTGAAACCAGCACCGGGCTCCACTAGCTGGACAGATAATGCCACAGCCGGGGGTCACTTTTATACAGTGCCTTGCGGCCGTGGCATCAAATATCCAACTAGTCACCCCTGGCCGGGGTACCCTGGGGGAGTGGGGACCCCTTCAATCAAGGGGTCCCCCCCCCCCAGCCACCCAAGGGCCAGGGGTGAAGCCCGAGGCTGTCCCCCCCATCCAATAGGCTGCGGATGGGGGGCTGATAGCCTTTGTGAAAAGTGATTGATATTGTTTTTAGTAGCAGTACTACAAGGCCCAGCAAGCCTCCCCCGCAAGCTGGTACTTGGAGAACCACAAGTACCAGCATGCGGCGGAAAAACGGGCCCGCTGGTACCTGTAGTACTACTACTAAAAAAATACCCCAATAAAGACAACACACACACACCTTGAAAGTATAACTTTAATACATCCATCCACACCTCCATATACACATACTTACCTTATGTTCCCACGCAGGTCGGTCCTCTTCTCCAGTAGAATCCATTGTGTACCTGTAGAAAATATTATACTCACATAATCCAGTGTTTTCGGCTCCTCTGTAAATCCTTTTGTAATCCACGTACTTGAAAAAAAAAAAAAACGGATACCCGACCACGAACTGAAAGGGGACCCATGTTTTCACATGGGTCCCCTTTCCCCGAATGCCAGAAACCCACTCTGACTGATGTCTAAGTGGGTTTCTTCAGCCAATCAGGGAGCGCTACGTTGTGGCACCCTCCTGATCGTCTGTGTGCTCCTGTACTGTCTGACAGGCGGCACACGGCAGTGTTACAATGGTAGCGCCTATGCGCTCCATTGTAACCAATGGTGGGAACTTTCAGGTCAGCGGTTGACCGAAAGTGACCTCACCGCTGACCTGAAAGTTCCCACCATTGGTTACAATGGAGCGCATAGGCGCTACATTGTAACACTGCCGTGTGCCGCCTGTCATACAGTACAGGAGCACACAGCCGATCAGGAGGGTGTCACAATGTGGCACTCCCTGATTGGCTGAAGAAACCCACTTAGACATCAGTCAGAGTGGGTTTCTGGCATTCGGGGAAAGGGGGCCCATGTGAAAACATGGGTCCCCTTTCAGTTCGTGGTCGGGTATCCGTTTTTTTATTTTTTCAAGCACGTGGATTACAAAAGGATTTACAGAGGAGCCGAAAACACTGGATTATGTGAGTATAATTTTTTCTACAGGTACACAATGGATTCTACTGGAGAAGAGGACCGACCTGCGTGGGAACATAAGGTAAGTATGTGTATATGGAGGTGTGGATGGATGTATTAAAGTTATACTTTCAAGGTGTGTGTGTGTTGTCTTTATTGGGGTATTTTTTTAGTAGTAGTACTACAGGTACCAGCGGGCCCGTTTTTCCGCCGCATGCTGGTACTTGTGGTTCTCCAAGTACCAGCTTGCGGGGGAGGCTTGCTGGGCCTTGTAGTACTGCTACTAAAAACAATATCAATCACTTTTCACAAAGGCTATCAGCCCCCCATCCGCAGCCTATTGGATGGGGGGGACAGCCTCGGGCTTCACCTCTGGCCCTTGGGTGGCTGGGGGGGACCCCTTGATTGAAGGGGTCCCCACTCCCCCAGGGTACCCCGGCCAGGGGTGACTAGTTGGATATTTGATGCCACGGCCGCAAGGCACTGTATAAAAGTGACCCCCGGCTGTGGCATTATCTGTCCAGCTAGTGGAGCCCGGTGCTGGTTTCAAAAATACGGGGGACCCCTACTCTTTTTGTCCCCCGTATTTTTGGAACCAGGACCAGGCGCAGAGCCCGATGCTGGTTGCTTAAATATGGGGGAACCCCTGTCCATTTTTTCCCCATATTTCTGCAACCAGGATCGGCTCAAAGAGCCCGAGGCTGGTTTGCCTTAGGAGGGGGGACCCCACGCAATTTTTTTTCAGAAAATTTATAACATTTCCCCCCCGTTCCCACTGAAAAACATGCACGGATCTCATGGATCCGTGCATGCCTATACAAACACGGGATAAAAAAGCAGGTCTGTTTTTTTTTTAGCACTTTTTCACGATTTGTATTTTATCACGGCAGTGTTTGGCTATTGTCGGCAGTGTTTGTGTTTTGCACTTTTTAGTAAATTCCCGATTTCTAGCAAATTGCAGGCGTATTTGACCGATGGTGTATTGATTCGTGATTTTTTCCTAGGACTTCCAAAATATTACGAATGCCCTCATCACTGCCGTGATTTTTGCTTAGTAAATTACCGAGATGACACTTTGATGAAAAAACGGCATCTCGGTCAAAATCGGGACCTTAGTAAATATACCCCATAGTATCTGAGGTTGAAAAAAGACAATTGTCCATCGAGTTCAACCTATTTGTCATCTCCTATGCATGATGATTTGACTAAAATTTCTGACTGATGCTGCTGTCAGCCGTTGCATTTTATCCCTATTTATAGTAACTATAATGCATGACTATGCACCATACCCCTGGATATCCTTATCCATTAGGAATTTATCTAACCCATTCTTAAAGGTGTTGACAGATTCCGCCATTACAACTCCCTCAGGCAGGGAATTCTAAACACGTATTGTCTTTACAGTGAAAAAGCCTTTACGCCGTATTGTGCGGAATCTCCTCTCCTCTAACTTGAGCGAGTGTCCACGAGTCCTCTGTGTTGATCTAACCAAAAACAGGTCCCGCGCAAGCTCTGTGTATTGTCCCCTTATATATTTGTAGATGTTGATCATATCCCCTCTTAGTCTCCGCTTTTCCAATTTAAACATGCCTAGTCTTTCAAGCCTTTCCTTGTATTCCATCGTCTCCATGCCCTTAATTAGTTTGGTCGCCCTCCTCTGTACCTTTTCTAGCTCCAGGATATCCTTTTTGTAGTACGGTGCCCAGAATTGTACACAGTATTCAAGGTGTGGCCTCACTAGTGATTTATATAACGGGAGTATAATACTCTCGTCCCTAGCATCAATACCCCGTTTTATGCATGCTAATATCTTATTAGCCTTCTTTGCTGCAGTCCTACTTTGGGTACTACTGCTTAGTTTGCTATCTATGAGGACACCTAAGTCCTTTTCCAGTACAGAAATCCCCTAATTTTACCCCATTTAGTAGGTAGGTGTAATTTTTGTTCTTGTTACCACAGTGCATTACCTTACACTTGTCTGTGTTGAAGCGCATTCTCCATTTGGCTGCCCATGCTTCTAATTTAACTAAGTCGTTCTGAAGAGACTCGGCATCCTCCTCTGTATTTATAGCCTTACACAATTTGGTATCATCTGCAAAAATTGACACCATGCTCTCTAGACCTTCTGTTAGGTCGTTAATGAAAATATTGAACAATAGCGGTCCTAATACTGAGCCTTGCGGCACACCACATAGCACTTCAGTCCAAGTTGAAAAAGATCAATTGACGACAACGCGCTGCTCCCTATTATCTAACCAGTTTTTGACCCAAGTGCATATTGTGCTTCCTAGCCCTGATTCTTGTAGCTTGTAGATAAGTCTCATGTGTGGTACAGTATTGAACGCTTTGGCAAAGTCTAAAAAGATTACATCCACGTCTTTACCCTGATCTAGGTTTGCGCTTACTGTTTCATAAAAGCCAAGTAAGTTGGTTTGACAGGATCTGTCCTTCATAAACCCATGTTGATTCCTTTTAATGACCTTATTGACTTCAAGGAACTTCTGAATACTATCTCTTAGAATACCTTCCAATACTTTCCCCACTATAGATGTAAGACTAACTGGTCTATAATTACCTGGTTCAGCTTTACTTCCCTTTTTGAATATAGGCACTACTTCCGCTATACGCCAGTCTTTGGGAACCATACCTGATATAACTGAATCCTTAAAGATCAAAGATAGCGGTTTTGCCAGTTCAGAGTGAAGCTCCATTAGAACCCTTGGGTGAATACCATCGGGCCCTGGTGATTTATTAATCTTTAAATTTTTTAATCGGTCACAGACTACTTCCTCGCTTAAATAAGTACCTATCAGTGGGATATTCTCATTATTGAGATTGTGTGTCAGTCCCTGAATTGGGTCCTCTCTAGTGAATATTGTTGAAAAAAACTAATTTAGTGTTTCCGCTATGTCATTATCATTTTTGCTTAAGACTCCCAACTTGTCTTTTAAAGGGCCTATACTCTCCTTCTTTAATCTCTTGCTATTAATGTATTTAAAGAATTTTTTGGGATTCGCTTTACTTTCCTTTGCTACTAGTTTTTCAGTTTCTACTTTAGCCACTCTTATTTCCTTTTTGCAAATTTTGTTACATTCCTTATAGTGCTGAAATGATTGCTTCCCCGTCAGATTTGTATTTTTTAAATGCTCGCCTTTTCTTGCCCATAAGTTCCTTAATCTTTTTGTTAAGCCACATCGGTTTATGATTTTTATTCCTTTTTTTGCTGCTCATAGGAATAAATTTGAGTGTATTTTTAGCTAGCAGGAATTTTAGTACCTCCCATTTCTCCGTAGTATTTTTTCCTAAAAACAAACCTTCCCATTCAATATCCCTGAAAAATACCCTCATCTTTTCAAAATTTGCTTTGCTAAAGTTAATTTAGTTATGCCCCTTGTAGGTATGCCCCCTTTAGTTATGCCCCTTGTAGGTATGCCCCCTTTAGTTATGCCCCTTGTAGGTATACCCCCTTTAGTAGTGCCCCTTGTAGGTATGCTCCCTTTACTTATGCCCCTTATAGGTATGCCCCCTTTAGTGGTGCCGCTTACACACAAAAAAACCCCCACACAATATACTCACCTTAAGCCCCACTCCCGCATCTGACCGCTGACGTCGTTCTTCCTTGCCACCTGCTCCTCCTCTGAGCTATGGGAGAGACGTCATGACGTCTTTCCCATAGCGCACACCGCACACTACAAAAGCCGGAAGCCGGAGCTCAGGAGTGAGCTCCGGCTGCCGCTGTAAAGAGGAAGCCGGGCGCCCGCTGGAAATAAAGTCTCAGAAATGGAAATGACGGAACGCAGTTCTGCCCCGTTCCGGCTCACTTTAACCTCTGCTTATTACAGATAGAGAATTCTGTTGTTAAATAGGATTTTAGTATTTTTTTTCTTTCCTTCCTTGGGCTTATTATTACTGAGAAGGTTATTCTCAGGGTACAATCTGTACTTTATTTCAGATTTTATTACTGTTGGAATAATGTATTTTTTTTTATTTTTTAGAATACAATTTCTCTATTGTACTGAGTCAGCGCCACCCGAATCACTGACATCCCCGCTGCCCTGTCCTATTCCAGGCCTAATAAAAATATATATATTTTTTTTACATTACAGAATTTGTATAAAAAAAGTAGAACATTTCTTAGCTTTAAAGCTGATTTGTTAACACTTTAACTAGGAAGGTCTGAGTGTTTAAAAAATTTCTCTTACGTCCTAGAGGATACTGGGGTCCATTTACTACCATGGGGTATAGACAGGTCCACTAGGAGCCATGGGCACTTTAAGAATTTGATAGTGTGGGTTGGCTCCTCCCTGTATGCCCCTCCTACCAGACTCAGTTTAGAAAATGTGCCCGGAGGAGCCGGTCACGGTGAAGGAAGCTCCTGAAGAGTTTTCTGCATTTATTTTATATGTTTGTTATTTTCAGGCAGGGCTTGTTGGCACCAGCCTGCCTGCTTCATAGAGCTTAGGGGGGAGAAAGGCCCAACCTCTTGAATGGTTAATGGTCCCGTTGACAGGACACTGAGCTCCTGAGGGAACTATTTGCAAGCTCCACCACAGCGAGCGTACATTCCCACAGCACGCCGCCACCCCTAACAGAGCCAGAAGACTGAAGAGTGGTGAGTACTGAGCCGGCGTCCCGGCTAGCAGGGCACCGGCCATTACGGCGGCATGAGGGTACGGAGACGCATGGCTTCTACACGGGGTGGAATGCGTCTCTGGACACAGTACACAACTGCGTCCCCATACACTGTACACAGTACCCATACTGGCACGACAGCCTTAAAACGTTTTTCTCCATTTTAAGCACCAGATTCCTCAGCCAGCATAATAAAAGTGGGGAGACCGCGTGCCATTGAGGGGCGGGGCTTCGCAATGAGAGGATCCAGCAGCTCACCAGTGCCATTTTCCCTCTGCAGTGGACACAGACGCTGACTGACAGGGACGTGCAGTCCTCCAGTGTGACTCCAGATTACCTCAGCGGTACAAGGGGGTCATAGCAGGGGGGGAGCGACTATTAGTGTACTTAGTCCCCTGTCAGGGTACTTAGTCTGCGACCCGTCTAAGCTTGGCATTAGTGATAAGGGTGCGGTGGGGGCTGGCTCCAAACAACTCTGTGTCTCCCTGAAGGGCTCCTTGTGGTTGTGCTTAACTTTTCCTGTGTGTGTGTGTGTGTGTGTGTGTGTGTGTGTGTGTGTGTGTATTGTCACATTTACATTATGTCAGGCAAAGAATGTGTTTCTTGTACCGCACAGTGTTCCTCTTCACCAGGGAGCTCAGTACTGGGTACTCAGGGTTCACAGGCTAGCGAGGCTGAACCGGAATGGGTTAATTCTCTTAAGGGATAAACCTCAACTCTTTCTACAAAATTGTCCCGCAATGAGAAAGAGACGCAATACTTAAAACAGACTGTGGATGAGTTTATGAACAGAGACTCAGTCCCCAAGACAGCGTCTCAATCCCCTCCCATTTGTCCGAAAAAGCGATCTCTGGCCCATATCCTGCATTCTGACTCTGACGCTGACAGGTCAGACATGAAGGAGGGGGAGGTGGACCCAGTGGGGGGGGGGATGCAGCTCTGTCACAGGGTACAGAGGATCTTATAGAGGCTATCAGAGATGTTCTGCATATTCCTGATAAGGTGTCAGAGGAGTGTGAGGGATCTTATTTTAATGTAAAAAAGAAGTTCTCAGTCCCTTTTCCTGTGTCAAAGGAATGAATACCCTGTTTGAAAATCCATGGGTTAATCCTGATAAAACGTTTCAGATCCCTAAAAGGTTGCTTTCATCTTTTACTTTTCTTCTGGAGGATAGTAAAAAATGGGAAAATCCACCGACAGTGGACGCATCAGTCTCTAGGCTGTCACGTAAAATTGTGTTGCCTGTTCCTGGTGCAGCCTCCTGAAAGACACGGCTGATCGTAAAATTGAGACTACACTCAAATCATTGTACACAGCTGCTGGGGTGGCCCAAAGACCCACTATTGCATGTGTGTGGATCACTAAAGCCATTGCTAAATGTTCAGGTAACCTAACTGATGGGCTAGATTCCTTATCTAGGAGGGATGTTGTCTTACTCCTGCAGCATATACAGGACTCTGTGACCTTTATGGTGGAAGCCATAAAGGAAATAGGCGTGCTTAATGCACGCACCACCGCTATGGCAGTGTTGGCACGCAGGGGCTTGTGGCTATGCCAGTGGACTGCTGACGCGGATTCCAGGAAAGGCGTGGAAGGCCTACCAATCACGGGAGAGGCCTTGTTCAGAGATAAATTAGACAAATGGATCTCCACAGCTACTGCGGGTAAGTCTACGTATCTTCCTTCCGCAGCCCCCCCAACCAAGAAGACTTATTCAGATTCTAAGTTACAGTCCTTTCAGACGGCCAAGTTCAAAGGCAAATCCAGAGGTGCTTCTATGTCCTCCAGTGGCGCAAGAGGTAAACCACGCAAACCAGCAACAGCAGGTACTCAGGAAAAGAGCTCAGGCTCTGCTTCCTCAAAGACTTCAGCTTGACGGTGGGCCGCAATGCCTGGAAGGCTGTCAGGTGGGAGCTTGCCTACAATTCTTCAGTCAAATCTGGTCAAATTCGTGCCAGGATCCCTGGGTCAAAAATCTTATTTCCCAGGGCTACAGACTGGAGTTCCAAGAGCTCCCACCTCACAGATTCTGCAACTCAAGCTTGCCAGTTTCACAAGAGGCAAGTGTAACCTTACAACATGCCATCCAAAAACTGGTACAGACTCACGTCATTGTTCCAGTTCCACCTCATCAGCTAAACAAGGGGTACTATTCCAACTTGTTTGTAGTACCGAAACCAGACGGTTCGGTAAGACCAATTTTGAACCTGAAGTCGTTGAACCCATACTTACGAGTGTTCAATTTCAAGATGGAGTCTCTGAGAGCGGTGATCTCAGGTCTGCAGGAGGGGCAATTCCTAGTGTCTCTGGTTATCAAGGATGCATACCTTCAAATTCCGATCTGGCCGCCTCATCAGGCTTATCTACGGTATGCACTGCAGGACTGTCACTAACAGTTCCAGGCCCTGCCATTTGGCCTCTCCATGGCCCCAAGGGTGTTCACCAAGGTGATGACAGAGATGATGCTTCTACTCCGCAAACAGGGAGTGAACATAATTCCGTACCTGGACGATCTCCTGATAAAAGTACCGTCCAGGGAAAGGTTGCTGGACAGCATTGCTCTCTCAACCAAACTTCTCCAGGATCATGGGTGGATTCTGAACCTTCCGAAATCTCACCTAGAGCCAACACTGAGGCTCCCATTCCTGGGAATGATACTGGATACGGAGTCGCAGAAGGTGTTCCTTCCATTGGGAAAGGCATTAGTAATCCAGTTGATGGTTCGGCAAGTCCTGAAGCCAACCCGGATATCGGTGCATCTATGCATTCGCCTTCTGGGAAAAATGGTGGCCTCTCATGCAAGGCCCTTCCAGCTCAATCTGTTGGACAAATGGTCCGGATCGTATCTTCACATTCACCAGAGGATCCGTCTGTCGCCAAAAGCCAGGATCTCCCATCTGTGGTCGCTACAGACTTCTCCCCTCGTCAAGGGTCAGTGGTTCGGAATTCAGAACTGGATTCTGCTAACCACAGATGCAAGCCTTAGAAGTTGGGGAGCAGTCACTCAGGGGGTGCAGTTTCAAGGAAGATGGTCCATTCAGGAAGTCGTCCTTCCAATCAACATTCTGGAACTCAGGGCCATATCCAATGCCCTTCTGCAGGCCTCACATCTTCTTCAAGATCGGTCCACTCAGGTCCAGTCAGACAATGTGACGGCAGTAATGTACATAAACCGACAGGGTGGAACGAAAAGCAGAGCAGCAATGTCAGAGGTGTCAAGAATTTTCCTATGGGCAGAGAGAAACGCTGTGGCATTGTCAGCGGTCTTCATTCCGGTGTAGACAACTGGGAAGCCGACTTCCTCAGCAGACACGACCTGCACCCGGGGGAGTGGGGCCTTCACCAGGCAGTGTTCAGGTGCTTGACAAGTCGATGGGGATATCCACAGATCGACATGATGGCCTCTCGTCTCAACAAGAAGCTCAGGCGGTATTATTCCAGGTCGAAAGACCCACAGGCAGTGGCAGTAGACGCTGTGACGACTCCACGGGTCTATCAGATGGTGTACGTGTATCCTCTACTTCCTCTGATCCCAAGAATTCTAAACAGGATAAAAAGGGAAAAGATTCAAGCAATTCTAATTGCTCCGGACTGGCAAAGAAGGGCCTGGTATGCGGACCTTCTGGAGATGCTCCTCGAATATCCGTGGCCTCTACTTCTTCGCGAGGATCTTCTGCAACAGGACCCATTCATCTATCAGGACTTACTGCGGCTACGTTTGACGGCATAGAAGTTGAACAGCTGATCTTAGCCAGGAGAGGGATTCCTAACAAGGTTATCCCGACTATGATCCAAACCAGGAAGGGGGTAACGTCTAAGCATTACCATCGTATTTGGAAGAAATACGTCTCTTGGTGTGAGAGCAGAAAATTTTCTGCGGTGGAATTCC
Organism: Pseudophryne corroboree; assembly: GCF_028390025.1. NCBI lineage: Eukaryota > Metazoa > Chordata > Amphibia > Anura > Myobatrachidae > Pseudophryne > Pseudophryne corroboree. The sequence goes on from NC_086448.1 coordinate 766,705,391, forward strand.
ATCTAGGATGGTTCCTGCTTTTTCTACAAGCAGGAGTGGATGTGGGCCTCCATCTGGGCTCTATAAAAGTCCAGATTTTGGCCTTGTCCATTTTCTTTCAGAAACAATTGGCTTCTCTCCCTAAGGTCCAGACGTTCTTGAAAGGTGTTCTGCACATCCAACCTCCCTTTGTGCCTCCCACGGCACCTTGGGATCTCGATGTGGTGCTGCATTTCCTCCAATCAGACTGGTTTGAGCCGTTACAGGAGGTAGACATAAAATATCTTACGTTGAAGACCGTCACACTGTTGGCCTTGGCTTCAGCAAGACGTGTGTCGGAGCTGGGGGCTTTATCTCACAAAAGTCCCTATTTAATTTTCCATGAGGACAGAGCTGAACTCAGGATTCGTCAGCAATTTCTTCCTAAGGTGGTGTTTCCGTTTCACATCAACCAACCTATTGTGGTCCCGGTTGTCACTGACACCTCTGCAACTTCAAAGTCTTTGGATGTTGTGAGGGCTTTGAAGGTGTATGTGAAAAGAACGGCTCATCACAGAAAGATGGACTCGCTGTTTGTTCTTTATGATCCCAATAAGATTGGGTTTCCTGCTTCAAAGCAGACTATTGCACGCTGGATCAGACTTGCTATCCATCATGCTTATTCCACGGCAAGTTTGCCATGTCCAAAATCTGTACAGGCCCACTCTACTTGGTCGGTGGGTTCTTCCTGGGTGGCTGCCCGGGGTGTCTCGGCTTTACAGCTCTGCCGAGCAGCTACTTGGTCAGGTTCGAACATGTTTGCTAAGTTCTACAAGATCGATACTTTGGCCTCTGAGGACCTTCAATTTGGTCAATCAGTTCTGCAGGAACCTCAGCACTCTCCCACCCAGTTTGGGAGCTTTGGTACATCCCCATGGTACTAAATAGACCCCAGTATCCTCTAGGACGTAAGAGAAAATAGGATTTTAATTACCTACCGGTAAATCCTTTTCTCGTAGTCCGTAGAGGCTACTGGGCACCCGCCCAGTGCTTCGTTCATTCTGCACTGTTACTTGGTTAAGTAATGTTGGTTCAGCCGTTGCTGTTCTTGTTTCAAATTTGGTTAGCTTGGCTTTCCTCTTGTTGTGTGTGCTGGTTTGGAATCTCACCACTATCCTTATCTATCCTTCTCTCAAAGTATGTCCGTCTCCTCTGGCACAGTTTCCTAGACTGAGTCTGGTAGGAGGGGCATAGAGGGAGGAGCCAGCCCACACTATCAAATTCTTAAAGTGTCCATGGCTCCTAGTGGACCCGTCTATACCCCATGGTACTAAATGGACCCCAGTATCCTCTACGGACTACGAGCAAAGGATTTACTGGTAGGTAATTAAAATCCTATTATTTCATTCATCATTACTTTACTTGCCAAAACTGTCTACATTCATCATGTAGGGGTAAATTTACTAAGGTGGGAGGTTTGTTTTTTTAGAACTGGTGATGTTGCTCATAGCAACCAATCAGATTCTACTTTACATTTATCTAGCTGTATCTAGAAGATAATAGATAGAATCTGATTGGTTGTTTTGGGCAATATCACCAGTTCTAAAAAACCTCCCACCTTTACCCCGTAGACAGAGTTGAAATGTTGACATATCGTTAGTGGAGGCCTAGCGGTGCATTTCCTGCATTTCCTGCTCCTGACAACTGCAGCGGCTCCAGCGCGACTTCCAGGTCTCTGCTGTCATATGACCATCACTTCTAGGCAGACCTCTGATCCTCCAGCATTCAGATAAGTATTCCCTAACCCTCCCTCTAGTGCCTATGCCTACCCCCCCTGCTGCCTAAGGCTGGATATACACTGGAGCGATGTGTATACGGACGATATGGTGCCCGTCATATCGTATCCGCGGTGCACATCAGAACAGTGTACTGAAGGTCTGAACGATCCCTCTTTTCATCCTACATTACACTGTACGGTGCCACATGTGATATCGTCTGGTTGGCCGTGATATCGCTAACGATTGGTTATACGCGCTGAATGATCCGGCGAATGTGTCATTCCGATTCATCCAGAAACAACATATCAGGCTAATATCACCCTATTGCAGTGTTTCCCAAACTTTTTTGAATCACAGCGGTTTTTTTTCATGGCACCCCTAAGATAAAAGTTTTTTATTGATAAATTTGGAGAAAAATATTAAATTAAGTAAATAGTGCCTACCTGTCATCCTCAGTTTCAGTTATGTCGTGGTATACAGCTTCTGATTGTGCACCTGTTTAATGATTGGCAGCCACCAGCACCAGTTTGCCTATCACTTTGACCATAAATAATTTGATTTGGTCCTGGAGCACCAACCTAGGGCACCCCTGCAAGAGCCATGCGGCACCCCGGGGTGCCTAAGCACACAGTTTGGGAACCGCTGCTCTAGTGTGTACCCGGCTTAACCCCAATCCCCCTGCCCACAGCACAACTCTCCATAGTTTGACCTTGTCAACATTTCGGAAATACATTTTGTAAATAAACAGCCAATCTGTCTGAGTTGATATTGATGTCTCTGTCATGGATAGTTTAGCTGTTTAGCATGCCAGAGAAGGACGCTGCCGGGACTAGATAATCTCAGAGTAATCCTTTGTGCAGAGACTTTAGGGTGTAATTGTATTGTATGTTATGTACAAACCAGCTCTCGGATTCTAGTATTCGGGTGGGGTCTTTGTCATGTGGAAAGAATGTCGGATTAAGAAAGGTTAGTACAAAGGGGAAAACACCTGTAACTGTGGAGATACATTTACTAATGCTTCCAAATTAAAATGAAAAGTGAAGGTGTTGCCCTTAGCAGCCAATCAGATTCAAGCTACCATTTCTCTAACGTCCTAAGTGGATGCTGGGGACTCCGTCAGGACCATGGGGTTTAGCGGCTCCGCAGGAGACAGGGCACAATAATAAAAGCTTTAGGATCAGGTGGTGTGCACTGGCTCCTCCCCCTATGACCCTCCTCCAAGCCTCAGTTAGATCTTTGTGCCCGGCCGAGAAGGGTGCAATCTAGGTGGCTCTCCTGAGCTGCTTAGAATAAAAGTTTAATTTAGGTTTTTTATTTTCAGTGAGTCCTGCTGGCAACAGGCTCACTGCTACGAGGGACTTAGGGGAGAGAAGTAAACTCACCTGCGTGCAGGATGGATTTGCTTCTTAGGCTACTGGACACCATTAGCTCCAGAGGGAGTCGGAACACAGGTCTCACCCTGGGGTTCGTCCCGGAGCCGTGCCGCCGACCCCCCTTGCAGATGCCGAAGTTGAAGAGGTCCAGAGGTCCAGAAACAGGCGGCAGAAGACTTTCAGTCTTCATAAGGTAGCGCACAGCACTGCAGCTGTGCGCCATTGTTGTCAGCACACTTCATACCAGCGGTCACTGAGGGTGCAGGGCGCTGGGGGGGGGCGCCCTGGGCAGCAATGTATTATACCTTTTTTATGGCTAAAATACATCACATATAGCCCTTGAGGCTATATGGATGTATTTAACCCCTGCCAGATCTCACAAACTCCGGGAGAAGAGCCCGCCGTTTTAGGGGGCGGGGCCTATTCTCCTCAGCACACGGCGCCATTTTCCTGCTCAGCTCTGCTGTGAGGAAGGCTCCCAGGCTCTCCCCTGCACTGCACTACAGAAACAGGGTTAAAACAGAGAGGGGGGGCACTTATTTGGCGATATGATTACATATGTGAAAATGCTATAAGGGAAAACACTTGTATAAGGGGTTGTCCCTGTATAATTATAGCGTTTTTGGTGTGTGCTGGCAAACTCTCCCTCTGTCTCCCCAAAGGGCTAGTGGGGTCCTGTCCTCTATCAGAGCATTCCCTGTGTGTGTGCTGTGTGTCGGTACGTGTGTGTCGACATGTAGGAGGATGATGTTGGTGAGGAGGCGGAGCAAATTGCCTGTATTGGTGATGTCACTCTCTAGGGAGTCGACACCGGAATGGATGGCTTATTTAGGAATTACGTGATAATGTCAACACGATGCAAGGTCGGTTGACGACATGAGACGGCCGGCAAACAAATTAGTACCTGTCCAGGCGTCTCAGACACCGTCAGGGGCTTGTAAAAACGCCCATTTACCTCAGTTGGTCGACACAGACACGGACACTGACTTCAGTGTCGACGGTGAAGAAACAAACGTATTTTCCTTTAGGGCCACACGTTACATGTTAAGGGCAATGAAGGAGGTGTTACATATTTCTGATACTACAAGTACCACAAATAAGGGTATTATGTAGGGTGGGAATAATCTACTTGTAGTTTTTCCTGAATCAGATAAATTAAAGTGTGTGATGATACGTGGGTTTCCTCCGATAGAAAATTATTGGAGGTATACCTTTTCCCGCCAGAAGTGAGGGCGAGTTGGGAAACACACCTTAGGGTGGATAAGGCGCTCACACGCTTATAAAAACAAGTGGCGTTACCGTCTCCAGATACGGCCGCCCTCAAAGAGCCAGCTGATAGGAAGCTGAAAAATATCCTAAAAAGTATATACACACATACTGGTGTTATACTACGACCAGCAATCGCCTCAGCCTGGATGTGCAGCGCTGGGGGGGCTTGGTCGGATTTCCTGACTGAAAATATTGATACCCTTGACAGGAACAATATTTTATTGACTATAGAGCATTTTAAGGATGCATTTCTATATATGCGAGATGCGCAGAGGGATATTTGCATTCTGGCATCAAGAGTAGATGTGATGTCCATATCTGCCAGACGATGTTTATAGACACGACAGTGGTCAGGTGATGCAGATTCCAGACGGCACATGGAAGTATTGCCGTATAAAGGGGCGGTCCATCGGACCTGGTGGCCATGGCAACAGCTGGAAAATCCACTTTTGTTACCCCAAGTCACATCTCAGCAGAAAAGGACACAGTCTTTTCAGTCTCAGTCCTTTCGTACCCATAAAGGCAGGCGGGCAAAAGGCCAGTCAATCTGCCCAGGGTTAGAGGAAAAGGAAAGAAGACTGCAGCAGGCAGCCCATTCCCAGGAACAGAAGTCCTCCACAGCTTCTGCCAAGTCCGCAGCATGACGCTGGGGCCATACAAGCGGACTCAGGTGCGGTGGGGGGTCATCTCAAGAGTTTCAGCACGCAGTGGGCTCACTCGCAAGTGGACTCCTGGATCCTACACGTAGTATCCCAGGTGTACATTGGAAATTCGAGACGTCTTCCCCTCACAAGTTCCTGAAGTCTGCTTTACCAACGTCTCCCTCCGACAGGGAGGCAGTATTGGAAAAAAAAAAAATTCACAGGCTGTATTCCCAGCAGGTGATAATCAAAGTACCCCTCCTACAACAAGGGAAGGGGTATTATTCCACACTATATTGTGGTACTGAAGCCAAACGGCTCGGTGAGATCTAAAAGATTTGAACAATTACATACAAGGGTTCAAATCAAGATGGAGTCACTCAGAGCAGTGATAGCGAACCAGGACGATATGGTGTCACTGGATATCAGGGACGCTTACCTACATGTCCAAATTTTGCCCTTCTCACCAAGGGTATCTCAGGTTCGTGGTACAGAACTGTCACTATCAGTTCAGACGCTGCCGTTTGGATTGTCCACGGCACCCCGGGTCTTTACCATGGTAATGGCCGAAATGATGATTCTTCCTAAAAGAAATATGGACGCTTTCCTGATAAGGGCAAGGTCCAGAGAACAGTTGGCGGTCGGAGTAGCACTATCTCAAGTAGTTCTACGACAGCACGAGTGGATTCTAAATATTCCAAAATCGCAGCTTTTTCCGACGACACGTCTAATGTTCCTAGGAATGATTCTGGACACAGTCCAGAAAAGGATGTTTTCTCCCGGAGAAGAAGACCAGGGAGTTATCCGAGCTAGTCAGGAACCTCCTAAAACCAGGAAAAGTATCAGTGCATCATTGCACAAGGGTCCTGTGAAAAATGGTGGTTTCTTACAAAGCGATCCCATTCGGTAGATTTCACGCAAGAACCTTTCAGTGGAATCTGCTGGGAAAATGGTCCGGATCGCATCTTCAGATGCATCAGCGGATAACCCTGTATCCAAGGACAAGGGTGTTTTCTTTTGCGGTGGCTGCAGAGTGCTCATCTATGAAAGGGCCGCAGATTCGACATTCAGGACTGGGTCCTGGTGACCACGGATGCCAGCCTGAGTGGCTGGGGAGCAGTCACACAAGGAAAAAATTTCCAGGGAGTGTGATCAAGTCTGGAGACTTCTCTCCACATAAATATACTGGAGCTAAGGGCAATTTACAAGGCTCTAAGCTTAGCAAGACCTCTGCTTCAAGGTCAGCCGGTATTGATCCAGTGGGACAACATCACGGCAGTCGCCCACGTAAACAGACAGGGCGGCACATGAAGCAGGAGGGAAATGGCAGAAACTGCAAGGATTCTTCGCTGGCGAAAAATCATGTAATAACACTCTCAGCAGTGTTAATTCCGGGAGTGGAAAACTGGGAAGCAAACTTCCTCAGCAGGCATAACCTCCACCCGGGAGAGTGGGGACTTCAGCGGGAAGTCTTCCACATGATTGTAAACCGTTGGGAAAAACCAAAGGTGGACATGATGGCGTCCCGCCTGAACAAAAAACTAGACAAATATTGCGCCAGGTCAAGGGACCCTCAGGCAATAGCGGTGGACGCTCTGGTAACACTGTGGGTGTACCAGTCAGGGTATGTGTTCCCTCCTATGCATCTCATACCAAAAGTACTGAGAATCATAAGAAGGAGATGAGTAAGAACGATACTCGTGGTTCCGGATGGGTCAAGAAGGACTTGGTACCCGGAACTTCAAGAGATGCTCACGGAAGAACCGTGGCCTCTACCTTTAAGAAAGGACCTGCTCCAGCAGGGGCCTTGTCTGTTCCAAGACTTACCGCGGCTGCGTTTGACGGCATGGCAGTTGAACGCCGGATCCTGAAAGGGCATTCCAGATGAAGTCATCCCTACCCTGGTCGAAGCCAGGAAGGATGTAACCGCAAAACATTTTCACCGCATTTGGCGAAAATATGTTGCGTGGTGTGAGGCCAAGAAGGTCCCTACAGAGGAATTCCAACTGGGTCGTTTCCTACATTTCCTGAAAACAGGACTGTCTATGGGCCTAAAATTAGGGTCCATTAAGGTTCAAATTTCGACCCTGTCAAATTTCTTCCAGAAAGAACTGGCTTCAGTGCCTGAAGTTCAGACGTTTGTAAAAGGGGTACTGCATATACAGCCTCCTTTTGTGCCCCCAGTGGCACCTTGGGATCTCAATGTTGTTTTGAGTTTCCTAAAGTCACATTGGTTTGATCCACTCACCACTGTGGAATTAAAATATTTCACATGGAAGGTGAAGATTCTTTTAGCCCTGGCTTCAGCCAGGCGGGTGTCAGAATGGGCGGCTTTATCATATAAAAGCCCTTACTTAATTTTTCATTCTGACAGGGCAGAATTGAGGACTCGTCCTCAATTTCTCCTTAAGGTGTTTTCTGTTTTTCACATGAACCAACCTATTGTGGTACCTGCGGCTACTAGGGACTTGGAGGACTCCAAGTTACTTGACGTTGTCAGGGCCCTGAAAATATATGTTTCCAGGACGACTGGAGTCAGAAAATCTGACTCGCTGTTTAGCCTGTATGCACCCAACAAGATGGGTGTTCCTGCTTCTAAGCAGACGATTGCTCGCTGGATTTGTAGTACAATTCAGCTTGCACATTCTGTGGCAGGCTTGCCACAGCCAAAATCAGTAAAAGCCCATTCCACAAGGAAGGGGCTCATCTTGGGCGGCTGCCCGAGGGGTCTCGGCTTTACAACTTTGCCGAGCTGCTACTTGGTCAGGGGCACACCCTGACTGAGGAGGACCTGGAGTTCTCTCATTCGGTGCTGCAGAGTCATCCGCACTCTCCCGCCCGTTTGAGAGCTTTGGTATAATCCCCATGGTCCTGACGGAGTCCCCAGCATCCACTTAGGACGTTAGTGAAAATAAGAATTTACTTACCGATAATTCTATTTCTCGTAGTCCGTAGTGGATGCTGGGCGCCCATCCCAAGTGCGGATTGTCTGCAATACTTGTACATAGTTATTGTTACAAAAATCGGGTTATTCTTGTTGTGAGCCATCTTTTCAGAGGCTCCTTCGTTGTTATCATACTGTTAACTGGGTTCAGATCACAGGTTGTACGGTGTGATTGGTGTGGCTGGTATGAGTCTTACCCGGGATTCAATATCCTTCCTTATTATGCACGCTCGTCCGGGCACAGTATCCTAACTGAGGCTTGGAGGAGGGTCATAGGGGGAGGAGCCAGTGCACACCACCTGATCCTAAAGCTTTTATTATTGTGCCCTGTCTCCTGCGGAGCCGCTAAACCCCATGGTCCTGACGGAGTCCCCAGCATCCACTACGGACTACGAGAAATAGAATTATCGGTAAGTAAATTCTTATTTTTTTTAAATGTATCCGATAAAGAAAGAATTTGATTGGTTGCTATGACCACACCTGCACTTTTTTTTTAATAAACTTTAATAAATTCCAAGGTAACATTTACTTTCCTACAACTGCTGTCTTAGAGAATATCACACAGTGGGAACATTTCTGAAAATTGTTGCACTTGAAAGAGGTGGTGTTTCCCATAGAAACCGAAGAGATGTTTGCGTTCATGTTTTTGATTGGTTGCTGTGGAGAACACAACCTTTTTGCTTTGGACCAGCTCTTATAACTGCATGGCCGGAATATAGGGGAAGAGAGGGGGGGTCACCCCAGGACCCACACACATTAGGGGCCCCCACACTGCTCATTGACAGCCGCTCCAGGTCCCCATGTCTGGCAGCTGTAGTACCATTGCTTCTGATTATCTGCTGCAGCAGGTGGGCACTAGGACTCGGAGCGGCTGTTACTGAAGGTACTACGTCCTGGGAAGTGGGAAGTCCGCCCGCCCACCAACCCCCATTCAGCAGCTGGATGCCTGTAGCTGCAGAGTGACAGTCAGAGGTTCCCCTCTTCCTTCTCCTCTGCCGCAGCATCGGATGGGGGGGGGGCTTAACCTAGTTGCCCCAGGCCTTAATCCAGTCCTCTATAACCGTCCCCCTCTGAGTGCCGGGGAAGGAAGATGTATTACTGGCACACTCTCCAGTGTAGGATGGTCTCTCACACATAGACTGTGTTGTGCTGCTTAAACTAAACTACTAATATAGGAAACAATTGTACATGTTTGTGTAGCGCTTTGTTCCACAAATGTTTTTAGGACAATGGTGTTGTTTGTATGTGGGTGTCCTGAGCACAGCTTAGGGATAGAGGCCCTTGTTACACATGCCAAGACATCAATTCCCAATCACTTCACTGCACAGAGAACAGATTCTAGTATGTTTCTTTTGGAAAATTTCTAAATTCATTAAAAATTGATAGAAAGTATTGCTAGACAGACACTGTATTCAGGGAGTAATGGGGTTTTCATAATGCATTATTATTTATTAGTTATTAACAGTGTCTTATATAGCGCAGCAAATTCTGTTGCGCTCTACAATTTGAAACAGTGATAACATAAAACAAAACAATTGAAAACAACAGTGAAAAAAAAACCCAAGACTGGATAATAACAGACAGTCATAGAGGTAGGAAGGCCCTGCTTTAGGCATTGATACATAAGGATAGGTGTTATCTATTGCATAAAGGTCCACCAGATTGCAAAAGTTCTTGGTGGGCATTATTATGTAGAGGTCAAAGGTATTATAATAACCAGGTCTGCCCTTCCCCATTATTTGTCTTGGAGGAGGTCTGGTATATAATTTATCTGGTTTGCTAATACCTGATTATTATAGCTATCTCCTTAATGGTCTACGGGCATTGGCATATCTATTATCGGTGCAGTGCACGCGGGCCCCAGGGTCCGTGGGGGGAAAAGGGGGGCACTGCACACCCTGCAAATAGTTCTCCAAATTCTCCTGCAGCAGCAAAAATCACCAGGAAATTGTTGCGGCAGCCATTTTCCCAGACATTTGGTCATGTGCAGTAGAGAAGTACAGTATCTGGGAACATGGTACGGGCTCTATGTTCCCGGAAACCCGCCCATGCACAGTCATTTCTGGCACAATACCAGAGTCTGCGGGAGCCACAAGAAGTCTGCACACGGGTCCCCTCCCCTCATAAACCTTCCCTGTCTACAGGGTTGCTGATGCAAAGCCTTTTTCACTTACAAGTATTATACAAGAGATTAGGCATCACCTTTTACTCACATTGGATATAGTTTGCATGTACTTTATACCAGTGGTAAATTTGTCGACAAAATTTTTGACTAAAAGTATTCATCGACGACAGTTTATTTCAGGACTAAAATTAGACTAAATTAGAATTAAAATGAAAACTGAGATCCACTGACTAAATCTTGACTAAAACAAAGCAAAAAAAAAAAAAAAAAAGCGAATAAGACTAAAACTAAATTTAAAATTCTAGTCAAAATTAAACACTGGTAGTAGGGTTTTACATTTTTAAAGAACAATTATGTGGTCTAGCTATTTGCAGAAAATAAATACGACCTGCTGTGTAGGAAAAATTATTGGGTATTGCACTTATTTGTTCTAACAAACGTGAGGCATTCATTTGTATATGATATATGAGAGTACTATGGTAAGTCAGACTCAGTATGTAACACATTCTCAGCCTACTGAGCCTAGATTAGTAAACACATAGTTATGTAAGGTATGCAGACTTCTCAAGGGAATTTTAGAGAAATGTTCTTCAGCAAAATCTATTACAGTATCATTAAACTGTAAAAGTTTATGACTAAAACAAAGAATAAAATTAGAATAAAATGAAAACTGAGATCCACTGACTAAATCTTGATGAAAACAAAGCAAGAAAAAAAAGAGACTAAAATGTGACTTTAAAGTTTAAACCAGCTACAATTTAAGTAAGCGACTAAGGGCCTAATTAATTTGAGACCTGATCGCAGCAGCAAAATTGTTCTCTAATGGACAAAACCATGTGCCCTGCAGGTGGGGAAAATATAACATGTGCAGAGAGATTTAGATTTGGGTGGGGTTGTGTTCAAACTGAAATCTAAATTGCAGTGTAAAAATAATGTAGGCAGTATTATTTACCCTGTAAAGCAGGGGTGGGGAACCTCCGGCCCGCGGGCCATATAAGGCCAGCAAAGCCGTTTGTTCCGGCCCACCCGCTTGTGTCAGTGAGACACGCCGCCACTCATTCCGGCGGCAGCGTGTCTCAGCTGTCAGGGCAGGGAGGAGAGCGCAGCTACATGTCCGGTGGCAGGTAAGATCTCAAACCAGCCGCCGGTTCGTGAGCCAATCAGAGCTCGTGGGCCGGCAGCCAATCAGGAGCCGCCACTGCCGGTCCGCGAGCTCTGATTGGCTCACGAACCGGCAGCTGGTTTGAGGTCCTACACGCCGCCGCCTCCCGACATAGCCGCGCTCTCCTCCCTGTACTGACCTCCTGACACCCGAGACACGCCGCCCCGCCGGATGGAGCAGTGGTAAGCAGTACAGTGGGGTGGGGGGGTGGGGGGCACTGTGGGGGCACTTGTGGATCTGGCACTGTGGGGGCATTTGTATACCTGGCACTGTGGGGGCATTTGTGGATTTGGCACTGTGGGGGCATTTGTATACTTGGCATTGTGGGAGCATTTGTGGATCTGGCACTGTGGGGGAATTTGTGGATCTGGCACTGTGGGGGCACTTGTATACCTGGCACTGTGGGGGCATTTGTATACCTGACACTGTGGGGGCATTTGTGGATCTGGCACTGTGGGGTCATTTGTATACCTGGCACTGTGGGGGCAATTGTGGATCTGGCACTGCACTATTGGGGGCATATGTGTATCACGTCCCATTTTAATTGGCCACACCCATTTTTTTGACGCCTAGGGGGCAAACCTACAGGGTCATTTTTTAAGTTGAGAATTTTTGTAAGGTCCCCAAAGGATTTTATAAATATGCAAATGGCCCTTGGTAGGAAAAAGGTTCCCCACCCCTGCTGTAAAGAAACAAAATAACCCACCCAAATGTAACTCTCTCTGCACATTTTATCTGCCCCACCTGGACTGCACATGGTTTTGCCCATTAGAGAGGGCTGTGATCAGGTCTCAATTAGGCCCTGAGTAAGGATTGCATTTGCAAAGCTACTCGCAGCACCTTTACAAATGCAATCCTAAGCAATGCAGGAGGTACATAGCACCTCCTTACTGCATTTGTGATGTGATCACATAAGGGATGTTCATCTGCGACGGCAGGTTGAGTAAGCCTGAGCTTACTCAGACTTGCCGATGCAGGGCGGCTTGTGAGGCCAATGAAACTGCATCATGCGCCGCAGTCCTTGGCCTCGCCACTCACGAAAACATTCAGGACCCGAATGCCGGCCACCCCTGTGAACGCCTCTGCCTGATTTGCATTTGCGACCACACGGCCCGGCCCATTCTGCACATGCAACAGTCAAAGGCCCCCTGCCAGTCCGAGGTCCGGTGAAATTTCCAGTTCCACCCCTAGTCCCACTCTGGTAGGTACTACACAGCTGCTGCAGCTAGCCCAAATTGTTTTTTTAATTAATTATTTTGTCACCTATTTGGTGGAAGATGCGCGCTGGTCACTCAGCACTTGGTTATGCTAGACACACATACAACTACATCCCACTTGCACGCATGTTTTAATCCATTTATTTTATGTGCTGCAAATGCATTTACATACTGTAGCATCCCAAGCAAGCAGCATCTAAAGCAGCCCAGTCATGTCTATTGCAATTTTAAAGATGAATACTTTTATATAGCAAATAAGCCCAACAAACAACACTGCTACCAAAGTATGAACCATTTCTTTTATTGTACGAAAACAAAGCTCCATAAGCAAATGAAAGTGCAGGAATTACAGTAAGCGCTCCCTACCAAATATACATAATGGAAGGTCATTTAGAGAAGGAAGCATTTTTCAGAATCCCCGAGTCTCTGAAACCATTGTGTCCCGGGCATTCTTTTAATTTTTCAGATTCTGCACTTGCTACGCGTTTAATTCCCCGCATGCTATTATTCGGCACAGGTGTTTCCTCCTCAGGTGAGTGTGGGAAGAGGGTTTTATTAGATGCGGAAAGAAGACAGTTCAGTTTGTGCTTTGTTTATTATAGTTGCTATCAGTGCTCGAAGTGGGAATTTCGAAGGGGGGTAAGTAAACTTGAATTAGACTCCCCCCTTAATCCCAGGCAATCCTTTTACAGCACACATGCTTGCGGATCGCGTACCAGCAGCCAATTAGAAGCAGCTGCGGCGAGCCGGTCCGTGGCCACTTCTGATTGGCTGCCGGGCCGCGAGCCGCAATTGGCTCGCAGACAGTGCCGGACTGGGGGCATGAAGGGCCCACCGGGAAAATGTCGATGTAGTAGGGGTTCATGTTTAGGGGTGTGGCCAGTCACCACAGAGGCTAGGCTTACCATTAGAGAGTGCATGGTCTGGGCCCCTTAATAAATATATACAGTAAACACTGCTAGTGCATTCATGATAATGTACCAGATTAATAACAGCAATGCACTGTAGAGAATACACCATAGTCCTGTGCAGTGTAAGGAACACATATATAATGTATAATTCAAATGCACAGTAAGGAACCTGATTCCCTAGAGCAGGAGGTGGGGGCCCAGGTAGTGGGGCCCACCGGGGGTTTCCCCTGTGCCCCTGTGGGCCAGTCCAACCCTGCTGGCAGGCGATGCCAAGTTTAAACTGCTGTCGCCATCTGCCCTGGCGCCAGGGCCCAATCAGACTAGAGCTGTGTCCCGCTGGGGACACATATCTGCTGCTGTTGGTGTTCTGCCGGCGCTGGATCTGAAAATGGGGGACACACTGTGCTCTAAGTGGGAAGCGGGAAGTAGCGGTATGTCATATCCCTGTATACCAACTCACTGCACTCACATTAGAAAACCATATCTGTTTGTTGAATGGAGCTGAAAAAAAAGAGCACAGGGTAAAGAGCTGGAGGTAAAATTAGGAGGCCAATGCTTTGCACATCTTGCACCCAATATAAATATACCACTGATACGCGCATAACTGCTGGTGTATATAAGCCCATACTTTGATGGAAGAAGCCTGGAAAGGAGACACAGCGTATCACGTCAGGGGGCAGAGCTAGACTTCCCCTGCCCATCATGGCAAAATGTTGCAATTTGCGGCTCAGTGGTGGGGAGAAGCTAAAATAAAACAATTTGCATAACATTAGCCCTGCCACCTACATGCAGAGTCTCAATTCCTGGTATTATCTCCCCATCCTGCTAACTTTACTGGGAAGTGAATGGGATGCGGGAGATCCGGCCACTCTTCCGGGGGGGGGGACTAACAGTGCCAGATTAAGGTCCACATGGGCCTGGAGCTGAAATTTATGAAGGGTCTATTGTGTGCCTCGGAAGGAGGTGTGACAAGCGCTGCGGTGGTGTGACTAGTGATGTGACCAGTTTGGTATGAATAGGGGGTGTGGTCTGTGCCATGAGTGTGGCTATCGCCGTGGAGGTCATACAGTAGCTAGTGCTTACCTTGAACTACTTAATAGTTAACTATAACAAGAAAAAGTTTGTGACCACCATATAATACAGAGCATCAGTGATCACCATATCATACAGGGAACATCGCAGCGACTGCCATATAATACAGAGAGCTGTATCAACATGCAAATAAGGTGGAAAGAGGAGCAAAGATGGGGCAATACAGAGCATATGTGGAAAGATTAGAAAAGATAGGGGCAATACAGAGCAGACCGACAACTGAGGGCTCCTGGGACACACTTATCGACACAGACACCACTTACTGACAGACACTCTAATACAGGCGCACACACACACACACACACACACACACACACACACACACACACACACACACACACACACCACTTATTGACAAATACCACTGTCAAAGACTTACTGACACATACACACTGACACACCTTACTGACAAACACTTACTGATACACACATTTATAGACACAGACACCACTTACTGACAGATACCCCTTATGGACACAGACATCACTTACTGGCACATACATACTTAATGACAGACACCCATTACTGACAAAGATACAATTTACTGACACAAACATACAGGCACAAACACCCCTTACTGTCAGATACCACTTACTGACACAGACACCCCTTACTAACACAGATTCCCCTTACTGAAACAAATGCACTAACCAAGGCACACTTACTGACACAGACACACTTACTGATACAAACACACTGACACAAACAGCCCTTATGGACACAGACACCCTTACTGACACAGACACACTTACATAAACAGACACCCCTTACTGACATAAACGCACTTACACAAATAAACTTACTGACAGACACCCCTTAAATATGGGAGAGGAGACCCCAGGGCCTGGTGTATGCTGCAACTCGCTGGGTTTTGCACACCTGCCCTGCTGTGACATTCATGGAGGCAGGGGCGGATTGGGATGGAAAACCAGCTAAGGACATTTGTGAAGTAGCGCCTAAATAGGGGGTTGAGTCCATGGGCCTAATTCAGACCTGATCAATTTCACAGACATGAGGGGGGGACGCCCAGCATGTCTGGCCCTACCGAAACCCCCCCAACCCCCCCACCCGCCCCCGCGCAAGTACAAAAGCATCGCACGGTGCAATGCTTTTGTACTTGATGAGTAGTTCCCTACCTCCTGCTTGCTGACAGGGAGCTACCCGTCGCTGTCCGGGTTGCAGCGGCTGCGTGTGACGTCACGCAGCCGCCATGGCCCTACCCCCGCATGGTCCGGGCACGCCTGCGTTGCATCACCTGTTCCTTCCCTCACACTCCGACTCCCCCTCTCCTCCATCACTCATACTCCGGCACCTCCTCTCCTTCATCCCTCATACTCCGGCACCTCCTCTCCTCCATCACCTGTTCCTTCTCTCACATTCCGGCTCCCCCTCTCCTCCATCCCTCATACTCCGGCACCTCCTCTCCTCCATCACCTGTTCCTTCTCTCACATTCCAGCTCCCCCCTCTCCTCCATCACTTATACTCCGGCACCTACTCTCCTCCATCACCTGTTCCTTCTCTCACATTCGGGCTCCCCCTCTCCTCGATCACTTATACTCCGGCACCTACTCTCCTCCATCACCTGTTCCTTCTCTCACACAGTCCGGCTCCTCCTCTCCTCCATCACTCATACTCCGGCTCCCCCTCTCCTTCATCCCTCATACTCCGGCACCTCCTCTCCTCCATCACCTGTTCCTTCTCTCACACTCCGGCTCCCCCTCTCCTCCATCACTCATACTCCGGCACCTCCTCTCCTCCATCACCTGTTTCTTCTCTCACACTCCGCCTCCCCCTCTCCTCCATCACTCATACTCCGGCACCTCCTCTCCTCCATCACCTGTTTCTTCTCTCACACTCCACCTCCCCCTCTCCTCCATCACTCATACTCCGGCATCTCTGCTCCTCCATCACCTGTTCCTTCTCTCACACTCCGGCTCCCCCTCTCCTCCATCACTCATACTCCGGCACCTCCTCTCCTTCGTCCCTCATACTCTGGCACTTCCTCTCCTCCATCACCTGTTTCTTCTCTCACACTCCAGCTCCCCCACTCCTCCATCACTCATACTCTGGCATTTCCTCTCCTCCATCACCTGTTCCTTCCCCCATACTCCGGCTCCCCCTCTCCTCCATCACTCATACTCCGGCACCTTCTCTCCTTCATCCCTCATACTCCTGCACCTCCTCTCCTCCATCACCTGTTCCTTCCCTCATACTCCAGCTCCCCCTCTCCTCCATCACTCATACTCCGGTACCTTCTCTCCTTCATCCCTCATACTCCGGCACCTCCTCTTCTCCATCACCTGTTCTTTCTCTCACACTCCGGCTCCCCCTCTCCTCCATCACTTATACTCCAGCACCTCCTCTCCTCTGGCTCCCCCTCTCCTCCATCACTTATACTCCAGCACCTCCTCTCCTCCATCACCTGTTCCTTCTTTAACACTCCGGCTCCCCCTCTCCTCCATCACTTATACTCCTGCACCTCCTCTACTCCATCACCTGTTCCTTCTCTCACACTCCGGCTCCCCCTCTCCTCCATCACTTATACTCCGGCACCTCCTCTCCTCCATCACTTATACTCGTTCCCTCACATTCTGGCTCTCCCTCTCCCCCATAACTCTGCTTCATCCCTCACATTCTGGCTCTCCCTCTCCTCCATAACTCTGCTTCATCCCTCACATTCTGGCCCGTCCTCTTCTCCATTACCCTCCTTACTTCACAGCCACAGCGCTCAGTAAAAGCCAGACAGAGAAGGTCTACAATACTGCAGCCACTTCTCCTCACGTTTCCATGCCTGACCTCTATTCCCCTGCAGGTTGCGCAACCAGTGTGAAAAATAAGGGAAATAAGAAAACGGTGCTCCTTGAAAACTATTCTTTCAAAGGGCCTAATTCAGACCTGTCGCAAGCAGACAATTTTTGCACGAGGTAGTCGCCGCCTACATGGGGAGGGGGTAACCGCTGTGCAAGGGTGCGAATGCATGTGCAGAGAGCTGCACAAACAAAAGTTTGTGCAGTCTTTGCACAGCTCAGGACTTACTCTTCCAGTGCGATGTTCTGGCCCGGAGCTGACGTCAGGAACCCTCCCTTCAAACGGCTGGACACGCCTGCGTTTCTCCGGACACTCCTAGGAAACGGTCAGTTGACACCCACAAACGGCCTCTTCCTGTCAATCTTCTTGCGATCGCCAATGCGATCACTTTCTTCGGCCATCCCGTTGCTACCTATCACCGCACTTCAACAATAACAATGGCTCTACATTGTATTATTAATATACAGTATGTCACATTCACCTTACTGTTATTACGTAGATCACAGAATAAAGTTATTTTAGTGTCTCACTGTATAAAATCACCACTGAACTGCATTTTCTGGCCAAGAAAAATTATTATCATTATTACCAGTTATTTATATAGCACACACATATCCCGCTGCGCATTACAGAGAACATTTTGGCTTTTCACATCAGTTCTGGCCCCAGTGGAGCTTACAATCTATGTTCGCTACCTCATTTACTGTACACACACACACACTTACATACTAAGGTTAATTTATGTCGGGAAACAACCTGTGGGAGGAAACCCACACAAGGGGAGAATATACAAACTCCACACAGACCCATGGTGGGAATCAAACCCACAACCTCAGTGCTGTGAATAAATGTATTCAACTATAATTTTATGACACATAAATGACCTTTAATAGGAGAGAACTCCGCCCCTCTATAATATACTTTCAGATTATTGACACGTGAGGACAATACCAGGCACACCCTACATTAACCAACAACAATCACCATAAAACTTGTGGAGGAAACACAGGGGGTGATTCAGAGCTGATTGTAGATGTGCTAAATTTAGCACACCTACAATCAGTTTCTCTGACAAGCGGGTGGACGCCCGGCACAGGGCTAGTCCGCCCCACATGTCAGGCCCTGCCTATTCTCCCCCCCCCCCCCCCCCCTGCCAAGTAGCTCCCTACCTGCACAACCTAGATGTGCTGGCAGGCGGCTACCCGCCACGTTCTGGGTCGCAGTGGCTGCGTGTGACATCAAGCAGCCGCCACAGCCCACTCCCACAACGGACCGGAGATGCCTGCATTGTCCGTACTGCGCCCCACCAACGGCGTTCTAACACTGTTGGCACGCCCCCTCCTGCCCCGCCTCAGCCTGTCAATCAGGCAAAGGCAATCGCACCAGTGAGATGCATCTCACTGGGACTTCCTTCAGAGTGCAGCGATTGCCCCTGAATCATCTCCACAGTCCATGAGGCTTACACACAGTAGCGGATCTTGCCACGGGCAAGCAGGACTTTTGCCCGGGGTGCCGCCATCGAAGGGGGCCGCACCGTGGCAAGATCCGCCACTGCTGCTCGCTGTGTCCCCCGTCCGCCCCCGCTGCCCGCTGCCGTCCCCGTCCGCCTCCTGTGAAGGGAACTAGACGCTATGCGTCTAGTTTCCCTTCGTGGAGAGTCACTTTGCTGAGCGGTGCGCGATGACGTCATCGCGCACCGCACAGCAAAGGTCCTCTCCACGAAGGGAACTAGACGCATAGCGTCTAGTTTCCCTTCGTGGAGAGGACCTTTTGCTGTGCGGTGCGCGATGACGTCATCGCGCACCGCTCAGCATTCAAGCGGCGCTAGCAATTTACAGGGGGCGTAACTGACCACGCCCCCTGTATTAGGCCACACCCCTTTTCATGCCCGGGGCGCAGAGCGCCCTTGAACCGGCCCTGCTTACACATGATGTAAGCCCCACAGACTGCCCCCCCCCCCCCGATAATATTGTTCAGCTACCTGCACCCCCATTTATATTTAAGTTGAGCATCCTCTCCCCCTTTATAGATTAACTTGTGCCATACCCCCTTATATATTAATTAAAGTTGTACCTGTCCCCCTTATATATTTATTTACTTTGTGACACTGCCTCCCCATATATTAATTTAACTTGTATCTCCCCCCCCCCTTATGTTTTAATTTACGTTGTGTCTGCCCCCCCTTAACTTATGCTGCTATCGCATGTTAAATAATATATTATGTGCTGTGCCCAGGGGCGGATTGGGAACAAAAAGTGGCCCTGGAAAAATGTGTACTAGTGGCCCCACATGGGCAGCACCAGAGGTGTAAAGTCTAGCCATGGGCCATGGCAGCAGCACCCTCCCCCCAAGACTTTCCAGATAGTGGGGATGTCCAGCATCAAGGGGAAGTTAAAAGGAAATAAAATGAAATATTATGAGCATATTATATGATACACCTTTAGAATTTAGAAAACTATATAATTCTTTAGAAAGATATATTTTCTTGCTTATTACACCAGCTGTATCCCAATAACTATTCACTCAATCTTATATGTCAGCCAAGCAGGCAGACAGAGCATACAATATCTGCAATCACAGGCAAAGTCATTTTCATATATGCAAATTGTTTGGCACCTTATTCATAATGTCTATAAATAGGACCACATGTCCTCAAACAAAACAGGCCCCACGGGTGCGCCGGCCCACCGGGAATCTTCCCTGTTAACCCTATGGCCAATCCGCCTCTGGCTGTGCCACCAGACAGGGAAAAAGCAAAGATGAATAAGCTTACTGTTCACAGCCAGCCAGTGCCACATCAGATTAGGAGCACGGAGCTTCAGGCCGGGTGGGGGCGGAGCCACGGACGGCCCGGGGGCGTGGCCTCGGGCAGATTCAGGCAGGGACAGTTTCGTGGTCTGAACTCTGATCTGTGCCCAGCCAGCTGGTTCGGTGTGGAGATTACTGAGCAGCCGGGAGGTGAGGGAGCAGTGCTGCTGGTGATGACAGGAATATTTTTTCCTGTCATCACTGGCTGCGTTGCATTGGAGCCTGTGGGCCTATTTTCAATGGGGGGCCTGGAGCTGCAGCTCCATCTGCCCCATTGTTAATCCGGCCCTGGGGACTAACCGAAAACTCAGTAGTCTCCAGCAACTTCCGGGAGAATAGGTATTTATAACATAAGATCCATTTGCATGCTCTCCCTTGCTAATCCTAGCCTACTGCACATTAGAACACTTCTCTCCTCCCCACATTCTGCCTCTCAAGTGGTAAGGAGGAGTCATAATTGCCAGATGCGTGCAGGTATAGAGGAATCAGGGCCATAACTAGGGGTGTGTGAGTGGGTGGTCTTCAGTTTCTCGGCGGCCGGGCTCCCGACGACCAGCATACCGGCGCCAAAATCCCGACCGCCAGCATAACAACAGCGTTTCTCCCTCTTGGGGGTCCACGACCCCGCTGGAGGGAGAATAGATAGCGTGGTGAGCGCAGCGAGCCCGCACGGGGCTCATTTGCGCTCGCCCAGCTGTCGGTATGCCGGCGGCCGGTATTCCGGCACCGGTATGCTGGCTGCCGGGAGCCCGAACGACGGCATAACATACTACACCTGTGTGAGTGGTTCCATCGCACAGGGCCTGGGGAATGTGACCATCGCTAACCCACAGCCCCTGCATTTTTTAGGATGCCAGGAACGCCCCTGCAGCTTTTGATCCGGCAGTACGGCACTGGGAAACATGCATATATCAGCATTCGCTTTCAGAACATATGGTGAGTGAAAGCACGCAAGATACACTATGGAAGTGATGTACTAAGCCTTGGAGACTGAAAAGTGGAGAGAGATAAAGTACCAGCCGAACAGCTCCTAACTGCCATGTTACAGGCTGCGTTTTAAAAATGGCAGTTAGGAGCTGATTGTTTGGTAGTTTATCTCTGTCTCCAAGGCTTAGTACATAGACCCCCAGTACTCACCAGCCTCTCGGTATGCAGTTTTATTTAAGGAAGTCATAGAAATGTAAATCTTAAAGACAGATTATTTAAGCAAAGACAGAATAAATTGTATCAGATATACCATCTTTGAAAAAAGAAAGAAAATTATTTTCTCTGACGTCCTAGTGGATGCTGGGGACTCCGTAAGGACCATGGGGAATAGCGGCTCCGCAGGAGACTGGGCACAAAAGTAAAGCTTTAGAACTACCTGGTGTGCACTGGCTCCTCCCCCTATGACCCTCCTCCAAGCCTCAGTTAGATTTTTGTGCCCGAACGAGAAGGGTGCACACTAGGTGGCTCTCCTGAGCTGCTTAGTGAAAAGTTTAGTTTTAGGTTTTTTATGTTCAGTGAGACCTGCTGGCAACAGGCTCACTGCATCGAGGGACTAAGGGGAGAAGAAGCGAACTCACCTGCGTGCAGAGTGGATTGGGCTTCTTAGGCTACTGGACATTAGCTCCAGAGGGACCGATCACAGGCCCAGCCATGGATAGGTCCCAGAGCCGCGCCGCCGGCCCCCTTACAGAGCCAGAAGACAGAAGAGGTCCGGAAAATCGGCGGCAGAAGACGTCCTGTCTTCAACAAGGTAGCGCACAGCACTGCAGCTGTGCGCCATTGCTCTCAGCACACTTCACACTCCGGTCACTGAGGGTGCAGGGCGCTGGGGGGGGGGCGCCCTGAGACGCAATAAAAACACCTTGGATGGCAAAAAATGCATCACATATAGCTCCTGGGCTATATGGATGAATTTAACCCCTGCCAGAATACACAGAAAAACGGGAGATAAGGCCGCCGAGAAGGGGGCGGAGCCTATCTCCTCAGCACACTGGCGCCATTTTCCCTCACAGCTCCGTTGGAGGGAAGCTCCCTGGCTCTCCCCTGCAGTCACTACACTACAGAAAGGGTTAAAAAAGAGAGGGCGGCACTAATTACGCGCAGTATTAAAAATACAGCAGCTATAAGGGGAAAAACACTTATATAAGGTTATCCCTGTTATATATAGCGCTCTGGTGTGTGCTGGCAAACTCTCCCTCTGTCTCCCCAAAGGGCTAGTGGGGTCCTGTCCTCTATCAGAGCATTCCCTGTGTGTGTGCTGTGTGTCGGTACGTTTGTGTCGACATGTATGAGGAGAAAAATGATGTGGAGACGGAGCAGATTGCCTGTAATAGTGATGTCACCCCCTAGGGGGTCGACACCTGAGTGGATGAACTGTTGGAAGGAATTACGTGACAGTGTCAGCTCTGTATAAAAGACAGTGGTTGACATGAGACAGCCGGCTACTCAGCTTGTGCCTGTCCAGACGTCTCATAGGCCGTCAGGGGCTCTAAAGCGCCCGTTACCTCAGATGGCAGATATAGACGCCGACACGGATACTGACTCCAGTGTCGACGGTGAAGAGACAAATGTGACTTCCAGTAGGGCCACACGAAACATGATTGAGGCAATGAAAAATGTTTTACACATTTCTGATAATACGAGTACCACCAAAAAGGGGTATTATGTTCGGTGAGGAAAAACTACCTGTAGTTTTCCTGAATCTGAGAAATTAAATGAGGTGTGTGATGATGCGTGGGTTTCCCCCGATAACAACTGATAATTTCTAAAATGTTATTGGCATTATATCCTTTCCCGCCAGAGGTTAGGGTGCGTTGGGAAATACCCCCTAGGGTGGATAAAGCGCTCACACGCTTGTAAGAACAAGGGCTCTACCCTCTCCTGAGATGGCCGCCCTTAAGGATCCTGCTGATAGAAAGCAGGAGGGTATCCTAAAATGTATTTACACACATACTGGTGTTATACTGCGACCAGCAATCGCCTCAGCCTGGATGTGCAGTGCTGGGTTGGCGTGGTCGGATTCCCTGACTGAAAATATTGATACCCTAGATAGGGACAGTATATTATTGCCTATAGAGCATTTAAAAGATGCATTTCTATATATGCGTGATGCACAGCGGAATATTTGCCGACTGGCATCAAGTCTAAGTGCGTTGTCCATTTCTGCCAGTAGAGGGTTATGGACACGACAGTGGTCAGGTGATGCGGATTCCAAACGGCATTTGGAAGTATTGCCTTATTAAGGGGAGGAGTTATTTGGGGTCGGTCTTTCAGACCTGGTGGCCACGGCAACAGCTGGGAAATCCACGTTTGTACCCCAGGTCGCCTCTCAACATAAGAAGACGCCGTATTATCAGGCGCAGTCCTTTCGTGGGCAAGCGGGCAAAAGGTTCCTCATTTCTGCCCCGTGACAGAGGGAGAGGAAAAAGGCTGCAGAAATCAGCCAGTTCCCAGGAACAGAAGCCCTCTCCCGCCTCTGCCAAGCCCTCAGTATGATGCTGGGGCTTTACAAGCAGAATCAGGCACGGTGGGGGCCCGTCTCAATGAATTTCAGCGCGCAGTGGGCTCACTCGCAATTAGACCCCTGGATCCTTCAGGTGATATCTCAGGGGTACAAATTGGAATTCGAGACGTCTCCCCCTCGCCGTTTCCTAAAGTCGGCTTTACCGATGTCTCCCTCTGACAGGGAGGCAGTTTTGGAAGCCATTCAAAAGCTGTATTCCCAGCAGGTGATAATCAAGGTACCCCTCCTGCAACAGGGAACGGGGTATTATTCCACACTGTTGTGGTACCGAAGCCGGACGGCTCGGTGAGACCGATTCTAAATCTAAAATCTTGAACACTTACATACGGAGGTTCAAATTCAAGATTGAGTCACTCAGAGCAGTGATTGCGAACCTGGAAGAAGGGGACTACATGATGTCTCGGGACATCAAGGATGCTTACCTTCATGTCCCAATTTACCCTTCTCACCAAGGGTACCTCAGTTTTGTGGTACAGAACTGTCACTATCAGTTTCAGACGCTGCCGTATGGATGGTCCACGGCACCCCGGGTCTTTACCAAGGTAATGGCCGAAATGATGATACTCTTTCGAAGGAAGGGAATTTTAGTTATCCCTTACTTGGACGATTCCCTGATAAGGGTAAGATCCAGGGAACAGTTGGAGGTCGGTGTAGCACTATCTCAGGTAGTGTTGCGGCAGCACAATTGGATTCTCAATATTCCAAAATCGCAGCTGATTCCGACGACTCGTCTTCTGTTCCTAGGGATGATCCTGGACACAGTCCAGAAAAAGGTGTTTCTCCCGGAGGAGAAAGTCAGGGAGTTATCCGAGCTAGTCGGGAACCTCCTATAACCGAGCCAAGTCTCAATACATCAATGAAAGGGTTCTGGGAAAAATGGTGGCTTCCTACGAAGCAATCCCATTCGGCAGATTCCACGCAAGAACTTTCCAGTGGGACCTGCTGGACAAATGGTCCGGGTCGCATCTTCAGATGCATCAGCGGATAACCCTGTCACCAAGCACAAGGGTGTCTCTCCTGTGGTGGTTGCAGAGTGCTCATCTTCTAGAGGGCCGCAGATTCGACATTCAGGACTGGGTCCTGGTGACCACGGATGCCAGCCTGCGAGGCTGGGGAGCAGTCACACAGGGAAGGAATTTCCAGAGCTTATGGTCAAGCCTGGAGACATCACTTCACATAAATATCCTGAAGCTATGTGCCATTTACAATGCTCTAAGCTCAGCAAGACCTCTGCTTCAAGGTCACCCGGCAGTCACCCACGTAAACAGACAGGGTGACACAAGAAGCAGGAGGGCAAGGCAGAAGCTGCAAGGATTCTTCGCTGGGCGAAAAATCATGTGATAGCACTGTCAGCAGTATTCATTCCGGGAGTGGACAACTGGGAAGCAGACTTCATCAGCAGACACGACCCCCACCCGGGAGAGTGGGGACTTCACCCAGAAGTCTTCCACATGTTTATAAAACTCGACAAGTATTGCGCCAGGTCAAGGGACCCTCAGGCAATAGCTGTAGACGCTCTGGTAACACAGTGGGTGTACCAGTCAGTGTATGTGTTCCCTCCTCTGCCTCTCATACCCAAGGTACTGAGAATTATAAGATGGAGAGGAGTAAGCACTATATTCGTGGCTCCGGATTGGCCAAGAAGGACTTGGTAACCGGAACTTCAAGAGATGCTCACGGAGGATCCGTGGCCTCTACCTCTAAGAAGGGACTTGCTCCAGCAAGGACCCTGTCTGTTCCAAGACTTACCGCGGCTGCGTTTGACGGCATGGCGGTGAACGCCGGATCCTGAAGGAGAAAGGCATTCCGGATGAAGTCATTCCTATCCTGATCAAAGCCAGGAAAGATATAACCGCAAAACATTATCACTGCATTTGGCGAAAATATGTTGCGTGGTGCGAGGCCAGTAAGGCCCCGACGGAGGAATTTTCAACTAGGTCGATTCCTACATTTCCTGCAAACAGGAGTGTCTATGGGCCTGAAATGGGGGTCCATTAAGGTTTTCTTCCAAAAAGAACTAGCTTCAGTCCCTGAAGTTCAGACGTTTGTGAAAGGGGTACTGTATATACAGCCTCCTTTTGTGCCTCCAGTGGCACCTTGGGATCTAAATGTAGTTTTTGGGTTCCAAAAGTCACATTGGTTTGAACCACTTAAATATGTGGAGTTAAAATATCTCACATGGAAAGTGGTCATGCTGTTGGCCCTGGCCTGGGCCAGGTGCGTGTCAGAATTGGCGGCTTTATCCTGTAAAGCCCTCATCTGATTTTCCATTCGGACAGGGCGGAATTGAGGACTTGTCCTCAGTTTCTCCCTAAGGTGGTTTTCAGCGTTTCACCTGAATCAACCTATTGTGGTGCCTGCGGCTACTAGGGACTTGGAGGACTCCAAGTTGCTAGACGTTGTCAGGGCCCTGGAAATATAGGTTTCCAGGACGGCTGGAGTCAGAAAATCTGACTCGTTGTTTATTCTGTATGCACCCAACAAGCTGGGTGCTCCTGCTTCTAAGCAGACTATTGCTCGTTGGATTTGTAGTACAATTCAGCTTGCACATTCTGTGGCAGGCCTGCCACAGCCAAAATCTGTAAAAGCCCATTCCACAAGGAAGGTGGGCTCATCTTGGGCTGCTGCCCGAGGGGTCTCGGCTTTACAACTTTGCCGAGCAGCTACTTGGTCAGGAGCAAATACTAGAGATGAGCGCCTGAAATTTTTCGGGTTTTGTGTTTTGGTTTTGGGTTCGGTTCCGCGGTCGTGTTTTGGGTTCGAACGCGTTTTGGCAAAACCTCACCGAATTTTTTTTGTCGGATTCGGGTGTGTTTTGGATTCGGGTGTTTTTTTCAAAAAACACTAAAAAACAGCTTAAATCATAGAATTTGGGGGTCATTTTGATCCCAAAGTATTATTAACCTCAAAAACCATAATTTACACTCATTTTCAGTCTATTCTGAATACCTCACACCTCACAATATTATTTTTAGTCCTAAAATTTGCACCGAGGTCGCTGTGTGAGTAAGATAAGCGACCCTAGTGGCCGACACAAACACCGGGCCCATCTAGGAGTGGCACTGCAGTGTCACGCAGGATGTCCCTTCCAAAAAACCCTCCCCAAACAGCACATGACGCAAAGAAAAAAAGAGGCGCAATGAGGTAGCTGTGTGAGTAAGATTAGCGACCCTAGTGGCCGACACAAACACCGGGCCCATCTAGGAGTGGCACTGCAGTGTCACGCAGGATGGCCCTTCCAAAAAACCCTCCCCAAACAGCACATGACGCAAAGAAAAAAAGAGGCGCAATGAGGTAGCTGTGTGAGTAAGATTAGCGACCCTAGTGGCCGACACAAACACCGGGCCCATCTAGGAGTGGCACTGCAGTGTCACGCAGGATGTCCCTTCCAAAAAACCCTCCCCAAACAGCACATGACGCAAAGAAAAAAAGAGGTGCAATGAGGTAGCTGTGTGAGTAAGATTAGCGACCCTAGTGGCCGACACAAACACCGGGCCCATCTAGGAGTGGCACTGCAGTGTCACGCAGGATGGCCCTTCCAAAAAACCCTCCCCAAACAGCACATGACGCAAAGAAAAAAAGAGGCGCAATGAGGTAGCTGTGTGAGTAAGATTAGCGACCCTAGTGGCCGACACAAACACCGGGCCCATCTAGGAGTGGCACTGCAGTGTCACGCAGGATGTCCCTTCCAAAAAACCCTCCCCAAACAGCACATGACGCAAAGAAAAAAAGAGGCTTTTTACTGATATTTGGTGTTTTGGATTTGACATGCTCTGTACTATGACATTGGGCATCGGCCTTGGCAGACGACGTTGCTGGCATTTCATCGTCTCGGCCATGACTAGTGGCAGCAGCTTCAGCACGAGGTGGAAGTGGATCTTGATCTTTCCCTAATTTTGGAACCTCAACATTTTTGTTCTCCATATTTTAATAGGCACAACTAAAAGGCACCTCAGGTAAACAATGGAGATGGATGGATTGGATACTAGTATACAATTATGGACGGGCTGCCGAGTGCCGACACAGAGGTAGCCACAGCCGTGAACTACCGCACTGTACTGTGTCTGCTGCTAATATATAGACTGGTTGATAAAGAGATAGTATACTCGTAACTAGTATGTATGTATAAAGAAAGAAAAAAAAACCACGGTTAGGTGGTATATACAATTATGGACGGGCTGCCGAGTGCCGACACAGAGGTAGCCACAGCCGTGAACTACCGCACTGTACTGTGTCTGCTGCTAATATATAGACTGGTTGATAAAGAGATAGTATACTCGTAACTAGCATGTATGTATAAAGAAAGAAAAAAAAACCACGGTTAGGTGGTATATACAATTATGGACGGGCTGCCGAATGCCGACACAGAGGTAGCCACAGCCGTGAACTACCGCACTGTACTGTGTCTGCTGCTAATATATAGACTGGTTGATAAAGAGATAGTATACTCGTAACTAGTATGTATGTATAAAGAAAGGAAAAAAAACCACGGTTAGGTGGTATATACAATTATGGACGGGCTGCCGAGTGCCGACACAGAGGTAGCCACAGCCGTGAACTACCGCACTGTACTGTGTCTGCTGCTAATATATAGACTGGTTGATAAAGAGATAGTATACTCGTAACTAGTATGTATGTATAAAGAAAGAAAAAAAAACCACGGTTAGGTGGTATATACAATTATGGACGGGCTGCCGAGTGCCGACACAGAGGTAGCCACAGCCGTGAACTACCGCACTGTACTGTGTCTGCTGCTAATATAGACTGGTTGATAAAGAGATAGTATACTACTAATATTATATATACTGGTGGTCAGGTCACTGGTCACTAGTCACACTGGCAGTGGCACTCCTGCAGCAAAAGTGTGCACTGTTTTAATATAATATTATGTACTCCTGGCTCCTGCTATAACCTATAACTGGCACTGCAGTAGTGCTCCCCAGTCTCCCCCACAATTATAAGCTGTGTGAGCTGAGCAGTCAGACAGATATATAATATATATAGATGATGCAGCACACTGGCCTGAGCCTGAGCAGTGCACACAGATATGGTATGTGACTGACTGAGTCACTGTGTGTATCGCTTTTTTCAGGCAGAGAACGGATATATTAAATAAACTGCACTGTGTGTCTGGTGGTCACTCACTATATAATATATTATGTACTCCTGGCTCCTGCTATAACCTATAACTGGCACTGCAGTAGTGCTCCCCAGTCTCCCCCACAATTATAAGCTGTGTGAGCTGAGCAGTCAGACAGATAATCAGATATATATAATATTATATATAGATAATAGATGATGCAGCACACTGGCCTGAGCCTGAGCAGTGCACACAGATATGGTATGTGACTGAGTCACTGTGTGCTGTGTATCGCTTTTTTCAGGCAGAGAACGGATTATAAATAAAACTGGTGGTCACTATCAGCAAAACTCTGCACTGTACTGAGTACTCCTAATGCTCCCCAAAATTAGTAAATCAAGTGTCTCTCTAATCTATTCTAAACGGAGAGGACGCCAGCCACGTCCTCTCCCTATCAATCTCAATGCACGTGTGAAAATGGCGGCGACGCGCGGCTCCTTATATAGAATCCGAGTCTCGCGATAGAATCCGAGCCTCGCGAGAATCCGACAGCGTCATGATGACGTTCGGGCGCGCTCGGGTTAACCGAGCAAGGCGGGAAGATCCGAGTCGCTCGGACCCGTGAAAAAAAACATGAAGTTCGTGCGGGTTCGGATTCAGAGAAACCGAACCCGCTCATCTCTAGCAAATACGTTTGTAAAATTCTACAAATTTGATACCCTGGCTGAGGAGGACCTGGAGTTCTCTCATTTGGTGCTGCAGAGTCATCCGCACTCTCCCGCCCGTTTGGGAGCTTTGGTATAATCCCCATGGTCCTTACGGAGTCCCCAGCATCCACTAGGACGTCAGAGAAAATAAGAATTTACTTACCGATAATTCTATTTCTCGTAGTCCGTAGTGGATGCTGGGCGCCCATCCCAAGTGCGGATTGTCTGCAATACTGGTACATAGTTATTGTTACCAAAAAATCGGGTTATTGCTGTAGTGAGCCATCTTTTCTAGAGGCTCCTCTGTTATCATGCTGTTAACTGGGTTAAGATCACAAGTTATATGGTGTGATTGGTGTTGCTGGTATGAGTCTTACCCGGGATTCAAAATCCTTCCTTATTGTGTACGCTCGTCCGGGCACAGTATCCTAACTGAGGCTTGGAGGAGGGTCATAGGGGGAGGAGCCAGTGCACACCAGGTAGTTCTAAAGCTTTACTTTTGTGCCCAGTCTCCTGCGGAGCCGCTATTCCCCATGGTCCTTACGGAGTCCCCAGCATCCACTACGGACTACGAGAAATAGAATTATCGGTAAGTAAATTCTTATTTTAGGTTATAATTACGACACGTATATTACCATGATACAGCTATAGATAATGGGATACAGTGAGGATACTGGCGGACGTGATCCCGGCGCTCGAAATACTGACGCCGGAATCCCGCCCACAGCCGGAATATCGACTCCGAGATCCAGACAGGACTCGGGATCCCGGCGTCTAAATACCGACGCACGGAATACCGATCCTTCTGTCAGCAGGACACAATCGCGTCCCACAGCGCGGGGGGGAAGGGGGTTACGTTTAGCCATCAGAAGGGGGGTTAGGGTTCAGGGATTAGTACCGGGGAGGGAGGGTTAGGTTTAGGCACTTAGCAGGGGAGGTTAGGGTTAGGCACCTAGCGGGGGGTTTAGGCAGTGAGGACGGGAGGGTCAGGGTTAGGCACCACCAGGGAGGGTTAGGGTTAGGCAGTGGGGAAGGGAGGGTTAGGGTTAGGCACCACCGGGTAGGGTTAGGTACCCACAGGGTAGGGTTAGGGTAGGGTAAAGGTGAGGGTTAGGGGGCTTACTGGGGGGCTGTCGGTATTCTGATGGACGGGATACCACTGTCGGTATACTGACAGCCGGTATCCCGTCCATAGGCAAAACATACTGATCCCTAGATAATATGCAGTAGTCAGATTTTCCAAACTGAGATTTCTCTTGTACTGTAAAAGTAGCAGGAAGTCGCACAGCATTTTCCTATACCAGGTGCCTCTGTAGAATACGCAGGAAGTTGTGCATCATCAACGTGTGCTTATTTGTCCTATGGTCCAATACAACTATTCAAATAGGCAAATTAACACATGCGTCACTTGGAATTTCTAGTTCTGAGTCATCCTTCATCTGAAAGGTACAAAGTACAGTGTTAGCAGATTCAGAACTGGAAAAACTAAATGCATCACTCACCAGCCCATTCACCAATAACAACTACTTGCGGTTTAATGTGTTTTTAATATGTTTTACGTAGTTGGCAACATTCTAAACTCAGTTTCAGGGACACTGCTGCGGGGTTGACGCATTTAATCATGTCACACACAATATGGTCTTGGCACACTAACAGAAATTTCATATCATGTTTACAGATCTAGATTTAGACACACTTTTTTGAATTTTTAAATACCCCTCTACATCAGGACAAATAAGAATATTTGGGAAAAGAGACAATCTAGCAGAATTGTGAGAGGAAATTATTTTAAAGAAAAAAGAAGACAATGGGCATATTCATCATGAAAAAATTGTGCAATGAGAATTTTTAGTTTTCAATTCTCATTGTATTCTCACACTATTTTTTTTCAGTATTCAATATGCCCCCATAAGAAAATTATCACTTCCGAAAAATTGGTCTTTTTGAGAAGACAGTTTTTCGGAAATGTGATATTTTTCTCCAAGTGAGCTGTCCCCTTACAGGGAGGGAGAGCAGATCCACTACCTGTCATGCTCTCCCGCCCTGCATTCTAACCCCCGGGTGTTTGCTTTACACCCACCACGGTTACGGCAGCGGGCAGCAGGGGTCACTGCAGAGGGTAGCCGGAGTCACAGCAGCAAAGGTGGATGTCAGCCGTGACTCCGCTCCCTGCAGCAGCCATCTTCAGTCTCTGCCCCTGCGCCTTCTGTGGATCATCTCCCTTAAAGGTAGGTCCCCGCAGGGACCTAAGCCGCAGCTGCTGTCCCACCTGCCCCCTCTGCCAGCACTTTAGGACCAGGACTCTGCAGCCGCGGCCCCCAGCCTGGACTGAGCTGGGTTTCTGCAGCGCGGCCCTCGCCCCTCTCCGTCCCCACCACCAAGGCTGCCCAGCGGCGGAGATCACAGCACAACCGCAGCCCCCAACAGAACCTTCAACTGGGTATGTGCAGCACGCCTCCACCCCCCTCTCTCTCCCCCACCGCCTGGGCTGCCCGGCGGCGGAGATCACAGTGTAGTCGCGGCCTGCACCGGGACCATCAGCGGCCTCCACCTCCCTCCTGCCCACGCCGGCACATTAGTACAGGGGCTGCTCGGATGCAGAGATCGCTCTATTGATATCATAACTATCCACACCTGAAAAATGTCAACATGTACAGAATGTCGACATATGCATTAGGGTTAGAATGTCTGTTAAAAGACACAGTCAACAATAATATGGACACTACATCAGTGTCGACGCACTGAATGTTGACATGGTCAGTTGAAATTATGAACATCTTGACATGCTCAATATCGACGTAAAGACCATTGTCATGTTGAAATAATTAATGATGACATTTTGATTGGCGATGTAATATACAACACCTGCCTGAAGCCTTCTGGACAAGAACACAGACATATACAGCAGGTGAATGGTGATTGCCATGTAGTGGTGCAATGAGGTGGCTGTATGACTAAGCTATGCGACCCAAGTGGGTGGCACAAACACCTGGCCCATCTAGGAGTGGCACTGCAGTGGCAGACAGGATGGCAGATTTAAAAAATAGGCCCCAAACAGCACATGATGCAAAGAAAAAAAGAGGTGCAATGAGGTAGCTGTGTGACTAAGCTAAGCGACACAAGTGTGCGGCACAAACACCTGGCCCATCTAAGAGTGGCACGCAGTGGCTGAATGTCGAAAGTGGCCGGCAATTTTTCGGGCCACCGACAGCATCTCCTGCACGCCCCTGTCATTTCTCAAAAATTTTGGCACCACCAAATTAATTGTATGTGCAAAACATAAGATGTGCTGGAATTTGCCCATACACCACACAGGGCAAACCCTGTAAAAATAATTTGGATAATAACCCTTTTATTTGGTGCTATTATAATAAAATGCAGCACAGGAGAGTGTACCCCTACACCACACAGGGCAAACCCTGTAAAAATTATTTGGATAGTGGGGGTCATTCTGAGCTGTTCGCTCGCAAGCTGCTTTTAGCAACTTTGCACACGCTAAGCCGCCGCCTACTGGGAGTGAATCTTAGCTTATCAAAATTGCGAACGAAAGATTAGCAAAATACGAATAGACACCTCTTAGCAGTTTCTGAGTAGCTCCAGACTTACTCGGCATCTGCGATCAGTTCAGTGCTTGTCGTTCCTGGTTTGACGTCACAAACACACCCAGCGTTCGCCCAGACACTCCTCCGTTTCTCCAGCCACTCCCGCGTTTTTCCCAGAAACGGTAGCGTTTTTTCACACACACCCATAAAACGGTCAGTTTCCGCCCAGAAACACCCACTTCCTGTCAATCACATTACGATCACTAGAACGAAGAAAAAACCTCGTAATGCCGTGAGTAAAAAACCTAACTGCATAGCAAATTAACTTGGCGCAGTCACACTGCGGACATTGCGCATGCGCATTAGCGACTATTCGCTCCGTTGCGAGAAAAAAATAACGAGCTAACAACTCGGAATGACCCCCAATATACTGTAAGTATATAACCATTTTATTTGGAGTAAATAATATACAGCACAAGTCACCACCACTGGACTTATGCAGCACAAGACAGCACTACTGGACTGGACTTATTCGGCAGTACCCCTGGACTTATACGGCTGCACCACTGGACTGGACTTATACGGCAGTACCCCTGGACTTATACGGCAGCAGCACTGGACTTATGGCAGCACAGGACACCACCAGTGAACTTATTGCAGCACAGGACACCACCATTGGACTGATGCAGTATTTATTTATTTATTTATTACCAGCTATTTATATAGCGCACACATATTCCGCAGCGCTTTACAGAGAATATTTGGCCATTCACATCAGTCCCTACCACAGTGGAGCTTACAATCTATATTCTCTACTGCATGAATACACACACACATTCACGCTAGGGTTAATTTTGGTAGGTGCCAATTAACCTACCAGTATATTTTTGGATTGTACAACACAGCACCACTGCACTGGACTTATACAGCAGCAGCAGCAGCAGCAGCAGCACTGGACTTATGGCAGCACAGGACACCACCACTGGACTTATGGCAGCACAGGACACCACCACTGGACTTATGGCAGCACAGGACACCACCACTGGACTGATGCAGCACAGGACACCACCACTGGACTGATGCACACAACACAGCAGTGGCAAACTCATGATTTCTAGAGGGGGGTTTCCAAATGTAATCCACAGTCTACCACTCTGCAGAACATGGAATAAAGTATTAATATGTAACACTATAGATGGTCTATAGCAGTGTTTCCCAACCTCGGTCCTCAAGGCACACTAACAGTCCTAGTTTTAGTGATATCCAGGCTTGAACACAGGTGACTTAATTAGTAGCTCAGTTATTTTGATTTCACCACCTGTGCTGCAGCCTGGATATCACTAAAACCTGCACTGTTGGTGTGCCTTGAGGACCGTGGTTGGGAATGCCTGGTCTATAGTATAGACTGAAATAAACATTTAAATAATATAAATAAGATAAGTGGTCATGAAAAGGTTAAACATACTATAATAAATACGCAAACACAATGGAACCAGTACTGCACTTTCTAAGCACACATTCTCCCACCTCATGATAAGGCTCCTGTCTCTTC
The DNA here is from genome assembly GCF_028390025.1 of Pseudophryne corroboree. Taxonomy (NCBI): domain Eukaryota; kingdom Metazoa; phylum Chordata; class Amphibia; order Anura; family Myobatrachidae; genus Pseudophryne; species Pseudophryne corroboree. The sequence goes on from NC_086448.1 coordinate 766,739,870, forward strand.
TTCCTGGTAGCTACTCCCTGGTCCAGTGCACTGATTGAGTGCTCAGATCGACCCACAACAAACTTGATAGAAGAAGCTGCTACCAGTAGGCATGTGTAGCAGCTCTGCTCTCTCTCTTAACTTGCATGATGTGGCAGCAGCTCTAGTAATCGTATTATGGGGGTCATTCCGAGTTGATCGCTAGCTGCCGTTGTTCACTGCGTAGCGATCAGTGAAAAAAATGGCTAATCTGTGCATGCGTATGCACTGCAATGCGCACGCGCGTCGTACGGGTACGAAGTCCATTGTGGTTTTGCACTGGTTCTAGCGACAATTACAATTACAAGGAGATTGACAGAAAGAGGGCGTTTATGGGTGTTAACTGACCGTTTTCTGGGAGTGTTTGGAAAAACACAGGCGTGGCTGGGCGTTTGCTGACGTCATTACCCTGTCACTCGTCGCACCAATCATCGCACAGGATAAGTAACTACAGGGCTGGTCTTGTTTTGTACAAAATGTGTTTGCAGACGCTCTGCTGCACAGGCGTTCACACTCCTGCAAAGCGAAAATACACTCCCCCGTGGGCGGCAACTATGCGTTTGCACGGCTGCTAAAAACTGCTAGTGAGTGATCAACTCGGAATGACCCCCAATATACCGTTGCTATTGTCAAAATTTGAGCCACCTGCCAAGAGAAGGGGGGTTTCCGGGCAACCGGAAACCCCCCTGCGTTTGCCTATGCACAGCACCACTGCACTGGACTTATACAGCAGCAGCACTGTACTTATGGCAGCACAGGACACCACCACTGTGACTGGATTGATGCAGCACAAGACACCACCACTGGATTGATGCAGCACAAGACAGCACTGGAATGACACATAAGAGAGCAGGTCACCACCCCATGCGCCACGCCACTTTCCCGCACAGACACTGAGAAGACACGTTCTCTCGTTACACTCTCCAGGACTGGTGTAAAAATGGCCGCGGTGAGCGACTCCTTATATGGAATCCAAAACCCGCGAGTATCCGACAGCGGGATGATGACGTTTTGCCTCGTTCTGGTTTCCGAGTCTGGCGGGAAGTCCCGAGCCGGACTCGGATCCGAGCTTGGGACGTGATGTTCGAGGGAATTTGGTTCTCAGAGAACCGAACCCACTCATCTCTAATAATTATTGTGTGAGTATATTATGGTGACAAGGGCATTAATGTGAGGACATAATATGTTGACAGAGGCATTTCTAAGTGGGGCACAATATGATGTCAGGGGGATTATTGTGGGGAATTAATATGGTGCAAGGTGCATAATATGGTGTTGCTCCATATGTGCATTAGCTTTTGTAAAAAAATTAAAATAAAAAGATATATATATATATAATTAATGTATTTATTATTATTTTTCAAATTTTATTTGTATTTTTGTTTTTGGAATAGAGGGGAGGGGGGCTGCCTATTTTGTCAGTCCCAGGCCCCACAATTTCTGATGGCAGCCCAGCAAGCCTCTCCGCACTATTACAGACAGACCGTGGAGGTAAGTAAATGCCGTGATGGTGCAGATCGTAGCATAATGCCCCTGTTCCTCCCACCTGGACCTCCCCCTCAATGGATTTCCCAGAAGCAAAGGTTTTCAAGTTTGTACAAATGGCACCCACTAGAATCTAGTAAACACATTTTTGGGTGGAGATGAAACGCAATACATGCAGTTTATTTTTTAAGATTGAAATCTAAAATCAAATACTAATCTAACAGTTATAGAAAGAAAAAATGCATATTGTGTCACTGAAGAAGCACATATCATTAAATCACCCATGACTTTATTCCGACGAACTTAACATTTATAACTAGCTAGCTTATCACTAAGAAATAAACACACGGACACCAACTGCTAGATTTAAAAGGTCAAACAGATATTTATTGTTTGGTGACCTGTCGTTTAAACTAAGAATATTGGAGGATGGCAAGAAAAAGGCGCTACCAACTCACCAGCACCAGTCAACTATAATAAACCATAAAATAGGAGGGGCCTCACAACCGCCTCCTTAACATAACCTGCACTGCGCAGGCTCACCCCCCTTACTTTAGCAGAGCCGTGGACGAACCCGCACGGGAACATCCGTAGTCCACCCGCAAGGGGAGGGCATACTCGCTGTTCATTCAAAAGGGGGTGCCCCACAGTGACCACTTATGTAACTATTTGACCGCTGGCTGGTAGCGACTTTCCGCCACAACAAGGATTTTAACAAAAAACCGCAGACCGCCATCCACCAACAACAGGAGAAGAGATTCAACCGGACAGTACTCTAAAAATACTGTCCAAGAACACACCAATACCCGCAGGGGAAAGGTGAATACCATCTTCCCTATAAAACTGCACATTGTGCAGCACCAAAAGCGGATGCCTAACCACTAAACCTCCTATTGCCTGCACGTATACTGACACTGCGGAATTAACTTTCTTCCTTGCTTTTTCTATAGCGGAGAAACGAATGGCACCCCGCCAATGGAAACGGGGCACTATGTCGGACCACACCACTATCACCCGTGGCCAAGATGCCCGTAACGCCACTAAGTCCGCTTTGATACTCAAGATGAGATCAAATGCCTTTGACCCTCCCCATATCATTCCCCCCGAGGTGAATGACAACCCAGCCGGGCCGCCCCCACCTCCGCTCATGGCGAAACAGCAAGCGAAGTAAACCCATCCAACGTAAACCTCTAACTCCTAACCATCTAACTACCTTGTCCCCAAATAGTTCGCCCGTTCGTCCTGCCATTGGATGCCTCTCCGCCCAAAAAATAAAAGAATGGCCAATGAGCCAAATCTGATCCGAGATGTCCAAAGTAGCTGCAAAAAGAAAATTCCTTACCGTCAGACATTATAAAGATCAAAACAAATTAACTTAAACATGCAAGTAAGAACCCGAGTGAAGGAGAAAACTCAAAAAACCTCCCGTGAACCGTGTGTGAATGCCAATTGTAATTCGGTCCCCTCGGAGGAAAATTTAAAAATTCACTTCACACCCTCCATTTCTGAACGCTAGCCGTTCAAAAACCGACGAGTAAAACACGTTTCCGGGTTCGCGCAACAGGCGCAATAACAACAATACTTAACGGATCCTTATACTAGGCGCAAGCCTAGCCAACTGAATACCGTTTGCCCAAACCCAAACGGTATCCCGCCCGCAGGGGCAAGACCCACTCACCGGGGAGGGCCTTAGTCAACGATTCTCCACAGGAAGGGCGGCACCAATAGACCCCCAACCTCCGCATCAGGTACCAGCTCCCTAAACTTGTCGAACTCAAAACGCGACAGTGCGTCAGCAATTCTGTTGTCAACCCCTGGGACATGCGCAGCCGTGAAATGAATGTTATGCCTCAAGCACTTGAGCACAAGATAACGCAACAAGCGCAGAGCCTCAGGAGAGGACGAGCGCTGGTTATTAACGGCGTGCACGACGCCCAGATTGTCGCAGCGAAATACAATACTCCGATCCGACAAGCTGGGTGCCCACAACTCAACCGCCACTATCAAGGGGAATAACTCCAGAAGGAGCAAGTTCTTTGTAAACCCTCGGGTCACCCATGCTGTGGGCCAAGGCGCGGCGCACCACTGTGTTCTGAAAAAAGCCCCAAAGCCCGAACCACCAGCAGCGTCGGTGAAAAGTTGTAACGCAGCGTTGGAACAGCGTTTCGCTGGCCACAACACCTCCCGGTTAAAAGAAACCAAGAAAGTGGACCAGGTTCTCAAGTCCTCCCTGACCTCGCGCGAAATATAAACCGTATGGTGAGGTTTCCGTACCCCCGCTATGGATCTCTCAAGTTTACGGCAGAAAACCCGGCCCATGGGTATGATCCTGCACGCAAAATTAAATGACCCGAGCAACGACTGAACCCGTTGTAGTCTGACCCTGCGCGAGAGGAGGCACTGCTCTATGAGACCCAACAATTTGAGCACCTTATCGGCCGGAAGCCGGCAACAGCCGGCTTCCGAATCGATTTCAATGCCCAAGTAACTGAGGCATGCCGTGGGCCCCTCGGTCTTATCCGAGGCCACGGGAACGCCCAGGCGACCTAATAAACTCTGAGCTAAACGCAGTACATCCCCGCACGCCGACCCCTCCCTTGGACCCACAAAGAGAAAATCGTCTAGGTAGTGGGCGACCCCCGGGTGGCCGGAGGCCGACACTATGCACCAATGCAAAAATGAGCTGAATTTCTCAAAATAGGCACAAGAAATGGAACACCCATGGGCAAGCACCTGTCTACATAATACCCACCCCTTAACCTGAAACCAAGGAAACGCAGGGAGTCGGGGTGGATGGGCAGGAGGCGGAAAGCGGACTCAATGTCCAGCTTGGCCATGAGGGCGCCGGGACCCGCCCTTTGGACTAACCGCAGGGCCTCATCAAACGATTGATATCGCACCCTGCAAGCTTCCTCCGGGATGGAGTCGTTGACCGAGCCGCCACGGGGGTGTGACAAAAGCTGGATGAGGCGGAATTTACCCTGAGCTTTCTTGGGGACCACCCCTAACGGTGAAATGCACAGCCGGGGCAGGGGAGGGGACGGGAAAGGGCCGCACATGCGCCCCAAATCGATTTCCGCCCGAACCTTACGGGCGACCACGGAGGGGAAATCCCGTGCGGATTTTAAATTGCGCCTGGAGACCACGAGGACCGAATCCGGGATGGGAAGCCTGAAACCGCTACGAAAACCTTCCAACAAAAACAACCCCGAAGTGACGTCGAGGTAACTGCCCAACCATTTAGCCAATTCGGGGACGTTGATGGGGGAAAACGCCTTACTTTCCACTTCCGGGCACCTCGGCAGCATCAGGGGACTGGCAATCTTTGGCCGGGTGCCCCCCGCCGCACGCCTTGCAGGAGTGGCGAAAACGGCAGTTAGCCCCCCGGGAACACTTGCCCTCGTTGAAGGCAAAGCATTTACCTTTATTCCCCGTGGGCGGGCTCGGCCGGACATTTAAACCCGGCTTACCGCCCTGGGCTTCATAAAGGGGCCTATTTTGATGAGTGACCTCTAACCAAACTTCCACGTCCTTGAAACCCAAGGGTAGTGTCGGGTTACCGTCTTGGTTACGACGGAATTTCTCATCGTAATCCCTCCACGCGTAACCCTTGGATGTCAAGTACATTTCATGCACCAGGTACAAATACTTGACCGTGTTGTGATATTCCTTAGGCCTCGTCTCGGCGTAGCACGCCGTGAACACTAAAAACCCCCGGAGCCACTGCTGAAAATTGCGAAATGCATTCTCGCCAATGCCACCAACCTTCTTGGCCTTATCGAAAGCCTTCCGCATGTCATACGTAAGGGTGAACATGTCGACGTATTTACCTTTTTTAATCTTCTCCCTCATCCGTTTACGTAAACCCCTGGTGACCGCAGTGTTAGCGCAGTGCACCATTTCCGTAAACCGCGGAGGGTCAGGCGTGGCTGCCGCAGCTGCGCCCTTAGCCTTCCTCTCTTTCTTGTGCAAGCGATGCGCAATGAGCCTAGCTAACTTACGCGGGCGCCTGGGGGACCCGGAAGACCTAGTATCAGAAGAGGAGCTGGAAGAAGAGCTATCAGAAGAAGGATTAACTATCTCACCCGTTCCCGGAGGACCCCCCGCGTCCACTGCTGCGATGGCGGGGCCGGATGGAACCTCTTCAGGGACCCGAGATCCCCCAGTCTCCACATGTTCAGCCTGCTTCGCCGCTCCTGTCTGTGCCTCGCTGGATGTTGCTGTCGTCGTGGCCCCCGACAATCCGGCCGGGGGAGAGCCCCCCTCGCCGTACCTGCACCTGTTGGGGAAACAGAAGGGGGGGGGGGAGGTACAAAAGCAGCCACCTCTGGGGGGGGAACCGGAGGTAGCGGGGGAGGGGGAGCCGCAAGTGGGGGCCGCGAACCGAGTGCGGGCAAGCCCGGTGTCGCGACGCCCGTCATTTCAAACGCAGCGCCAGACGCTGGAGGCACTGTGCCCGGGGAAGTAAAACCAGCGTGCCAAGTGGACGGAGCCTGTGAAAACGGCGACGCCCAGTAAGGCGTCTGGCCGAGGGCCCCTGGGGTAAAACCACTGGAGTAAGAACCCCCCCATTGCGCAAAACCCGGACCACTCGGCATGGGCCATGAGGTCACCGATCCCTGCGCGTGCGTAAATGCCGCCGGCAAATAAGTGGACGAAAAGGGGGCAGGAACCCCGCGGAATGCGGGTGCCGCCCCGGAAGTCATGACCGGGAGCTGCAATGACCCCGACCAGGCCACTGACACCGAAGCCGCCGGAAGGAAACCCGCGGGCGAAGCCGTATACGTGCCGCCCCGGTACCCGAATGGAGCGGCCAAGGAACTTGGTCCTGACCCCATCTGGTGCACCAGGAGCTGGCCAGCAGACGGCGTCGGCTCGCTGGGCCACAGGCCACTCACAGGCGGCAGCAGTATCTGGGACACCGGGAGAGCCCCGGGGTAAATCCCAGATGTCTGCCCGCTGACGCCCGACACCCCGCTGCCCCCCACGATATTGGCACCTATGGAAACGGTGGGGGGAAACAGAGCCTGCGCATGCTCAAACGCAGGCCCCGCACTCCCCGTTGTCCCTGGACCAGAAGGCAGGGACACTACATCCTGCACCAGCCAGGCACCCGCAGGGGAGCTGGCCGGTGAAAGCCCCGTCATTCCCCTCCTCACCGCTGATTCGCGGCACCCACCCGCCGGGTCACGTGACCCGCCAATCGCGGCCGTGTGGAGAGGCGTACTAACACCTGTGGAGGCCGTAGCCCCGGCGCGCGGCTCTGCCGCTGCGCCGGGCTCCGGGAACGGCCGACGCTGGGGAAGCACCGCCGCCCGTGGAGATCAGGACCCTGTCTCCGGCGGGCGGCGAAGCGGAGGGGGGACCGCGCGCACCCGCGGCCGGCGATAGCCCGCTGCCGCGAGCGGTCGGGAGGCCTCAGCCAGGCGGCGGGGGGGGGGGGGGCGCTGATCTTCTGGGACGGGGCATGCTGCAGCAAAACAGTGTGGATAACACCTAAAGCGTACACTGACTGTAATATAAAGGGAGGGAGCAGTAGTATATGCAGTATTTAAAAGAGGGGAAATAACTGACAAAATGCTGACAGTATGCCTTACCCTCATCCAAGAAAAACTGGCAAGAGGAAGATGGCTGCCAAAACCCTGAACTATATACCCCTGTGCAAACTCCTCCTACCTATCCCTAATAGGCACCCATCTGTCACCTGACCACCACTGTCAATCACTAAGGCTAGCCCTGCCTATCCTCAACACATGTCAGAAAAATTCAGGGAGTTTATGTGGCTTCGAGCCTATGCGGATCTCTGCCTGCCTATTCTCTAAATTCCAGCCTTGTAAATTTACTATGGAGGTCATTCCGAGTTGTTCGCTCGCAAGGCGATTTTAGCAGAGTTGCTCACGCTAAGCCGCCGCCTACTGGGAGTGAATCTTAGCATCTTAAAATTGCGAACGATGTATTCGCAATATTGCGATTACACACCTCGTAGCAGTTTCTGAGTAGCTTCAGACTTACTCGGCATCTGCGATCAGTTCAGTGCTTGTCGTTCCTGGTTTGACGTCACAAACACACCCAGCGTTCGCCCAGACACTCCTCCGTTTCTCCGGCCACTCCTGCGTTTTTTCCGGAAACGGTAGCGTTTTTTCCCACACGCCCATAAAACGGCCTGTTGTCGCCCAGTAACACCCATTTCCTGTCAATCACATTACGATCGCCAGAACGATGAAAAAGCCGTGAGTAAAATTCCTAACTGCATAGCAAATTTACTTGGCGCAGTCGCAGTGCGAACATTGCGCATGCGCATTAAGCGGAAAATCGCTGCGATGCGAAGATTTTTACCGAGCGAACAACTCGGAATGAGGGCCTATGTTCTGTCCCAATAACAGCTATGAGTAGAGTATTTTGGGTATAGTTTTTGTGCAATAAGTGAAGTGACATCACAGCTTGATAAAATACTGCATGTTATTATACAGAGCAAGGAAAGTTTGTTTGTGTTCTATATTTTTAGTACATGGATAAACAACCGGTGGGTCATCAGTTTTCCCCAAATTAGTGCTTCAATTTTGGCCCATTAAAATTAGCTTTAAGTCAGAAGTGGAGGAGCAGAGCACTTCCAAGCATTGGAGATCACCTGCTGTCCATAGCATTCGGTGCTGTGCAAGGATGTGGGCAAAGAACTAGGTGATAGGATTGGTTGATCCCCTGTCCAATTAGATGTTATATTCATTACACACCTCCAGCACGGGCAAGTTTAAATTATTTACCCAGATTTGCTGATAAGCAGTTAAAGGCATGTTATGATCAGGGGTTCTAGCTGGTGGAGAAGCGCAGCTTCTGGGAGGGGTTGAGTAGGAAATCCCAGCAGTTACTATATTGACAGTGACATGCCGATGGTCAAAACCCTCATGGTATTTTAAACCTGCCTCTACCTCCCATATTAAGGGATACAAGGCTGACAGCCTGGCTGACATAGGCAGGGTGAAGAAATCAAAGTGTAGAAATATAAGTGTTTTTCAGGCTATATTTAGCCTGTACTTAAACTGGATGAAAACTGAAAGGAAACATCAAGCGCCTATTAATACAACTACAAATTAACTTCTTTGCAACTTCTAATGTATGTATATATTACTCTGCATGCAACCCTCACTATGTGATCACTATACAAACAATCTATGCTTAGCAACTTTTGCTATATCATGATTTGCATGCAATTATAATACTTGAACTTCAAATTCTACTTATTAATCCATACTTAATGAAGGTCAATATGGCTGTTGTTTGCCTAGTCCAATACAGTGTAAGCTATCCCCTTTCATAAACATCAAATTTTTATCATTGGTAGCCTATACTAATTAGCCATAGTATTCATTACATGAAATCTAGGGTCAGCTGTGCTGGTCAACGTGCATTCACATTCATAAGGTGTTTGCAAATGAACAGCTGAACAACACCAGTAATCAAGTATTTGAATGTTCAACTTAAAAACTTGCACATATATTCATGCTCTAGCCTAAAGACCTTCTTTCGCAAACACACCATGCACCGTTGTACTTCATTACACTCCATGGTATTATCTCCAAAGCAAATACACGGTCTACTCTCCCTGCAACCCATCCCACATTGCCGCCTCAATTATCCACACACCTGTTATTAACACAAATGAGCTTTTTACTCATCTTTGTACTTTGTACTTTAATAATAACATCCACAACTGGACAGTGGACACCATAAAAAACAGTCACAAACCTCATACAACTGGTGACATCTCACCTAATCCAGGCCCCAAACACCTGCCCCACTCACATTCACCTGATTCACAGCAATGTAGAAATACAGCTAACCTCATAAACATCACATGTCTCCCATCACCCTCCAAATCACTAAAATGTGGCTTATGGAATGCACGCTCTTTGTAACAAGCTGACATCCGTTCATGTAACAAACTAGCATCTGTTCATGACCTCTTCATATCTAACAACTTCAACCTGCTGGCTATTACAGAAACATGGCTCACACAACAAGACACGGCTTCCCCTGCAGCACTGTCACACGGTGGTCTCCACTTCACACCCTCCCCCAGGCCTGGTAACAATTAAGGAGGTGTGGTTGTATTATTACTATCCCAATCTTTCGCATACACAGTTCTACAACAGGTTGCTCACTCACATTTACATTATTTGAAGTACATTCTATCAGAATTTACACTCCTTTTTCTCTGTGTGTTGCAGCTATCTATCGCCCACCTGGGCAACCCAAACAATTTCTAGATGATTTTTCTGCCTGGCTCCCTCACTTCTTATCCTCTGACATCTCCACCATTATCATGGGAGATTTCAATATTGCTATTGATAGTTCAAAATCTGCTGCTCATGTCTCAAATCTATTCTTTCTAACCTCCTCTCTCAGCTTCTCACAATGGACTGACTCTGTACTCATCAGGAGGGCCACTGCCTTAATCTAGTATTCACCAGATTATGCTCAGTTTCTGAATTCACTAACACACCTTTCTGTCTCTCAGATCACAACCTTATCACCTGCATGCTCTCCTCTAATACTTCAAACTCAGTGTCACTGACATCCTCTAATCCTCCTCAAACCCACCGAAATATTAATGCAATTATTCTTCAAAAACTTTCCACCTCACTCCAACAACTGCTTTCACCTATTTTTGCATTCACTTCTCCTGAGATGGCTGTATCACACCTGAACCAGATTCTAGAGATAGCCCTTGACGAAGTGGCTCCAGCTATCTATCACACTCCACGTAGGGCTAGATGTCAACCGTGGCACTCTAAAGTAACAAGACACCTACAAAAACTGTCACGTAAACTTGAACGCCAGTGGCGTAAATCTTGTATTCCAAGTGACTTCCTCACATATAAGACTGTCTACCACTCTTATCGTAATGCCCTGGACACTGCCAAACAAACATATTTCCAAACTCTCATCTCTGCTCAAACATCTAACCACAAATGACTTTTTAATACATTTAAATCACTTCTCAACCCTCCTTCACCCAACCCAACAGCCACTATCAAGGTACAAGATTTTGCTTCCTACTTCAAGGACAAGATTGATAAGATCCAAGCTGAAATGGTATGCTTTTCCTCAACCAATGACCTACTCAATCCCTACCTGAACCCTCTGGCACTTTCTCTTCATTTGATCCCACAAATGAAGATGAAGTATCAACACTCTTCTCATCCTGCTACGCTGCTACCTCTCCTCTTTATCCTATACCATCACAAATAAGTAGAGCTCTGTCTCCTGTACTCACCCCAACCTTAACTAACATCTGTAATCTCTCTCTATCTACTGGTATCTTTCCTTCACTGTTCAAGCAAGCAGTGATTAATCCCATTCTGAAAAAAAAAAATTCTGACCCTAATGCTCTCTCAAACTACCGTCCCATCTCTCAGCTCCCATGTCTCTCCAAGCTATTTGAGAAACTTGCCTACACTCGCCTCACACACTTTCTTAACTCACACAACTTATTGGACCCACATCAATCAGGCTTTTGTTCCCAACACTCCACAGAGACAGCACTGACTAAAGTAGTGAATGATCTGGTCACTGCGAAGTCTAAAGGCCATTACTCACTACTTATTCTTCTAGATCTCTCTGCTCCTTTTGACATTCTTGACCACTCTCTTCTCATACAAACACTGCAATCCCTAGGTCTTCAGGGCACGGCCCTCTCTTGGTTACTATCCTACCTATCTAATCGCTCTTTCAGTGCCCGTTTCTCTGAATCCACCTCCTCTTCGCTACCTCTTGCAGTTAGAGTACAGCAGGGCTCAGTCTTAGGTCCTCTGCTTTTCTCAATCTATACGTGATCTTTTGGGAAACTAATCAGCTCTTTTGGATTTCAGTATCATCTGTACCTATCCTCCCCTGATTTGTCTCTATCTATATTGGGCCGGGTCACTAAATGCCTCTCTGCCATTTCATCTTTGATGTCATCTCGCCACCTCAAACTTAATATTTCCAAAACAGAGTTAATTATACTTCCACCAGCCAATAGCAGTTACCAACCTGATTTTTCTATCACTGTTGAGAACTCTACAATCTACCCTACCCCACAAGCTTGCTGCCTAGGTGACATACTTGACTCAGAACTATCCTTTTCTTCCCACATTCAATATGTGTCAAAATCATGTTACATGCATCTAAGAAACATATCCAAAATACAATCATACCTTACACAAGTCACTGCTAAACCTATAATCATGCTCTCATTATCTCCCGCATTGATTATTGCAATAGTCTTCTTACTGGATCATTACAATCCATTCTGAATGCAGCTGTGAAGCTAATATTCCTCGCTAGACATTCATCGTCTGCAGACCCACTCTATCAGTCCCTCCATTGGTTACCTGTATTCTACCGTATTCAAAATAAAATACTTTTATTCACAGACAAGGCTATTAACCATACTACACCAACATACATCTCTTCGCTTTTCTCAAAATATCTCCCAACCCGGCCCCTTCACTCTTCACAAGATCTACGTATCTCATCCATACTCATTACTTGCTCCCATGCACGACTGCAGTACTTTATTTGGGCTGCAGCCACTCTGTGGAATGCCCTACCACGTAAAATAAGACTCTCTAGTCTTCAAACCTTCAAGCGTTCCCTGAAAACTCACCTATTCAGACAAGCTTATCAAATTCCATAACCGCTCACATTACCTTCATAGCTTTTCTATCCAATTAGGGGGGTCATTCCGAGTTGTTCGCTCGCTAGCTGCTTTTAGCAGCATTGCACGCGCTAAGCCGCCCCCCTCTGGGAGTGTATCTTAGCTTAGCAGAATTGCGAACGAAAGATTAGCAGAATTGCGAAAATAAATTTCTTAGCAGTTTCTGAGTAGCTCGAGACTTACTCACAAATAGCGATCAGTTCAGTCAGTTTCGTTCCTGGTTTGACGTCACACACACGCCCAGCGTTTGGCCAGCCACTCCCCCGTTTCTTCAGACACTCCCGTGTTTTTCCCTGACACGCCTGCGTTTTTCCGCACACTCCCAGAAAACGGCCAGTTTCCGCCCAGAAACACCCACTTCCTGTCAATCACATTCCGATCACTTCACCAATGAAAAATCTTTGTTCGGGCGTGAGTATATCTACTAAGTTTTGTGTTAAAATACTAACCGCATGCGCACTGCGAACCATGCGCATTTTTGCCTTAATCGCTCCGTTGCGAAAATCGGCAATGAGCGAACAACTCGGAATGACCCTTATATCCCCACTGTACAGTCCACACATTTCCCCCACATATTTCCTTTCTTCACTCTCCCTTCCTCCTGATCCTGGTTCATCACTGCTGTGAAGTGATATCATGCAGCCCACCAAGAACCTTTGCAATCTGGTGGACAACTATGCAATAGATAGCACCTATCCTTGTGTATCAATGCCTACTGTATTTCCCCATAGATTGTAAGCTTGTGAGCAGGGCCCTCCTACCTCTACCTCTTTTTTTATTACCCAGTTTTGTCTTCTAATTGTGTCCAGTTGTAAAGCGCAACGGAATTTGCTGCGCTATATAAGAATCTGTTAATAAATAAATAATAAATAAAATAATAATCCACCTGTCCAACAGCCTAACCCTAATGCCACTTCCCACAGCCTAACCCTAACCACCCACCAATGCAACCTAACCCCCCCCCCCTCCTGCAGCCTATCCCTAACTCTCCCCCAAGTGCCTAACCCTAACCCCTGTACTTACCTACAGGATCTGTCAGGAATCTGGCCACTGGGATTCCGCTGTTGGTATTGGGACAGTCGGGATCCCTACTGCTGAGATCCTGACCACATATCAAGTAAGGAGGAGGGCCGTGTGCAGGATCCATCTGGGCTCCATCCTCTCTTGCTGGCTCTGTAGACTCTGGGCACTAGCGTCACTAGGGGACCCTAGCACTGTCCCAGAGTCTAGTGCTCATGCGCAGGTCTCCGGGAAAATGGTGCGGTGGCCATTTTCCCAGATATTTTCTTACTGCACATGCGCAAAATGCTAGGAAAATGTCCGCCTTGCCATTTTCCCAGTGATTTCTGCAGTACTGCTGCTGCCAATGAGGGTAAGGATTGAAAAAAATGGGTGTAGGGTGTGCGATGTGAGCCCCCCTGGATAGAGCCGGATTAACAGTGGGGTGGGTGGAGCTGCAGCTCCAGCCCCCCCATCAAAATAGGCCTACTGCTCACAGAATCAACTGGAGACAGGAAAAAGAATCCTGCTACAGCCTGATGCCCGCCCACTGAAGCTGCAACTCCCCCCCCCCTCCCCCCCCCATCCCCTCCCCGACTGTCTGAGCTGGGTGTCACAAATACCGGGTATTATAGCCTGGATCCTCCACAGTGCATTACGTCTACCCAAATAGCCGCTGAGCAGAGTTCCGTGAAGGCGGCTGGATGTCTGTACCTGAGCTGATCGGCAGTGCTGCTGCAGCTGTTAGGGATGGGCAGGCTGCTGCTGCTGACAAGAATAGCCTTCGTCTGCTCCAGGGGATGAATAGACTGCTCTAGCATGCTGAGACTCCTGGGGTGAGAGCTGCTTCTCTATGCAGACCCTGACAGGTGAGGCCCCTGGTTTGTGCCCTGTGGGCTGATAAAACCTCACCTGCCTCTTACACAAGAGGGACATTTTGGCCACTGCTTGCACTGTGAAATAAAGTTATTTGCTGTACGTCACCAGAACAGGTGCAATGCTGCTGGAAAGAGTGAGGGGTTCCCAGAGGTCGTATGATGTGCTAGTACCCCAGCTGTGAAGGTAAAAGGCTTATTTCTCTTGTGCTGGTTGCCCAAATGCCATGTAATGTCTCAGTGCTAATACTGATCAGCTGTCAGGATCCGGGCTAGAGCCAGCCGTTACTTTCTATTATGCCGGTTTCCGCAGCCCAGGGGTGCTTAAGTGTCAGTCGTCAGTTGCGGTGCCGGACGGTGGCCGTGATACATGCTTCTGTTCTATCTTAGAATATACTGTAGTGGAATGCATAGAGTATACAGGACGCTGGGCAGCCATGTTACAGAGTCAGCTGACCGCAGTTGTGCCCAATGGGAATTCGGAAGTGCTCAGCTGACTACTCTATTCAATAGCTGACTGTCTCAGGGTATATAAGTGGGATCCTGGGAACAGGAAGTCGCCTGAACAACTTCTTCCTTCAGTACATGCTGCTGTATGTTGCTGCTCCAGGTTCCAGGCTCCACTCTGTGCTTCCACGTGTTTCCCAGAGTGTTTCCACGTTGTCACTTAGTGTTATTCTACATCAAACCAACATCGATTCTACATTGATTATCACTCAGAGTGATTTAACATAATTTTTACTTCAAGTGTTTTCAAGTTTTTCCGTTTCTCAAGTACCGAGTGCCATTGGTTAAACATCGCTTGCTTATTCAAGTGTTTTCAAGTTCTTCAGTTTCTCAAGTACCAAGTGCCATCGGTTAAACGTTGATTGTTTCCTTAAGTGCCATCGGTCACCATTGAATGTTTCTTCAAGTATTTCCAAATTTCCCAGTGACTTAAGTACCGAGTGCTATCGGTCACCATTGATTGTTCCTTCAAGTTTCTTCTGATTCTTCATTATCTTCAGCACTGGATATCATCAGTTATCCTTTGGATTGTATTTACCATTCTTCAGCCCTCATAATCTTTTCATCGGTTAGGAGGGGGTCACTGGTGTAAACCTTCCAGTGGGTTAGACTCCGCGCCTTTGTGCAGGTCTCATCAACAGACGTAACATGGATAATTCGGCGACTGAATGCTCAGGTCAAGAGGAATCAGAGGCGGATGATGGTGATGCTTCTTCTTCCAGGCCAATTACTTACAAAGATATGGTGAAAGCCATTAAAGTCACGATGAAACCTTTGCTACAACAACAAGCGGAGAAGTTTGCCGCAAGCATTAGAAAAACAAATGGCTCAAACATCATCTCAAATCAAAACCACTGACCTTAGATTAGGTGAAGTCTTCCACGATGTTGCCCAGCTTAAACAACAGTCGGAACAAGAAACCACACTTCATTGCCAATTACGGAATAGGATTGACGACCTGGAAAACCAATTGAGAAGAAATAACTTACGTCTGGTGGGGCTTCTAGAGTCTATCAAATCTGATGCATTGCTGATCTTTATTACTGATACGCTAACTTCTCTAGTTCAGTTTCCTACTGATTCAGGCCCTTTGATTATTGAAAGAGCCCACCAACTAGGGCCTACCAGAGGTAATGAAAAGGCATGGCCCAGAGCAGTTATATTCTGCTGCCTCAATTTAGCTCAAAAGGAACAACTGTGGAAGGCTTGCCGGAAAAAAGGAGCCATGTCTAGGGATTCCCACCGCCTTCCATTGTTTGAGGACGTTTCGGCAGAAATGTCCAAAGCAAGGAGAGATTTCGCACCAGTGTGCTCCGAGTTGGTACAGGCCAAACAGCACTTTACTCTCATTTTCCCAGCTCATCTGAGAATCTTTTCAGAGACTGGATACAAGGACTTTCTCTCTGCCTCAGAAGCTAAAGCATATCTTCATGAAATGCAACAGTATACAGATGCTCTCACCACTGAATCAATTATGTTGGATCAAGGTTAAAGTGTGTTTTGCTATGTTGTTGTCTCTGTCTTAAGGGAAGTGTCCCGATCCTCCTACAGGTATCTTCTTGTCTTTGAGATGACATGTAATGCTTCCTTTGAATTTTTTACTACGGACATTCTAGGGTAGTTCATACCGCTCCTTGCAAGTAGTTGTCAGTAGTTATTACGGAAGTGGTTAAAGCCTCATTGTGTGGATGAATCCCTTCCTTATCCTGGATTTTCAGGGACAATTTTGGGTGTTCTTGTACACTTTGTTCTCATGTTCACATTTGGAATTCTATTTGGTTCTTATGTACTGAGAGGAATAGACGCTCTTATTTACACATACTTATGCTAGTTGTCATATGTGTTTTCAAAATATTACTACTTTTTAAGTGACCGGGCCCTCCCAAGGCCGGAGGGAAGATACTTTGCTGTTGGCGGTGTGAGGTTTGTTCCTTCAGTGTTGGGACTTTCCTCAGATTGCTATGGCAATTTATTGCAACAGGGGACAGACAGGGTGCTCCCCGTGTTCTAATTTTTCTAGATTTCCTTTGCACATTTTTGTTTTACTGTATATCACTGGAATGCTGATGTATTTGTTACTGCCTCCCTATGTTGCTCCTTTTTCCCCACCTATCTGGCTGGATGTACTGTGTTATTGGGCTACACACATGGATAGGATGTTTCGTTGTTTATTATTTGTTGTCTCTACTTCTCCAATGTCTGATCTTGCAGAGATAGGCTAACGCATTATGTTGATGACGTCATGACTGCTTTGAAAATATGTACCTTTAATGTGGGAGGGACTAATTCTCCTGCAAAGAGAACTAAAATGCTTACCTATTTAAACAAGCTGAATGTAGATGTTGCTTTGCTACATGAGACTCATCTTACAGATTCTGAGCATGAGAAGCTGGCGAGACATAGGTGTAAAGTAGCTGGAGATTCTTCTTTAAATTCTAAATCTAGAGGGGTTGCTATAGTAGTTAAAAATTCTGCTTCGTTTTCTACTCATTCAAAGATTACTGACCCTAATGGTCGATATGTGATTCTAGATGCTTCTATTAATGCCAAACGGATGGTGTTAGGTTCCATTTAGGCACCAACTACGTATTGGAGACCATTCTTTACAACACTAGTAAAGAAATTATACGAGTACTTTTGTAGATTCTAACATGATACTAGGGGCTGATTTTAATACGGTGGCCTTACTTTCACTTGATAGGAGTGGCCCCGCTTCTACTAGTAGTACTTTCTCCCAATTAGGTAACCAACTACACATTAGTGATATATGGAGGGTAAGAAACCCACTTTCACGCAAATATACTTGTGTCTCGGCAGGGAATGGCTCACTATCACGGTTGGATTATCTCCTGGTATCTCATCACGTGACCTCTAATATTACAAGAGTTGAAATAGAGCTGGCAGCTTTATCTGACCATGCTGCTGTATGGCTATGCTTGGAACCAAACACGTCCAGGTCCCCTCATAGACAATGGAGATTCCCAATTTATTTATCTACTTCCCGCAGTTTCTGATCCTTCCTAATTTCAGCATGGCAAGATTATTCTCGCAATAATGATGTACACAAATCTGATCCCGTTTTCTTTTGGCAGGTTGCAAAATCTGTTCTGTAGGGGCACATTATTTCACTAAAGCACAATTCTTCCCAGTCAGCCAATTTTCTTTATGCAAAACAAATTTTGGCTACTGCCTTTAGAGAATTCTCTCAAAATCCTATGCTAGGTACTAAATCTAGGATTATTCAGCACCTCTCCAATCGATCCGAGGCTGTGTAAATTATGTATGAAATAAGGATTACTGCAGCGTTCAGTATTATTGTTTCCATGACGCATTGAAAACTGTGTTGGCCCTTGGTCCTTATCATCAAGGTCAATAACAAATCAGCATTCTGGACTCTCCCTCTATCACCATGCAGCTGACTAGTGATAAGTATTTGCCAATGGGCTGCATTATTTCACGCACCTTTCAGTCTTACTTCACGTGAGCATTTTTCATAAATATAAGTTGTTTTCTGTTTAGTAATTGTTTTTTGTTTTTTAAAATCTGAGCTTTCCCAACTGATCTAGTATCTAAACTATAGGGGTTCAGGAGCAAACGCGGAGGGTTGGGTCTGTATATGTGTATAGGGAGTGGGCAGGGCCGAAATGACACTGCACACACACCTACATACTACGTCTGCTTAACTTCAATGGTCTAAACTGATAATTACAACCAGCATATAGTTAGAATTACAATGTTTCATATGCAGGAGCAAATAGCTCCATGTGCTAAGTGTCTGACTGTGGTGTATGAGGTTAAGAGTTCCAGTTTATGGCATGCTGAGAATTGTCTGTTTTAAATACAGGGGGGGGGGGGGGGGGGTGTAACTCAAGGTGCACATATCTCCAGTATGTATAAGAGCCAATAAGATGAGTCTACCTGCCCCCGGCCCTTAAAACATTTATAGAACATCGTAGATTCAGAAACTGTCTCTGTCTCAGGAAAAAAACAACAATCAGTACATCAGGTGGGTTTCTGGGTACTCAGAACCCTACCTTATATGTGCCACTGGGGTGCTGCTTACGCAGTGGAACAAAGAAGACCCAGTACAGTACAGTGGACAGAAACTCAGTCCCCTCCTCCAAACAATTGTGCATGTATGGAGCCCATTCTTTGTATGATGGATAGGTATCCCCAGACAGGTCAGAAGTGTGTCTGGAAATGTTTGAGGTTGCTTTGAGTTATTGGTAGATTTGGCCGGACCGTGTGGGGAGGGGCCACAGTGGCTGTGTGACATCACACGCAACCGCTGCGGGCCGGGGAGCGATGAGTAGCTCCCTGCCAGTACGCTAAAGCTGCGCTGGTCGGGAGCTACTCTTGAAGTGCAAAGGCATTGCCGCTGGGGGTGGCACTGACATGCGGGGCGGACTAGCCCTGTGCTGGGCGTCCCCCCGCATGTCTGAGTTCATGATTGTAGCTGTGCTAAATTTAGCACAGCTACGATCAACTCGGAATGACCCCCATAGTTAATAACATTAGGTAGATGATGTAGATGTAGAAAACCATCACCACATTCAAGTATATTGTGAAAGCTTCTGTTGGGACTACTTATTGGTGTAACTAGAGGCTTTGGGGCCCCTGGCAAACTCTCAAGGTTGGCCTCCTGAGAAGCTAAGGGGGAAATGTACTAAGCAGTGAAAAGTGTGGAGAAGTGAACCAGTGGAGAAGTTGCCATGGCCCATGGCAACCAATCAACTGCTCTGTATAATTTAATAGTATGCAAATTATAAATGTTACTTCAATGCTGATTGGTTGCCATGGGCAACTTCTCCACTGGCTCACTTCTCTGCTCTTTCACTGCTTAGTACATCTCCCCCTAAGTACTGAATCACAGCGGTGCAATCTACAGTATTTAGCGACTGATTATGGGGCAGGCCCCCTTCACATTTGCCAGTCTAGTCACTAGGGTTACCACCTCATCCCTTTAATTCTGGACACATACTAAATTAATTACACAGGTTCTGTGGCTGATTAAAACCAGGTGAAATGGAGTCTTGAAGTCAGCCATCCAAAGAACCTGTATAATTAATGTGTCCAGAATTAAAGGGATGAGGTGGTAACTCTACTAGTCACCCTGTAGTTACGCCGGATGGCGGTCATTAGGTCAACATGAGTTAGGTCGACATACAGTACATTGGGTCGACAACGTTTGGTTGACATGCATTAGGTCGACATGATCACTAGGTCATTTTTTGACCTTGTTCATACTTAACAATCCACGTGGACTATAATTGGGAACGGTAACCTGTGCCGAGCGCAGCGGTAGAGGAGCGAGACACCGTGCCCGAAGCATGGCAAGCGAAGCGCGCCATGCGAGGGGTCACGGTGTACTACTTGGGGTTCCCCGTCACTTTTCAAAGAAAACGACACCAAAAAAAGTAAAAAAAACTCCTGTCAACCTTTTTCCATGTCGACCTAGTGGCCATGTCGACCTAGTGATCATGTCGACCAAACGTGGTCAACCCAATGTATGTCGACCTAACTCATGTCGACCTAATGAACCCCGCCCAGTTACGCCACTGGGACCACTAAACTCTGTCTATAGGATTCTTAGTATTATAATAGCTAGATAATTTCATACATCGCAGTGGAAATAGAAACTACTGCACCTTGGAATTTAATGATACTCATTGAATGTTGCTATAAAATTCTCTGAGCTTGATTATTTGAGAAATATCTGTGTTTGTGAGAGACCACTGTGTACTTATAGAATTACTGAATTGGACATGACATTCAACTACAGTCTGAAGTAATCGTTAGCAGGTGTTAAGTGTTTCCAAAAAGTACACAGCAGGTTTGTTCCTTTTACAATATATTCAGGTAAGACTTTCTTAAAACAGTTTCTACTAAAATACTGGCAATATGGCAGAAGGCATCAAAAAAAGTTATTTTAGCCCCCCCAAAACCAAAATAAAGATATTTTAGGAATGGTTATCTAATCTAGGGTGCCAGGGCCTATGGCCACTACACTGCTCAATGCCTGGAAAAAAATAGGATTTTAATTACCTACCGGTAAATCCTTTTCTCGTAGTCCGTAGAGGATACTGGGGTCCACATTAGTACCATGGGGTATAGACGGGTCCACTAGGAGCCTTGGCACTTTAAGAAAGTAATAGTGTGGGCTGGCTCCTCCCTATATGCCCCTCCTACCAGACTCAGTCTAGAAGCTGTGCCAGAGGAGACGGACAAACCTTGAGAGAAGGATTGAAAGGCCAGTGGTGAGATTCGAACCAGCACACACAAACCAAGAGGAAAGCCATGCTAACCAAACTTGAACAGGAACAGCAACAGCTGAACCAACAACGATACTTAACCAAATAACTGTGCAGGAAACACGAAGCACTGGGCGGGCGCCCAGTATCCTCTACGGACTACGAGAAAAGGACTTACCGGTAGGTAATTAAAATCCTATTTTCTCTTACGTCCTAGAGGATACTGTGTTCCACATTAGTACCATGGGGATGTACCAAAGCTCCCAAACCGGGTGGGAGAGTGCTGAGGGTCCTGCAGAACTTATTAACCAAACTGAAGGTCCTCAGAGGCCAAAGTATCGAACTTGTAGAACTTAGCAAACATGTTCGTACCTGACCAAGTAGCTGCTCGGCAGAGCTGTAAAGCCGAGACACCCCGGGCATCCACCCAGGAAGAACCCACCGACCTAGTAGAATGGGCCTGTACAGATTTAGGACACAGCAAACCTGCTGTGGAATAAGCATGCTGGATAGTAAGCCTGATCTTGTCTTGCTTTGAAGCAGGACACCACATTTTATTGGGATCATAAAGAACAAACAGCGAGTCAGATTTTCTGTGACGAGCTGTTTGCTTTACATAGATCTTCAAAGCCCTCACAACATCCAAGGACTTTGAAGTAGCAGAGGTGTCGGGAACCACCGGAACCACAATAGGTTGGTTGATATGAAATGCAGACACCACCTTTGGAAGAAATTGCTGATGAGTTCTGAGTTCAGCTCTATCCTCATGAAAAATCAAGTAGGGGTTCTTGTGAGACAATGCCCCCAGTTCCAATACCCACCTGGCTGAAGCCAGGGCCAACAGTGAGACGGTCTTCCACCTAAGAAACTTTACGTCCACCTCCTGTAAGGGCTCAAACCATTCCGATTGGAGGAACTGCAATACCACGTTGAGTTCCCAAGGTGCCATGGGAGGCACAAAGGGCGGTTGGATGTGCAGAACACCCTTCAAGAACGTCTGAACCTCAGGGAGGTAAGCCAATTGTTTCTGGAAGAAAATGGATAAGGCCGAAATCTGGACTTTTATAGAGCCCAGGCGCAGGCCCATATCTACACCTGACTGGAGAAAAAAGAGAAAACGTCCCAGTTGAAATTCCGGGATTCCTTTCTGGGCTAGAATTTGATGCTCAACTTCCAAACCATCAAACGTAGCCGTGGTAAGTCGTGATAGATGAATGGCCCCTGTTGCAGGAGATCCTCTCAAAGAGGTAGAGTCCACAGTTCTCCAGGAGCACGTCAAGTAGATCCACGTACCAAGCCCGTCTTGGCCAGTCCAGAGCAATGAGAATTGCTTGAAACTTTTCCCTTTTTATTCTTTGGATAATCTTTGGGATCAGTGGAAGTGGCGGAAACACATATATCATCTGGTAGACCCATGGGGTCGCCAGAGCATCCACCGCTGCTGCATGTGGGTCCATCGACCTGGAACAACACCGCTGGAGCTTCTTGTTTAGACGAGAGGCCATCATGTCGATTTGTGGAATGCCCCACCGACATGTCAAGCACGGCGAACACCTCCAGGTGGAGGCCCCGCTCTTCTGGCTGGAGTTCGAGTCTGCTGATGAAGTCTGCTTGCCAGTTGTCTATGTCTACTCCCGGAATGAAGATTGCCAACAACACCACCGCATGTTTTTGCGCCCAGAGGAGAATCCTTGTTACCTCTGACATTGCTGCTCTGCTATTCGTTCCGCCCTGTCAGTTTATGTACATTACCACCGTCACATTGTCCGACTGAACTTGAATGGCGTGATCTTGAAGAAGATGTGATGCCTGTAGAAGGGCATTGAATATGGCCCTTAGCTCCAGAATGTTGATCAGAAGAATGGTTTCCTGACTTGACCATTTTCCTTGGAACTGTTCCCCTTGGGTGACTGCTCCCCAACCTCTGAGGCTTGCATCTGTGGTTAGCAGAATCCAATTTTGAATCCCGAACCTTCGACCCTCAGGTGAGAAGTCTGAAGCCACCACAGAAGAGAAATCCTGGCTTTCGGCGAAGGTGTGATCCAGACCATTTGTCCAACAGATCCAGCTGGAAGGGCCTTGCATGAAAGCAGTCGCATAACTAGGGCCCCGCAGCCACTGCAATCGCTTGGAGGCGCAGGGTTGTGGGGGCGCCGCCGCCACAGCCACTGATTGCTGCTAATTTGGGAAGGACACAGAGGGCACAGTGCGCACCTCTCCTGTGTGTCCCTCCTGGGTCTCCAGCGGCAGCGGCGTGTCTGTTAAATGAAGAGAGTGTTTTGGCTTGGGGGAGAAAAATTTCTGGTTACACCACTGCGTGAAACCTTCCGTACTGCAGTGACTCGTAAGAGGCTATCATCTTCCCCAGTAGGCAAATGCATAGATGCACCGATATCCGGGTTGGTTTTAGAACATCCCACACCATCGACTGGATTACCAATGCCTTTTCCAACGGAAGGAATACCTGCTGTTCCTTCGTATCCAGCATCCGTGTTGGTTCCAGGTGAGATTTTGGCAGGTTCAGAATCCACCCGTGACCCTGGAGTAGTCGGGTTGAGAGGGCAATGTCGGCCAACAACCTCTCCCTGGATGGTGCTTTTATCAGCAGGTCATCCAGGTACGGTATTATGTTCACTCCCTGCTTGCGGAGGAGAAGCATCATTTCTGCCATTACCTTGGTGAACACCCTCGGTGCCGTGGAGAGGCCAAATGGCAGGGCCTGGAACTGGTAGTAACAGTCCTGTAGTGCAAACCTTAGATAAGCCTAATGAGTAGTGATGTGCACCGGAAATTTTTCGGGTTTTGTGTTTTGGTTTTGTGTTCGGTTCCGCGGACGTGTTTTGGGTTCGAACGCGTTTTGGCAAAACCTCACCGAATTTTTTTTGTCGGATTCGGGTGTGTTTTGGATTCGGGTGTTTTTTTCAAAAAACACCAAAAAACAGCTTAAATCATTGAATTTGGGGGTCATTTTGATCCCATAGTATTATTAACCTCAATAACCATAATTTACACTCATTTCCAGTCTATTCTGAACACCTCACACCTGACAATATTATTTTTAGTCCTAAAATTTGCACCGAGGTCGCTGGATGGCTAAGCTAAGCGACACAAGTGGCCGACACAAACACCTGGCCCATCTAGGAGTGGCACTGCAGTGTCAGGCAGGATGGCCCTTCCAAAAAATACTCCCCAAACAGCACATGACGCAAAGAAAAAAAGAGGCGCAATGAGGTAGCTGTGTGAGTAAGCTAAGCGACCCTAGTGGCCGACACAAACACCTGGCCCATCTAGGAGTGGCACTGCAGTGTCACGCAGGATGGCCCTTCCAAAAAATACTCCCCAAACAGCACATGACGCAAAGAAAAAAAGAGGCGCAATGAGGTAGCTGTGTGAGTAAGCTAAGCGACCCTAGTGGCCGACACAAACACCTGGCCCATCTAGGAGTGGCACTGCAGTGTCAGGCAGGATGGCGCTTCCAAAAAATACTCCCCAAACAGCACATGACGCAAAGAAAAAAAGAGGTGCAATGAGGTAGCTGTGTGAGTAAGCTAAGCGACCCTAGTGGCCGGCACAAACACCTGGCCCATCTCACGCAGGATAGCCCTTCCAAAAAATACTCCCCAAACAGCACATGGCGCAAAGAAAAAAAGAGGCGCAAGCTCTTCCCGTCCAGTGTTGGGAAGGTCAGGCATCGCAACCGACACAATTGGACTCTCCTTTGGGATTTGTGATTTCGAAGAACGTACAGTTCTTTGCTGTGCTTTTGCCGCAAGTCTTTTCTTTTTTCTAGCGAGAGGATGAGTGCTTCCATCCTCATGTGAAGCTGAACCACTAGCCATGAACATAGGCCAGGGCCTCAGCCGTTCCTTGCCACTCCGTGTCGTAAATGGCATATTGGCAAGTTTACGCTTCTCCTCAGACGCTTTTAATTTTGATTTTTGGGTCATTTTTTTACTGATCTTTTGTGTTTTGGATTTTACATGCTCTGTACTATGACATTGGGCATCGGCCTTGGCAGACGACGTTGATGGCATTTCATCGTCTCGGCCATGACTAGTGGCAGCAGCTTCAGCACGAGGTGGAAGTGGATCTTGATCTTTCCCTATTTTTTTAACCTCCACATTTTTGTTCTCCATATTTTGCGCACAACTAAAAGCCACCACAGGTATACAATGTAGATGGGTGGATAGTATAGTATTATATTACTTATGGACGACGAGTGCACTGACGACACAGAGGTAGGTACAGCCGTGGCCTACCGTACTGCTGCTTATATATATATAATATACTGTATAACGGACCTGGTGGACACTGTCAGCAGACTGCTAAACTAGTATGAAGAAAAAAACAACAACACAGGTATACAATGTAGATGGATGGATAGTATAGTATTATATTACTTATGGACGACGAGTGCACTGACGACACAGAGGTAGGTACAGCCGTGGCCTACCGTACTGCTGCTTATATATATAATATACTGTATAACGGACCTGGTGGACACTGTCAGCAGACTGCTAAACTAGTATGAAGAAAAAAACAACAACACAGGTATACAATGTAGATGGATGGATAGTATAGTATTATATTACTTATGGACGACGAGTGCACTGACGACACAGAGGTAGGTACAGCCGTGGCCTACCGTACTGCTGCTTATATATATAATATACTGTATAACGGACCTGGTGGACACTGTCAGCAGACTGCTAAACTAGTATGAAGAAAAAAAAACCACCACAGGTATACAATGTAGATGGATGGATAGTATAGTATAGTATTATATTACTTATGGTCGACGAGTGCACTGACGACACAGAGGTAGGTACAGCCGTGGCCTACCGTACTGCTGCTTATATATATAATATACTGTATAACGGACCTGGTGGACACTGTCAGCAGACTGCTAAACTAGTATGAAGAAAAAAAAAAAAACACACAGGAGTGTTTTTCAGGCAGACGTATACTGGACTGGTGGTCACTGTCAGCAAAACTGTGCACTGTACTCCTGCTATAACTGCTCCCCAGTCCCCACAATTAGGCAGTGTGAGCAGAGCAGTGCACTCAGCACAGATATATCATGCAGCAGTGCAGCACACTGAGTGAGCACAGATATGGTGGTCGGAGCGTTTTTTTCAGGCAGAGAAACAAAGGGATTAAACTCACTGGTGGTATAATCAAAACCCTGCACTGTACTCCCTAACAGCTGCTCCCCGTCCCCAATCCTCCCCACAATTATAACTAACTAAGTCACTCTGTGTTCTACTATAACGGAGAGGACGCCAGCCACGTCCTCTCCCTATCAATCTCAATGCACGTGTGAAAATGGCGGCGACGCGCGGCTCCTTATATAGAATCCGAGTCTCGCGAGAATCCGACAGCGGGATGATGACGTTCGGGCGCGCTCGGGTTAACCGAGCAAGGCGGGAGGATCCGAGTCGCTCGGACCCGTGTAAAAAAAAGGTGAAGTTCGGGCAGGTCGGATTCCGAGGATCCGAACCCGCTCATCACTACTGATGAGGCGGCCAAATTGGAACATGAAGGTACGCATCCTTGATGTCCAGAGACACCAGGAATTCCCCCTTCCTCCAGACTTGAGATAACCGCTTTCAGAGACTCCGGGGGTAATTCTGAGTTGATCGCAGCAGGATCTTGGTTAGCAGTTGGGCAAAACCATGTGCACTGCAGGGTGGCAGATATAACATGTGCAGAGAGAGTTAGATTTGGGTGTGGTGTGTTCAATCTGCAATATAAATTGCAGTGTAAAAATAAAGCAGCCAGTATTTACCTTGCACAGAAACAAAATAACCCACCCAAATCTAACTCACTCTGCACGTTACATCTGCCTCCCCTGCAGTGCACATGGTTTTGCCCAACTGCTAAAAAATGTCTTGCTGCGATCAACTTGGAATTACCCCATCCATCTTGAACTTGAACACTCGTAAGTACAGGTTCAGCGACTTGAGGTTTAAAATGTGCCTTACTGAAACGTCCGGTTCCGTTACCACAAACAGGTTGGAGTAATAACCTTTGTTTTGTAGTTGAAGTGGAACTGGGACAATGACCTGAGTCTGTACCAGTTTCTGAATTGCTGTCTGTAAAGTCATACTTGCTTCTGGAGAAGCTGGTAAGCCTGATTTGAAGAATCTGTGAGGTGGGAATTCCTGAAACTCCAGTCTGTAACCCTGGGCAAAACGGTCTTTGACCCAGGGATCCTTGCATGATGTTGCCCAAATGTGACTGAAATAACGTAATCGAGCTCCCACCTGCCTGTCCTCCAGGCAGTGTGGTCCACTGTCATGCTGAAGTCTTTGAGGAAGCAGAACCGGAGGTCTGTTCCTGAGAACCTGCAGCTGCTGGTATTCTGGGTTTACCTCTATTGCCTTTGAAGGCTGTAGAAGAACCTTTGGATTTACTTTTACATTTTGTTGTCTGAAAGGACTGCAGAGTTGGAGCAGTGTAGTCTTTTCTAGCTGGTAGTGCTGCGGAAGGAAGGTACGTAGACTTACCCACCGTAGCCTTGGATATCCACGTATCCAGTTCTTCTCCAAAAAGGACCTCACCTGTGAATTGTAGGCTTTCCACGCCTTTCCTGGAATCTGCATCCCTAGTCCACTGGCGTAGCCACAAGCCCCTGCGTACTGACACTGCCTTGGCAGTGGTGCGTGCGTTGAGCAAACCAATTTCCTTTATGGCCTCCACCATAAAGTTATCAGAGTACTGAATATGCTGTAGGAGTAAAATTATCTCCCCCCTGGGCAAGGAATCTAACCCGTAAATTAGATTAACTGACCATTTAACAATGGCCCTAGTGATCCATGCACAAGCAATAGTGGGTCTCTGGGCCACCCCAGCAGCAGTGTAGAGATTTGAGAGTGGTCTCAGTCTTGCGGTCAGCCGTGTCCTTTAAGGATGCTGCCCCAGGAACAGGTAAGACTATCTTACGTGACAACCTAGATACCGATGCGTCCACAATCGGAGGGTTTTCCCATTTCTTCCTATCCTCCAGAGAAAAGGGAAAGATGTAATTAACCTTTTAGGGATCTAAAACTTTTTGTCAGGATTAGCCCAAGTTTCCTCAAACAGGGCATTCAATTCCTTTGATGCTGGAAAAGTAGCTGAGGATTTCTTTTTTACATTAAAATAAGATTCCTCATCCACCTCCGCCATCTTGTCAGGAATGTGCAGGACTTCTCTAATAGCTTCTATCAGGGTCTGTATTCCCTGTGACAGGGCTGCATCCCCACCACTCGCGTCCACTTCACCCTCTTCTGTGTCTGATGTGTCATCATCAGTATCAACTTTCATGATCTGGGCCAGAGTACGCTTTTGTGGACAAATGGCAGGGGTCTGAGACGTTGGTATGGGAACTGAATCTCTATTCATCAGGTCAACCAAAGACTGTCTTAAGTATTGCGTCTCTTTCTCAGTATGTGATAATTTATTAGAAATATTTGAGATCATCCCTTTAATGGAAACTAACCAGGTTCTGACCCACTAGCCTAAGAATGTGTACTATTCTGGGCACACGGTAGCGATTCTCCCAGGGAGGACAGACTCTCTGATGTGCAGGAAACACAGTCTCTGGACATGGCAATGTGAAGGACACACACACCCACACACAGAAAAGTGAAAACACAGTTTAACCCACACAGAGCCCGCAGGGAGACACAGAAGATGGAGCCAGCCACACCGCGCCCTTACAGCTAAAGTAAAACTCAGCTGGGTTCGCCAAACTAAGCTCCTTAATAGGGCTTAGTATTCTACATAATGACGTGCGGTGGGGTGAGGCAGGTGAGGCAGAGCCTTTCCTGTCATACTAACGTTTGTGCCAGAGTTTTGACTGCGTAAACTATATGAAAAATACAAAGAATATGTTTGAAATATCTTCTTTGCATTATTCTAATAATTTTTATTGCCAAAACTCTGGAGTAAAAAGTCTATGGCAGGTGAGGCAGTGCCTCACCTGGCTAACTTTTCCGCACATCTCTGATCAAATCTCATCAAATTTCCAGGAGTTTATACTGCTGCACCTGTATATAATGCCCAGATGTACGCTTTGGCTCATATATTGCATGTAAATCTGCCTCTGGTGCTAGTCAGTGCCTCCTGAGCTATTTAGCTCACTGCACGTCCCCCCCTTACTAAGAACCCCTGGTACCGCTGAGGAGACGTGGAGTCTTTGTGTAGGAGCTGCGCTTCCCTGTGATTACTGTTAGTGAAAGCTGCAGAGGGAAAATTGCACTGATGAGCTGCTGGATCCGCTCATAGTGAAGCCCCGCCCTGTAATGGCGCACAGCTTCCCGTTTTTTTTTATACTGGCTGAGGTGTTTTTCATGCTTACTGCGGGTTAGAACCGCGGTAAGCTGTGCCAGTGTAGGGTAAATTAAACAGCTCAGCTCGCCCCTCACAGCGGAACACACCTCCAAAAAGCATGCTGTACTGAGCCTAGGAGACACAGCCTGCATGTCAGTGCTGCGCTCCATACCCTGATGCCACCATTACAGCTGGCGACCTGCTAACCGGGACGCCGGCCATCTACTCACCACTCTTCTTACTTCTGGCTCTGTTAGGGGTGGCGGCGTGCTGCGGGACTGTACACTCGCCATGATGGGCTTGCGAATAGGTCCCTCAGGAGCTATGTCCTGTCAGCAGGGAACGGGACCATTAACCCTATAGTAGGTTGGGCTGTTTTCCCCCCTAAGTCCCACAAAGCAGGCAGGCTGGTGCCATCCAGTCCTGTCTGAAAAAAAAAACACAGAAAAATAAATGCAGAAAACTCTTCAGGAGCTTCTCTAAGCTTGACCGGCTCCTCCGGGCACATTTTCTAAAACTGAGTCTGGTAGGAGGGACATAGAGGGAGGAGTTAGCCCACACTATTAATTTCTTAAAGTGCAAAGGCTCCTAGTGGACCCGTCTATACCCCTTGGTACTAACGTGGACCCCAGTATCCTCTAGGACGTAAGAGAAAGACCCATGTTCAGCTGCAAGAGCTCTCCTCTCTTTCATGGTGTACATGGTGACCTTGGTCTCTCAGGCAATGCTTCAAGTCATAATCCCCTGCCACTGAGGATGTTCTAAGTAGTAGCGTTGAGCCATAGCAAGCTTAAGCGATGGCACCCCCTAAGCACTGTAAGTGCCTGAGAAGGGGATGACAAGCTGAAGTATGTCTGATTTGGGCATGAAATGCCCCAATTTCATAGGTTTATTGACTAGGACAAGTGGTGAAGTCTCTCTACCTAGACTCAAACATGAAGCACCAATACCAAACATCGGATAGATTAGTAAGTGGAGATTCTTGTTTTTTATGGATTGCATATGTATGTGTATTTACTAAAATTTTTACTATTTTATTATTCTGAGTTTTTAATAAATGACATAGGGGTCTATGTACTAAGCCTTGGAGAGTAATAAAGTGGATGGAGATGAAGTACAAGCCAACCAGCTCCTGTCATCTTTCTTTCCCTTTGCCTCTAAAATCCTTGAACAGCTTTCTATAGCCGCCTCACCAGTTTCTTCTACTCCTACTTCCTTCTTGACCCACTTTAAACTCGTATCCGCTTTCTACCCTCTACAGAAAGAAAGATCACTAATGATCTTCTGCAGAGATTAGTTCTCTCCACCCATCCGTGAACTTTTCTGCAGCCTTTGATACTCTGGATGATACTCCTTCATACACTCAAATCTGTCAGTTTCCAAAACTCTGGGGTCTATTCATGAAGCAGTGAAAAGAGTGGAGAAGTGAGCCTCTACAGAAGTTGCCCATGGCAACCAATCAGCTGCTCCGTACAATTGTATAGTATGCAAATTATAAATGTTACGTCAATACTTCAAAGCTCACTTCTCCACACTTTTCACTGCTTCATGAATAGACCCAGGGGCGGATTGCGACGCCGGGACCCTGGATCAGATCCCGGCTAGCCGGGTTCCTTGCTCCCCTCATTGGCTACTCTGCCCCCATGCATGGCTGCCGCAACTTAAAGTCGGAGCCGCGGTAATTTCCTGTGCGTGGCTGCCCGCACACAGTGTTCAAGTCCTCCAGTCATTTTAGTTCCGCCTCCACTAGCTCCCACATGTGCTGTCACTCTCCTCACTCGTCTGTGCTGCGGCTGAGCGCCGGGCATCGGGTTAGGAGCCGGCTCGTGAGCTTACAGTGGTGGGACAGCAGCTTCTGGTGAGCACTTGGGAAATGGGACAGCGGCCGTCTGAGTGTGTGTGAGTGTGTGTGGGTGGGGTGGTAAGAGACAGCAGCCGCGGGTGTGTGTGGAGGCTGGGTAGTAAGAAACGCCTGGGTGAGTGCTGGAGGGGAAGAGGGGGGTGAGTGCATTATAAAAATAAATTATCCATATAATACCAAGGGCTACAATTAATATAGCAGGAGGTGACCAATATACAACGTATTTTTGTTTGCCATCCTCTTATTTAAATGGAGACGCAGGATGAATAAATTATTGTAATATATTGTGTTAATATATTACAATAAATTATTTTCCCTGTGTCTTCATTTAAATAACATGATGGTAAACAAGACGTCATTATTGTTTATTAGTCATCTCTCATGCAACATTAATAGTACCTGGTTCTTTGAACGGGTTCAGTATTATTTGCCGATGGACGGGATGCCGGCGGTTAATTATACCGACAGCAACATCCCGTCCATCAGAATCCCAACAGCCCCCATTAAGCCCACTAACCCTCCCCTACTTTACTTGGCGCAAAGTGTATAATGTGCGCTACCTGGCACAATGTGTATAACGTGCTCTACTTAGAGCAATGTGTATAACGTGCTCTACCTGGTGGAATGTGTATAATGTGCTCTACCTGGTGCAATGTGTATAACGTGCTCTACCTGATGCATTGTGTATAACGTGCTCTACCTGATGCATTGTTTATAACGTGCTCTACCTGGTGGAATGTGTATAATGTGCTCTACCTGGTGCAATGTGTATAACGTCCTCTACCTGATGCATTTTGTATAACGTGCTCTACCTGATGAATTGTGTATAATGTTCTCTACCTGGCGCATAGTGTATAACGTGCTCTACCTAGTGCAATGTGTATAATGTGCTCTACCTGGCGCAAAGTGTATAACATGCTCTACCTGGTGCAATGTGTATAATGTGCGCTACCTGGCACAATGTGTATAACGTGCTCTACCTAGAGCAATGTGTATAACGTGCTCTACCTGGTGGAATGTGTATAATGTGCTCTACCTGGTGCAATGTGTATAACGTGCTCTACCTGATGCATTGTGTATAACGTGCCTGATGCATTGTTTATAACGTGCTCTACCTGGTGGAATGTGTATAATGTGCTCTACCTGGTGCAATGTGTATAACGTCCTCTACCTGATGCATTTTGTATAACGTGCTCTACCTGATGAATTGTGTATAATGTTCTCTACCTGGCGCATAGTGTATAACGTGCTCTACCTAGTGCAATGTGTATAATGTGCTCTACCTGGCGCAAAGTGTATAACATGCTCTACCTGGTGCAATGTGTATAATGTGCTCTACCTGGTGCAATGTGTATAACGTGCTCTACCTGATGCATTGTGTATAACGTGCTCTACCTGGTGCATTGTGTATAATGTGCTCTACTTGGCGCAATGTGTATAACGTGCTCTACCTGGCGCAAAGTGTATAACGTGCTCTACCTGTTGCAATGTGTATGACATGCTCTACCTGGTGCAATGTGTATAACGTGCTCTACCTGATGCATTGTGTATAATGTGCTCTACCTGGTGCATTGTGTATAACGTGCTCTACCTGGCACAAAGTGTATAACGTGCTGTACCTGGTGCAATGTGTATAACGCACTCTACCTGGTGCAATGTGTACAATGTGCTCTACCTGGCGCAATGTGTATAACGTGCTCTACCTGGCACAAAGTGTATAACGTGCTCTACCTGGTGCAATGTTTATAACGTGCTCTACCTGGTGCAATGTGTATAACGTGCTCTACCTGGTGCAATGTTAATAATGTGCTCTGCCTGGTGCAAAGTGTATAACGTGCTCTACCTAGTACAATGTGTATAACGTGCTCTGTCTGGCGCAATGTGTAGAACGTGCTCTACCTGGTGCAATGTGTAGAATATGCTCTACCTGGTGCAATGTGTATAATGTGCTCTGCCTGGTGCAAAGTGTATAATGTGCTCTACCTAGTGCAATGTGTATAACGTGCTCTGCCTGGCGCAATGTGTAAAACGTGCTCTACCTAGTGCAATGTGTATAACGTGCTCTACCTGGTGCAATGTGTATAACGTGCTCTGCCTGGCGCAATGTGTAAAACGTGCTCTACCTGGTGCAATGTGTATAATGTGCTCTGCCTGGTGCAAAGTGTATAACGTGCTCTACCTAGTGCAATGTGTATAACGTGCTCTGTCTGGCGCAATGTGTAGAACGTGCTCTACCTGGTGCAATGTGTAGAACATGCTCTACCTGGTGCAATGTGTATAATGTGCTCTGCCTGGTGCAAAGTGTATAATGTGCTCTACCTAGTGCAATGTGTATAACGTGCTCTGCCTGGCGCAATGTGTATAACGTGCTCTGCCTGGTGCAGTGTGGATAGGAGGTTCTACCTGGTGCAATATGTATAATGTGTTTTACCTGGTGGATTGTGTATAATGTGCTTTACCTGGTGCATTGTATATAATGTGCTCTGTCTGGCACAAAGTGTATAATGTGCTTTACCTGGTGCAATGTGTATAATGTGCTCTGCCTGGTGCAATATGTATAACCTGCTCTACCTAGTGCAAGGTGTATAATGTGCTCTGCCTGGCCCAATGTGTAGAACGTGCTCTACCTGGTGCAGTGTGTATAGGAGGTTCTACCTGGTGCAATATGTACAATGTGTTTTACCTGGTGTATTGTGTATAATGTGCTTTACCTGGTGTATAATGTGCCCTGCCTGGCGCAAAGTGTATAATGTGCTTTACCTGGTGCAATGTGTATAATGTGATCTGCCTGGTGCAATATGTATAACGTGCTCTACCTGGTGCAATGTGTATACCGTGCTCTACCTGGCGCAAAGTGTATAACGTGCTCTATCTGGCGGAATATGTATAACGTGCTCAACCTGGCGCAGTGTGTATAGGAGGTTCTACCTTGTGCAATGTGTATAAGTGGCACTACTGTGTGGTGTAATGGGAATTGGCACTATTTGGCCACGCCCCTTCCCCACAAAGCCACAACCCTAAAATTTTGCTGCGTGCCTGAGGCACGCACTTTCCATGTATGCATTTAATCAGGCCTTATGAGCAGTAATCCCTCCCATTTGACAGACTCCACCCCCTCAACAGACCCCACCCCTATTAGGGCTGCTTCTATAAATTTCCTGGGCTGGTTTTCAATCCCAATTCGCCGCTGAATAGACCCCTCTGTCTTTCAGTTTGTCTTTCAACCTCACTAACTGCTCCTTCTCGGTCTCCTCCAATGACTCCAGACTCCCTCCTCTTCTTCAGTGTGTGTTACTCAATTATATGTCTTTTTCCTTCTTTCCTTTCTCAGTTTTACACTTCCTTCCATTGAAGTCTCATCAGCTCCTTCAGTCTTCAGTACACATATATGCTGATAATTTAGCTCTCTTCCTGTTTACTGTTATTCTATTGATAAAGCTAACCATTTATCTTATTACATTCACTATAAAATGGGTAAGAGACTCAGTACGCAATTGGCGTATGGGGTACCGTAAGGGTACGCACTTAGCGTAGCAGATGCTTAGCCGTGGTCGAGACGCACATGCGACACGCTCGCTCACAACTTAACGCGTGGTGTCGAGCATGCTATAGGCGGCCGACTACCGTAATACTGCGCTACTAGCGTAGCGTACGCTCGTGACCACGAGGAGAACACGAGCGGCGCAGACGCTCACGAGATGACACTCAGTAAACCTTGTATGCAACACAGTGAAAGATTGAGTTTGTACTGTAACCCTTGGTTTTGTAATGTGAGCACGATGCAATGCTAATTAACCTCTATTGTATGAAAGCCTCTTGAGCGATTGAGACACTCTGAATACTCTCAGCAATGTAATAAACACACAATACCTTGCTAAGGTTCCAACACCTTTACTAACAATATCTAGCTATGAAAAAGTTAAAACAGTTAACAGTTGATACACTACAGGCTAACATCAATATCTAAACATAATAACTACACATATACAATATACAACAGTTAAACAATAACAGAGAGAGAGAGAGAGTATGGCAAATACAGAGAATAAGTTGGTCATAGAGAGTACTTACACACATGGGAATGAATCGCCTGCGCTATCTGGATATCCAGCTCCCAGTTAATCAGTGATGAAAACCGTTGTGGAGAGAAGAGTCTTGTGTCCCCAAGCCTATTTCAAACTATATTTATGTACTAGCTCAAGACATACTTCAATAGATACTATGTGTCCTCTTTTCATTGGTTAGGGGGTGGGACATGTATTGCACCTGGGATCATTGGTTAGTTCAAGAAATGGGCGATGGCTAGGACTTGTCAGTATTCTAAATTCCTCTCTTGGTTGTATTGGGGAAACCTATTGTTTGGATCTTCCAAACAAACTCTGTCTCTGTGCTTTGTTTACCCTCTGGTCACCTCTTTCAGTTGAGACAATGACATCTCAGCACTCATTATTCTGGAGAGAAACCTGGACCTATTCATAAACAAAGGTATAAGCCCTCTTCATAGAATCTCAAAGCTTAGTGTAAGTAAGGCTATTTGTTTTCGGTCTGTGTGAAAGAGGTGACTGAATTCCAGTCCCCCACCCTGCATTTGTGTAATTTATTCTGAATGCAATTAATCTTATGTTCTACTTCTGTGCATAACCATGAGCAGGAACTATGCGAATCCCTCCCAACTGTCATAGACACAACACTTCTTCAATACCCCACAGCTGGACACCAAATACTACCCTCCAACCTTTATCTGAACCCTCCCAGCATGTAAAGGAGAATTTCTCAGGTCCAAGAACCGTTTTAAACTTACCATACTTGCTGACATTATTAAGGGGAATATTAACTATAAAATGCATTATATTGGTTAAATATGTAGCGATCGAGTCGCTCGCTAGTCGCACACAAACACCGCTGTAAATACCCATCTCCCTGCACAGGCGACGTCAGAGCGTCCCCTACGCGACCTGAGGGGATGCGTACGCACGGGGGGTCGGTGCGCGAGCAGCGGGCACGTGCATTGGGGTTAGTACAAGGCATCATAGGTCGCTATATTTTTCGACTTTGACACTATGTATTTGCACAGATGCTAATTTACAATAAACTGGGGCAGTGCTATAGCCTAAGATGTCTGATTTGAACGAACGTTGCATACATACATGTACCTATGTTTTTGCACACTGATGTCCGGCTTCGGTGGAAGTTTTGCTGGGTAGACGGAGAGAACACAAAGAGATGGTGAAAGAAACAGGCCATGAAGTTCATTTACATTACTATCATAGCACTGTCTTTATCGTCGGATCGTATACCAGATCTGCCGCATTTACAACACACCCGCTCCTTAGACTCATCAAATTTGTATTATGCCTTTTTCGCCACGTCAAAATCCGAACACATCTAAATATCAGGCCGATAATTATGACGACACCCAGGATACAGAGGAGAAACTTTCCCACACTTGCAATCACACCTTGTGCCCACTCTCCTAACCCAGAGAACCATTTGAGTGGGTTCAACCATGAGGCCCATCAGGTTAATTCATTACCCACAGCCGGTAAAGTGAGATTGTGTTTCCTTTCTAAACTCCCACTTCAACTGCAAGATCTCGTCCATCTTTTGATCAATGATCTCTGTTGGGTCCTTGGTACTGTTCGTGATATACGTGCAGCACTTCACACCATATTGAGTCGCCAAGGTAACACAATACCCACCTGTCACGGCCATGACGTAATTTAAGGAACTGTGTTGGACCAGTTCCTTCTTGTAGGCCTGTAGTTCCCTACCCTTATACCTGAAGGTGTCGTCATACATCTCAGTGATATTATCTATCAAGTTCGCTAGCGCATGGATGTACCTATAATTTATAATTCCTCTGGCAGTATGGGTGATATCTAATGCAAGAAGAATCTGAATCTCGGTGGATTCATGGATCAAATTAGAGGCCGCAGGCTCTCTCCTGTCTATGAGGTGTCTCTTGAAAATGTGTTCGTAGTGGGTGTGAGTATAAGGAGGTGGAGCGCTGTGGTGAATGTCTTTCATTTTGTCATGTGCGATGGTCATGACTTCTGGTAGTACTCTGCCTATGTAACACAACCCTTCAGAGCTCGGAGTAAGCCACTTGTACGCCTTCCTTCCACATATGAAATAGGCGTCATCTGGAAGAACATAGGGGACAAAATGCATCAAGATCATATCACAAATAACTTTCATGAAGAAACCTGTCCCCAGTTTTTCCATCTGTTTGATACAAGTATCTGGCTGGATGATGTGCGCACAATATCCCTGTGACACTTTTCCAGCCCACATGGTTTTGCTCCCACGTGTATGCCTGTATCGGAAGTACTTCCCACTTGTGGCTATCCCACATACAAGCTCAGAGTTGTCACTTCCCAATTTCCTGGTTTCCGGAAATTGGTTACGTTGAAACACAGCAGTGATTTATCTATGTGGTACTGGAGGAGCTTTAAGCTAGGGGGTCTAGATATATTGAATTTTCTGTCCCCCCATGCAATCCGAGTACCTCATTTACTGTTAATGGGTATGGCACTAATCCCGATTTACTCTGTCCTTGAGGTACTTGTGAGCACACCCAGCATTATGTTTGGTTTAAGACCGTACCCACTAATGAGTGATAGTCACTCAAAGGATGTCCATCAATGTTGATATTATTGTTTGACTGACATCTCTGGATGCACCCATCTTCGACTATGTTATCGCAGTACTTACATATGCAGTATTCATCAGACAATAACCCTTCACATTGCCTCCGAGCTCCGTGACTACCAGATCTCTTACTTATACCAGCTTTGACCAAAATGATGGACTGATCCTGGCGTCCTACAAATTCATCCTCTCCATCAGAACCTTATCTAGATCCTTGCTCGACTTCTCGGGACCCTCACAAAAACAAATTGTCCTGATCAAAAATAGAATCACAAGAAAAATCCGGAATACAGTCTCTTGATGTGGATCCATTTCGGTAGGAAAAAAAAAGAAAGGAGGGGAGGAGAAAAAATGAAGAGGGGGGAATGTTTGGAGAGAAAAAAATATTTAAGTCAACCGTCCCTGATTTTGCTTTTCACCACGCTCAGGTGCCGTTCAACAGTCCTGCCTTTCAGCTTTCCCAGAACAGATTCTACAGTGATATCAGGTTTCCTTCACCTTTCTCTTTCTCACGAGTTTTCTCCGGGTCAGTGACCTTCTTGCAGTGGGACGAGTGGACCCAAGTCTCTTTCTCGGCAACCTTCAGTGCTGTCGTACTGGTCAACAAAACTTGATATGGTCCTTCCCACCTTTCTATGAGGCAACCTGAGCGTAGAAAATTTCGAATCATCACATAGCCCCCAGGTTCAGTTTCATGACAATTACTGTTTGGTAGGTCAGGAATCGTCAGTTTCAGATTCCTTTGCTGGTTTCTCAATTGCTGGCTCATCCTAACCAAATATTGCACAGTCATTTCATTATTGCATTTCAGATCATCCTGGGGGTCTATCATTACATGGGGCTGTCGTCCAAAAAGAATTTCAAAGGGTGATAGGTTAAGCGGTGACCTGGGAGTGGTTCTGATGCTGTACAACACTAGTGGCAGTGCTTCTGGCCACAACATTCCAGTTTCAGCCATCACTTTGCTCAGCTTGTTCTTAATAGTGCTATTCATTCTCTCCACCTTCGCACTGTCCTGAGGCCGGTAGGGAGTATGTAGCTTACTATTAATACCCATAAGTTTGCACACGACTTGAAAGACTTCACCTGTAAAATGGGTACCCCTATCACTTTCAATAATCTTAGGGATACCTATCTACACACCAATTCTTGTACAATTTTATTGGCGGTGAATACAGCAGTATTTGTGGCAGCAGGGAATGCCTCTACCCAGTTTGAGAAGACATCAGTGCATACCAAAACATATTTCAAGTTCCTACAGGGTGGTAGCTGTATGAAGTCAATTTGTATTACCTGGAAAGGTCAGTCTGTAGGAGGGATATGGGATGGCTCCGTCGATATTGTCTTACCAATATTCTTCCTCAAGCAAGTAAGACATGTCATTGCTTTCTTGCTCGCCTGAGAAGAGAACCTTGGTGCACTCCAGTAGGCTCTTACCAATTTGCACATACCTTCCTTGCCCAGATGAGTCAGACCATGTGCCGCCTCAGCTAGGTTTGGGAGATATGCCCTGGGGGCCACTGGCTTACCTTGTCCATCTTTCCAAAGTCCTGAGGACTCCTGACCATATCCCTTCGCCTTCCAGACCGCCTTCTCCTGTAGGGAACACAAATCTTGCATTTCAATTAACTGTTGCGTTTACCGTATTGAATGTAATCAGTTGTGTGGTGTTAATCTGTATGGTGGTGCTTGCTGCTGATTTAGCAGCTTCGTCCGCTCAGCTGTTACCAAGTGAAATTGGGTCTTGGTTGTAGGTGTGTGCTTTACATTTGATAACAGCCACTCTGTCAGGTACCTGTATGGCTGTCAGAAGCCTTTTGATGTGTGACGCATGCGCCACTGGTGTGCCAACCGGCGTCATGAAATTTCTGAGGCGCCACAGGGCCCCGAAATCATGCACCACTCCAAAAGCATACCTAGAGTCCGTGTATATATTAGCTGACTTACCCTTTGCCAACTCACATGCTCTGGTCAGTGCTACCAGCTCAGTGACTTGTGCTGAGTGAGGTGGACCAAGGGGTTCAGCTTCTATAATACCTTCGTCATCTACAACTGCGTATCCGGTGCACAAGTCTCTTGAGTCCATCTGTCTGTGACAACTACCGTCAGTGTAGAAGGTAAAGTCTACGTCTTCTAGTGAGTTGTCACTAATGTCAGGTCTCGCAGTGAAAGTCTGGTTCAAGTATTCCATACAATCATGCATATCAGTGTCTGTACTAAATCCTCCTTCACCATCATTCTCATCCTCCACCCTTTGTGCATGATCAGGTACACTCGGCAAATAAGTTGCAGGATTTAGTGTGCTACACCTCTTTATGGTGATGTTTACAGGGGCCATCAGTGATAGTTCCCATTTTGTAAACCGAGCACTTTTACTTACCAACAAAGCTATGGCTGCAACACTTCGTAGGCAAGTAGGGCGTGACCGTGCTACAGTGTGCAGTTGTGCACTGTAGTAGGCTACCGGTCTGTTGGCATCACCGTGTTTCTGGCTTAGGACTCCTGCCGCACACCCAGCACTTTCGGTACCATATAACTCGAAAGGTTTCTCATAATCTGGCATCCCCAATGCTGGTGCTTGGGACAAGCACTCTTTTAGTCTCTCAAACACCAGTTCGGACTCCTCTGTATGAGAGACCCTTTCTGGTTTGTTTGAAGAGACCATTTCTTGCAGTGGTAGTGCCAGAATAGAGAACTCCGGAATCCAATTCCGACAATACCCACACATTCCTAGAAAAGTGTGAATTTGTTCCTGGGTTTGCGGGAGAGTCATGTCATGGATAGCCTGTATCCTGTCTGTAGTTAGGTGTCTGAGTCCTTGCGTAAAGCAGCCTGTCCTGTATCACACTCACACACTCCCTCCCCTCACACCCTGCTCTCTATTATACACACACTCCCTGTCCTCGCGGCCTGCACTCTACCACACTGACACACTCCTACCCCTGCGGCCTGCGCTTTATCACACTGACACACTCACTGCCCCCATGGCCTGCGCTCCAATACACTGACACACTCACTCCCCTCACGCCCTTCACTCTATCACGCTGAGACACTCCCTGTCCCCACGGCCTGTCCTGTATCACACTCACACACTCCCTCATGCCCTGCACTCTATCACACTGAGACACACTCCCTGTCCCCGCAGTCTGTCCTGTATCACACTCACACACTCCCTCCCCTCACGCCCTGTGCTCTATCACACTCACACACTCCCTGTCCCCACGGCCTGTGCTCTATCACACTGACACACTCCCTGCCCCTGCGGCTGCCCTGTATCACACTCACGCACTCCCTTCCCCCATGGCCTTCCCTCTATCACACTCATGCACTCCCTCACCCCTCGGCCTGCCCTCTATCACATTCACGCACTCCCTCCCCCCACGTCCTGCCCTCTATCACACTCATGCACTGCCTCCACCCGTGGCCTGCCCTGTATCACACTCATGCACTCCCTCCACGGCCTGCCCTGTATCACACTCACGCACTCCCTCCCCCGAGGCCTGCCCTGTATCACAATCACGCACTCCTTCCCCCTGCGGCCTGCCCTGTATTATACTCACGCACTCCCTCCCCTCGCGCTGCATTACACTCCCGCTTCCTTACCCATGCTTTATATTAAACTCTATCCCCTGCAGAAGCTCACATGCAAAACACACACACACACACACACACACACACACACACACACACACACACACACACACACACATAGAAGTTAACATGGAAGTCACACACACATACACACACACACACAGAGGCTAACACAGACAGATACACAAGTCACACACACACATACAATTCTTTACCTTACACTACAGCAGAGTGCAGTCTCACTGGCTGGGCCGGCCCTGGATGTGCACTGTGCAGCAGCATCTCCTCTCCTCCAGCCATGTGATCAGTAGGCAACCAGAATACCCCATAGCTCCACCCCCTAGGGCCTGTGTAGCCCCACCCCCTGCTGAGTTCCTTTATCTCCTGCTCAAGCGGCTTCCAGAAGCGTGACTACCTGCTAGCATTTGGAGTCACTGGGCCGGCAGTATGAGTGACTGTACTACCAGCTATAGGGGCGGTGCTTCAGACTGTCATCGGCAAGTAATGTACCAGGGAAATCCTATGGGCCTGTTATGGGGGGATCCTGGATCTGCAGCTGAACATGCCCCATTGTTAATCCAGCCCACACGCCCCATTGTTAATCAAGCAGATCCTATGGGCCTGTTATGGGGGGGGCCTGGATCTGCAGCTCCACACGCCCCATTGTTAATCCAGCCCTGGTGGTGACTGACATTAAATCAATAGGCGTGCAAGGGTTAAGGGGGTGTAGCCCCTTACGACTGTGTGAAGAGCGCCCGTAGGGCGCGATGAATCACCTAGTACAAAGATAAAAATAACAAATACACATAATTAAGATACATAATACACAAGTGACAAAACCAAAACATTCTTATCTCAATCAAGTCATAAAATATAATGGCTAGATAATCTTTGCTGAGTTGAATGTTTTTATTTCACCATAGACTTAGAAAACAAGAAAGCTAGCAGGGAAAAATAGTATAAACCAGTTGCTGTACCACTAGCATTAATTACCCCCCACAAGGGATCATCTTGACAATCTGTCGATCTGAGCGAGAACATGTAAAAGCGCCCCCCCCCCCTGCGTTCCAGGAAAAGTGGTCGTGGCCTCTGGAAAAGTGGGCGTGGTCTCATAACTTCATATTATTAGACTATAAATAAATATATTTTCACACCCCCTCTACGCACACAATTAGCAGCCTTACACATAACAGCCACAGTAGGGTTCCTTACACACAATGTCTCCAGTATAGTGTCAGATACACAATGTGCAGTGCCAGATAGACATGACATGCCCCCCAGCAGTGCCAGCTACACACAATATGCCCCCCAGCAGTTCCAGCTACACCTGATAGTGTTCACTTTTTAGGGCAGGGTGCTGATCACAGGGAGGGCACATTTTTAAGTTAGGAGGGCAAAATGATGTACATACTGTAATGCTTGGTGCTCATCTACCTACATGGCAAAGCATGGACAGTGCGCGCCGACGGCGCGCAGCAAAAATTTAGGGGCGTTGCTTCGTGGGAAAGGTGCGTGGCCACATAATAGTGGCAATTCGCATTACATCACACAGTAGTGCAGTAAATACACACTGCACCAGGTAGAACCTCCTAGACACTTTGCACCACTTTGCGCCAGGCAGAGCACGTTAGACACTTTGCGCCAGGCAGAGCACGTTAGACACTTTGCGCCAGGCAGAGCACGTTAGTCACTTTGCGCCAGGCAGAGCACGTTAGACACTTTGCGCCAGGCAGAGCACTGAGACTCATTGCCTAGCCACAGACGCCTAGCGGGAACACTACATGATATGCTCCCCAGCCGTGCCAGCTACACATGACATGCTCCCCATAAGGGCCAGATACAGAAATGCCCCCACAGTGCCATAAATGCCCCCACAGTGCCAGATACATAATTGCCCCCACAGTGCCAGATACATAAATGCCCCCACAGTGCCAGATATGTCCCCACAGTTCCAGATAAATAAATGCCCCCACAGTGCCAGATATGCCCCCACAGTGCCAGATAAATGCCCCCACAGTGCCAGATATGCCCCCACAGTGCCAGATATGCCCCCACAGTGCCAGAAATCCCCCACAGTGCCAGAAATGCCCCCAGTGTGCCAGATATGCCCCCAGTGTGCCAGATATGCCCCCAGTGTGCTAGATATGCCCCCAGTGTGCCCCCCAGTGTGCCAGATATGCCCCCAGTGTGCCAGATATGCCCCCAGTGTGCCAGAAATGCCCCAACAGTGCCATAAATGCCCCCACAGTGCCAGATACAGAAATGCCCCCACAGTGCCAGATATGCCCCCACAGTGCCAGATGTGCCCCCACAGTGCCAGAAATTCCCCCACATTGCCAGAACTGCCCCCAGTGTGCCAGAAATGCCCACACAGTGCCAGATATGCCCCCACAGTGCCAGATATGCCCCCAGTGTGCCATAAATGCCCCCACAGTGCCATAAATGCCCCCACAGTGCCAGGTACAGAAATGCTCCCACAGTGCTAGATATGCCCCCACAGTGCCAGATATGCCCCTACAGTGCCAGATATGCCCCCACAGTGCCAGATACATAAATGCCCCCACAGTGCCAGATATGCCCCTACAGTGCCAGATATGCCACCACAGTGCCAGATATGCCCCCACAGTGCCAGAAATGCCCCCAGTGTGCCAGAAATGCCCCCAGTGTGCCAGAAATGCACCCACAGGGCCAGATATGCCCCCAAAGTGCCAGATATGCCCCCAGTGTGCCAGAAATGCCCCCAGTGTGCCAGAAATGCCCCCACAGTGCCAGAAATGCCCCCACAGTGCCAGATATGCCCCCAGTGTGCCAGAAAAGCCCCGTTTGCCAGAAATGCCCCCACAGTGCCAGAAATGCCCCCACAGTGCCAGATATGCCCCCAGTGTGCCAGAAATGCCCCGTTTGCCAGAAATGCCCCCACAGTGCCAGAAATGCCCCCACAGCGCCAGATATGCCCCCACAGTGCCAGCTACATAAATGCCCCTACAGTGCCAGATACAGAAATGCCCCCACAGTGCCAGATACAGAAATGCCCCAACAGTGCCAGATACAGAAATGCCCCCACAGTGCCAGATATGCCCCCACAGTGCAGATATGCCCCCACAGTGCCAGATAAATGCCCCCACAGTGCAGATATGCCCCCACAGTGCCAGATAAATGCCCCCACAGTGCAGATATGCCCCCACAGTGCCAGATAAATGCCCCCACAGTGCCATCCATAAATGTGCCCCCCCCCCAAATACCTGCGGCGCTGAG
Organism: Pseudophryne corroboree; assembly: GCF_028390025.1. Taxonomy (NCBI): domain Eukaryota; kingdom Metazoa; phylum Chordata; class Amphibia; order Anura; family Myobatrachidae; genus Pseudophryne; species Pseudophryne corroboree. Next base: position 766,784,378 of record NC_086448.1, read on the forward strand.
AGGGGGAGGAGTACTGCTGTCCATGTGCGGGCAGGCGGCCGGGCGAGTGCGGGTCCGGGGGCGGGCGCTTGTGTGCGCTATGCACGCTGCGCAGCACCGGCGTCTGACGTTAGACACCAGCACCGCGCAGCGCGCATAGCGCACACAAGAGGTCACGGCCGGGCCAATGCTGCACAGGGCCGGCTCCAGCTTCGAATATGGCGGCGCCAGTGCGCGGCGCCCACTAAGGGTGGCGCCCTGCGCGGCCGCTCTATTCGAACATGCCTGGAGCAGGCCCTGATCGATCTAAAACATGGATCTTCAACCTGAGGCCCTCCAGCTTTTATGGAACTATACCAGCATGCCTTGCCACAGTTTTGCTATTAAGGCATGCTAAAACGGAGTCAAGGCATGCTGGCATGTGTAGTTCCACAACAGCTGGAGGGCCACAGGTTGAAGACCCATGATTCTAAAGCATGACCTTTCTTTTGGCTGCCCACAGACTCCAGTCTTTAGCTGGCGGCAGAGCCGGATTAAGCCTTTCAGCGGGGGGGGGGGGGGGGGGGGGGGGGGGCTGGGTCACTTAGCACAGGGGGCTTCTTTCCCTCTTGTCAGAACAGCCCAGGTGTCCACTGGACATGTTGTGTAAGTCTCCAATCCGCCTGTCCATTTGTACCAGGAATGAATTGCTCTCGCTGAGGCTTGAGGCAAGCGATATTCCTCAGCCATTTCATCTATCTCACCTTGGGTTATTTTGGGAGTGATGAGAAGCTCATCCTCCACTCCACACAAAACCCTTCCTTGCCTTGGATCAAATATATTTTGCCAAGAGGTGTGGATAGAGTGAGGAGGTGTGTACTTCAGGGCATTAGCCCAGACCTGGGGCTTCACATACCTGGGTGGCGGGGGAGCACTTGTGGAGACGCCAGGGTTTATTGTGGATGTCAGGTGTGCAGTAGGGTACATTGCCTTGAAGCTAGGGGGCTCCTCTGGTTTTGTCTCATCATATATTGGAGTCCCCTGGGTACTTAAGTGAGAGGTCTCCAGGCTGACTGCAGTGGGTTTCTATCTCCTCTCCCTCTTCCTCATCTGACTGTACCTCCCCTCCTTGCTGATTTGCCCTTCCTGTTCTTGTTTCTAATGTAAAAATACCTTGGGCTTTTTGCTGTCTTTTATAAGATTCTACCTGCGTGTGATGTCACGCGGCCGCTGCGGGCCGCCCCCTGCACTGTCTGTGTTGACCGGACTGTGCCCACGAAACGGCGGCCAAACGCCGCCGTTCCACCCCCCCGCCCAGCGACCGCCTCTGCCTGTCAATCAGGCAGAGGTGATCGTAGTGCAGCGACGGCGCATGTGCAGTTCTGACCTGATCACATCGCTGAGATAAACCGCAGCGTGCAGTCAGGTCAGAATGACCCCCTATATTCTATGGCTATTGGCTATTAGGAGAAGTCCCATACAGCGAATCCCCGCTTTTGGATCCCTCCAAATTTTCCAACTGAGCCAAATGAAAATCATCAAGGCGCAGATGCCAAACAATACTTGCCCTCTAATGTCACCTATGTCAAACCATGCAAGTAAGGGATTATCTAAGCCAGAAGTATGATTTTTCATGAGAGACAGAGGCACAAGAATACAGCTTCAGGGCATGCCCTTCAGTGTAATGAGAAGCAGACTCAAACCTGTCAGATAGCAGGCCAGGAGCTAATCAGAGGTTAGATCGCTCCTGTTCTGAGGGGAGAGCCCCGAGGGGTTGCCCAGGGACCTGTATTGACAAGCGAGGGCAGACCGGCAGAGATTCTACTCTTCACCAACACTTATCCTCCTATGACTTACTTTGTCCCTCTGCTATGCAGACAATGTGAAGGACAGTTTAATTGACAGACTCAGAAGATAGGAAACATTTGTGTCTGAGGACGATAGAGTCCTCTTACTTTTTACTTCCCTGCCCCACCATGCTCTCTCCGTAGAGGTGCATCTTGGGGCAGCACAATTACTCAGCGGTAAAGGTCCTCTTTCATGCTGATGTGGCAATGTGCCGGCATCCACATACACTCACACATGCATATACAAAAGATGTTAGAACACAAAACACAGCTGTTCAGGTTCTTGGGACCTGTACTCACGACAGTGGGACGGAGAGCCTTAGGATTGGAGGAGGGGAGAGCAGAAAGAGACTCAAATGTTCTCACCTTTTTTAAATGGCGCTGGTCTGGTCTCCAGTCCTCCGTTCCTGGGCTGATTCCACTCCAGTCGCTTTCAGGTCACGGGTTTCGGCACCAAATTGTTGTGGATAAAAAACAATGTGAATAAATGTTATCAAATTTGTATTTTATATTGATAATGGCAGAGCAAGATTACAATAAAGTGACAGTCAGCATGCACTTACAAGTAATATTATAAGAGTACTCAGTCTGCCCAGAACATGGCAAACAAAAGCCCTTAATATTGCATACTCCATAAATTCCTCCATCCAAGGTTTGGACCAATCCGAGCAGGCCTTGAGGCCAGTTCTTTATCGAACACCATCTGGTCTTGGCTTGGGTACATGACATACAGAATTCATCAAGGCAAGATGACTTAGCAAAGTAAGCAAGTTCTTGTTACGAACATACATTCTGTCACTGACCTAGGTTGGGGGTGTTGTGAACTCGGGGGTTCTCCCGATGGTAGGGGAGAGGAACCACAGTTGGGTCGGAACAGGGATGGCTTGATATAGGTCTTCCTCATACAGGACTCTGACAGTAAAGCTTGGTGAAAATATTAAAGAACTTTATTGCAGGAAGGGAGCAACACAAATGTCACATAGCAGAGAAGGAACGTATGGAGGGAGTGTCCAGGCCTATAGGAGAACTTGTAAGCAATGTTAAAGAGTCCAGGAAAAAAAGTACTTGTGAGTGTTGGTCAGGATAATGGTGACTGAAGAACTTGAGAGTGATGTTTTTAAAGATACTGATGATTTGAAGAACTGGTGAACGGTGGTTAAAGACTCTGATGATTTGAAACACTTGTGAGCGGTGGTTGCTGATGATTTGTATGACTTGAGAGCGGTGACTAAAGATACTGTAGAACTTGAGAACGGTGGTTAAAGACACTGATGATTTGTATGACTTGAGAGTGATGATTAAAGACACTGTAGAACTTGAGAACGGTGGTTAAAGACACTGGTGACTTGTAGAATTTGAGAATGGTGTTTAAAGACACAGATGACTTGTAGAACTTGAGAGCGGTGTTTAAAGACACTGAAGACTTGTAGAACTTGAGAGCGGTGTTTAAAGACACTGAAGACTTGTAGAACTTGAGACCGGTGTTTAAAAACACTGAAGACTTGTAGAACTTGAGAGCGGTGTTTAAAAACACTGAAGACTTGTAGAACTTGAGAGCGGTGTTTAAAGACACTGAAGACTTGTAGAACTTGAGAGCGGCGTTTAGCCCGCAGCCCACGCTGACTCCAAGAGGCACTGGTGACTGGATTGCAGAGGAACACACCAGCCGCTGTATACGCTGGAACTGTGCAGCAACTGGTACCTGGAAGTGCCGGAGACACTGGGGTACGACTGCAGAGAGGTTCGCCGGGAACAGGAGCACTGGCATCCACTTCAGGGGAAAAGACGATACTCCGGCGCCGAGGTGCTGCCCGGCGTCTGCCTTTGAATCTCCCGCCTCGGCTGGATTGGCGGAACAGTCTGATGACGTCACCTGCTCCCCACCCACGTGATGCCGGGTGTCATGGCGGCGCCCCTGCCCCGGGGAACCGCCGGGAGCCGCACCAGCCAGGCGCCGGAGCCTGTGGACCATCAAAGGTGGAGGCCGTAACACAGACCAGCAGGCACGGAGGGGTAAGCGCGGTGAACGCCGCCTATGGCGTGTGACAGTACCCCCTCCTCCAGGAGTGGCCCCCGGACACTTTCCAGGTTTTGTTGGATGTCTGGAATGGAAAATCCGCACCAGTCGGGGAGCCATAACTTCAGTAGCCTTGACCCAGCTTCTCTCTTCAGGGCCAAAACCTTTCCACTCCACCAAATACTGTAGATTCTTGTGAAGATAACGAGAGTCAAGAATAGCTGTGATTTCAAAGTCCGTTCCAGCTTCAGACTCTGCAGAGGTTGGCCTTGGGGACTTTGAATGAAACCGGTTTAAAATAAGGGGGCGAAAGAGAGAGACATGAAAGGAGTTTGGTATCCGGAGGTGGGAAGGCAATCCCAATTTGCAGACAACCGGGTTCAGGACTTGTAACACAGGGTAAGGACCAATAAACTTTGGGGCAAACTTCATAGTGGGCACCCTTAACCGGAGGTTGCAGGTGGAAAGCCATACCCTGTCACCAACCTTGTATTGGGGAGCTGCTCGTCGCTTCCTATCCGCAAAGAACTTATAGCGGCCAGAAACTCTCTTGAGATTAGCATGGACTCGATTCCAAATTTGGCTGAAGTGCCGAAGAGTAGAGGCTGCAGCAGGAACATCCTCCGGAGGACAAATGGGTAATTCAGGAACTTGAGGATGGAACCCATAATTAATGAAAAATGGGGACTCACCAGTCGAAGAGTGGTACAGATGATTATGGGCAAACTCGGCCCATGGCAACAGTTCCACCCAATTATCTTGCGAGGGAGAAAGATAAAAACGGAGAAAAGTCTCTAAATCTTGATTGACGCGTTCAGTTTGCCCATTGGTTTGTTGATGGTAAGCGGATGAAAACTTGAGTTTTATTTGTAAGGCCGTACAGAGAGCTCTCCAGAATCTCGCAGTGAATTGTACCCCCCGGTCAGAGATGATTTCCTGAGGTAAGCCGTGCAGGCGGAAATGTTCTCGGATGAATAACAAAGCCAACTTGGGAGCCGATGGTAACCCGGTCAAAGGTACAAAATGTGCCATCTTGGAGTAACGGTCGATATTTACCCAGACAGTATTGTGACCGTTGGAGAGGGGCAATTCGGTGACAAAGTCCATAGAGATATGGGTCCAAGGCCTCTGAGGAATGGACAGTGGATGCAACAACCCCGCAGGAGGCAAACAAAGAATTTTGTGCTGAGCACACTGAGGACATGAGTCGACATAATCTTGAATATCCTTCTTCATAGTGTCCCACCAGTAACACCTTCGTAGAAACTCCCACATCTTTTGAACTCCAGGATGACCGGAAAACTTGGAAATATGAGCCCACTGCAACAACTTTGGTCGAAAGTTAGCTGGCACAGACATTCTCCCAGGAGGAGGGCCCAGAGCGGTGGGAGCCGCTGACATAGAAACTGGACTGAGAATCAAAGCCTTCTCAAAGGAATTCTCCTCATCCGAAGCTGTTAAGGAACGGGATAAAGCATCAGCCTTGGTGTTAAAAGTCCCAGCCCGGTACTTAATAACAAACGAAAACCGAGAAAAGAGCGCCCATCTAGCTTGACGAGGATTCAAGCACTGGGCCGTCTTGAGGTACAGCAAATTCTTATGATCAGTAAAAATTGTAATTAGGTGTTTAGCACCTTCCAAAAGATATCTCCATTCCTCCAAGGCAGATTTTATGGCCAAAAGCTCTTTGTCTCCAATGGTGTAATTCTGTTCCGCAGAAGAGAATTTGCGAGAATGGAAACCACATGGAAGTAACTTCCCATCTGGAGTGTACTGTGAAAGTACGGCACCTATGCCTACCATGGAGGCATCAACCTCTAAAGAGAATGGTTTTGAAAAATTTGGTTGTTGAAGTACTGGAGCGGACATAAAGACTGCCTTTAACTGAGCGAACGCTGCTACAGCTTCGGAGTACAAATGACTTGGGTCAGAACCCTTCTTGGTTAGGGCAGTAATAGGTGCCACGATGGTAGAGAATCCCTTTATGAATTTCCAGTAGTAATTTGCAAAACCCAGAAATCGTTGTACCGCTTTCAAGGAAAGAGGCTGAGTCCAGTCCCGGATGGCAGTGAGTTTCTCTGGATCCATACGAAGCTCCGTGCCCGAAATTATGTAACCAAGAAATGAAATAGAAGGAACCTCAAAAGTACATTTGGAAATTTTGCCATAAAGATGATTCTTTCGCAATCGAAGAAGTACCTCTTTGACCTGTATTCTGTGCTCTGTGAGATTTTTAGAAAATACCAGAATGTCATCCAAATATACCACTACACTTAGGTATAGCATATCCCGAAAGACTTCGTTAATGAATCCCTGGAAGACGGCAGGGGCATTGCTGAGGCCAAACGGTATTTCCAGATACTCGTTATGCCCGTCCCTGGTATTGAAGGCCGTCTTCCATTCGTCCCCCTGTCGGATACGTATCAAATTTTAAGCTCCCCTTAAATCAAGCTTGGTGAAGACTCGGGCTCCGCGAACTCTATCAAAAAGCTCCGTAATGAGCGGCAAAGGACACTTATTCTTAATGGTGACATCATTTAGACCACGATAGTCAATACATGGTCTCAGCCCTCCGTCCTTCTTCTTCACAAAAAAGAAACCCGCCCCCGCCGGGGAGGTAGAGGGGCAGATGAATCCTTTCTGCAGATTAGACTTGGTATAGTCCGACATAGCTTGGGTCTCGGGCAGTGATAAGGGATAAGTGCGACCCCGAGGTGGCATTTTCCCCGGAATGAGCTCAATGGGGCAGTCCCAGGGTCTATGCGGTGGTAGCTGATCGGCCGCTTGCTCCGAGAACACGTCAGAAAACTCCCGATAGGCCTCCGGAATGAGCCCTTCATCTGACTTGGTAGATACATGAAGCGGATAGACAGGGGTAAGACAATTCGAATGACAAAAAGAACTCCAAGATATTATTTGTATCGAACTCCAGTCGACGTGAGGGTTGTGAAGTTTAAGCCAAGGAAGGCCAAGAACCAGATCGTGGGGCATCTCACGAATCACTAGAAACTCCAGGTGTTCTTGATGCAGAGCTCCCACTTGCAGTTTGACTGGTACTGTGCAACTTGAAATCAGACCGTTACAAATTTGGGTACCATTGATAGCAGTCAACGTAATAGGTCGTTCGACCGACCGTAGCTGAAAACCCAGATCCTGGGCACAGGAAAGGGAAATAAAATTCCCTGCAGCCCCTGAGTCCAGCAGAGCCTTAACGGGTTTGGCTATTGACTCAGAGAACAGAGACACGGAGAGTAAACAGTCCACTGGCGGAGAAGGTTTAGAAGAAACCCCTAGCTCGACTCCTCCGGAACAAGCTAGGACTGCCCGTTTCCCAGGCAAGACTTGCAAAACTTGAGAAAGTGATCCGCGGCTCCACAGTAGAGGCAGAGTCTACCCTCACGACGACGCTGACGCTCTTCTGGGGACAGCCGAGAACGATTAATCTGCATAGGTTCATCAGGACTTGGAATAACCGTTTGCTTAGACGGAAGAGATCGGACCCTTGATCGATCTGACCGACTACGTTCACTACCTCGTTCCTGCATGCGAAGATCCACCTTTACACAGAGCGAGATCAACTGTTCTAAAGAATCCGGCAAATCTCTAGTGACCAACTCGTCCTTTAGACGATCGGAGAGCCCGTTCCAAAAGGCAGCCCGAAGGGCATCATTATTCCAGCACAGTTCTGAGGCTATGGTCTGAAAATTAATCACATACTGTCCCACTGAACGAGAGCCTTGTCGGACACGAAGCAAGTCTGCAGAGGCAGCGGTCGTCCTGCCGGGCTCATCAAAGATCCTCCGGAATGACGTAATGAAATTGGTGTAACTAGAAACTAATGGATCAGATCGCTCCCATAACGGAGACACCCAATACAACGCTGAACCCTCGAGCAAAGAAATAATGTATGCCACCTTGGACCGATGAGTAGGGAAGTTATGTGAAAGAAGTTCAAAATGTACCTCGCACTGATTGAGAAAACCTCGGCAATTCTTTGGATTCCCATTATAGCGAGAAGGAGTAGGGAGCTGAAGGCGTGACCTGGTTCCAGAGGAGGATGGAATATTACTAGAGACAACCACTGGAGCGGGTACTGGAGCTGGGGCCGGCACTACTGAAGCCAGAGAAGTCTGAATTTGATCAAGCCGGCCAGATAATTCCTGGAGATAATGCATCACCTGGCCTTGTGCCGCTTCCTGACTTTGTACTCGAGAAATCAAGTCCTGGATGGTACTTGCCTCTGGGCTCCGATCCCCCGGGTCCATGAGGCCTGAGTATACTGTCACTGACCTAGGTTGGGGGTGTTGTGAACTCGGGGGTTCTCCCGATGGTAGGGGAGAGGAACCACAGTTGGGTCGGAACAGGGATGGCTTGATATAGGTCTTCCTCATACAGGACTCTGACAGTAAAGCTTGGTGAAAATATTAAAGAACTTTATTGCAGGAAGAGAGCAACACAAATGTCACATAGCAGAGAAGGAACGTATGGAGGGAGTGTCCAGGCCTATAGGAGAACTTGTAAGCAATGTTAAAGAGTCCAGGAAAAGAAGTACTTGTGAGTGTTGGTACAGGATAATGGTGACTGAAGAACTTGAGAGTGATGTTTTTAAAGATACTGATGATTTGAAGAACTGGTGAACGGTGGTTAAAGACTCTGATGATTTGAAACACTTGTGAGCGGTGGTTGCTGATGATTTGTATGACTTGAGAGCGGTGACTAAAGATACTGTAGAACTTGAGAACGGTGGTTAAAGACATTGATGATTTGTATGACTTGAGAGCGATGATTAAAGACACTGTAGAACTTGAGAACGGTGGTTAAAGACACTGATGACTTGTAGAATGTGAGAGCGGTGTTTAAAGACACCGAAGACTTGTAGAACTTGAGAGCGGTGTTTAAAGACACTGAAGACTTGTAGAACTTGAGAGCGGTGTTTAAAGACACCGAAGACTTGTAGAACTTGAGAGCGGTGTTTAAAGACACTGAAGACTTGTAGAACTTGAGAGCGGTGTTTAAAGACACTGAAGACTTGTAGAACTTGAGAGCGGCGTTTAGCCCGCAGCCCACGCTGACTCCAAGAGGCACTGGTGACTGGATTGCAGAGGAACACACCAGCCGCTGTATACGCTGGAACTGTGCAGCAACTGGTACCTGGAAGTGTCGGAGACAATGGGGTACGACTGCAGAGAGGTTCACCGGGAACAGGAGCACTGGCATCCACTTCAGGGGAAAAGATGATACTCAGGCGCCGAGGCGCTGCTCGGCGTCTGCCTTTGAATCTCCCGCCTCCGCTGGATTGGCGGAACAGTCTGATGACGTCACCTGCTCCCCGCCCACGTGATGCCGGGTGTCATGGCGGCGCCCCTGCCCCGGGGAACCGCCGGGAGCCGCGCCAGCCAGGCGCCGAAGCCCGTGGACCATGGAAGGCGGAGGCCGCAACACAGACCAGCAGGCACGCAGGAGTAAGCGCGGTGAACATGTCACAAATATGTCCTTCACAATATTGCTTAAGTATTAAATGATATTAAAAGACAGGGCAGAATGCTAGAAATTGCTTAATATCCTTAACACCTGCTTTGTGTATACCTTCTCCCCTGCTTCTCTATGAGGCAACATTTGGTGAGGAGTTTGTATGTTCTCCCCATGTTTGTGTGGATTTCCTCCTGGTGCGTCGTTTTTTCCCGCCCACACATCGAAAACATATTGGTAGGTTAATTTGGATTGTCCAAAAATTAATCCTAGTGTGCATGTTTGTCCATGTGAATATACAGTGCAGTTCAATTTTTTTGGGGGGTGCCCCACTGTAATGAGCTTTCATCAGAGAAATGTCCAATTGGACATCCATTACTGATGCACCCAAAAGCACTGGGTCTAAGTCCTGGCCGGGCCGCATAAAGTGCTGCCTGGGCGCCCAAACGGGATGCTTTTGACACATTTCTGCTCGCCATCCCTAACACCCAGACTTTTTTTTTTTAAGCTGGAGACAGCATTGTATTCGTCCCTGCACTGCCTGCAACTGCAATTGCCGCAAAAGCAGCAAAGCTCTCTGTACAAAGTATACAGGAAGATGGCCGAGAGAAACTGCTGCACAAGCCTAGCCGCGGCAGCAGCTCCCCTCATGGGCGTTTGTAGAACGTAGTGACTGCTCAAAGCTCCGGCGACAGGAACTACTGAACACAAAGTTGTTGTTTTTATTAATTACTTTCATGTGTGTCTCATTTTATGCGTTTGTTTCATAATATAATATTCTACCTTACATTATTCTAGTTTTCATATTTCCAAGCTGCAACTAATTATATTTATATTTTTTGAAGTCTAGGGCCAATATTTACTAATATTCGTGTTTGAGTCGGTTTATGTAGTGTTTTAACTCGTTTTGTATCGGGTGCATTTTCATGCAACTTTTTGAAAGTATATACGCAAAGTTACGAAGCAGTCGACTTTATGGTTTTCGTGTTTTCCGATGTCGATGCCAGTCGTTTTTTTTGGCACATTTACGGCCGTCATTGTCGTTTGCGTACGTGTTTTTGTTGTTTTTGCTGGTTATTTTCTAAGTTAAACGCGGTAGGGTTTTTTTTAAACCCCGGTCGCATTTTCACTTTTAGTTTCGTTTTTCATCCCAGTTCGTGATTGGTTGTGTTTCAGATGTAGGAGTGTCTGTGCGCAACCATATAAATACGCCCCAAACCATCCGCACCTCGTGGGTTTAGTTAGTGGTGAGGAGGGAGGTTGTACTGTGGAGGTAGGTGAGTTTTTGGTTTGGTGAGGAGTGTTGTTTGCGATTCCTGAGTGTAGTATTGTGTTTGAAAGTAGTCTTGTCATTCTTGTAGTCTTGTTTTTTGTGGTTTTGTCTAATTTTTTGTCCAAGTATTTTTTTATTTATAGTCCCTTGTCAGTGTGTGTGTGTGTGTGTGTGTGTGTGTGTGTGTGTGTGTGTGTGTGTGTGTGTGTGTACTCGTATTCCTATCCTTATGGGGACACAGACCGGACAGCACACCAACACTGGAGGGACTTTCAACATGGTGGGGACCTGAAATGAGGTCCCCACAAGTCAGACCCCTGGAGGTGATAGTAAGGGCATGTCCCAACTACCCAGCATCAAAATCGGGCATGTCTTCGAGAATCACATTTGCCAGACCATACTGTGTGTATGTGTGTGCAATGCAGATTATGTGTTAAAGCAACTGATTGGTTCTCTAAAAAAGTATAGATTTATATATTTTAGGGGCCCACTGCAGTTCCACCAGGCAGCCACCGGGGGTGCCGCGCATTCCCCCTTTCCCTTAAGGAGCAGCAGACAGGGTGCCTCCCTGTAATTTTGGGGACCCGGGAGGCCTTCTAATAATTTTGGGGCCCCACTGCAGTTCCACCCGGTGGCCACCAGGGGGCTCCATGTGTGCCCCTGCAGGAGCAGCAGACAGTGCACCTCCCTGTAATTTTGGGGACCTGGGGCGCCATCCAATAATTCTGGGGCTCTGCTGCAGTTCTGCCCGGCAGCCACCGGGGGGCACCGCACGTGCCCCCTCCATCTCCCCCCTGCAGGAATTTTGGGGACCCAGGGTGCATTCCCATAATTTTTGGGCCCCACTGCAGTTCTGCCCAGTGGCCACCAGGGGGTGCCGCATGTGCCCCCTCCATCTGCCCCCTGCAGGAGCAGCAGACAGGGTGCCTCCCCATAATTTTGGGGACCCAATGCACCTTCCAATAATTTTGGGGCCCGCTGCAGTTCCTCCCGGTGGCCACCGGGGGGCGCCGCGCATGCCCCCTCCCTCTGCCCCCTGCAGGAGCAGCAGTCAGGGTGCATTCCCATCATTTTTGGGGCCCCACTGCAGTTCTGCCCAGCGGCCACCGGGGGGGCGCCGCACGTGCCCCCTCCATCTGCCCCCTGCAGGAGCAGCAGACAGGGCGCCTCCCCATAATTTTGGGGACCCAGGGCGCCTTCCAATAATTTTGGGGCCCCGCTGCAGTTCCGCCCCGGCGGCCACCGGGGGAGGGGGGGGCGCCGTGCGTGCCCCCTCCCTCTGCCCCCTGCAGGAGCAGCAGTCAGGGCACCTCCCCGTAATTTTGGGGACCCGGGGTGCCTTCCCATAATTTTTGGGGCCCGCTGCAGTTTCGCCCGGCGGCCAACGGGGGGCGCCGCACGTGCCCCCTCCCACTTTCCCCAGTACGGGCTTTAGCCGGGGCCCTTCTTATAATTTTCACGGGCGCTGGAGAGGAGCTATTCGACTTATCTCGATAAAAAGTGTTGAATTTCCCATTCTGGAACTTCCCCAAATGAGTGTGGACGTGTATCCCTCGTGCCTGGACACGTTTCCAGGAGCTAGGGTAAAATCTGAGCATGGCCCACTAGAATGACGCGCGCTCCACCCGATCTGCTACCCTGAAAAGAACCCCTCGGGCATATTGATATGGCCAGATTCTCAGGGGATGGTGATGTGGCTGAGAGGCTGGAACTGCAGATAAGGATCTGTGACAAAAATGCCTTGGAGCTCAGAGACTGGATACAGGCTGAATAGAGAGAGGTCTTCCCTTTCAGAGGCAACCCAGCCAGGGCTCCGATGCCGAAATGGGGCTCCTCCAGGCATCGGTTGGAGCCCGCGGACTGGGCTTGGACCGGCTCCCTCTCCCCTGGCGCAGCGCCCCCCTGTGGCAGACGGGGGAAGCGCAGTCCCACCGGGACTTCCAGTCTTTCGTTCCTCCGATCTCCCCTCCGAGGCTGAAATGGGGCTCCTCAGGGCATCGGTTGGAGCCTGCGGACCGGGCTTGGGCCGAATCCCTCTCCCCTGGTGCAGTGCCCCCTGTGGCAGACGGGGGAAGCGCAGTCTCACCAGGACTTCCAGTCTCCCGTTCCTCCGATCTCCCCTCCGAGGCTGAAATGGGGCTCCTCCGGGCATCGGTTGGAGCCTGCGGACCTGGCTTGGCTCAGTTCCTTCTCGCCTGGTGCAGCGCCCCCTGTGGCAGACAGGGGAAGCGCAGTCCCACCGGGACTTCCAGTCTCCCGTTTGTCAAAGTCGAAAAATATTGTAATGCATATGCCTTGTACTAACCCCATGCACATGCCCGCTGCTCGTGCACTCAGTCCGCCGTGCGTGCATATATCCGCAAATTGCGTAGGATCGCTCCGGCGATCATGCGCGTGATATGGGTATTTACGGCGGAGTTTGTGAGCGCGTAAAGGGTTATTAGAACATTACATATTTAACCCAAATAGTGTACATTTTAGATATAACTCCCTTGCACCACATCAGCGAGTGTTAATAGTTTAAACAGTTCCAGGACTAAGAGATTCACCTTTGCATGATAGGAAGGGTCAGATAAAGGTTGGAAGGTGATGTCTAGTATCCAGCTGTAGGGTATTTTGAGGGTAACATTCCGGTGTTGGTTAGAGAAAGATCGCATGTTCCAGCGTATAGTTATGTGCAAAAGTAGAATATAGATATTAACTGTATTTACTGTATATTATGTATGCGGCGGGAATCCAGAGGATACCACCCACAAGAGCAGTTGGGGAAAGACATCGCCCATCTATTCAAATCAACCTATGACCTCTTCTGTAATAAAAAGACACATCTCTGTGTCCAATGGACAATGAGATTACAGTGACAATTGTATTGTGTATGTAAGTGTTATGCACACCAGTGCCAGCAGGAATGTACTGGTGTCTGAACGGTGAGGGATGCGAAACAAATGAACTCACAGACAGACTGGGGAATATGACATTACATACACAGAAGGTGATAGGGTAACAAAATAAACACAAAGTGAACAGAGAAGCCCAAAGGCTAAGAAACTGGGTGTCTCCCTAGTATTAGGAATGCTCAGATGGAAAGAAGCAAGATGTAGTGATTTAATACGTAGAGAACCCGAAATGCTGTTGCTAAGGGCAACAGCAAAACCCTAAAGGGTTACCAACGGGTGTGGCAGTAAACTCCTTGGTCAGAGATGGAATAATAGACACAAGGAGAGTCTCCACAATCCTAGTCCTCACTTGCAGTGCACTGGTTCAGCTTACTGCCACTAAACTGACACCTGAACACCTTGCACAGTGAGAAAGGATTTTGGCAGGCAAGTCTGAGAATACAGCCGCAAACTTGCTAGGTTCACAGAGTAGCAAAAGAACCCCAGCAGGTTAAACGACTGACTCCAGTCTTACTGCTAGGTCTGGATTGGCAGAGTGTAATACCAAATCCCAAGGCCTATTTGCAGTAAGCAACAAACAAATACAAAGTTTACACAGTACTAGCTAGCTTTCAGGAACTGACTAACCAACAAAGATTCAGCAGCATCTGCCTAACCTGAGAAGAGGATTTATATAGCAGGTGCTGTCCACGCCCCACTCAGACCTCACAGACTGTGAGCACAAAAACCAGCACCGGATCCCCTGCCGTGCACAGAGCCTGTAACCACTGCACAGCAAAAGACCCGAACCGGAGTATCAGCTACGCTCAGGTTACTCCGCTAGCACTTGTCTCCCGGTTGCCATGACGACGTGGCAGCACAGAGCAGGAGACCCTAACAGTACCCCCCCTCTGACGAGGGGTCAAAGAACCCCTACCACCGGGTTTATCGGGGAACTGCGAGAAGAAAGAGCGTAACAGTCTGGGGGCATGAAGATCACAACTGCGCACCCACGACCGCTCCTCCGGGCCATACCCCTTCCAGTGCACCAAAAATGACAGCCGACCCCGAACCATCTTGGAGTCAAGAATCCTTTCAACAACAAACTCCCTCTGGCCACGTATCAGAAGAGGGGAAGGTCTTCCACTGGAAGAAGGATTACTAATCGTCCGTTTTAAAAGGGAACAATGAAATGTTTTATTGATACCCAAAGAACGGGGTAGATCTAACTGAAATGCCACCGGATTGATAACCCTAGTGATCTTATAAGGACCGATGAACCGGGGGCCTAACTTATGAGATGGCTGTCTCAACTTCAAATTCTTGTTAGACAACCAGACGAAGTCTCCTAATTTGAAGCTGCAGGGTCTTTTCCGCTTATCAAAAACCCTTTTGGTCACTAATGACACAGACACAAGGGCTTTCTTCACTTTCCTCCAAATACCTCTATGGACCGAAACCACATAGGAACCACCAGGCGTGGAGTCCAGGGGGTCAAAAGAATTGGCCTTAGGATGATGCCCATACACACAAAGGAGAGATCCCTGTAGCAGAGTGAGCCGCGTTGTTATAGGCAAACTCCGCCATGGACAGATGAGCAACCCAGTCAGTCTGACACTTGGAGACATAACACCTGAGGAACTGCTCCAAGGACTGGTTCACCCTTTCAGTCTGCCCATTAGACTGCGGATGGTAGCCTGACGACAAGCTGACAGAAATCTGGAGATCGGAACAAAATGCCCTCCAGAATTTGGCCACAAACTGGGATCCGCGGTCAGAGACCACATCAAGTGGCAACCCGTGGAGACGCACAACATGCAGCATAAATAATTCAGACAGGCGTCTGGCCGATGGCAGCCCAACCAATGGAACGAAGTGCGCCATCTTCGAAAACCTGTCAACGACAACCCAGATGGCTGTCATCCCCGAGGATTTGGGCAAGTCCACCACAAAATCCATTGAAATGTGGGTGGGTCCATGGCTTAGATGGAATAGAGAGTGGATGTAATGGGCCAACAGGAACCCCTCTAGGAGTCTTATTTCGGGCACAGATGTCACATGCCTGAACCCACTGATCCACATCCCTAGCCACCGAGGGCCACCACACCGCCCTAGATAGCAACTCCCGAGTTCTGGCAATACCCTGGTGACCTGCCGACTTCTTGGCATGGAATTCCAGGAACACTCGCTGTCTTAACCTAGGAGGCACAAACAAAAGACCTACCGGAAGGTCTGGAGGAGCCTGCTCCTGTGCTCTAAGGACTAATGACAAGAGGTCCTGGGTAATGCCCACTTTAATACATGATGGGGACACAATGGGCAATGGCTCCTCGGTGGTCTCCTGGATTGGAGCAAAACTCTGGGAGAGCGCATCAGCCTTGATTTTTTTTGACCCAGGGCGATATGTTATCAAAAAATTAAAGCGAGCAAAAAACAAAGCCCATCGTGCCTGCCTGGCATTGAGGCGCTTCGCTGACTCTAAATATGCCAAATTCTTATGGTCGGTGAGAATTGAGACCACAAACTTAGCCCCCTCAAGCCAGTGTCTCCACTCCCCGAGTGCATCCTTAATAGCCAACAATTCCCGGTTACCCACGTCATAATTCATCTCGGCAGGCGAAAATTTACGGGAAAAGTAAGCACAGGGATGAAGGCGATTATCAGACACCCCCATCTGAGAGAGCACTGCCCCAATACCCATCTCAGAGGCATCCACCTCCACCACAAAAGGACGCTCTGGATCTGGGTGTCGCAGCACCTTGGCCGAGACAAATGCCCTTTTGAGATGGGCAAAAGCCGCTTTGGCCTCACAAGACCAGTGAGCAACATCCGCCCCTTTCTTAGTGAGTGCCACCAAGGGCGCCACTATAGACGAAAATCCAGCGATAAATCGTCTATAAAAATTCGCAAAGCCCAGAAAACGCTGAAGCGCCTTCAAACTAGTGGGCTGCACCCAATCCAGGACTGCCTGTACCTTGGAACCCTCCATTTGGAAACCTTCTGGGGAGATAATATATCCTAGAAATGCGATTTGCTGAACTTCAAATTCGCACTTCTCCAGCTTCGCCCCAAGCCGGTGGTCTCTGAGTTTCTGGAGGACTAAGCGTACATGCTTCCGATGTTCCTCCAGGGAATGGGAGAAGATTAGGATGTCATCTAAGAATACAACTAAGAATCTATCCAAATATTCCCTGAGCACATCGTTCATGAAGTCCTGGAAGACTGCCGGGGCATTACAGAGCCCAAAAGGCATCACCAAATATTCATAATGCCCTGAGTGGGTATTAAAGGCAGTCTTCCATTCATCCCCCTCTCTTATTCGGATTAGATTGTACGCACCGCGTAGGTCAATCTTAGAAAAAATGGTGGCAGTACGAAGCTGGTCAAACAAGACCGAAATGAGAGGCAGTGGGTATGAGTTTTTAATCGTGATACGGTTCAATTCCCTGAAGTCGATGCAAGGTCGCAACGAACCGTCCTTTTTACTCACGAAGAAGAACCCCGACCCAACTGGAGACTGTGAAGGTCTGATAAATCCCTTAGCCAAGTTCTCCTGAATGTACTCTGCCATAGCCTGAGTCTCAGGACGTGACAGGGAGTACAACCTGCTCTTGGGAAGCTTAGCATTCGGCAACAAATCAATGGCACAGTCATAGGGGCGATGGGGAGGTAGTACCTCTGCAACTCTTTTGGAGAACACGTCCGCAAAATCTGCATAACATCCTGGCAATCCTGGCAAACTTAGCTGCGAAAGCCTGACTGGAAGGCTCAAGCAACTCCTGAAACAATCAGTACCCCAACTAAGAATCTCCCCAGAGACCCAGTCAAATTGAGGATTGTGGGCCCTTAACCAGGGTAACCCCAACACCAATGGGGCAAAAGTACAGACAGTCACATAAAAGGACAATTTTTCAGAGTGTGTGGCTCCTATAAACAAAGAAATCTGGCTAGTGCAAGAGGAAATTTTACCCTGGGATAATGGTTCCCCGTTTAACCCACAAATCTCAATTTCCGATGCCAAGGATACTAAGGGAACAGAGTGTTTCAGGGCGAATTGGCGGTCCATAAAAACCCCGTCGGCCCCACTGTCCACAAAGGCCTCAGTCTTGACAGTTTGACCGAGGATCTTCAAGGTCACCGGAATGATAAAAGTCTTCTTGGAAAATTCTGACTTCTGGCCTGACAGGATATTTCCCATCACCCTCAGGCCCTGAAGTTTTCCGGCTTTTCTGGGCATGATACTACCACATGACCTTTATTCCCACAGTACAAACATAACCCCTGCTGTCTCCTCCGCGTCTTCTCACGCGAGGAGAGGCGGGTAGCCCCAATCTGCATAGGCTCCTCGGAAAATTCCTCAGAGTCTGAGGTTCCTTTGGGAAAGAAGGAAACCTCGGTCTCCCTTTCAAGCCTGCGCTCTCTCAGCCGTCTATCCACCCGAATGGATAACTGCATGAGCTGATCCAAGCTATCAGGCAAGGGATATTGTACCAGTTGGTCTTTTAACTGGTTAGAAAGACCTCTTCGGTACTGGTGTCTCAGGGCTGGGTCATTCCACTGGGTATCATGGGCCAACCTCCGAAACTCCGTACAATAAACCTCAACTGGCCTTCGCCCTTGCTTAAGGATCGAAATCTGAGCCTCGGCTGAGGCCGTCTTGTCAGGGTCATCATACAACATGCCCAGTACCGTAAAAAAAGCATCAACACTTTTAAGCGATGGACAGTCAGGCTGCAACCCATATGCCCAGACCTGTGGGTCTCCTTGTAGCAAGGAAATCACTATGCCCACCCGCTGAATCTCCGACCCAGAAGACTGAGGCCTAAGCTGGAAATATAGCTTGCAGCTCTCCTTGAAACAAAAGAACTGCGAGCGATCTCCAGAAAAACGATCCGGGAGATTTACTTTCGGCTCCTTAACCCCTGAAGGTACTGCTGCTGCGGGAGCTCCGCCAGCGGTCTGCGAGGTGTGCATTTTAATGGACAAATCATTAAATTGTCGAGTCAGGACCTGCACCTGATCGACCACCTGTTGCAAAGTATTTTGAGGGGTATGCTCCATATTCCCACAAAATTTCAACAGGAGTATTGGGCTGCTGAATATGTTATGCACACCAGTGCCAGCAGGAATGTACTGGTGTCTGAACGGTGAGGGATGCGAAACAAATGAACTCACAGACAGACTGGGGAATATGACATTACATACACAGAAGGTGATAGGGTAACAAAATAAACACAAAGTGAACAGAGAAGCCCAAAGGCTAAGAAACTGGGTGTCTCCCTAGTATTAGGAATGCTCAGATGGAAAGAAGCAAGATGTAGTGATTTAATACGTAGAGAACCCGAAATGCTGTTGCTAAGGGCAACAGCAAAACCCTAAAGGGTTACCAACGGGTGTGGCAGTAAACTCCTTGTTTAGAGATGGAATAATAAACACAAGGAGAGTCTCCACAATCCTAGTCCTCACTTGCAGTGCACTGGTTCAGCTTACTGCCACTAAACTGACACCTGAACACCTTGCACAGTGAGAAAGGATTTTGGCAGGCAAGTCTGAGAATACAGCCGCAAACTTGCTAGGTTCACAGAGTAGCAAAAGAACCCCAGCAGGTTAAACGACTGACTCCAGTCTTACTGCTAGGTCTGGATTGGCAGAGTGTAATACCAAATCCCAAGGCCTATTTGCAGTAAGCAACAAACAAATACAAAGTTTACACAGTACTAGCTAGCTTTCAGGAACTGACTAACCAACAAAGATTCAGCAGCATCTGCCTAACCTGAGAAGAGGGTTTATATAGCAGGTGCTGTCCACGCCCCACTCAGACCTCACAGACTGTGAGCACAAAAACCAGCACCGGATCCCCTGCCGTGCACAGAGCCTGTAACCACTGCACAGCAAAAGACCCGAACCGGAGTATCAGCTTCGCTCAGGTTACTCCGCTAGCACTTGTCTCCCGGTTGCCATGACGACGTGGCAGCACAGAGCAGGAGACCCTAACAGTAAGTTGGTAAGTTGTGTATAAAAAGACCGTTGTTGCCTGGCCGGTCAGAAGACTCTGAACGCTTTCTATCTGACTAGCGGAGGACCGGCCGGGTTGCGCTTGCGAACATTCTCACTTATGTACATTCTCTGTAGCCATTATTCTGTTTAGATTTATCTTGTTAGCCTGTAGTGTACGATTTGTACTGTTTTACCTTTTGGAATAATCCACGGTGGCCTTAGAACCCTGTGGTTTCAACTACAAATCGGTGTTGTGTCTTCACTTTCCTGCAAGGGTTTTAAAGTGTATTTATCTGTATAAGGTGTATAAGTATTGATAAGGTGTACGCACTGCGGGTACTTTATACCGTCAGCGCTAGTTAAGGTTTAAGGTATAACATCGTTGCAGTACTTTGCTGCTAAGGGTTTAAAGTGTAATCATACCATTGCATTGTATCATTAACAAGGTTTAAAGGTTATCAATTGTGTGTGCGTGCGCTGTGTGTACTCTGTACACTCAGCGCGGTGTGTGTACGCCAAGTACGTACCACGTGCGGGACTCTGTACGCAAATAGCGTACAAAGTGCGTAGCACGTGTATTCAGTCTAGCGGCCATAGCGGCTCCACGGTAATAGTGTATCTAGAGGTATAGCTTTACGGTCTAAGATAATATCGACATTATCAATTGGGAGCTCGTCCGGTTCTTCCTGATACCCGCAGTCTAGCAGGTTTACGCAGACTTTATCAGCAAAGGGCGGAAAGGTATCCCCCGTAAGCCTTCTCTTGGTCGGTGGATACACTAGTGCTAATTAGATAAGCGTCTGCCCTGCATGGTTTGAAGGGATGCTGGAGGGATCCGTTAGGTAAGAACGCAAAAGCTATTTTAAAATCTGTAAATTTCTGTTTTGGCGCCAAATGCGCACACAACACACACATACACCTGTATTTTGTACTTTGCATATCTGCTCGCATTATTGCCATAAGCATTGATTACTAGATTCATTTTGACCTGTACTGAGAAAATTTCTTGCTATTTAGTTAAAATATAGAGTTAATAGTTAAGGAAGTAAGTGTAAGACGCACACGCAGCCTGGCCTAGTTGTAAAGGTTTATACAGTAGAAACTGTGTGTTGTGTTAAGTAAGTGATTATAGTTAAATATCGCTTACATTTATAGAAGTGTGGGATTTGTAGTACTGCGGACGCATGGCCTTTGTACACGTGTCTCGGACAGAGTACGGGACTGCGTACGCAACGTAAAGGTATACACACGTGGCGTGTTTACGCAACGTGCGTAAAAGTACGACCGCTAAATACAAATCACACAATAGCATTGTTTTAGTTTAGGCGCGAGACGGTAGCCACGCGATAATAGCACAAATTGATCAGTTTTCCAATAACTCTGGAACTAAGGCTGTTTTATCTGAATGAAAGTTAATTTTCTGTACAGAAAAACCAAAGTGTATATGAGTGAACGAGCGTGAGTGTGCAAACAATAAAGGTTTTGTGGACCCAGGGAATTTGGGATCCCGTAGGAGACCACACCAGGTGAGTGGACACTTGGTGGTGTGAGAGTGGCTTGCTCACGCTAACATTGATTAAGGTACAAAGGAGCAAAGTAGTAGATATCGCAGACCAACGGTCAGCGAAGGTATAGAGTACCGCAGACCAAAGGTCAGCGAGGTTTTTGTTTAGAGAGCGCAGCCCAGGTGGTTGGCGTAGAACCCATATAGGCCCGTTCAGATACGCTCCGGCTGAGGTTTCGCAGCCTGAAAAACGATTCCATTGGTCGCACGGCGGATATGTAACAGTTACCTATACACTGTGCGATTGGACCGCGCGTTCGTGTGTGCAATACTTAGCTCACCGCGATACCCTTTTACGAGTTTTGCGTAAAATCGCGGGATCATAAGCGATAGGTGTAGCACACGCAACGTGATTTGTGTAACAATTTTTTTGTTTTAAGGGAGTTTTCGCTGGTCACTCAGGAAATCTCCAACGACCAATATTTACTGGGAAGGGTAAGTCACTCCCACACATTTCCAGTAAATAGAGGTTACACAGGGGCCCTAGGTTGGGTACGTACTGGTGCTGACGACAGTGCTTAGGTGTATTGGCCAACGTGGGCGTGAGTGGGTGAGAGCACTCGTTGAACTTTCACCATTGCCTTATAATTGAGCATTTTGTTTTTTTGTAGGAATTAGCTGAGAAGGCAATACCTGCAAAAGATGGGGGCCAGTTGCTCAAGTAAGGGACGATCAACCAGGGTTCAGGTTGATATTCCGTGGCCCAAGGGGTCGGCGAGGTACATAATGTGTGAGAAATATGGATCACACGGAGAGGTTTTATGCAATGAATGGGAACGTATGACTGCGGAAGATAGGGAACCATTCCCTAAGGTAGGCAGTTTTAATCCAGAGGTGTTGCAGAATTTAAGGATTAGGATATGTCTGTTAAAATCCCGAAAAGAAAGGATCAGACACTCAAACTGTTTACATTTATGGCAACGAGAGAGAGATATGCAAAGGGGACTAGCTCACAAAGCCAGTTACAACCCTAGCAGGAAACTGATTGCAACTGCACCACACCACCGTATATTACAGGGGAGAAAGTGGCTACAGACAATGGCATACTAATATATGATAAGAATGAACTTGATAAATGTATTAATGCTAACCCGTGCAAGTTGTGTCCCATCTTAAACTTCCCTCAGGACTGCGACCAAGAAGATGAGCCCAGCACGATATCGGCACTCTCTCTAGCAGCCACCATACAAGACACACAAGTGGGCACAGCCCAACCAGTAAGAACAGTAGCAAAGGCCCCTAGCGGAGGGACAGGTGAGGTTGTGTCCACAGGTAAGTACGGTACAGTACATTATGCAGAGACAATTGCACCTCACATTGTAGAAGCAACTCAGAATGATGTAATTGAACTAAATCCTGTCAGGGTGATCGCAGTCCCCAATGGGAAGACTGACGCTCAGGGAATCACTCCCGTCAGGAACATTGCTATGCATTGTCCTTGGTCCCGGACAGAATTGAGGACAATTATGTCTGAATTTCCCGATCCCAGAAAGGAACTAGCCGCATGTCAGAGGTTTATCAGAGAATTAGGTAACGCCACCAAACCCACAAACAAGGATTGGTGGACAGTGCTACGGGTATGTTTGCCCTCCAATATTGACCCTGTGAAATTCATTGCTGATTGTAAATTAGATGCAGAAGTACCTCTCACTGATGAATACACTCAGGAGAATGTACGACAGATTAATCTGCAGTTAGGAGTATATTTTCCTACTGTTGTCAAGTGGAATAAAATCTTTTCCATAAGACAAAAAGAAGGTGAAACTGCTTCTGAATATTTCCATCGAGCACTGCAGGAAATGGCTAGATACACTGGGGTCGAGGACATTAAGGAAAATGTACATCATAGAGAGGAAGCTGTGTCAGTATTAATGGACGGCTTAAAAGAAACGTTGAGAACAAGGGTACAAACCACTCAACCTAACTGGAGAGGTATTTCGGGGGCTGCATTAAGAGAGTCCGCTATCGAGCACGATCGGAACATCATTAAGCACAGGGAGTCACAGGGGAATAAGCTGATGACAGTAAGTATAAAAGCCCTGACAATGAAGCCACATCAGCCAAAACCCCAGACCCCTGATGGTAAGTCGTATGTAGTAAAATGTTATAATTGCCAGAGGGAAGGACATTACGCACAGAACTGTAATTATAAAGGCACACATAACGTATATCGACCCTCTAGACCAGAACATGACTCACAGCATAACACACGTAATTGGGATCAGGGACCGCATAGGAGGAATTATGAGCCACACGCAGGGGAAACAAGGAGGTACTCACCTAGGAGGGACTGGCAGACCTCTGGAAATTCTCAGCTACCCCCCTCACATATTGTAGCTGCCAGCGTGCTGCGGGAGGGTCACAACATACAATAGGGGTTAGGCCACACCTGTAGTTTGCAGCCAGTGAACTTGATTGCTAGCCTTGGAAATTAACCCGAGGTTACAGTTGATGTAGCTGGTAGATCACTACCTTTCTTTGTAGATACAGGGGCGGCCAGGTCAGTGTTAAATTCAACGGTAGGTATGAAAACCACGGGTAAAACAATTTCAGCAATTGGGGTAACAGGAGTAGTGCAGCACTACCCTTTAAGTAGACCAGCGGAGATTACGATAGGGCCTTTGCAGACCAAGCACTCCTTTTTGCTAGCTACATCGGCTCTGACTAATCTACTTGGGAGAGATTTATTGTGTAAGATGAGGTGTGTCATATATTGTACTCCTGAGTGTGTCTTCTTAGATAAACCCGA
Source organism: Pseudophryne corroboree (assembly GCF_028390025.1). Lineage (NCBI taxonomy): Eukaryota > Metazoa > Chordata > Amphibia > Anura > Myobatrachidae > Pseudophryne > Pseudophryne corroboree. Next base: position 766,808,128 of record NC_086448.1, read on the forward strand.
GAATCACGTTCAGGAAGTGCAGGATATGTTAGACACCCCACAACGGTTAATGTCACACTCTGCTGTTATAGACAGGTGTCCATCCAAGGTAGAGGAAATGATCTCCCAGATACCGGAATCCCTCTGGACCAAAGATGAACAAGACACTGGATTGATGGCAAATGTAGCTCCTGTAGTAGTGCAAGTTAAAGATGGTAGGATAGCTCCAAAAATCCCACAGTATCCTCTGAAGCCAGAGGTGGAATTAGGAGTGTACCCAGTCATAGAGCACTTGCTACAACAGGGCATCCTAGTTAGGACGTCCAGCACGGCCAATAGTCCCCTCTTCTCTGTGAAAAAGAGTGGGGGGAGGGGTTACAGGCTAGTGCAGGATCTAAGGGGGATAAACAAGATAGTTGAGAGCCAATTCCCCGTAGTGCCAAATCCAGCTGTCATCCTCATGCAAATTCCCCCTACTGCAAAATTTTTCACTGTCATTGACCTCTGTTCTGCTTTCTTTTCGGTCCCTCTGCACCCTGACAGCCAATATTTGTTTGCATTTACATACAGGGGAGTACAGTACACCTGGACTCGCCTACCCCAAGGTTTCATTGACAGCCCAAGTATTTTCTCCCAGGCTTTGCATGACTGTTTACAATCCTTTCAACCTGAGAGCGGATCAGTATTAATACAGTATGTAGATGACTTACTGCTGTGTTCAGATTCACTCGAGTCGTCCTTGAAAGACACGAAACAGCTTCTGTGTCACCTTTCTAATACAGGACACAAGGTTTCAAAGGATAAGTTACAGTTGTGCCAGACCAAAGTAAAATATTTGGGACATTGCTTGACACAAGGACTTAGACACCTCACCGCTGATAGAATACAGGCGATTCGCGACATGACTCTGCCACAAACCCAGCAGCAGATCCGCACTTTCCTTGGAATGTGTGGGCACTGCCGAAACTGGATCCCAGGGTTCTCCATACTGGCTTTACCTTTGCAGGAAATGGTCTCCTCGAACAAACCAGATCGGATCTCTCACACAGATGAGTCCGAACTGGCATTTGAGAGACTTAAACAATGCCTATCACAGGCACCTGCATTAGGCATGCCAGATTATGGGAAACCTTTTGAGTTATACGGTACGGAAAGTGCTGGGTGTGCGGCAGGTGTCCTAACCCAGAGACATGGTGATGCCAGCAGGCCGGTAGCTTACTACAGTGCACAGTTGGACACTGCAGCACGGTCTCTCCCCACATGCTTGCGAAGTGTTGCAGCGATAGCATTGCTAGTGAGTTAAAGTGAAGATGTAGTGTTGGGACACAACCTGACCATCCATACACCTCATGCAGTATCAGCCTTACTGAACTCTGCCCAAACCAGACATGTCTCATCAGCACGGTTTACAAGGTGGGAATTAGCACTAATGGCACCTGTAAACATCACCATAAAGAGATGCAGCGCACTAAATCCTGCAACTTATCTCCCAGGTGTGCCTGGACAGGCACTAAGGGTGGAGGATGACAGTGATGGTGAAGGAGGATTTAGTACAGACACTGACACACATGATTGTATGGAATATCTGAACCAAACTTTCACTGCAAGACCCGACATTAGTGACAACCCACTGGAAGGCGTAGATTTTACTTTTTACACTGACGGTAGTTGCCACAGACAGATGGACTCGGGAGACTTGTGTACTGGATACGCAGTCATAGATGACAAAGGTATCATAGAAGCTTAACCCCTGGGCCCACCGCACTCAGCAGTTGCTGAGCTCGTCGCCCTAACCAGAGCATGCGAATTGGCTAAGGGTAAGTCAGCCAATATAAATACAGATTCTAGGTATGCCGATGGAGTAGTGCATGATTTCGGGGCCCTATGGCGCCTCAGAAATTTCATGACGGCAGCTGGCACACCTGTAGCGCATGCATCCCATATAAAAAGGCTTCTAACAGCGATACAGGAACCTGACAGAGTGGCTGTTATCAAGTGCAAAGCCCACACTTACAGTCAAGACCCAGTGTCACTTGGTATCAGCTGGGCAGACGAAGCTGCTAAATCAGCAGCCAGCACCCCCATACAGACAGATATCACACAACTGATGGTATTCAATACCGTCAACACACAAAAATTAAGTGAAATGCAAAATGTGTGTTCTCCACAGGAAAAGGCAGTCTGGAGGTCAAAAGGATATGGCCAGGAGTCCTCAGGACTCTGGACAGATGGACAGGGTAAGCCAGTAGCCCCCAGAGCATATCTTCCAAGCTTAGCTGAGGCGGCACACGGTCTGACTCATCTGGGCAAAGAGGGTATGTGTAAGCTGGTGAGAGCCTACTGGTGTGCGCCAGGATTCTCTTCTCATGCGGGTAAGAGAGCAATGACATGTCTTATCTGCCTGAGGAAGAATATTGGAAAGTCAATACCAACAGAACCATCCCATATCCCGCCAACAGACGGCCCTTTTCAGGTAATACAAATTGATTTCATACAGTAACCACCCTGCAGAAATTTAAAATATGTGTTAGTTTGTATTGACGTGTTTTCAAATTGGGTAGAAGCGTTCCCTGCTGCCCCAAATACTGCTACGTTCACTGCAAAGAAAATTGTGCAGGAATTTGTGTGCAGATATGGTATCCCTAGGATAATTGAAAGCGATAGGGGTACCCATTTTACAGGTGAAGTCTTTCAGGTTATGTGCAAACTGATGGGAATTAATAGTAAGCTGCATACTCCGTACCGCCCACAGGCGAATGTGCAAGTGGAAAGAGTAAACAGCACTATTAAGAACAAGTTGAGCAAAGTGATGGCTGAAACTGGATTGTTATGGCCAGAAGCTTTGCCACTTGTATTGTACAGCATCAGAACCACTCCCAGGTCCCCCCTTAACCTATCACCCTTTGAGATTCTTTTTGGTCGACAACCCCATGTAATGATTGACCCCCAGGATGATTTGAAATGCAATAATGAGGTGACTGTAAAATATATGGTTAAGATGAGCCAGCAGTTGAGGAATTAAAACAGAAATCTAAAGCTGGTGATTCCTGACCTACCAAACAGTAATTGTCATGACATTGAACCTGGGGATTATGTAATGATTCGAAATTTTCTACGCTCAGGTTGCCTCATTGGCAGGTGGGAAGGACCGTACCAAGTCTTACTAACTAGCACGACAGCATTAAAGGTTGCCGAGAGAGAGACTTGGGTCCACTCGTCCCACTGTAAGAAGGACGCTGACCCAGAGAGAGCCCGTGACAAAGAGCAGAGTGTAGAGGAAATTGTATCACTGGAGTGCCTGTTCTGGGAAGGTTGAGAGGCAGGACTATTGTCACGGCACCTGAGCACGGAGAACTACAAGACCAGAGGCGGTTGTCGCGCCAAATTTCTTTTTCCTTTTTATTATTTTCTCCATCTCCCATTACCCTCCTTTCCCCCTTCCTTGCTCCTTTTTCTCTCCCCTTAACAAGATGGACTTACCCCAAGAGACTGCATTCCGGGTTTTCCTGTTGACCCTGTTGTTGACCAGAACAGTCTGTTTCGGTGAGAGTACCAGAGAGGTCGAGAAAGGATCTGGAATGGGTTCTGATGACAAGGACGAAGTTGTAGAATTCCAAGAGCAACACATCCACGGAGCAAAGGCGAGTATCAGAAAACGATCTGGTAGTCAAGAAACTAGGAGGAACTGTGAAGGGTTATTGGCTGAGGAAAATTGTATTTGTAGAAACTGTGAAAACATAGTTGAGGACGGGTGCATCCAGAGATGTCAGTCCAGCCTTAATACCAACATGGACCATCATCCATTGAGTGATTATCACTCATTAGTGGGTAATGTTTTAAACCAGACAGAATGCTGGGTGTGCTCACAAGTACCTCAAGGTCAGAGCAAGTCAGGACTAGTACCGTATCCTTTAACAATAGATGAGGTACTTGAATTACGGGGTGGGAGACCGGTGGACAAGAAATTTTATATTTCTAGGCCCCCTAGTTTGAAGCTCCACCAATATCACGTGGATAGATCCTTAGTATGTTTCAACATTTCCAATTCCCGAAAGCCGGGAAATTGGGAAGTGACATGGAATAACCAAACCATGGCATTTTCACACAGAGCCGACAGAGTACCCGTAGACAGTACACTGAACTTATACGCCAAATAACCGACGGTTGAAGGTATTTTCGCCGTTTTTCGGTATAGGTATACTCTAGGAAGTAGGACCATGCGGGTTGGAGAAGTATCACCAGGGTACTGTGCGCATATCATACAGCCTGATACGTGTACTGAACAGATGAGAGATAGGGATAGGATTTTTCACTTGGAAGGTTTGCAATACGGTAATGTCATATTCTGTCCCATATGTTCGCCCCTATTATGCATATTTCATATGCGGGAGGAAGGCGTATAAGTTGCTTGCCCCAAACTCAGAGGGATTGTGTTACATTGGAAGAGTGTTGCCAGAAGTTATGACCATAACCCATAATAAGATGAAAGACGTTCACCGCAATGCTCAAGCTCCTTACACTCATACTCACTATGAACACATCGTTAAGAGACACCTTATAGATAGGACAGAGCACGCAACCTCTGATTTGATCCACGAATCCACCGGGATTCAATTCCTTCTCGCGTTAGACATCACCCGTACCGCCAGAGGAATTATAAATTATAGGTATATTCACGCGCTAGCGAACCTAATAGATAATATCACCGAGATGTATGATGACACCTTCAGGTATACAGGGAGGGAGTTGCAAGCTTACAAAACGGAACTGATCCAGCACAGGATCGTTCTAAATTATATCACAGCGGTGACAGGCGGATACTGTATCACCTTGGCAACTCAGTATGGTGTGAAGTGCTGCACGTACGTTACAAACAGCACTGATGACCCAACCGAGGTCATAGATCAAAAGATGGACGATATCTTGCAATTGAAGTGGGAGTTCCGGAGGAGACACAACCTTACCCTTACTGCTGTGAGTAATGAACTGACCGGCTGGGTCTCATGGTTGAACCCAGGCAATTGGTTCTCAGGTTTAGGAGAATGGGCTCAAAATGTTATTGTGAGTGTAGGAAAGTTTCTCCTTTGCATCCTGGGAGTTATCATAATGATTGGTTTGATATTTAGGTGTGTTCGAATTTTAACGCGGCGCAAGCGTGGTACCAAAGTGATGAGTTTGAGGAGCGGGGGCATTGGTACAGCAACTGATTTAATTTATGACCCATCAATAGAGACAATGGGGTATATTTACTAACATTCGTAATTCTCCCGATTTGGTGGGAGAATAATCACGAATGACATCGAAAGTGTAAAACTGCAACTTTTTGAATTTATTACGACTAATTTACTAAGCTGCCGTATTCTGCATTTTCGGGTTTTCCGATGTCGATGTCATTCGTGTTTTTTTTTAGTTTTTTACGGCAGTGATTAGCAAAACACTGCCGACTTTTTCTAAATGAATCTCGGCCGGATCTGTGTGATCCGTGCTGGGGTTCATTTTTTTTTAAATAAGCACTGTAAAACTGTAAAAAAAAATGGCGTGGGGTCCCCCCTCCTAAGCATAACCAGCCTCGGGCTCTTTGAGCCGATCCTGGTTGCAGAAATATGGGGGGAAAAATGACAGGGGTTCCCCCATATTTAAGCAACCAGCATCGGGCTCTGCGCCTGGTCCTGGTTCCAAAAATACGGGGGACAAAAAGCGTAGGGGTCCCCCGTATTTTTAAAACCAGCACCGGGCTCCACTAGCTGGACAGATAATGCCACAGCCGGGGGTCACTTTTATACAGTGCCCTGCGGCCGTGGCATCAAATATCCAACTAGTCACCCCTGGCTGGGGTACCCTGGGGGAGTGGGGACCCCTTCAATCAAGGGGTCCCCCCCCCAGCCATCCAAGGGCCAGGGGTGAAGCCCGAGGCTGTCCCCCCCATCCAATGGGCTGCGGATGGGGAGCTGATAGCCTTTGTGAAAAGTGTTTGATATTGTTTTTAGTAGCAGTACTACAAGGCCCAGCAAGCCTCCCCCGCAAGCTGGTACTTGGAGAACCACAAGTACCAGCATGCGGCGGAAAAACGGGCCCGCTGGTACCTGTAGTACTACTACTAAAAAAATACCCAAAAAAAGACAATACACACACACCTTGAAAGTAAAGTTTTATTACATCCATCCACACAAACATACATACATACATACTTACCTTATGTTCACACGAGGGTCGGTCCTCTTCTCCAGTAGAATCCATGGGGTACCTGTTGAATAAATTATACTCACCAGATCCAGGGTACCAGGCTCCTCGGATAATCCTTTTGTAATCCACGTACTTGATTAAAAAAATAAAACGGAGACCCGAGCCACGCACTGAAAGGGGACCCATGTTTTCCCATGGGCCCCCTTTCCCCGAATGCCAGAAACCCACTCTGACTGATGTCTAAGTGGGTTTCTTCAGCCAATCAGGGAGCGCCACGTTGTAGCACCCTCCTGATCGGCTGTGTGCTCCTGTACTGTCTGACAGGCGGCACACGGCAGTGTTACAATGTAGCGCCTATGCGCTCCATTGTAACCAATGGTGGGAACTTTCTGCTCAGCGGTTGACCGAAAGTGACCTCACCGCTGACCTGAAAGTTCCCACCATTGGTTACAATGGAGCGCATAGGCGCTACATTGTAACACTGCCGTGTGCCGCCTGTCAGACAGTACAGGAGCACACAGCCGATCAGAAGGGTCAGATAAAGGTTGGAAGGTGATGTCTAGTATCCAGCTGTAGGGTATTTTGAGGGTAACATTCCGGTGTTGGTTAGAGAAAGATCGCATGTTCCAGCGTATAGTTATGTGCAAAAGTAGAATATAGATATTAACTGTATTTACTGTATATTATGTATGCGGCGGGAATCCAGAGGATACCACCCACAAGAGCAGTTGGGGAAAGACATCGCCCATCTATTCAAATCAACCTATGACCTCTTCTGTAATGAAAAGACACATCTCTGTGTCCAATGGACAATGAGATTACAGTGACCATTGTATTGTGTATGTAAGTTGTGTATAAAAAGACCGTTGTTGCCTGGCCGGTCAGAAGACTCTGAACGCTTTCTATCTGACTAGCGGAGGACCGGCCGGGTTGCGCTTGCGAACATTCTCACGTATGTACATTCTCTGTAGCCATTATTCTGTTTAGATTTATCTTGTTATCCTGTAGTGTATGATTTGTACTATTTTACCTTTTGGAATAATCCACGGTGGCCTTAGAACCCTGTGGTTTCAACTAGAGATGAGCGGGTTCGGTTTCTCTGAATCCGAACCCGCCAGAACTTCATGGTTTTTTTCACGGATCCGAGCAGACTCGGATCCTCCCGCCTTGCTCGGTTAACCCGAGCGCGCCCGAACGTCATCATGACGCTGTCGGATTCTCGCGAGACTCGGATTCTATATAAGGAGCCGCGCGTCGCCGCCATTTTCACACGTGCATTGAGATTGATAGGGAGAGGACGTGGCTGGCGTCCTCTCCATTTAGATTAGGGTTGAGAGAGAGAGAGAGAGATTGACCTGAGGCTGTGATACTGTAGAAGAGAGTGCAGAGTTTAGTGACTGACGACCACAGTGACCACCAGACAGTGCAGTTGTTTGTTTTATTTAATATATCCGTTCTCTGCCTGAAAAAAACGATACACACAGTGACTCAGTCACATACCATATCTGTGTGCACTGCTCAGCCCAGTGTGCTGCATCAATGTATATATATATCTGACTGTGCTCAGCTCACACAGCTTATAATTGTGGGGGAGACTGGGGAGCACTGCAGTGCCAGTTATAGGTTATAGCAGGAGCCAGGAGTACATAATATTATATTAAAATTAAACAGTGCACACTTTTGCTGCAGGAGTGCCACTGCCAGTGTGACTAGTGACCAGTGACCTGACCACCAGTATATATAATATTAGTAGTATACTATCTCTTTATCAACCAGTCTATATTAGCAGCAGACACAGTACAGTGCGGTAGTTCACGGCTGTGGCTACCTCTGTGTCGGCACTCGGCAGCCCGTCCATAATTGTATATACCACCTAACCGTGGTTTTTTTTTCTTTCTTTATAGTCATACTAGTTACGAGTATACTATCTCTTTATCAACCAGTCTATATTAGCAGCAGACACAGTACAGTGCGGTAGTTCACGGCTGTGGCTACCTCTGTGTCGGCACTCGGCAGCCCGTCCATAATTGTATATACCACCTAACCGTGGTTTTTTTTTTTTCTTTATACATACATACTAGTTACGAGTATACTATCTCTTTATCAACCAGTCTATATTAGCAGCAGACACAGTACAGTGCGGTAGTTCACGGCTGTGGCTACCTCTGTGTCGGCACTCGGCAGCCCGTCCATAATTGTATATACCACCTAACCGTGGTTTTTTTTTCTTTCTTTATACATACATACTAGTTACGAGTATACTATCTCTTTATCAACCAGTCTATATATTAGCAGCAGACACAGTACAGTGCGGTAGTTCACGGCTGTGGCTACCTCTGTGTCGGCACTCGGCAGCCCGTCCATAATTGTATATACCACCTAACCGTGGTTTTTTTTTCTTTCTTTATACATACATACTAGTTACGAGTATACTATCTCTTTATCAACCAGTCTATATATTAGCAGCAGACACAGTACAGTGCGGTAGTTCACGGCTGTGGCTACCTCTGTGTCGGCACTCGGCAGCCCGTCCATAATTGTATATACCACCTAACCGTGGTTTTTTTTTCTTTCTTTATACATACATACTAGTTACGAGTATACTATCTCTTTATCAACCAGTCTATATTAGCAGCAGACACAGTACAGTGCGGTAGTTCACGGCTGTGGCTACCTCTGTGTCGGCACTCGGCAGCCCGTCCATAATTGTATATACCACCTAACCGTGGTTTTTTTTTTCTTTCTTTATACATACATACTAGTTACGAGTATACTATCTCTTTATCAACCAGTCTATATATTAGCAGCAGACACAGTACAGTGCGGTAGTTCACGGCTGTGACTACCTCTGTGTCGGCACTCGGCAGCCCGTCCATAATTGTATATACCACCTAACCGTGGTTTTTTTTTCTTTCTTTATAGTCATACTAGTTACGAGTATACTATCTCTTTATCAACCAGTCTATATTAGCAGCAGACACAGTACAGTGCGGTAGTTCACGGCTGTGGCTACCTCTGTGTCGGCACTCGGCAGCCCGTCCATAATTGTATATACCACCTAACCGTGGTTTTTTTTCTTTCTTTATACATACATACTAGTTACGAGTATACTATCTCTTTATCAACCAGTCTATATTAGCAGCAGACACAGTACAGTGCGGTAGTTCACGGCTGTGGCTACCTCTGTGTCGGCACTCGGCAGCCCGTCCATAATTGTATATACCACCTAACCGTGGTTTTTTTTTCTTTCTTTATAGTCATACTAGTTACGAGTATACTATCTCTTTATCAACCAGTCTATATTAGCAGCAGACACAGTACAGTGCGGTAGTTCACGGCTGTGGCTACCTCTGTGTCGGCACTCGGCAGCCCGTCCATAATTGTATATACCACCTAACCGTGGTTTTTTTTTCTTTCTTTATACATACATACTAGTTACGAGTATACTATCTCTTTATCAACCAGTCTATATATTAGCAGCAGACACAGTACAGTGCGGTAGTTCACGGCTGTGGCTACCTCTGTGTCGGCACTCGGCAGCCCGTCCATAATTGTATATACCACCTAACCGTGGTTTTTTTTTTCTTTCTTTATAGTCATACTAGTTACGAGTATACTATCTCTTTATCAACCAGTCTATATTAGCAGCAGACACAGTACAGTGCGGTAGTTCACGGCTGTGGCTACCTCTGTGTCGGCACTCGGCAGCCCGTCCATAATTGTATATACCACCTAACCGTGGTTTTTTTTTCTTTCTTTATACATACATACTAGTTACGAGTATACTATCTCTTTATCAACCAGTCTATATTAGCAGCAGACACAGTACAGTGCGGTAGTTCACGGCTGTGGCTACCTCTGTGTCGGCACTCGGCAGCCCGTCCATAATTGTATATACCACCTAACCGTGGTTTTTTTTTCTTTCTTTATAGTCATACTAGTTACGAGTATACTATCTCTTTATCAACCAGTCTATATTAGCAGCAGACACAGTACAGTGCGGTAGTTCACGGCTGTGGCTACCTCTGTGTCGGCACTCGGCAGCCCGTCCATAATTGTATATACCACCTAACCGTGGTTTTTTTTTCTTTCTTTATACATACATACTAGTTACGAGTATACTATCTCTTTATCAACCAGTCTATATATTAGCAGCAGACACAGTACAGTGCGTAAGTTCACGGCTGTGGCTACCTCTGTGTCGGCACTCGGCAGCCCGTCCATAATTGTATACTAGTATCCAATCCATCCATCTCCATTGTTTACCTGAGGTGCCTTTTAGTTGTGCCTATTAAAATATGGAGAACAAAAATGTTGAGGTTCCAAAATTAGGGAAAGATCAAGATCCACTTCCACCTCGTGCTGAAGCTGCTGCCACTAGTCATGGCCGAGACGATGAAATGCCAGCAACGTCGTCTGCCAAGGCCGATGCCCAATGTCATAGTACAGAGCATGTCAAATCCAAAACACCAAATATCAGTAAAAAAAGGACTCCAAAACCTAAAATAAAATTGTCGGAGGAGAAGCGTAAACTTGCCAATATGCCATTTACCACACGGAGTGGCAAGGAACGGCTGAGGCCCTGGCCTATGTTCATGGCTAGTGGTTCAGCTTCACATGAGGATGGAAGCACTCAGCCTCTCGCTAGAAAAATGAAAAGACTAAAGCTGGCAAAAGCAGTAGCACCGCAAAGAACTGTGCGTTCTTCGAAATCCCAAATCCACAAGGAGAGTCCGACTCCAATTGTGTCGGTTGCGATGCCTGACCTTCCCAACACTGGACGTGAAGAGCATGCGCCTTCCACCATTTGCACGCCCCCTGCAAGTGATGGAAGGAGCACCCGCAGTCCAGTTCCTGATAGTCAGATTGAAGATGTCAGTGTTGAAGTACACCAGGATGAGGAGGATATGGGTGTTGCTGGCGCTGGGGAGGAAATTGACCAGGAGGATTCTGATGGTGAGGTGGTTTGTTTAAGTCAGGCACCCGGGGAGACACCTGTTGTCCGTGGTAGGAATATGGCCGTTGACATGCCTGGTGAAAATACCAAAAAAATCAGCTCTTCGGTGTGGAAGTATTTCACCAGAAATGCGGACAACAGGTGTCAAGCCGTGTGTTCCCTTTGTCAAGCTGTAATAAGTAGGGGTAAGGACGTTAACCACCTCGGAACATCCTCCCTTATACGTCACCTGCAGCGCATTCATAATAAGTCAGTGACAAGTTAAAAAACTTTGGGTGACAGCGGAAGCAGTCCACTGACCGGTAAATCCCTTCCTCTTGTAACCAAGCTCACGCAAACCACCCCACCAACTCCCTCAGTGTCAATTTCCTCCTTCCCCAGGAATGCCAATAGTCCTGCAGGCAATGTCACTGGCAATTCTGACGAGTCCTCTCCTGCCTGGGATTCCTCCGATGCATCCTTGCGTGTAACGCCTACTGCTGCTGGCGCTGCTGTTGTTGCTGCTGGGAGTCGATGGTCATCCCAGAGGGGAAGTCGTAAGCCCACTTGTACTACTTCCAGTAAGCAATTGACTGTTCAACAGTCCTTTGCGAGGAAGATGAAATATCACAGCAGTCATCCTGCTGCAAAGCGGATAACTGAGGCCTTGACAACTATGTTGGTGTTAGACGTGCGTCCGGTATCCGCCGTTAGTTCACAGGGAACTAGACAATTTATTGAGGCAGTGTGCCCCCGTTACCAAATACCATCTAGGTTCCACTTCTCTAGGCAGGCGATACCGAGAATGTACACGGACGTCAGAAAAAGACTCACCAGTGTCCTAAAAAATGCAGTTGTACCCAATGTCCACTTAACCACGGACATGTGGACAAGTGGAGCAGGGCAGGGTCAGGACTATATGACTGTGACAGCCCACTGGGTAGATGTATGGACTCCCGCCGCAAGAACAGCAGCGGCGGCACCAGTAGCAGCATCTCGCAAACGCCAACTCTTTCCTAGGCAGGCTACGCTTTGTATCACCGCTTTCCAGAATACGCACACAGCTGAAAACCTCTTACGGCAACTGAGGAAGATCATCGCGGAATGGCTTACCCCAATTGGACTCTCCTGTGGATTTGTGGCATCGGACAACGCCAGCAATATTGTGTGTGCATTAAATATGGGCAAATTCCAGCACGTCCCATGTTTTGCACATACCTTGAATTTGGTGGTGCAGAATTTTTTAAAAAACGACAGGGGCGTGCAAGAGATGCTGTCGGTGGCCAGAAGAATTGCGGGACACTTTCGGCGTACAGGCACCACGTACAGAAGACTGGAGCACCACCAAAAACTACTGAACCTGCCCTGCCATCATCTGAAGCAAGAAGTGGTAACGAGGTGGAATTCAACCCTCTATATGCTTCAGAGGTTGGAGGAGCAGCAAAAGGCCATTCAAGCCTATACAATTGAGCACGATATAGTAGGTGGAATGCACCTGTCTCAAGCGCAGTGGAGAATGATTTCAACGTTGTGCAAGGTTCTGATGCCCTTTGAACTTGCCACACGTGAAGTCAGTTCAGACACTGCCAGCCTGAGTCAGGTCATTCCCCTCATCAGGCTTTTGCAGAAGAAGCTGGAGACATTGAAGGAGGAGCTAACACGGAGCGATTCCGCTAGGCATGTGGGACTTGTGGATGGAGCCCTTAATTCGCTTAACAAGGATTCACGGGTGGTCAATCTGTTGAAATCAGAGCACTACATTTTGGCCACCGTGCTCGATCCTAGATTTAAAGCCTACCTTGGATCTCTCTTTCCGGCAGACACAAGTCTGCTGGGGTTGAAAGACCTGCTGGTGACAAAATTGTCAAGTCAAGCGGAACGCGACCTGTCAACATCTCCTCCTTCACATTCTCCCGCAACTGGGGGTGCGAGGAAAAGGCTCAGAATTCCGAGCCCACCCGCTGGCGGTGATGCAGGGCAGTCTGGAGCGACTGCTGATGCTGACATCTGGTCCGGACTGAAGGACCTGACAACGATTACGGACATGTCGTCTACTGTCACTGCATATGATTCTCTCAACATTGATAGAATGGTGGAGGATTATATGAGTGACCGCATCCAAGTAGGCACGTCACACAGTCCGTACTTATACTGGCAGGAAAAAGAGGCAATTTGGAGGCCCTTGCACAAACTGGCTTTATTCTACCTAAGTTGCCCTCCCACAAGTGTGTACTCCGAAAGAGTGTTTAGTGCCGCCGCTCACCTTGTCAGCAATCGGCGTACGAGGTTACATCCAGAAAATGTGGAGAAGATGATGTTCATTAAAATGAATTATAATCAATTCCTCCGCGGAGACATTGACCAGCAGCAATTGCCTCCACAAAGTACACAGGGAGCTGAGATGGTGGATTCCAGTGGGGAGGAATTGATAATCTGTGAGGAGGGGGATGTACACGGTGATATATCGGAGGGTGATGATGAGGTGGACATCTTGCCTCTGTAGAGCCAGTTTGTGCAAGGAGAGATTAATTGCTTCTTTTTTGGGGGGGGTCCAAACCAACCCGTCATATCAGTCACAGTCGTGTGGCAGACCCTGTCACTGAAATGATGGGTTGGTTAAAGTGTGCATGTCCTGTTTTGTTTATACAACATAAGGGTGGGAGGGCCCAAGGACAATTCCATCTTGCACCTCTTTTTTCTTTTCTTTTTCTTTGCGTCATGTGCTGTTTGGGGAGGGTTTTTTGGAAGGGCCATCCTGCGTGACACTGCAGTGCCACTCCTAGATGGGCCCGGTGTTTGTGTCGGCCACTAGGGTCGCTAGTCTTACTCACACAGTCAGCTACCTCATTGCGCCTCTTTTTTTCTTTGCGTCATGTGCTGTTTGGGGAGGGTTTTTTGGAAGGGACATCCTGCGTGACACTGCAGTGCCACTCCTAGATGGGCCCGGTGTTTGTGTCGGCCACTAGGGTCGCTAGTCTTACTCACACAGTCAGCTACCTCATTGCGCCTCTTTTTTTCTTTGCGTCATGTGCTGTTTGGGGAGTATTTTTTTGAAGGGCCATCCTGCGTGACACTGCAGTGCCACTCCTAGATGGGCCAGGTGTTTGTGTCAGCCACTTGGGTCGCTTATCTTAGTCACACAGCGACCTCGGTGCAAATTTTAGGACTAAAAATAATATTGTGAGGTGTGAGGTGTTCAGAATAGACTGAAAATGAGTATAAATTATGGTTATTGAGGTTAATAATACTATGGGATCAAAATGACCGCAAATTCAATGATTTAAGCTGTTTTTTAGTGTTTTTTGAAAAAAACACCCGAATCCAAAACACACCCGAATCCGACAAAAAAAATTCGGTGAGGTTTTGCCAAAACGCGGTCGAACCCAAAACACGGCCGCGGAACCGAACCCAAAACCAAAACACAAAACCCGAAAAATTTCAGGCGCTCATCTCTAGTTTCAACTACAAATCGGTGTTGTGTCTTCACTTTCCTGCAAGGGTTTTAAAGTGTATTTATCTGTATAAGGTGTATAAGTATTGATAAGGTGTACGCACTGTGGGTACTTTATACCGTCAGCGCTAGTTAAGGTTTAAGGTATAACATCGTTGCAGTACTTTGCTGCTAAGGGTTTAAAGTGTAATCATATCATTGCATTGTATCATTAACAAGGTTTAAAGGTTATCAATTGTGTGTGCGTGCACTGTGTGTACTCTGTACACTCAGCGCGGTGTGTGTACGCCAAGTACGTACCACGTGCGGGACTCTGTACGCAAATAGCGTACAAAGTACGTAGCACGTGTATTCAGTCTAGCGGCCATAGCGGCTCCACGGTAATAGTGTATCTAGAGGTATAGCTTTACGGTCTAAGATAATATCGACATTATCACGTTCCTCCGACCTCCCCTCTGAGGCCAAAATGGGGCTCCTTTGGGCATCGGTTGGAGCCTGGGGACCGGGCTTGGCCCGGCTCCCTCTCACCTGGTGCAGCGCCCCCCTGTGGAAGATGGGGGAAGTGCAGTCCCACCGGGACTTCCAGTCTTTCGTTCCTCCGATCTCCCCTCCGAGGCCGAAATGGGGCTCCTCCGGGCATTGGTTGGAGCCTGCGGACCGGGCTTGGCCTGGCTCCCTATTCCTGGGAACAGCGCCCCCAGTGTGCTGAACTGGGTACTGCAATTTGTGGAAGTCATGCTGATGAGTGTGTATGGCTGAACCCTCAGGCTGGGAGTGGTTCCAAGAGCCTGGGGAAAATAGGAGAGTGTACTGCAAAAGTGTCGCGCGCATCACCTGTCCTGCTACGTCCAAGAGAACCCAGCTGAGAGATTCACAGGATGAAAACAGAGTCCAGCCGGGAAAAGATGGGTACTCGATAGAAGGTCCTCTTTTCTTTGTCCTGCAAACCCAATCGATGTGGCTCCCTGCGCCCCGGCGGGGAGGGCCATTCGCTTGGCCGGAACCCAGGGGTCCCGGCCAGCTCCAGGCGAACAAGGCCCTCCTTCTGCCCACGGCGTGCCTGGAAACCCTCCACTGTAAGGGTTTACTAGTCCCCAAATGTCCGCCCAGTGCTCTTGGCCAGAGCTGGGTGGGCCTTGTTTCTGACTCCAGTCAGTATGGTCTGCTCTATCAGCCCAGCAGGTGCCTGATAACACCAGGGGTGCTGGGGAAGTGTCCCCATCACCTAGCAAAGCTCACCATTGGACCCTGGTGGAGCACATGATTTCCTGGGGACTGCACAAGTGCCACCATGAACCAATGATGCGGTCTGTCAATGGCCGCAGGTGGCTGCACGGAAGGGTTCAGCTGTGGGGCCCTGCGGAGAGAAGAGCCAGACAGGATGGAGGTAGAGTGAGATAGAAAGTGTGGGAGAAAGGGGAGTCTTGTATGGCGTGAGAGAGAAGCACAGGCTCTGAGCAAAGCTGGCTGGAATCTGTCAGTAGAAAAAGGGAGAGTGGGAGGCCTCTTTGGAGGGATCCAGTGGAAGCTGCACACTGAGTGGGCCTGGGACTACCCATGTATTATTGACGGTATCCCGGAGAGTGGCACAGCCCTTTACGATATGAACCTTTTACACCCTTTCACCCCCCCGGGACAAGATGAAACCAGTCAGGTGTAGATCGGGATGTGGTGGGTTGGGGGCAGCGGGGTTCCCTGGGGGCGGACGGCTCACCCTCGCCTCGACCGGCGGGGATCTGGGTCGGGAGGCCTGAGGTGACCTTTTTAAATCGCTGCTTACCCAAACTGTCCCCCAGGGCGGCTTGCACTGGTTTCCTAGTGAATGGGTTCTCGGGTGAGGAGAAAAATGTGAGATCGAGTGGGTGCTGTCCCCCTTTATCTGGGGTTGTTCAATGTGCACTGGCGCCTGGGCACCACGCAGAGCGGGCCCCACTGTCCATCTGAACTTCTCACTTGGCCTGCACTGATGGCCATCCACCGGGCCTACTCCTCTTGCTGGTGCCTGCTTGGTGTGTGGCTCCTTCTTCTCTGTGGGGTTTCCTGCTGCTTTCGAGATGGCGGCTGGCTCACCCCCTGTCACTGCTGGCTACCGAGAGCTACCTTGTTGATCCTGCCAGTAGCCTTCTGCATCAACGCAGAATCTGGAGGGCTGCTGTAACCCAAAATGCTTGCCCTCAGCTGAGTGGCACAGCTGGGGGTTGTCGCGGGAGGTTTTCAGGTCCCCCTCCATTGTGGAGGGGGGGTGATAACCACCCTCGTCCCCCCTTAGGCGGTGGGGGTGCGGGACAGGCTCTGCAGGGTGGTGATGTTGGCCAGAGGAGTCACCTCCACCGGCTGCTCCTCCGCCCTGTCTGCAGCCTCCCCCCCGCATCACCGCAGGATCCGGAGGGCTGCCGGATTCCCCAATGCTTGCTGGCGGCCGAGCGGCACGGGTCGGGGATGGATTGAGGATGTCTGCCCCCCCTCCTTCCCGGAGGGAGGGAGGTAACAGCCACCCTCGTCCACCTTAGACGGCGGGGTGTGGGACAGGGTCTGCAGGGCGGTGATGTCGGCCGGAGGGGTCACCTCCACCGGTCGCTGCTCCGCCCTGTCTGGAGCCTCCCCCCGCATCACCGCAGGATCCGGAGGGCTGCCGGATTCCCCAATGCTTGCTGGTGGCCCAGTGGCACGGGTCGGGGATGGATTGAGGATGTCTGCCCCCCCTCCATCCCGGAGGGGGGGAGGTGACAGCCACCCTCGTCCACCTTAGGCGGCGGGGTGCGGGACAGGCTCCACAGGGCGGTGATGTCGGCCGGAGGGGTCACCTCCACCGGTCGCTGCTCTGCCCTGTCTGCAGCCTCCCCCCGCATCACCGCAGGATCCGGAGGGCTGCCAGATTCCCCAATGCTTGCTGGCGGCTGAGTGGCACGGGTCGGGGATGGATTGAGGATGTCTGCCCCCCCTCCATCCCGGAGGGGGGGAGGTGACAGCCACCCTCGTCCACCTTAGGCGGCGGGGTGCGGGGCAGGCTCTGCAGGGCGGTGATGTCGGCCGGAGGGGTCAATTCCACTGGTCACTGCTCCGCCCGTCTGCAGCCCCCCCCCCCCCGCATCACCGCAGGATCCAGAGGGCTGCCGGATTCCCCAATGCTTGCTGGCAGCCGAGCGGCACGGGTCGGGGAGGGATTGAGGATGTCTGCCCCCCTCCAACCCGGAGGGGGGAGGTGACAGCCACCCTCATCCACCTTAGGCGGAGGGGTGCGGGACAGGCTCCACAGGGCGGTGATGTCGGCCGGAGGGGTATCCTCAACTGGCCATTGCACTGCCTGCAGTCTCCCCCCGCATCACTGCAGGATCCGGAGGGCTGCTGGATTCCCCGATGCTTGCTCGAGGCTGACTGAGCGGTATGGCTGGGGGCTGTCGCGGGAGGTTGTCAGTTCCTATTCCATCTCGGAGGTGGGGTGATAACCATCCTCGTCCCCCCTTAGGCGGCGGGGGTGCGGGACAGGCTCTGCAGAGCGGTGATGTCGGCCAGATGTGTCACCTCCACCGGCCGCTGCTCCGCCCTGTCTGCAGCCTCCCCCTGCATCCCTGCAGGATACGGAGGGCTGCCGGATTCCCCAATGCTTGCTGGCGGCACAGGTTGGGGATGGATTGAGGATGTCTGCTCCCCTCCATCCCGGAGGGGGGGAGCTGACAGCCGCCCTCGTCCACCTTAGGCGGCGGGGTGCGGGTCAGGCTCCGCAGGGCGGTGATGTTGGCCGGAGGGGTCACCTCCACCGGTCGCTGCTCTGCCCTGTCTGCAGCCTCCCCCTGCATCCCTGCAGGATACGGAGGGCTGCCGGATTCCCCAATGCTTGCTGGCGGCACAGGTTGGGGATGGATTGAGGATGTCTGCTCCCCTCCATCCCGGAGGGGGGGAGCTGACAGCCGCCCTCGTCCACCTTAGGCGGCGGGGTGCGGGTCAGGCTCCGCAGGGCGGTGATGTTGGCCGGAGGTGTCACCTCCACTAACCGCTCCTACGCCCCGTCTGAAGCTTCCTCCCGCATCACTGCAGGATCCAGAGGGCTGCTGGATTCCCTGATGCCTGCTTGTGGGTGAGTGGCACGGTAGGGGGCTCTCGATTGAAGTTGCCCGTACTCCTCTCCATTCTGGAGAGGGGTAATAGCTACTGCTTTCCCCACTTAGGTGGTGGGGTGTGTGACAGGCCCTGCAGGTTGGTGATGGTGACTGCAGGGTTCTGAGGTTTGCTGGTTCCTTTACTTATTGGCCATGGTTGAATGTCATCGCTGTGCGATGTTTTTGTAACCCCTTCACCATGGAGGTGGGGGGGGTCTGCTGTCATCATTACTCACTTTGGTGTCAGGTTGAGACATTGGGCGCTGGTGGTTAAGTTTGTGTCGGCCTACTGATGATGTGTTGTCACCATTGAACTTCTCTATAAGAGAGTAACTATAAGATCAGACATTTGCTGCACGTGTAAAGCTGAGAAAATAGAGGAGACTGTGGGGGTGGGCATATGGGGCGTCCCGTGCCCTCGCACCCGAAGATTCTTGCTCGCCTGGGGCGAGCAGTGTCCCATCCCTGGGACTTGGCCGGGGACAATCGGTTCGGCACAAGGGTCAGCGCCTCCGCCGGCCGGGTGGGTCAGCGGAGGGGCCTCTCCCGTGTTCCTCCCATCCCCGGTGGCTGGTCCCTCCCTGGGCTTAATATTCGGGCGGAGCCCCCACTCTCTGGGCTTAATACTCGGGGGCCGGTGGCGCGCGCAGTGTCCCGTCCTGGGGACTTGGCCGGGGACAATCGGTTCGGCACAAGGGTCAGCGCCTCCGCCGGCCGGGTGGGTCGGCTGAGGGGCCTCTCCCCTGGTCCTCCCGTCCCCGGTGGCTGGTCCCTCCCTGGGCTTAATATTCGGCCGGAGCCCCCGCTCTCCGGGCTTAATAGTCGGGGGCCGGCTGCCCCTTCCCCAGGGCTGAACAACCGGGGACCACCCACCGGCCGGCGGGGCCGGCGGCGCGCGCAGTGTCCCATCCCGGGGACTTGGCCAGGGACAATCGGTTCGGCACGAGGGTCAGCGCCTCCGCCGGCCGGGTGGGTCGGCGGAGGGGCCTCTCCCCTGGTCCTCCCGTCCCCGGTGGCTGGTCCCTCCCTGGGCTTAATATTCGGCCGGAGCCCCCGCTCTCCAGGCTTAATAGTCGGGGGCCAGCTGCCCCTTTCCCAGGGCTGAACAACCGGGGACCACCCACCGGCCGGCGGGGCCGGCGGCGCGCGCAGTGTCCCATCCCGGGGACTTGGCCGGGGACAATCGGTTCGGCACGAGGGTCAGCGCCTCCGCCGGCCGGGTGGGTCGGCGGAGGGGCCTCTCCCCTGGTCCTCCCGTCCCCGGTGGCTGGTCCCTCCCTGGGCTTAATATTCGGCCGGAGCCCCCGCTCTCTGGGCTTAATAGTCGGGGGCCGGCTGCCCCTACCCCAGGGCGGCGGAGGGGCCTCTCCCCTGGTCCTCCCGTCCCCGGTGGTCTGTTTGTTTTTGGGTGTTTTTTTGTGTGTTGTTTTTATTTTGTTTTTTTGGGGGGGTTTTTGGGGGGTGGTGCTTTGTTCTTGTTTATTTTGGGGGGTCTGTTTGTTTTTGGGTGTTTTGGGGTGTGTTGTTTTTCTTTTGTTTTTGGGTTGTTGTTTTTTTTTTTTGGGGGGGTCTTGTTCTTGCCCCAGGCACTGCAGTGGCGGATGGGGATACTGTACAAACCCCGCTGCCGGCCAAGGTATTTTTCCCGTACTGTTTATTTTGGGGGGGGGGGTCTGTTTTTTTCCGGGTGTTTTTGTGTGTGTTGTTTTTCTTTTGTTTTTGGGTTTTTTTTTTTGGGGGGGTGCTTTGTTCTTGTTTATTTTGGAGGGTCTGTTTGCTTTTGGGTGTTTTGGGGTGTGTTGTTTTTCTTTTGGGGTTTTTTTTTGGGGGGGGGGGTCTTGTTCTTGCCCCAGGCACTGCAGTGGCGGATGGGGATACTGTACAAACCCCGCTGCCGGCCAAGCTATTTTTCCCGTACTTTTTATTTTGGGGGGGTCTGTTTGTTTTTGGGTGTTTTTGTGTATGTTGTTTTTCTTTTGTTTTTTTTGGGTTTTTTTTTGGGGGGGGGGGTGCTTTGTTCTTGTTTATTTTGGGGGGTCTGTTTGTTTTTGGGTGTTTTGGGGTGTGTTGTTTTTCTTTTGTTTTTTGTGGGGGGGAGGTCTTGTTCTTGCCTCATGCACTGCAGTGGCGGATGGGGATACTGGACAAACCCTGCTGCCGGCCAAGGTATTTTTCACGTACTGTTTATTTTGGGGAGTCTTTTTGTGGTTTGAAAAATTGTTTGTTTTTGTGTGTGTTTTTATTAGGGGGGGGGTTTCGTTTTGGTTTTGCGTGTTTTTTTTTTTTTACCCCTTGTGCTGCAGCAGTGAATGGGGATATTGGACAACCCAGCTGCACTTTTTTTTTTTTAAACTGGGCAGGGTCAAAGTACACAGCATCACACACTCCCAGAAGTCCTTGGCTTGTCTCCCACCCCCAGAAGTTCACCATTATATCTCTCACTCCCAGAAGTCCTCGGTCTGTTTTCCACTCCCAAAAGTCCCTGGCTTGTTTCCTTAAGACAATGAACGCGGATGGGGCAGACAGTAAAACGGATGGCAGTGATGAAGACTATCTCCCCGACTCATCTGAGTTGAGCAGTTCAAATGACAGCAGCGGGGAAGAGACATCTTTTCACAGGAGACAGGCGCTGGAAGAAGCCGAGGCTTCCTCCACAGACGGCGGCCTGAACCGACGGACACATCACGGCGTGTCAGTCCAGGTTCTTACCCAAAAAGGGGATGGTTCCAGAACATATAACAATAAGAAAAACTTCTGCCTATGGTGTGATAGGCCATATTCCAAAATTGCGAGGCACGTGGAAGCCGTCCACCGCAGTGAGCCAGAGGTAGCAAGGGCACTGAGCTTTGACAAGAACTCCAGGGAAAGGTCAGTGCAGCTGGACCTAATTCGCCACCGGGGGAACCTTGCACATAATATCGGTGTTCTCCACGAGGGCAGCGGTGTCCTACTACCTTGCAAGCAGCCGGCCAAAGCAGCAGCTCCCCAAGATTTCATGCACTGCGCACACTGCCAAGGTCTGTTCTCCAGGCGACACCTATGGCGACATGTGAAGAGGTGCCCTCTTCGAAAAAGGGGTGGCCACCCCAAACTTGGTAGAACTCGGGTCCAGTCCCTGTGCACTTACGCCACACCCGTTCCGCCAGGTGTTGGCACCGGCCTGTGGAAGTTGTTGAGCCAAATGAATTATGATGATGTGGTACCTGTGATCAAGGGGGACAGCTGCATCATGCAGTTCGGGCAGCACCTCTACAACCGACTGGGGTCTGATCTCGACAAGCACGAGTACATCCGCCAGAAGCTCCGAGAGGTGTGTCGTCTCCTGCTGCATGCGATGAAGGTCACTCCATTGCGGAGCATGGAAGATTTCATCCGCCCACCCAACTTTTACCATGTGGTGCATGCCGTCAGGAGCCTGGCTGGCTACGATGACAAGACCAACACCTATAGGGTCCCCTCGCTGGCCCTGAAGGTGGGCCACAGCTTTCAAAAGATTTCCGCCATGGTTGAATGCCAGGCTCTGATGGAGGGCAGTGCCCTGACAGTGGAGAGCGCACGGAGCTTCAGGAAACTGTACGAGGCGAGGTGGAGTGAGCTCATCTCAACTGCTGCCCTGAAGACCCTACGAGAGATAAAATGGAATGCCCCACTCCTCCTACCCTTCACTGACGACGTGAAGCGATTGAACCTGTACCTCCTTGACCGGCAGCGGGAGTACTTGGATGGGTTATCTGCCCACCCTTCTGCAAAGCTGTGGTCAATGCTGGCCAAGGTCACCCTCACACAGTTGATCCTCTTCAACCACAGTAGGGAAGGTGAGGTGTCCAAGACGCGGCTATCCTCATTTGAATCACGGCACACCTGCAGGGTGACGTGGCCCAGGCCCTCTCGGAGATGGAGAAGGCTCTCTGTCACCACTTCACCCGTATTGAGATACCTGGTAAAAGAGGCAGGAAGGTTCCCGTCCTGTTATCCCCATGCATGCAGAAAGCCATGGAGCTCCTGACCGAGAAGAGGGCAGAGTGTGGTGTCACCCCTGACAATTTCTACATGTTTGCCAGGCCAGCCGCCTTATCACACTTCAGGGGATCCGCCTGCATTTGTCTCTATGCCCGGGAGTGTGGGGCCAAGCATCCCGAAGCACTGTCCTCCACCCGCCTCCGGAAGCATGTAGCCACCCTTTCCAGGGTCCTCAACCTAAGCGACACCGAGATGGACCAGCTAGCCGATTTCCTCGGACATGACATATGGGTGCATCGACAGTATTACCGTCTACCAGAAGGTACCCTGCAGCTGGCCAAGTTAAGCAAGCTCTTTGTGGCCCTGGAGCAAGGGAGAATGGCTGAGTTCAGGGGCCGCAGTCTGGAGGAGATCTCCATTGATCCAGATGGTAAGTATCACTGGACGAGTGTCTCCAGGGACTGACACTGTAAGTGGGCTGGTGTGACGGGGTTTACTGTCTTTCTCTATTTCCAGAACCAATCCAGGTGGCAAGTGATGACTCTGGGGATGAGCCAGAGAGGCAAGCCAGTGAGCTGACAGTGGTGCACACCGAGAAAGAAGCAAACAGTGTGGCAGTGGAGGGAGCCATTCCTAAAGGTGGGTGCAACCTTCCATGCTGGTGGGGGGGGGTTGGTGGGGGGGGGGGGGTTGGCCTTGGCTGGTGATGGCTTTGCAGGGTGACTGACCTTTCCTCTCCCACATAGGTGACAGCAGAGGTGCTAAGAGAAAACCATGGACCCCAGCGGAAGTCAGAGCCGTTGAAAGATACATGATGCGGTTCATCCACTCCTGCAAGGTTCCGGGCAAGAAGGATTGTGATGCGTGCCTAGGGGCTGAAACCCAAGCACTGAAGGCTCGGAACTGGCTTTCAATTAAATTCTACATAAAGAACAGAATAACTGCAATAATGAGAAAGAGCATGAACTAATTAAATAAATAAAAAATAAGTAAATAAACACATGCATACATACACAAATAAATAAATGAATAAATAAATCAATACATAATAAAATGTGGGTGCCATTGCACCCGGTGGCCACCTGGGGGGAGGGTGTCACACATAAATTGATCCATATATTATGTCCCCATGGTCCCCTCCCAGGCCGCGCACGCCTGCACCCTCTGTCTCCTTGCACAGGCTCCAGGCTGGGCCCTTCCAGGGGTAAGGGAAATGGTGTCCCCGTGAGGGATGTTCCATACATGGGTCCCGATGAGGTCACAAAAACAAGTATGTGTGTGTGTGTGTGTGTGTGCGTGCGTGTGCGTGCGTGCGTGTGTGTGTGTGTGTGTGTGTGTGTGTGTGTGATTTGTGCAGTGGTAGTGGAGGAGTGTGTTGTTTTTTGTTTTTTTCCTGTGTTAAGTGTTTAGACACACAATTATGTGTGACTCAGAGGTGGGTGAGGTGGAGGGTGTGAGTGAGGGGGGGGAGGTCAGTCAGGTGGAGGAGGTGAGTGTGAGTGAGGTTAGTGAGGTGGAGGAGGTGGGTGAGGTTGCTGCAGCAGCCTCAAGTGACAGTGATAGTGACAGTCAGAGAGCTCCACAGCCACGCACCACTACTAAGACTGGGCGGAATGTCAAGATTAGTTATGCAGAAAATGTGGCATTGGTGCGAGAGCTGATGAAGTATCAACGGCAGCTATTTGGGCCTGAGTCCGCCAAGGTACCAACACGGAAGAAGACGGTGTTGTGGGCGAAAGTTGTTGCTGCTGTCAATAGTGAGGGGGTGGTCAAGCGGACGGAGGACACGTGCCGCAAACGGTACTATGACATAAAGCGACGTGTCAAGTCCAAAATGGCCAAGGAGGCGAAGTCGGCTCGAAAAACCGGTGGTGGGCAGCCCTATATTGCAAGATATCTGGAGTATGAGGAGCCCATGCGGAGTGTAATACCTCCTGAAGTAGTCTCTGCAACCCATGTCCGGGATTCAGATAGGCCCAGGAAGAATGGTGAGCATGTGTATTTGCATTAACATTCTATGACCTTATTTTTTTTTTCAAATGTGTGTCATGTGACGTTGCATATTACTCCCATCTTCAAGTGTGTGTCAGCAAATAAACATTTTTTGGTAATGTTTTCTACAAAAGCCAATGTAACATCTTACTTTATTGTATGTCATGTGTTTTTTTTCCTGTATATTTTCCATGTGTATTTTGGACTTGGTGTGTCATTGATTTGTCCAGCAATAATGTTTTCCTTTTGCACATTTTTAAGTTTTTAATTTGGACTATGTTTGGACCAGAGATAGCGAGGTTTGCCTGCACGTTTTGCGGTCTGCATCCGTTTTGTTTTGGAGTTTGGGAGTTCCCATCGCGGCGTACAACACTGAGGGCCCTACGTGTTGCCTTTCCTATCTCGGTATCGAAGTCGACACAGCTGTGGGTTGTTGTCGCATTCCCGAAGACAAGATCCATAAGCTGTTTATTTTGATTGGAGATTGTTTGGCCAGGACCAGGGTCAGGCTCTGTCAGGTTCAGTCCCTTTTGGGTTCCTTCAATTCTGCCTATAGGGTCATATTGATGGGCAGGGTTTTTTGCCAGCAATTGGAGAGGACACCGCTGGGGTGAACAAGCCGCATCACACTATCCGCCTGTCTCGGAAGATTCAGGATGACCTTAGAACTTGGGCATCATTTTTGGAACACTTTAATAGGGAGTTGTTATGGCCCCTACCTCCAGTATCCAGCCCCCATCTCCAGCTCTTTACTGATGCTGCAGGTTTCTCGGGCTTTGGTGCCTTTTTCCAGGGTGAGTGGTGTGTTGCTCCTTGGCTCCAGTCTTGGGTAGCATGAGGTTTCACCGCTAATTTGCTGTTGCTCGAATTGTTCCCAATCATTGTGGTGGCCAAATTGTGGTCACCGCGATTGGCTAATCAGACTATCATTTTTTGGTGCGACAATTTGTAGGTGGTTCATGCGGTAAACAATCAAAGATCCTCCTCCCCTCAGGCTTTGCGTTTGCTGCGCCACCTGGTCCAAACCTGTTTGCGCTTTAACATCAGCTTCACAGCCAGGCACGTTCCTGGTGTTGACAACGGTATTGCGGATGCTTTAAAGCGTTTCAATTTCCGGAGGTTTCGGGAGTTAGCCCCGGGAGCCTCGGCTCTCGGTCTGACTTGTCCACATTCTGTCTTGCAGATTGTAGAACAGGCCTGAGGTTGTTGGCGGTGAGATCGTTGGCATCTTCTACCTCACGGGCTTACACCGCGGCTTGGAGGGATTGGGTATCCTATCAGACTTCTCACTTAGTTGCTGGTAAGTCTGTGGAGGATTGCTTCCTCGAGTAAGTGTGGGGCCATTACTCACGGGGCAGATCCAGGGTGGCTATGTCCAAATCCATTGCGGGTATATCCTTTCACGCTAGGTTACTAGGGACAGTTGACCCCATGAAGTCATTCATCCTGGATAAGGCATTGAGAGGGTGGACCAGTGAGACCCCCTTAGTTGCTGATGCGTGCAGGCCTGTTGACCAGCGTTTGTTGCGTGAGTTGTTGGTTGCGCTTTCTGCCGTGGCGGGAAAGAAGTTTGAGGCATCTTTGTTTAGAGTGGCATTTTCTATTGCCTTTTTTGGCGCTTTTAGGATTAGCGAGCTGGTGGCCGTTAACAAGTTTTCCTCTGACACTGGGATTCTTTTCAAGAATGTGGTCTACCGTTAAGGGCTGATCATGTGTAAGATTGCCCGTTCCAAGACAGATCAGTTAGGCCGGGCAATATGGGTGTCGCTTTAAGCATAAGTTGATCTGTGCCCCGTTAGCTTAACACAGGCTTATTTGCCCGCCAGGCCGGTGGCCGGCGTTCAATTTTTGCTACACTCTAACTCTTTGCCTCTTACTCGTTTCCAGTTCACTGCTGTTTTTAAACGTTGCTTGACACAATTAAGGCTTAATATGGTGGACTACGGAACGCATTCGTTTCGGATAGAGGTGGCTACTTGGGCCGCTGCCAGCGGCCTTACCCCGTTGGCCATTTAAGACATGGGTCGGTGGAAGTCCACTGCTTAAGTCGTATTTTCGTGTTGATAAGTTGTGATGTGCGCCCGTTGGCGTCTACCAAAAAATGTTGTTTGCCCACCAGATTTGGAACGGCTAGCGTTCCGGATCTGGGGGTGTGAAGGATTTTTTATTTTTTTTATTTTTCCTCCGTTACTGGGCTAATTACAATTGGCTGTCGTACAAGTCCACCTGAGGTTTTTTTTAAACTTTTCTCCTTCACTTGGGTCCATTTTTCTGCTGTTATTATTTAGTTGTGTTTCCTTTTTTAGTCATGCATGCTAACCATTAGGTTATTCTCTTTTATAGCCCCTAATTTTTCATCTTCCCAGGTTTGGGTGGTGGACCATTCCTACATTTTTTGGGCGGAGCATCACCACTTAGCTGCACAGACCACTGAGTTGTTAGGCGTTCGGAGTGTTAGGTGGCTTGGTGTTAGGGGTTTACGGTGGTCTGGTTTATTATTATCATTGCTTTTTGACAAAGAGCGGTGTTGGAGTCATCCAGACGTTGTTATACTTCACCTAGGGGGTAACAACGTAGGTCAGAGGAAAGGTATTCAATTTGACGCTTCAGGTCAAGGAGGATTTGTGTCGCTTACGTGCCCGATGGCCTGATGTTTGTGTCGTGTGGCTAGGATGCAGTGGAGGGTTTCTGTCAGCCTAACTGCCGTTGATAAGGCCCGGAAGAAGGTTAATTTTGCAGTTTCTAAATTTGTTAAGGCTAGAGGTGGTTTTGCCGTGCGGCACCCGTTGCTGTTGACTGAGAATCCTTTGTATTTTAGGAGGGACGGGGTCCATTTATCTGATGCTGGTTTGGAGGTTTTTCTTCTGACTATTTTTTCTGTTTGGTCTAGTTCCAGTTTGTAGTTTTCTTGGTGCTGGATGGCGGGCTGTGGTTCTGTTAGGCCATTTAACAATGGGGTTAGAACCTTGCAGTGGCGGGAAAGAGCTTTTGACCAGCGGCCACATGGTGCATAAGTGGTCTTTGAGGGGCACCTACCCTTTCCAAGGACGGCTAGTGAGTTCTGCCCGTATGGGGGGAACAATGGGCATTTTCTGTAGGAAATGGTCACGCTATGCCATAGAGAAGGGTGGTGTTGTCTTTTCAATGTAGGTTATGCTTTTGACCTGATGAGGCATTTTAGTCGCCTCATATTATAGAAGTGGGGGCGTTTAAGTCGCCGCCATTATTGTATAACATCAATTGGCTAAAGCTGGTCATCAAGCGTTTTCCTTGCCATCCTTTACCAGAAAGTTCATTCCACTTAATAAATACTTAATGACCTTTTAGACTTATGCAGTTGTTGTCCGTGTGTTATTTTGTCTGTATCATTATTTTAGAGATAAGCTAGCTTATTGGTTGTGCAAAGGTAATCACAATAAATCAATAGACGCCTAAAGCCCAGTATTCACGGGCCGATGTGGGAGAGATGTGTGCTGAGCGAACCGTTCAGCACACATCTCTCCCGCCGCTCAGCACAGCGCGATCTGTGCTGAGCGTGCAGGGGGAGACGGGGGGGGGGGGCGCTCATTTCACCCAGCGGCTGTTCTCTGATTTGGCTAATATTTGGCTTTCACTTTCAATTTTACTTACGGCGGGAAGGCGCTGTGTCATTATTTTAGAGATAAGCTAGCTTATTGGTTGTACAAAGGTAATGACAATAAATCAATAGACGCCTTATGGTGTTAAAACACCCTAATCATGGGTAATGCTTGAAAATGTCTCTAGTCCATTAGAGGGTGGCGTCCCACCTCTCTGTGTGGAGTCAACGTTCTGTGTAATTAGCTCCAATAGGGATCCCAAGGAAAGATGCTAACAGTCTCAGTAGGTAGGTGTATAGATGGTAGCGGATAAGGATAACATAGGTGGAATGGGGGATGGGTCCCATGCTGTTTTCGGGGTACCCCTACACAGGTCTAAACTGGGGGAAACAGCAGTGATGGTAGGTGTCGAACTTCGGACACACTGTCTCCATCGGCGTCCAGGCTGATCAGGATGACACGTTGGTAAGGCGCCCACCCAACCCCTAGACTTCCGGTAGTCAGTACAATCTCAGGTTCGGGGGATAGGTCATCAACTTCGAGCCCTGGATAGGACTGTCCGTCGTGCCCACCCCTTCCCTTACGGAGTCTTACCTTCTCCTCGTTGCTGTGTCCCCGCATCTGCCTGCAGATATCCTCCACGTCTCCTCTCCGGCTGCCGCTACCCGCTGGATGCTTACGGGTCCGAGTTCCTGGTCACGTGACCGTGCGGTCACGTGGTCGCGGCTCCGTGTATGAACTGTTTTTCCACACCGGTGTTGTTTGGTGGGGCCCAGAAGGATATACAAGTTTGTTATAGTTGGTTGTTTTACTTGTCTGTGTGAAATAATTTTCCTACACGTATCAACCCGCTGAGGTCATCGTCAGGGAGAATCACTCTGTGTACGCAGTCTGTGTGCAGCGGACTTACTCTTCCAGTGCGATAGAATCAGGCTGATCGGGGCCGGAGCTGACGTCAGACACCCTCCCTGGAAATGCTTAGGCACACCTGCGTTTTCCAGAACACTCCCAGTAAACGGTCAGTTACCACCCACAAGCGGCTTCCTCCTGTCAATCACCTTGCGAACGCCCGTGCGAACGGATTTTTCGCACCATCCCGTCGCTCACCGGTGATCCCCGTTGTTGTCCGACGTGCGTGAGCATTGCGGTGCATATGCATGCGTTGTTATGACCTGATCGCCCGCTGTGCAGAAAGGTACAGCATCGATCAGATCAGAATCACCCTGAGTTCTATTCTTATGCAGGGTGTACCTTCCCAGGAAATGTGAGTATTCCTGATCTTTTGTGCCACACCTTTGTTATCTCACAGAGATATCAAGTCTGTGTCCATTAGCAGCAAAATGTTTATTTTCACTGCCAAGGGTGCAGGTAAATGTTTTATTGCTGGAGCTGAACATGTCGTCCTAAGAACTGTTATCTGTAAATTGCAGATCAATAGTTCACCCTCTCTGGAGACACTGAAAACTGACTGATCCAAAAACCCCACAGTGACCATAATAATCACAGATTTATAACACATAAGGATTACTGATACCCCTTTTCCACTAGCTTTTTTTACCCGTGTTTTTGCTCGGGGGCGCGCATCGACACGGGTTTTTAGTAGGTGGAAACGGCTCAACACGGGTTGAGTGACCCGGGAATACTACCCAGATAGCTACCTGGGTAGAACATGGTAATGACCAGTGGCGTGCGGTGAGGTCAGAGGCTGGTGAGGCACTACATCCATAATGTCCGCCGAATCCTGCCGATGACCCCTACCGCCGCCGAGCCAATGCCCGCTACTGCCACTGAGCCGACGCCTGCTGCCACTGCCAATGGCTTACAAACTAGCCCACCATCAACTGACCCAGCCCTCCGCCACTAATTTGCACCTCAGTCCGATGCCGCCAATTCCCGCTG
This sequence comes from Pseudophryne corroboree, assembly GCF_028390025.1. NCBI lineage: Eukaryota > Metazoa > Chordata > Amphibia > Anura > Myobatrachidae > Pseudophryne > Pseudophryne corroboree. Next base: position 766,838,203 of record NC_086448.1, read on the forward strand.
CCTGCCTGCTCATCATACTTGTGATATATTCTACATTTTTATAGAAAAAAATAAAAATTAGTGTTTGGGAAGGGAGTGGGAGGAGGACATGAATGCAATTTTGTTGTCCAGGGCTTCCATTAACTTAATGGAGAAGGATCTGAATGGGTTAAAAAAAGTTAAAAAAAAAATGCGTGAGGTCCCCCTTCCTAAGTATAACCAGCCTCGGGCTCTTTGAGCCGGTCCTGGTTGTTTAAATACTGGGAAAAAATTGGACAGGGGTTCCCCGTATTTAGACAACCAGCACCGGGCTCTTAGACCAGTCCTGGTTCCAAAAATACGGGGGACAAAAGATGTAGGGGTCCCCCGTATTTTTAAAACCAGCACCGGACTCCACTAGCCAGGGACATAATGCCACAGCCGGGGGGACACATTTATGTAGGTCCCTGCGGCTGTGGCATTACCCCCCCAACTAGTTACCCCTGGCCGGGGTTCCCTGGAGGAGTGGGGGACCCCTTAAATCAAGAGGTCCCCCCCCTCCAGGCACCCAAGGGCCAGGGGTGAAGCCCGAGGCTGTCACCAGCACCCCTGGACGGTGGGTGCCGGGCTGATAGCCATAAGTGTGTATAAAAAAGAATATTGGCCCTCATTCCGAATCGTTCGCTCGGTAATTTTCATCGCATCGCAGTGAAATTCCGCTTAGTATGCATGCGCAATAATCGCACTGCGACTGCGCTAAGTAATTTTACAATGAAGATAGTATTTTTACTCACGGCTTTTTCTTCGCTCCGGCGATCGTAGTGTGATTGACAGGAAATGGGTGTTACTGGGCGGAAACACGGCGTTTTCGGGGCGTGTGGATAAAAACGCTACCGTTTCCGGAAAAAACGCAGGAGTGGCCGGAGAAACGGGGGAGTGTCTGGGCGAACGCTGGGTGTGTTTATGACGTCAAACCAGGAACGACAAGCACTGAACTGATCGCAGATGCCGAGTAAGTCTGAAGCTACTCTGAAACTGCAATATTGCGAATACATCGGTCGCAATTTTAAGAAGCTAAGATACACTCCCAGTAGGCGTAGGCTTAGCCTGAGCAACTCTGCTAAATTCGCCTTGCGAGCGATCAACTCGGAATGAGGGCCATTGTTTTTTGTTGTGGAACTACAAGGCCCAGCAAGCCTCCCCCGCTTGCTGGTACTTGGAGAACCTCAAGTGCCAGCATGCGGGGAAATAACGGGCCCGCTAGTACCTGTAGTTCTACAACAAAAAAAATACCAAAATAAAAACACAACACACACACCGTGAAAGTAAAAATTTATTAAAACACACTTACACACTCACACATACTTACCTACATCCCACGCTGGTCACGTCCACTTGTCCAGTAGAATCCAATAGGTGGTTCCTGTAAAAATGAGAGAGAGATTACTTACCTACATCCCACGCCGGTCACGTCCACTTGTCCAGTAGAATCCAATAGGGGTACCTGTAAGAATGAGAGATTACTTACCTACATCCCACGCCGGTCACGTCCACTTGTCCAGTAGAATCCAATAGGGCCGGTACCTGTAAGAATGAAAATTATACTTACAAACAAAGTAATCCACAGGAGGAGAGAGAGAAATTAATGAATATTATACACTCGCTGACGCGGGAGGACGTTAGCACAGACAGGGGAGAGTGCTACTGCTAACTGGGATGATGGAGCAGGCTCCCCCAATAGTTGTGAGCCTAGTAGCTTTGTCCCTGTAGCAGTGCCCCCAGTAGCAGTGCCCCGAGTAGTTGTGACCCTGTACAGTGGCGTAACTACTGCCCCCGCAGTCCTCGCGGTGGCTTGGGGGCGAGGGGCTGCAGGGGCGCCACTGATTTACAGCAGACTGACATGCGGACGAGCGTCCGCATGTCAGTCTGCAGTCTCCTTCCCTCCGCCGCTTGTTGGAGGGACACGGAGGGCACACAGCGCGCCTCCCTGTGTCCCTCCTGCTGAATCATCTCCGGCGGCCGCGGGTCTAATAGGGGGAAGTGCCGTCCGTGAGCTCTAATTGGCCGCCGGAGATGATGCAGCAGGAGGGACACAGGAGAGACGAGCTGTGCCCTCCGTGTCCCTCCAAAAAGCGACGGCGGGGGGGGGGGGGGTAAATATCTGGCACTGGGGGCATATATGGCACGGGGGGGGAGGGAGGAATATCTGGCACTGGGGCATATCTGGCACTGGGGGGAATATCTGGCACTGGGGGAATATCTGGCACTGGGGGGGAATATCTGGCACTGGGGGCATATATGGCACTGGGGGGGGATATCTGGCACTGGGGGCATATATGGCACAGGGGGCATATATGGCACGGGGGGCATATATGGCACTGGGGGGAATATCTGGCACTGGGGGGGGATATCTGGCACTGGGGGGGGGGGATATCTGGCACTGGGGAATATCTGGCACTGGGGGGATGATATCTGGCACTGGGGGCATATATGGCACTGGGGGGGGGATATATGGCACTGGGGGCATATATGGCACTGTGGGGGATATCTGGCACTGGGGGCATATATGGCACTGGGGGCATATATGGCACTGGGGGCATATTTGGCACTGGGGGGGAATATCTGGCACTGGGGGCATATCTGGCACTGGGGGCATATGTGGCACTGGGGGGGAATATCTGGCACTGGGGGCATATGTGGCACTGGGGGGGTATATGTGTATCTGGCACATGGGGACGACGACTATATTTGGCACTGGGGCATGTAAGTACCTGGCACCGTGGGGGAATATCTGGCACTAGGGACATATGTGGCACTGGGAGCACAGCCCTAGCAACAAGGACTACCTCCTAGCAACGAGCATGACACCCAGTGCATGAAACACCTGGCAACGAGCATGACACCCAGTGCATGAAACCCCTGGCAACGAGCATGACACCCAGTGCATGAAACCCCTGGCAACGAGCATGACACCCTGAGCATGAAAACCCCTGGCACCGTGCATGGAACCAAGAGCATGAAACCCCTGGCAACGAGCATGACACCCAGTGCATGAAACCCCTGACAACGAGCAGGTAATTGAAAAGTAATTAGAAGCCTTACTGTAGGACTTAATGTGTAATGGGCATTACGGTGTGTGGCATAATGTATCACGGACATTGCGGTGTGTGTCATAATGTGTCACAGGCATTACGGTGTATGGTATACTATATCGCGGGCATTGTGATATGTGGTATAATGTCTCAGGGTCATTGCAGTGTGTGGCATAATGTATCACGGACATTGCGGTGTGTGTCATAATGTGTCAGGCATTACGGTGTGTGGTATACTATATCACGGGCATTGTGGTATGTGGTATAATGTCTCCGGGTCATTGCAGTGTGGCATAATACATAACGGGCATTGCGATGTGTGGCATAGGGTATAACGGGCAGGGCATTGCGGTATGTGTCACAGGCATTACGGTGTATGGTATACTATATCACGGGCATTGTGGTATAATGTCTCAAGGTCATTGCAGTGTGTGGCATAATGTGTCACAGGCATTGTATGTGCTATAATGTATCGGGCATTGCAGTGTGTGGCATAATGTATCACGGACATTGCGGTGTGTGTCATAATGTGTCACAGACATTGTATGTGCTATAATGTATCAGGGGCATTGCAGTGTGTAGCATAATGTATAACGGGCATTGCGATTCCTGTCATAATGTGTCACAGGCATTACGGTGTGTGGCATAATGTGTCACAGACATTACGGTGTGTGGCATAATGTGTCGGGGGCATTACAGTGTGTGCATATTGTGTTGTGCATTATTGTGTGCGGCATAATGTCTAAGGGCCATTGCAGTATGTGGCATAATGTATACTGGGCATTACTATAAGGAGGAAAAATGACAAATAATGTAAGGGGCATGAATCAGGATTATGTTTCTTTCCTGTGGTGGCCAACGTTTGGGCGTGCAGGTTGCAAAACTGGGGTATAAGGTAGTCTTTTCCTGCAATGCCATGCCCCTTTATGCGAAACCACGCCCATGCCAACAAAACCACGCCCCTTTTTGGCGCGGGCGCCGAAGGCGCGCGCATATTTATCCCTTACTTGCTCCCAATTATGGAGCATGAAGGGGGGGGGGGGGCGCAGAAGAATTTTTTGGCTTGGGGGAGAAAAATTTCTAGTTACGCCACTGACCCTGTAGTTGTGCCCCCAGTCGCTGTGCCCCTTGTAGCTGTGCCCCCTGTAGCTTTGCCCCTTGTGGCTGTGCCCCCAGTAGTTGTGACCCCTGTAGCTGTGCCCGTTGTAGCTGTGCCCCTTGTAGTTGTGCCCCCAGTCGCTGTGGCCCCTGTAGCTTTGCCCCCAGTCGCTGTGCCCCCAGTAGTTGTGACCCCAGTCACTGTGCCCCTTGTAGCTTTGCCCCCAATAGCTGTGCCCCCTAGCTGTGCCAGAAGTAGTTGTGCCCCCTGTCGCTGTGCCCCCAGTCGCTTTGCCCCCAGTAGCTGTGCCCCCAGTAGCTGTGACCCCTGTAATTGTGCCCCCAGTTGCTGTGCCCCTTGTAGTTGAGCCCCCCAGTTGCTGTGCCCCTTGTAGTTGTGCCCCCAGTCGCTGTGGCCCCTGTAGCTTTGCCCCCAGTCGCTGTGCCCACAGTAGTTGTGACCCCAGTCACTGTGCCCCTTGTAGCTTTGCCCCCAATAGCTGTGCCCCCTAGCTGTGCCCAAAGTAGTTGTGCCCCCTGTCGCTGTGCCCCCAGTCGCTGTGCCCCCAGTAGCTTTGCCCCCAGTAGCTGTGCCCCCAGTAGCTGTGACCCCTGTAATTGTGCCCCCAGTTGCTGTGCCCCTTGTAGTTGAGCCCCCCAGTTGCTGTGCCCCTTGTAGTTGTGCCCCCCAGTTGCTGTGCCCCCAGTTGCTGTGCCCCTTGTAGTTGTGCCCCCCAGTTGCTGTGCCCCTTGTACTTGTGCCCCTTATAGCTGTGCCCCTTGTTGTTGTGCCACCCAGTTGCTGTGCCCCTGTTGCTGTGCCCCTTGTTGTTGCGCCCCCCAGTTGCTGTGCCCCTTTTTGTTGCGCCCCCCAGTTGCTGTGCCCCTCAGTTGCTGTGCCCCTGTTGCTGTGCCCCTTGTTGTTGCGCCCCCCAGTTGCTGTGCCCCTGTTGCTGTGCCCCTTGTTGTTGTGCCCCCAGTTGCTGTGCCCCTCTTGCTGTGCCCCTTGTTGTTGTGCCCCCAGTTGCTGTGCCCCTGTTGCTGCCCCCCTGTTGCTGCCCCCAACACAAACACATAAAAAAAAAAAACACACACATACTTACCGCTCCTGCAGCGCTGTCCTCCGTCTCCGTCCGCCGGCTCGTCTCTGCTGTACTATGGGAGAGACGTCATGACTCATGACGTCTCTCCCATAGTAGCGGCGCTGGCTGCAGCGGGCGCCCACACAGCCCACGGCGCCTGCTGCAGCCGGGAAGGGGGTGATTGGACAGCGGATCCAGCACTGGATCCGCTGGGCCAATCACATCTGGGGCACTGACAGGGGCGTGCATTCATCGGGGCTGAATGCACGCCCCTGTCATTGCGGCACCAGTATAGGTGTCGCTTGTCCATTCATTTTCAATGGGCTTTCACAGCCCATTGCTGCGCCCCGCAACCTGCCCGCCCCCCGCCCCCCGGAGTTTTAGTGTTAGCAGCGGGAGGCACCTCTCCCGCTGCCTCCCACCCTCACAAGCAGCCACAGGGGGGGAATTATTAAAATAATGAAAAAAGATATTGATAACAGACTCTGTTATAAATATCTTCTTTTTATTATTTTAATCATTATGACAGGGGAGGCACTGCCTCCCCTGCCTCCCCTGACTGCACGTCCCTGGTAATGACACGTGTAACGGTGCAGTGGAAACGGTCATTACACGTGTTTTCAGACACGAGTAATGCTCTGAGTCGCTGATTGGTGCTTCTGGGGCACAGGAAGATGATAACAGTGGATGATATAAGTGCTCTCCTCCTTTTCAAATATTTGCGTCGATAGGTAGCCCTCTCTGCAAAGAATTGAGCCCTCCTTCTCCATCTCAGCAGTAGGTAGCACAAGGTCAGAAGCTGCATCAAGCTGTCTGTAGCAGAAATAAGCAGCAGTAAACTGCCAACAGTCTGTGACTCCATGCTAGACACAGCTACTGCAGCGGCGTCCATTGCTGCAATGCTGTGAGCAGGCCCCACCCCTCCCTTTTGGTCCTTTTGATGACATCATCTTGATGAGACAGTAAAAAGTAAATTTGTACTGACATCAATAGGCTTTTACAGAGCTTACCCAGGTTAGGTGGAAACAGATCCGACACGGGAATAACCCGTGTCGAAGTGCAGTGCAAACAGCGGGGCCGACATGGGTTGTCTCCGGGTTAAACATCCCGGATCGGACACGGTACTCAGGTGGAAAAGGGGTATATGTATCTTACATTTAGAAACCAGGAATAATCTTAGTATTTATTTTAAAGTGACCACTTACTATAACGGTTGAGTAAGTAATGTGAAACGGGTTGGGAATGGAATCCCGGCAGTCGGGATCCCGGAGGTCAGAATACCGACACTGGGATTCCGGGCGTCAAAATGCCGGCAGTGGGGCGAGCGCTAGAAAGCCGCTTGTGGGCTCGCTGCTCTTGCTATGCTGCGGGCTCAGTGGCTTGCTGCGCTTGCCACAGGTTCTATTTCTGCTCTATGGTTGTTGTGGACTGGACACCCACGTGTGGGAATAGCCTTGGCGCAGCTGTCGGCGGTTGGGATCCTGGCGTCGGTATTCTGGCCACCGGGATCCCGACCACCGGGATAGTAACTACAACCCTGTGGAACTAGCAACAATGGCCCTCATTCCGAGTTGTTCGCTCGCAAGCTGCTTTTAGCAGCTTTGCACACGCTAAGCCGCCGCCTACTGGGAGTGTATCTTAGCATATTAAAATTGCGAACGAAAGATTAGCAGAATTGCGAATAGACACTTCTTAGCAGTTTCTGAGTAGCTCCACACTTACTCGGCAACTGCGATCAGTTCAGTCAGTTTCGTTCCTGGTTTGACGTCACAAACACTCCCAGCGTTCGCCCAGACATGGCAGACACTCCCCCGTTTCTTCAGACACTCCCGCGTTTTTCCCAGAAACTGTAGCGTTTTTTCACACACACCCATAAAACGGCCAGTTTCCGCCCAGAAACACCCACTTCCTGTCAATCACATTACGTTCACCAGAACGAAGAAAAAACCTCGTAATGCCGTGAGTAAAATTCCTAACTGCATAGCAAATTTACTTGGCGCAGTCGCAGTGCGAACATTGCGCATGCGCAATTAGCGGAAAATCGCTGCGATGCGAAGAAAATTACCGAGCGAACAACTCGGAATGACCACCAATATTTTATTTTATGTACTACAGTAGCCTGAGAAAGCGAGATAATACATTTGATAATGAGGTTGGTCACTGAATGCTTCCATCATTTTCACTAAGCTTGCCGACTTGAAACACAATGTACTGTGGGGGTCATTCCGACCTGATAACGCGCTAGTTTTTTTCGCTGCGGTGCGATCAGGTCAGAACTCTGCAAAACTGTGTATGCACCGCATACGGGTACAAAGCGGATCTTTGCTGAGTGATGGATTTAACGAAGAATCCATACGCACAGCCGATCGCAAGGAGATTGACAAGAAGAAGGCGTTTGTGGGTGTCAACTGACCATTTTCTGTGAGTGTTTGGAAAAACGCAAGCGTGTCCAAGCGTTTGCAGGGCGGGTGTCTGACGTCAATTCCGGGCAAGAACAGGCTGAAGTGATCGCAGCAGCTGAGTAACTTCTGGGCAACTCAGAAACTGCACAAAACTTTTTTGTACAGCTCTGCTGCACATGCGATTGCACACTTGCAAAGCAAAAATACACTCCCCTATAGGCGGTGACTATCTGATCGCAGCGCTGCAAAAAGTAGCTAGCGAGCCATCAACTCAGAATGACCCCCAGTGTGTTTGTAGTGAGTGAGGGATCATCATGGCCTGTGCCTAGTTTTTCAGAGTGCGATCCAACCGGAATTTTTGCTGAAAAGATGCGGGCGCATGCACAGCGCCCGTTTTGTGCATGTGCCCACATTTTCTGCGGGGGTCTGCAGAAAATACGATCGCCTCTGCCTGTCAATCAGGCAGAGGCAGTCGCGGGCGGGGGGGGGGGGCAACGCTCCATTTCCAGGGAGGAGACGGAGCGTTGCGGGGGCAGGGCAACCCGAACGGTGGGTGGTACGAATGGGGACATATTGGGGGCGTTGTCGCGGCGGCTGCGTGATGTCACAAGCAGCCACCGAGACAGGTAAGACGGCGTCGGGACTCCTGTGGGCATCATCTGAACTGGAGCACTGCAATGTAACACAGTATGAACTGGGGGCACTACAGTGTGGCATAATATTAACTGGGGGCACTACAGTGTGGCATAATATTAACTGGGGGCACTACAGTGTGGCATAATATTAACTGGGGCACTGTGGTGTGGCATAATATTAACTGGGGGCACTACAGTGTGGCATAATATTAACTGGGGCACTGTGGTGTGGCATAATATGAACTAGTCTAGAAGTACTACAATGTGGCATAATATATACTGGGTAGACTGTGAAATGGGGTACGGCGTAGCATAATGTGTACTGGCATCCCTATAATGTGTCATAATATGGACTGGCATTGTGTATTATAATATGAACTATGGCACTACTATGGGTCATAACATTAACTCGGGCACTACTACAGTATGAGGCATACAATTCACTAGGGCATTACTATGGGTCATAAAATTAACAACCAATGTCTCGATAGAAGCATTGGCTCAGGGGGCCCCTTCAAAATGTTGCTATGGGGCCCACAAAGTTTTGGCTCCGCCAGTGGTCACGTGTCTTTTAGCATGTGTTAGAAATTGCACAAACGCACACTTACTGTACTTAGCCTACATTAGAACACCCCGCGTTCTACCTATCTAGAGGCAAGTGGTGCGAGTGCCAGTATCTAGTAAATTCAGGCCCTATTCTGGGCAAGTGCAGATTTAACACAAAGGGGGTAATTCCAAGTTGATCGCAGCAGAAATTTTTTTAGCAATTGGGCAAAACCATGTGCACTGCAGGGGAGGCAGATGTAACATGTGCAGAGAGAGATAGATTTGGGTGTGGTGAGTTCAATCTGCAATCTAAATTGCAGTGTAAAAATAAAGCAGCCAGTATTTACCCTTCACAGAAACAAAATAACCCACCCAAATCTAACTCTCTCTGCACATGTTATATCCCCCCCCCCCTGCAGTGCACATGTTTTTGCCCAATTGTCAACAAACTTTCTGCTGCATTCAACTCAGAATTACCCCCAAGATGTGTTATGCAAACTGACCCGCAACAGCTACATATCCAGTTGGTATGAACCTCATTTGGGACTAACCATTGTTCACCTCCGTCTCCCTCCCTCCCTCTCTCTCCCTTTCTTTCTTTCTTTCTTTCTTTCTTTCTTTCTTTCTTTCTTTCTTTCTTTCTTTCTTTCTTTCTTTCTTTCTTTCTTTCTTTCTCGTTCCCTCTCTCCAAGAAGCATAAGACAATCCCTGCCCTGCTTATTGTTTTGACTGTACATGGAATACAAGGTTGAGTATATCAGTAAAACATTGTAACAAATAAAACACTGTATTCCCCTCTTATCTAACTCCCAGCTGCCGGATTGTGTGTCCTCATCTAACCCTCGTCCCTGTTCCCCATCTCCTCACACTGCCGGATTTCCACATTATTAATGCTCCTCCATTATTTCTGTGAAGAATAGAGGTGTTTTCTCTCTGTGTCATCAATGTTCTCAGACAAAAATGATTCTTGGAGCAGACAGAACATTCCAAATCGAAGAGAGTCTACATTCAAGAAATATAAGGTAGTACAGCAATTTTACACGCTGGCATTTACACAATTCCCATGTCTGCTGCTGCCAACATATTACGTCTTGGCACACAGAGACAAAATTACTTAGGGTCACTTACGGTACGCAATACTGACATTTCTCAGCCAATGTACTTCATACCTCCCAACATGACCCTCTCCAGGAGGGACAGAATGTTCTGCTCCTGGACTTCCCTCTTAATTTATGATTGCTATCACCTGTGCTGAAACACCTTTCTTATCCATTCACCTGTTCAAAACAGGTGCCAGAAATCATAAATTCAGAGAAAAGTCCAGAAGCAGAGCATTGTGTCCCTCCTGGAGAGGGTCATGTTGGGAGGTATGGTACTTGCATGTCAGTGGACATTTTTAATAGTGAAGTAGCTGCTGCAGGCGTGAAACCTATGGCAATTACCACCAAATGATTATTGCATTCTGGACAGTCCTTAACCGTTGTGCTGCTGAGGACGAGTGGGACTTGTCATCTGCATACACTTTAAAATTGCCTCTGACTCAGATAAACAGGGCATCATATGAGCAACTTAGAGAGTAAACTAAGCTTGCTGACTTCCAATGACAGTGTTTTGTTTCACAGCAAGGATAACTGATGTGCCATATACCTGCCAACATTCCCAATTGGAAAATTGTGACAAAATAGACCAGGCCACTGATCCACCAAAACACACCCACCCCTGGCCTAACCCCTCGAATCACTGAAATTTGGGGTTGTTGGCAAAGCTGTCCTGACCTGTTGTGGACGTAATGGCCCAGGCTTCATTCATAGTCACACGCAATGAGGCTGCATTCACGATAACTGTGGACTTTCAACTATACATCTGCTGGTCAGGGCAGCTACTGACAGTATCAGCAATGCATTTGCAGCAGCCCCCCATCCTGGATGCAAGAGATCTGCCTGAAGTCACTGGATATGGTGTACACTTACCGCTGAATAGGTTGCAATGCTGTCTACACGCCAACAGCAAACTTGTGGTAAGTGCGAAAAGCCTGTTGTGCCCCTCTTCCGGGATAACCACCATTTCCCTTTCTTTTTTTATGACAGTGGCTATTAGTCATATAAAAAAGGGTGAAGTAATCCAATCAAAGGGGAACATTAATACTGCATGGAAGGGGAGGTGTACCGTATTGCACAGACAGCTTTGCTCAGAAATGAATCGGATTGCACCATTGTCGCCGACCTCCCAGCTTACCCCTCCGCGAATTGCATCATCGGCCGTTGGCTCCGCCCACTTCACTTGTAAGTGGGCAGCTGCAGGGCTTAAAGTAGTCCTGGAGAGGTGGTGGAACTCATTTACCTTACCCAGCCCCCCGCTTCCCCCCCCCCCCCCCCCACCTCCTCACATTGAGCGGAGCCAGGGCCAGTGCTAGTGTTTTCGGCACCCCGCTGCAAACTATAAATTAGTGCCCTACTTCCCATACTTTATAAAGGGACATTGATCTCACAAAGAAGCAACATGGTCACATAATAGTACTTTCAATTCAAATTGCACAACACAGTAGTACAATTTTATTCACATTACACCGCATAGTAATGCCCCTTATTCAGGTTACATCATTCAGTAGTGCCCTTAATGCACATTGATACCCTCTATACATGTTATGCCACACAGTAGTGCCCCTTATATACAGTACCCACAGTAGTGCCCCTTATACACAATTTCCACAGTAGTAGTGCCCCTTACACATAATGACCACAGTAGTGCCTCTTACACATAATGCCCACAATAGTAGTGCATCTTATACACATCTCTGCCTCTGTCACTCCAGCAGCTCACTGCCTGTGTCCCTCCAGCAGCTCCAGCCCCCTCTCATATTGTCTTCAAGAAGCACAAAGCCTGCTCCTCTTCATGGCTCCTCTTCACTTCAGCAGCGGTGACACCATGACCTCACATACGCCTTGACGGAAAAGGAAGCTAATGGGCCCTGAGGAGGGGATGAATGCTGTCCAACAGACACAGCGTGTGTGAGTACCAGGAGGGGTGGGCTGTAGATGGAGGAGGACCATGGAGCCACCAGGAACTGAGGAAGGAGGAGGTGGCTGCAGCTCATCAGTAACACATCTATTGATGTAGGTGATGGGGCAGATATTTCTGTTGGAATTACTGTGTAGGGAAATGGAAGTGGTGGAAGTAGTTCCCCCTACCATTAGAGGGGGTGGAACTCAGTTCCACCTCGTTCCCCCTCACTTTAACCCCTGGGCGGCTGAGTGGAGGACAGCGGGCCGGCCCCGGGAGACTTGACCACTGTCCCGGGTGGCCGAGAACACCATCCGATTTTCGAGAGCTTCCCGGCCGTTTTGGGTGAGTAGCAAGCATGGATTGCATTAATAAAAAATAAATAAAAGTAATAAATTAAAAGATTATTCTAATTCAGCATATGCACAATGTAATAATAATAATAATAATAATAATAATAATAAACATGAACAGTTGCAGTACTGACAGAAATATTAATTTGCTTTAAAATATATAATTTCCAGTCAGTCAGATTGCATCATGTTAGGTGCACTTTGGAGCTGGCTTCTGTAACTAAGTAAATCAGAATGGAATACATCCCTTGAGCCGAACCAAAAATATAAACATGACACGTTCATACAGAAAATGTCACTATGACACCAAAGGGTCTTCCTGGGATTGTATAAAGAGTTGCTAGCAGTCTTTCCTAGAAACCCTGACTCTTGTTCATAAGCTCTTGCTTATAGTGATCACAGTGCTATCTAGAGAGAGAGAGAGAGCCATAAAGATAAGGTGACACAGCATTTACTGGACTTTACCTTATTTTTGGACGTGTTTTTATTTATGACCTGAACTTTGTACAAGCGTGTCAATTGTTACAGCGGTAATTATGTGACACGATGTTCTAGATGGAATGAAATCACGGTCACGTGATAACAATGTGCTGTTGTTTTGGCTCGCCTTTATTTATGTGTTTGGATTGAGGCCTGCTGCTTCCCACTGCTGCATACCCTCCAACATTTTACACATAAAAATCGGTACAGATTAGGAAAGGTGCGTGGCCACGGGTAAAGGGAACGTGGCCACACCCCCTTTTCTATAATTTCAATGGAAGTTTGGAGAGTCAAAAAATCGGTACAGACCGTAAAAAAAAGGTACAGTTGGAGGGTATTCTGCTGTTCTCTCTTCATATTCATGTCGCTGAAATGCAAAAAGAGCAATGGGCTTCAAGATAATTCTTACTCTAACTAGGTGATTCATCGCGCCCTACGGGTGCCCTTGTGGCATGCAGTATATTTATTATATGGAGTATTACCTCCAATAATAATTGTGTGAGTGGTTAAATATTGCACGGACAAAGGGCATGCGATGGTTAAGGGGTCGTAGCCCCTTGCAACGGCATGAACAGCGCATGCAGGGCCTGATGAATCACCTAGTAGGTGCTGTGGTTGGGGGAGTGGCTGGTGCGGGGGAGATGCAGATGGGGGAAGGGGTCCAGGGGAGACGTGGGTGGGGGAGGAGCAGATGTGGGGGTGCCATGGGTGGGGGAGGGGCTGGTGTGGTGGTGCCGTGGGTGGAGGAGGGGGTCCGGAGCCACCACGGGTGGGGGAGGAGCGATTGCGGGGGTGCTGCGGGTGGGGGATGGGGTTTGGAGACACTGCGGGTAGTGGAAGGGGGGGTGTTCTGCGGATGGGGCTCGGAGGTAATGTGAGTGGGGGAGGGGCGGGTAATGCTTCTCCTCCTGGAAGCAGCTAAGCTGCTGTCCTCCCTTTGGCAGTGGATCTCCCGGAGACACGCATACCAGGCATGTAGCCAGTCACTATTGTTAGCGCCAATGTCCCAATGCACCGCATTACAGGGAAGAAGATGCACTCAATAAACTACAGCTCCCAGCAGCCCTTAGCGCCGGAATGATTTGGCGCTAAGGGCTGCTGGGAGATGTAGTTTATTTAGTGCATCTACTTCCCTGTAATGCGGCGTGTTTGGACACTGGTGCTAACAATAGTGACTGGCTGGCAGAACTGAGTGACTCTCTGAATCAATGTAAAAGGTGAGTGCTGCCCACTGCACTGCTCAGCACTATCACCTTTTACATTGATTCAGTGTCCAGACATTACCCTCCGCGATATCACCCACTCCATCCATTACATTAGCCATCTCGGGGCTTCCAGGCAGGCAGCCCAGGTGCTGTATTGCGGAGTCAGGGCCTCTGGGGGTCTGGGCGCAGCTGTGGCCAGGCGGCACTTCTGTGACATCATGCGCAGAGGAGGCTCCGGGGCTCAGAGAGTATGCGGTGCAGGTAGGGCTATGAAAGCCTTCCGCTGCACCGCTTTCATACACATCTATGCCGGTGGCCGCAGCAGCTTTTGTTCCACCTGAGCCGTGGCTAGGGAGTGGGGATTGTTGATGCCGGAGGGGGCAGGCGGAATGGCAGCAGGACATAGGATGCTGTAATAAAAGGATTTTTCCCCCTCATTTTATGGTCAGTACTGATTTTTGGCTCTCCAAACTTCCATTGAAAGTATAGGAAAAGGGGCGTGGTCACACCACTGTACCCGTGGCCGTGCCCCCTTTCCGCATTTGTAGCGATTTTTCTGTGTAAATTGTTGGAGGGTATGTTGCTGCAGATGCAGTGGGCCTATTTCGGGGTGTGGACCTGAAGCTGCAGCTCCATCAGCCCCATTGTTAATCCTGCTCTGTGAACACACAGCAGCCAAAGGGCAGAGCCTGCCATTGGATGTAACCTGTATGGGAGGGCGTTTCTCGCCCAATCAGCTGTGGGCTGGGTGTGATAGACCTGCTGCTAACCCAATGAGAGCTCCTAGCTACGCCCAGCGTTATCCACACAGTCACAGAGTGACAGATATGGGTTATTATATAGGAGATGCCTCACTGACATATCCACAGTTCAGACATGGCCATTTGGATTTCACCTCCATGCTATATTGGCTTTGTGCATGCTTTGGAGACAAAACATCTATGCAATGATGCTGGGGTGTAAAGAGGAGAGTGGTGATGCCACCCAGGGCGTAAGGAACTGTAGTCGCTGCAACCTTTTCCAGCTTTGGGTACCTAAAAAGACTCCATTTTCCTGCTTCTAGCAGGAGTTCTGCGTTGTCATGATGTCATATGAGCCGGGGGTTGCTAGCCCAGAGGGCCTCTGTGTACTACTATGACACTACATAGATGCTGTCATGTCAGTAGGGTTTTGTAGAGTCAGGTAGGGATCCCTAGGGCTAATTGTTAATGATGGAGAGTAAACGGAGCCAGATGCCCTGACTATGCTTCTCATGCAGGCCACTGACGTAGGAAGAGGCTGTTATGCAGAAGATACTAGAGATGAGCGGGTTCGGTTTCTCTGAATCCGAACCCGCACGAACTTCATGTTTTTTTTCACGGGTCCGAGCGACTCGGATCTTCCCGCCTTGCTCGGTTAACCCGAGCGCGCCCGAACGTCATCATGACGCTGTCGGATTCTCGCGAGACTCGGATTCTATATAAGGAGCCGCGCGTCGCCGCCATTTTCACACGTGCATTGAGATTGATAGGGAGAGGACGTGGCTGGCGTCCTCTCCATTTAGATTAGGAGAGAGAGAGAGAGATTGACCTGAGGCTGATACTGTAGAAGAGAGTGCAGAGTTTAGTGACTGACCACAGTGACCACCAGCAGTGCAGTTGTTTTATTTAATATATCCGTTCTCTGCCTGAAAAAAACGGTACACACAGTGACTCAGTCACATACCATATCTGTGTGCACTGCTCAGCCCAGTGTGCTGCATGCCTGCATCATCTATGTATATATTATATATCTGACTGTGCTCAGCTCACACAGCTTATAATTGTGGGGGAGACTGGGGAGCACTGCAGTGCCAGTTATAGGTTATAGCAGGAGCCAGGAGTACAAGACAGTCACATACCATATCTGTGTGCACTGCTCAGCCCAGTGTGCTGCATCATCTATGTATATATTATATATCTGACTGTGCTCAGCTCACACAGCTTATAATTGTGGGGGAGACTGGGGAGCACTGCAGTGCCAGTTATAGGTTATAGCAGGAGCCAGGAGTACATATTATATTAAAATTAAACAGTGCACACTTTTGCTGCAGGAGTGCCACTGCCAGTGTGACTGACCAGTGACCTGACCACACTGACCACCAGTATAGTTAGTAGTATACTATATTGTGATTGCCTGAAAAAGTTAAACACTCGTCGTGTGACTTCACTTGTGTGGTGTTTTTTTTTTTATTCTATAAAAAACTCATTCTGCTGACAGACAGTGTCCAGCAGGTCCGTCATTATATAATATATATACCTGTCCGGCTGCAGTAGTGATATATATATATTTTTTATATCATTATTTATCATCCAGTCGCAGCAGACACAGTACGGTAGTTCACGGCTGTAGCTACCTCTGTGTCGGCACTCGGCAGTCCATCCATAATTGTATACCACCTACCCGTGGTTTTTTTTTCTTTCTTCTTTATACATACATACTACTACATCTCTTTATCAACCAGTCTATATTAGCAGCAGACACAGTACAGTACGGTAGTTCACGGCTGTGGCTACCTCTGTGTCGGCACTCGGCAGTCCGTCCATAATTGTATACCACCTAACCGTGGTTTTTTTTTCTTTCTTCTTTATACATACATACTACGACATCTCTTTATCAACCAGTCTATATTAGCAGCAGACACAGTACAGTACGGTAGTTCACGGCTGTGGCTACCTCTGTGTCGGCACTCGGCAGTCCGTCCATAATTGTATACCACCTAACCGTGGTTTTTTTTTCTTTCTTCTTCATACATACATACTACGACATCTCTTTATCAACCAGTCTATATTAGCAGCAGACACAGTACAGTACGGTAGTTCACGGCTGTGGCTACCTCTGTGTCGGCACTCGGCAGTCCGTCCATAATTGTATACCACCTACACGTGGTTTTTTTTTCTTTCTTCTTTATACATACATACTACTACATCTCTTTATCAACCAGTCTATATTAGCAGCAGACACAGTACAGTACGGTAGTTCACGGCTGTGGCTACCTCTGTGTCGGCACTCGGCAGTCCGTCCATAATTGTATACCACCTACCCGTGGTTTTTTTTTCTTTCTTCTTCATACATACATACTACGACATCTCTTTATCAACCAGTCTATATTAGCAGCAGACACAGTACAGTACGGTAGTTCACGGCTGTGGCTACCTCTGTGTCGGCACTCGGCAGTCCGTCCATAATTGTATACCACCTAACCGTGGTTTTTTTTTCTTTCTTCTTCATACATACATACTACGACATCTCTTTATCAACCAGTCTATATTAGCAGCAGACACAGTACGGTAGTTCACGGCTGTAGCTACCTCTGTGTCGGCACTCGGCAGTCCGTCCATAATTGTATACTAGTATCCATCCATCTCCATTGTTTACCTGAGGTGCCTTTTAGTTGTGCCTATTAAAATATGGAGAACAAAAATGTTGAGGTTCCAAAATTAGGGAAAGATCAAGATCCACTTCCACCTCGTGCTGAAGCTGCTGCCACTAGTCATGGCCGAGACGATGAAATGCCAGCAACGTCGTCTGCCAAGGCCGATGCCCAATGTCATAGTACAGAGCATGTCAAATCCAAAACACCAAATATCAGTAAAAAAAGGACTCCAAAACCTAAAATAAAATTGTCGGAGGAGAAGCGTAAACTTGCCAATATGCCATTTACCACACGGAGTGGCAAGGAACGGCTGAGGCCCTGGCCTATGTTCATGGCTAGTGGTTCAGCTTCACATGAGGATGGAGGCACTCAGCCTCTCGCTAGAAAAATGAAAAGACTCAAGCTGGCAAAAGCAGTAGCACCGCAAAGAACTGTGCGTTCTTCGAAATCCCAAATCCACAAGGAGAGTCCAATTGTGTCGGTTGCGATGCCTGACCTTCCCAACACTGGACGTGAAGAGCATGCGCCTTCCACCATTTGCACGCCCCCTGCAAGTGCTGGAAGGAGCACCCGCAGTCCAGTTCCTGATAGTCAGATTGAAGATGTCAGTGTTGAAGTACACCAGGATGAGGAGGATATGGGTGTTGCTGGCGCTGGGGAGGAAATTGACCAGGAGGATTCTGATGGTGAGGTGGTTTGTTTAAGTCAGGCACCCGGGGAGACACCTGTTGTCCGTGGGAGGAATATGGCCGTTGACATGCCTGGTGAAAATACCAAAAAAATCAGCTCTTCGGTGTGGAACTATTTCAACAGAAATGCGGACAACAGGTGTCAAGCCGTGTGTTCCCTTTGTCAAGCTGTAATAAGTAGGGGTAAGGACGTTAACCACCTCGGAACATCCTCCCTTATACGTCACCTGCAGCGCATTCATAATAAGTCAGTGACAAGTTCAAAAACTTTGGGTGACAGCGGAAGCAGTCCACTGACCAGTAAATCCCTTCCTCTTGTAACCAAGCTCACGCAAACCACCCCACCAACTCCCTCAGTGTCAATTTCCTCCTTCCCCAGGAATGCCAATAGTCCTGCAGGCAATGTCACAGGCAATTCTGACGAGTCCTCTCCTGCCTGGGATTCCTCCGATGCATCCTTGCGTGTAACGCCTACTGCTGCTGGCGCTGCTGTTGTTGCTGCTGGGAGTCGATGGTCATCCCAGAGGGGAAGTCGTAAGCCCACTTGTACTACTTCCAGTAAGCAATTGACTGTCCAACAGTCCTTTGCGAGGAAGATGAAATATCACAGCAGTCATCCTGCTGCAAAGCGGATAACTGAGGCCTTGACAACTATGTTGGTGTTAGACGTGCGTCCGGTATCCGCCGTTAGTTCACAGGGAACTAGACAATTTATTGAGGCAGTGTGCCCCCGTTACCAAATACCATCTAGGTTCCACTTCTCTAGGCAGGCGATACCGAGAATGTACACGGACGTCAGAAAAAGACTCACCAGTGTCCTAAAAAATGCAGTTGTACCCAATGTCCACTTAACCACGGACATGTGGACAAGTGGAGCAGGGCAGGGTCAGGACTATATGACTGTGACAGCCCACTGGGTAGATGTATGGACTCCCGCCGCAAGAACAGCAGCGGCGGCACCAGTAGCAGCATCTCGCAAACGCCAACTCTTTCCTAGGCAGGCTACGCTTTGTATCACCGGTTTCCAGAATACGCACACAGCTGAAAACCTCTTACGGCAACTGAGGAAGATCATCGCGGAATGGCTTACCCCAATTGGACTCTCCTGTGGATTTGTGGCATCGGACAACGCCAGCAATATTGTGTGTGCATTAAATATGGGCAAATTCCAGCACGTCCCATGTTTTGCACATACCTTGAATTTGGTGGTGCAGAATTATTTAAAAAACGACAGGGGCGTGCAAGAGATGCTGTCGGTGGCCAGAAAAATTGCGGGACACTTTCGGCGTACAGGCACCACGTACAGAAGACTGGAGCACCACCAAAAACTACTGAACCTGCCCTGCCATCATCTGAAGCAAGAAGTGGTAACGAGGTGGAATTCAACCCTCTATATGCTTCAGAGGTTGGAGGAGCAGCAAAAGGCCATTCAAGCCTATACAATTGAGCACGATATAGGAGGTGGAATGCACCTGTCTCAAGCGCAGTGGAGAATGATTTCAACGTTGTGCAAGGTTCTGATGCCCTTTGAACTTGCCACACGTGAAGTCAGTTCAGACACTGCCAGCCTGAGTCAGGTCATTCCCCTCATCAGGCTTTTGCAGAAGAAGCTGGAGACATTGAAGGAGGAGCTAACACGGAGCGATTCCGCTAGGCATGTGGGACTTGTGGATGGAGCCCTTAATTCGCTTAACAAGGATTCACGGGTGGTCAATCTGTTGAAATCAGAGCACTACATTTTGGCCACCGTGCTCGATCCTAGATTTAAAGCCTACCTTGGATCTCTCTTTCCGGCAGACACAAGTCTGCTGGGGTTGAAAGACCTGCTGGTGAGAAAATTGTCAAGTCAAGCGGAACGCGACCTGTCAACATCTCCTCCTTCACATTCTCCCGCAACTGGGGGTGCGAGGAAAAGGCTCAGAATTCCGAGCCCACCCGCTGGCGGTGATGCAGGGCAGTCTGGAGCGACTGCTGATGCTGACATCTGGTCCGGACTGAAGGACCTGACAACGATTACGGACATGTTGTCTACTGTCACTGCATATGATTCTCTCACCATTGAAAGAATGGTGGAGGATTATATGAGTGACCGCATCCAAGTAGGCACGTCACACAGTCCATACTTATACTGGCAGGAAAAAGAGGCAATTTGGAGGCCATTGCACAAACTGGCTTTATTCTACCTAAGTTGCCCTCCCACAAGTGTGTACTCCGAAAGAGTGTTTAGTGCCGCCGCTCACCTTGTCAGCAATCGGCGTACGAGGTTACATCCAGAAAATGTGGAGAAGATGATGTTCATTAAAATGAATTATAATCAATTCCTCCGCGGAGACATTGACCAGCAGCAATTGCCTCCACAAAGTACACAGGGAGCTGAGATGGTGGATTCCAGTGGGGACGAATTGATAATCTGTGAGGAGGGGGATGTACACGGTGATATATCGGAGGGTGATGATGAGGTGGACATCTTGCCTCTGTAGAGCCAGTTTGTGCAAGGAGAGATTAATTGCTTCTTTTTTGGGGGGGGTCCAAACCAACCCGTCATATCAGTCACAGTCGTGTGGCAGACCCTGTCACTGAAATGATGGGTTGGTTAAAGTGTGCATGTCCTGTTTTGTTTATACAACATAAGGGTGGGTGGGAGGGCCCAAGGACAATTCCATCTTGCACCTCTTTTTTCTTTTATTTTTCTTTGCGTCATGTGCTGTTTGGGGAGGGTTTTTTGGAAGGGACATCCTGCGTGACACTGCAGTGCCACTCCTAAATGGGCCCGGTGTTTGTGTCGGCCACTAGGGTCGCTAATCTTACTCACACAGTCAGCTACCTCATTGCGCCTCTTTTTTTCTTTGCGTCATGTGCTGATTGGGGAGGGTTTTTTGGAAGGGACATCCTGCGTGACACTGCAGTGCCACTCCTAAATGGGCCCGGTGTTTGTGTCGGCCACTAGGGTCGCTAATCTTACTCACACAGTCAGCTACCTCATTGCGCCTCTTTTTTTCTTTGCGTCATGTGCTGATTGGGGAGGGTTTTTTGGAAGGGACATCCTGCGTGACACTGCAGTGCCACTCCTAAATGGGCCCGGTGTTTGTGTCGGCCACTAGGGTCGCTAATCTTACTCACACAGTCAGCTACCTCATTGCGCCTCTTTTTTTCTTTGCGTCATGTGCTGATTGGGGAGGGTTTTTTGGAAGGGACATCCTGCGTGACACTGCAGTGCCACTCCTAAATGGGCCCGGTGTTTGTGTCGGCCACTAGGGTCGCTAATCTTACTCACACAGTCAGCTACCTCATTGCGCCTCTTTTTTTCTTTGCGTCATGTGCTGATTGGGGAGGGTTTTTTGGAAGGGACATCCTGCGTGACACTGCAGTGCCACTCCTAAATGGGCCCGGTGTTTGTGTCGGCAACTAGGGTCGCTAATCTTACTCACACAGTCAGCTACCTCATTGCGCCTCTTTTTTTCTTTGCGTCATGTGCTGATTGGGGAGGGTTTTTTGGAAGGGACATCCTGCGTGACACTGCAGTGCCACTCCTAAATGGGCCCGGTGTTTGTGTCGGCCACTAGGGTCGCTAATCTTACTCACACAGTCAGCTACCTCATTGCGCCTCTTTTTTTCTTTGCGTCATGTGCTGATTGGGGAGGGTTTTTTGGAAGGGACATCCTGCGTGACACTGCAGTGCCACTCCTAAATGGGCCCGGTGTTTGTGTCGGCCACTAGGGTCGCTAATCTTACTCACACAGTCAGCTACCTCATTGCGCCTCTTTTTTTCTTTGCGTCATGTGCTGATTGGGGAGGGTTTTTTGGAAGGGACATCCTGCGTGACACTGCAGTGCCACTCCTAAATGGGCCCGGTGTTTGTGTCGGCCACTAGGGTCGCTAATCTTACTCACACAGTCAGCTACCTCATTGCGCCTCTTTTTTTCTTTGCGTCATGTGCTGATTGGGGAGGGTTTTTTGGAAGGGACATCCTGCGTGACACTGCAGTGCCACTCCTAAATGGGCCCGGTGTTTGTGTCGGCCACTAGGGTCGCTTATCTTACTCACACAGTCAGCTACCTCATTGCGCCTCTTTTTTTCTTTGCGTCATGTGCTGATTGGGGAGGGTTTTTTGGAAGGGACATCCTGCGTGACACTGCAGTGCCACTCCTAGATGGGCCAGGTGTTTGTGTCGGCCACTAGTGTCGCTTAGCTTAGTCATCCAGCGACCTTGGTGCAAATTTTAGGACTAAAAATAATATTGTGAGGTGTGAGGTATTCAGAATAGACTGAAAATGAGTGGAAATTATGGTTTTTGAGGTTAATAATAATATGGGATCAAAATGACCCCCAAATTCTATGATTTAAGCTGTTTTTTAGTGTTTTTTAAAAAAAACACCCGAATCCAAAACACACCCGAATCCGACAAAAAAAATTCGGTGAGGTTTTGCCAAAACGCGGTCGAACCCAAAACACGGCCGCGGAACCGAACCCAAAACCAAAACACAAAACCCGAAAAATTTCAGGCGCTCATCTCTAGAAGATACAGGGCTGATGCAGGTTATCAGCATAACTCGAGGTAGCAACAGAGTATAGGTAAATCTGGAACAGACTTAAATACAGTGGACTAGGCCATGCCTTCTCTCGGAGGACACAAGGATTCCTTATATTAATCTCCCCAGATCATTTTGCTCACTTAACTAGGAAGTAGAGATGTGCACTTGAAATTTTTCGGGTTTTGTGTTTTGGTTTTGGGTTCGGTTCCGCGGCCGTGTTTTGGGTTCGACCGCGTTTTGGCAAAACCTCACCGAATTTTTTTTGTCGGATTCGGGTGTGTTTTGGATTCGGGTGTTTTTTTTAAAAAACACTAAAAAACAGCTTAAATCATAGAATTTGGGGGTCATTTTGATCCCAAAGTATTATTAACCTCAAAAACCATAATTTCCACTTATTTTCAGTCTATTCTGAATACCTCACAATATTATTTTTAGTCCTAAAATTTGCACCTAGGTCGCTAGATGACTAAGCTAAGCGACCCTAGTGGCCGACGCAAACACCGTGCCCATCTAGGAGTGGCACTGCAGTGTCACGCAGGATGGCCCTTCCAAAAAACACTCCCCAAACAGCACATGACGCAAAGAAAAAAAGAGGCGCAATGAGGTAGCTGTGTGAGTAAGATAAGCGACCCTAGTGGCCGACACAAACACCGGGCCCATCTAGGAGTGGCACTGCAGTGTCACGCAGGATGGCCCTTCCAAAAAACCCTCCCCAAACAGCACATGACGCAAAGAAAAAAAGAGGCGCAATGAGGTAGCTGTGTGAGTAAGATAAGCGACCCTAGTGGCCGACACAAACACCGGGCCCATCTAGGAGTGGCACTGCAGTGTCACGCAGGATGGCCCTTCCAAAAAACCCTCCCCAAACAGCACATGACGCAAAGAAAAAAAGAGGCACAATGAGGTAGCTGTGTGAGTAAGATAAGCGACCCTAGTGGCCGACACAAACACCGGGCCCATCTAGGAGTGGCACTGCAGTGTCACGCAGGATGGCCCTTCCAAAAAACCCTCCCCAAACAGCACATGACGCAAAGAAAAAAAGAGGCGCAATGAGGTAGCTGTGTGAGTAAGATAAGCGACCCTAGTGGCCGACACAAACACCGGGCCCATCTAGGAGTGGCACTGCAGTGTCACGCAGGATGGCCCTTCCAAAAAACCCTCCCCAAACAGTACATGACGCAAAGAAAAAAAGAGGCGCAATGAGGTAGCTGTGTGAGTAAGATAAGCGACCCTAGTGGCCGACACAAACACCGGGCCCATCTAGGAGTGGCACTGCAGTGTCACGCAGGATGGCCCTTCCAAAAAACCCTCCCCAAACAGCACATGACGCAAAGAAAAAAAGAGGCGCAATGAGGTAGCTGTGTGAGTAAGATAAGCGACCCTAGTGGCCGACACAAACACCGGGCCCATCTAGGAGTGGCACTGCAGTGTCACGCAGGATGGCCCTTCCAAAAAACATTCCACAAACAGCACATGACGCAAAGAAAAATTAAAGAAAAAAGAGGTGCAAGATGGAATTGTCCTTGGGCCCTCCCTTGTCCTTGGGCCCTCCCACCCACCCTTATGTTGTATAAACAGGACATGCACACTTTAACCAACCCATCATTTCAGTGACAGGGTCTGCCACACGACTGTGACTGAAATGACGGGTTGGTTTGGACCCCCACCAAAAAAGAAGCAATTAATCTCTCCTTGCACAAACTGGCTCTACAGAGGCAAGATGTCCACCTCATCATCATCCTCCGATATATCACCGTGTACATCCCCCTCCTCACAGATTATCAATTCGTCCCCACTGGAATCCACCATCTCAGCTCCCTGTGTACTTTGTGGAGGCAATTGCTGCTGGTCAATGTCTCCACGGAGGAATTGATTATAATTCATTTTAATGAACATCATCTTCTCCACATTTTCTGGATGTAACCTCGTACGCCGATTGCTGACAAGGTGAGCGGCGGCACTAAACACTCTTTCGGAGTACACATTTGTGGGAGGGCAACTTAGGTAGAATAAAGCCAGTTTGTGCAAGGGCCTCCAAATTGCCTCTTTTTCCTGCCAGTATAAGTACGGACTGTGTGACGTGCCTACTTGGATGCGGTCACTCATATAATCCTCCACCATTCTTTCAATGGTGAGAGAATCATATGCAGTGACAGTAGACGACATGTCCGTAATCGTTGTCAGGTCCTTCAGTCCGGACCAGATGTCAGCATCAGCAGTCGCTCCAGACTGCCCTGCATCACCGCCAGCGGGTGGGCTCGGAATTCTGAGCCTTTTCCTCGCACCCCCAGTTGCGGGAGAATGTGAAGGAGGAGATGTTGACAGGTCGCGTTCCGCTTGACTTGACAATTTTCTCACCAGCAGGTCTTTCAACCCCAGCAGACTTGTGTCTGCCGGAAAGAGAGATCCAAGGTAGGCTTTAAATCTAGGATCGAGCACGGTGGCCAAAATGTAGTGCTCTGATTTCAACAGATTGACCACCCGTGAATCCTTGTTAAGCGAATTAAGGGCTCCATCCACAAGTCCCACATGCCTAGCGGAATCGCTCCGTGTTAGCTCCTCCTTCAATGTCTCAAGCTTCTTCTGCAAAAGCCTGATGAGGGGAATGACCTGACTCAGGCTGGCAGTGTCTGAACTGACTTCACGTGTGGCAAGTTCAAAGGGCATCAGAACCTTGCACAACGTTGAAATCATTCTCCACTGCGCTTGAGACAGGTGCATTCCACCTCCTATATCGTGCTCAATTGTATAGGCTTGAATGGCCTTTTGCTGCTCCTCCAACCTCTGAAGCATATAGAGGGTTGAATTCCACCTCGTTACCACTTCTTGCTTCAGATGATGGCAGGGCAGGTTCAGTAGTTTTTGGTGGTGCTCCAGTCTTCTGTACGTGGTGCCTGTACGCCGAAAGTGTCTCGCAATTCTTCTGGCCACCGACAGCATCTCTTGCACGCCCCTGTCGTTTTTTAAAAAATTCTGCACCACCAAATTCAAGGTATGTGCAAAACATGGGACGTGCTGGAATTTGCCCATATTTAATGCACACACAATATTGCTGGCGTTGTCCGATGCCACAAATCAACAGGAGAGTCCAATTGGGGTAAGCCATTCCGCGATGATCTTCCTCAGTTGCCGTAAGAGGTTTTCAGCTGTGTGCGTATTCAGGAAAGCGGTGATACAAAGCGTAGCCTGCCTAGGAAAGACTTGGCGTTTGCGAGATGCTGCTACTGGTGCCGCCGCTGCTGTTCTTGCGGCGGGAGTCCATACATCTACCCAGTGGGCTGTCACAGTCATATAGTCCTGACCCTGCCCTGCTCCACTTGTCCACATGTCCGTGGTTAAGTGGACATTGGGTACAGCTGCATTTTTTAGGACACTGGTGAGTCTTTTTCTGAGGTCTGTGTACATTTTCGGTATCGCCTGCCTAGAGAAGTGGAACCTAGATGGTATTTGGTAACGGGGGCACACTACCTCAAGAAATTGTGTAGTTCCCTGTGAACTAACGGCGGATACCGGACGCACGTCTAACACCAACATAGTTGTCAAGGCCTCAGTTATCCGCTTTGCAGCAGGATGACTGCTGTGATATTTCATCTTCCTCGCAAAGGACTGTTGGACAGTCAATTGCTTACTGGAAGTAGTACAAGTGGTCTTCCGACTTCCCCTCTGGGATGACATCGACTCCCAGCAGCAACAACAGCAGCGCCAGCAGCAGTAGGCGTTACACGCAAGGATGCATCGGAGGAATCCCAGGCAGGAGAGGAATCGTCAGAATTGCCAGTGACATGGCCTGCAGGACTATTGGCATTCCTGGGGAAGGAGGAAATTGACACTGAGGGAGTTGGTGGGGTGGTTTGCGTGAGCTTGGTTACAAGAGGAAGGGATTTACTGGTCAGTGGACTGCTTCCGCTGTCACCCAAAGTTTTTGAACTTGTCACTGACTTATTATGAATGCGCTGCAGGTGACGTATAAGGGAGGATGTTCCGAGGTGGTTAACGTCCTTACCCCTACTTATTACAGCTTGACAAAGGCAACACACGGCTTGACACCTGTTGTCCGCTTTTCTGTTGAAATACCTCCACACTGAAGAGCTGATTTTTTTGGTATTTTCACCAGGCATGTCAACGGCCATATTGCTCCCACCGACAACAGGTGTCTCCCCGGGTGCCTGACTTAAACAAACCACCTCACCATCAGAATCCTCCTGGTCAATTTCCTCCCCAGCGCCAGCAACACCCATATCCTCCTCATCCTGGTGTACTTCAACACTGACATCTTCAATCTGACTATCAGGAACTGGACTGCGGGTGCTCCTTCCAGCACTTGCAGGGGGCGTGCAAATGGTGGAAGGCGCATGCTCTTCACGTCCAGTGTTGGGAAGGTCAGGCATCGCAACCGACACAATTGGACTCTCCTTGTGGATTTGGGATTTCGAAGAACGCACAGTTCTTTGCGGTGCTTTTGCCAGCTTGAGTCTTTTCAGTTTTCTAGCGAGAGGCTGAGTGCTTCCATCCTCATGTGAAGCTGAACCACTAGCCATGAACATAGGCCAGGGCCTCAGCCGTTCCTTGCCACTCCGTGTGGTAAATGGCATATTGGCAAGTTTACGCTTCTCCGACAATTTTATTTTAGGTTTTGGAGTCCTTTTTTTACTGATATTTGGTGTTTTGGATTTGACATGCTCTGTACTATGACATTGGGCATCGGCCTTGGCAGACGACGTTGCTGGCATTTCATCGTCTCGGCCATGACTAGTGGCAGCAGCTTCAGCACGAGGTGGAAGTGGATCTTGATCTTTCCCTAATTTTGGAACCTCAACATTTTTGTTCTCCATATTTTAATAGGCACAACTAAAAGGCACCTCAGGTAAACAATGGAGATGGATGGATACTAGTATACTTATGGATGGACTGCCGAGTGCCGACACAGAGGTAGCTACAGCCGTGGACTACCGTACTGTGTCTGCTGCTAATATAGACTGGATGATAATGAGATGAAATCAATATATATATATGTATGTATATGTAATATCACTAGTACTGCAGCCGGACAGGTAGATAATATATTTATTAGGTAATGATGACTGATGACGGACCTGCTGGACACTGTCAGCTCAGCAGCACCGCAGACTGCTACAGTAAGCTACTATACTATAGTAGTATGTACAAAGAAGAAAGAAAAAAAAAAATCACGGGTAGGTGGTATACAATTATGGATGGACTGCCGAGTGCCGACACAGAGGTAGCTACAGCCGTGGACTAACGTACTGTGTCTGCTGCTAATATAGACTGGATGATAATGAGATGAAATCAATATATATATATGTATGTATATATAATATCACTAGTACTGCAGCCGGACAGGTAGATAATATATTTATTAGGTAATGATGACTGATGACGGACCTGCTGGACACTGTCAGCTCAGCAGCACCGCAGACTGCTACAGTAAGCTACTATACTATAGTAGTATGTACAAAGAAGAAAGAAAAAAAAAAACCACGGGTAGGTGGTATACAATTATGGATGGACTGCCGAGTGCCGACACAGAGGTAGCTACAGCCGTGGACTAACGTACTGTGTCTGCTGCTAATATAGACTGGATGATAATGAGATGAAATCAATATATATGTATGTATATATAATATCACTAGTACTGCAGCCGGACAGGTAGATAATATATTTATTAGGTAATGATGACTGATGACGGACCTGCTGGACACTGTCAGCTCAGCAGCACCGCAGACTGCTACAGTAAGCTACTATACTATAGTAGTATGTACAAAGAAGAAAGAAAAAAAAAAACACGGGTAGGTGGTATACAATTATGGATGGACTGCCGAGTGCCGACACAGAGGTAGCTACAGCCGTGGACTAACGTACTGTGTCTGCTGCTAATATAGACTGGATGATTGATAATGAGATGAAATCAATATATATATGTATGTATATATAATATCACTAGTACTGCAGCCGGACAGGTAGATAATATATTTATTAGGTAATGATGACTGATGACGGACCTGCTGGACACTGTCAGCTCAGCAGCACCGCAGACTGCTACAGTAAGCTACTATACTATAGTAGTATGTACAAAGAAGAAAGAAAAAAAAAACCACGGGTAGGTGGTATACAATTATGGATGGACTGCCGAGTGCCGACACAGAGGTAGCTACAGCCGTGGACTACCGTACTGTGTCTGCTGCTAATATAGACTGGATGATAATGAGATGAAATCAATATATATATATGTATGTATATATAATATCACTAGTACTGCAGCCGGACAGGTAGATAATATATTTATTAGGTAATGATGACTGATGACGGACCTGCTGGACACTGTCAGCTCAGCAGCACCGCAGACTGCTACAGTAAGCTACTATACTATAGTAGTATGTACAAAGAAGAAAGAAAAAAAAAAAACCACGGGTAGGTGGTATACAATTATGGATGGACTGCCGAGTGCCGACACAGAGGTAGCTACAGCCGTGGACTAACGTACTGTGTCTGCTGCTAATATAGAGTCTAGACTGGATGATAAATTATTGATAATGAGATGAAATCAATATAATATCACTAGTACTGCAGCCGGACAGGTACTATATATATTTATTATGTAATGACTGATGACGGACCTGCTGGACACTGTCAGGTCAGCACAGCACCGCAGACTGCTACAGTAAGCTACTATAGTAGTATGTATAAAGAAGAATGAAAAAAAAAAAAAACCACGGGTAGGTGGTATACAATATTATATATATATATATATATATATATATTATATACAATTATATATATATATATATATATATATATTAAACTGGTGGTGATTGATTATTAAACTGGTGGTCACTTCAGGTCACGTTGCAACTTGCAACTAGTACTCCGAGGCCTAAGCAGACAATCACAAAATATATTATTATACTGGTGGTCAGTGTGGTCACAACAATGGCAGTGTGGCACTGACTCTGGCAGCAAAAGTGTGCACTGTACGTTATATGTACTCCTGAGTCCTGCTCTCAGACTCTAACTGCTCCCCACTGTCAGTGTCTCCCCCACAAGTCAGATAATACACTTACAGTCACACTATCTAATCTATAAATATCACTTCAGCAAGTAGTATAGTAGTATACAGTATAGTAGTACTCCTCCTAATAATGCTCCCCAAAATACTGTGTCTCTCTCTTCTCTAAACGGAGAGGACGCCAGCCACGTCCTCTCCCTATGACTCTCAATGCACGTGTGAAAATGGCGGCGACGCGCGGCTCCTTATATAGAATCCGAGTCTCGCGATAGAATCCGAGCCTCGCGAGAATCCGACAGCGTGATGATGACGTTCGGGCGCGCTCGGGTTAGCCGAGCAAGGCGGGAAGATCCGAGCCTGCTCGGACCCGTGTAAAAAAACCTGAAGTTCGGGCGGGTTCGGATTCAGAGGAACCGAACCCGCTCATCTCTACTAGGAAGTGGGTAAAATACAGGGTACCCACTCTTCAAGGAATGCGGGACACACCCGAGAAATCGGGTGTTTCCTGCAGGAGCCGAGAGAGTAGGCAAGTATGGGTAGAATACAATAGCGATACTGGAGGCTGGTACTGAATCAGGTGCAGAATACTGTGGCAATACTGGAGGCTGGTAACTGGAACAGTTGCAGAATGCTGTAGCAATACTGGAGGCTGGTAGCTGGAGAATTGCAGAATGCTGTAGAAATACTGGAGGCTGGTAACTGGAACAGGTACAAAATACTGTGGCAATACTGGAATTTGGTAACTGGAACAGGTGCAGAATGCTGTAGTAATACTGGAGGTTGGTAGCTGGACAATTGCAGAATGCTGTAGCAATACTGGAGGCTGGTACTGGAACAGGTGCAGAATGCTGTAGCAATACTGCAGGCTGGTACTGAAACCAATACTGGAGGCTGGTACTGGAACAGGTGCAGAATGCTGTAGCAATACTGGATGCTGGTACTGAAACAGGTGCAGAATACAGTAGCTATACTGAAGGCTGGTATCTGAAACTGGTGCAGAATGCTGTGGCGATACTGGAGGCTTGTAACTGGTACAGGTGCAGAATACTGTGGCGATGTTGGAGGCTGGTAACTAGAACAGGTGCAGAATGCTGTTCAAATACTGGAGGCTGGTAACTGGAACAGCTGCAGAATGCTGCAGCGATTCTGCAGGCTTGTACTGAAACTGGTGCAGAATGCTGTAGCAATACTGGAGGCTGGTTACTGGAGAATTGCAGAATGCTGTAGAAATACTGGAGGCTGGTAACTGGAACAGGTACAAAATACTGTGGCAATACTGGAATTTGGTAACTGGAACAGGTGCAGAATGCTCTAGTAATACTGGAGGTTGGTAGCTGGACAATTGCAGAATGCTGTAGCAATACTGGAGGCTGGTACTGGAACAGGTGCCGAATGCTGTAGCAATACTGCAGGCTGGTACTGAAACCAATACTGGAGACTGGTACTGGAACAGGTGCAGAATGCTGCAGCAATACTGGATGCTGGTACTGAAACAGGTGCAGAATACAGTAGCTATACTGAAGGCTGGTATCTGAAACTGGTGCAGAATGCTGTGGCGATACTGGAGGCTTGTAACTGGTACAGGTGCAGAATACTGTGGCGATGTTGGAGGCTGGTAACTAGAACAGGTGCAGAATGCTGTTCAAATACTGGAGGCTGGTAACTGGAACAGCTGAAGAATGCTGCAGCGATACTGCAGGCTTGTACTGAAACAGGTACAGAATGCTGTAGCAATACTGGAGGCTGGTAACGGGAACAGGTGCAGAATGCTGTAGCAATACTGGAGGCTGGTAACGGGAACAAATGGAGAATGCTGTAGCAATACTGGAGGCTGGTAACTAGAACAGCTGCAGAATGCTGTAGCGATCCTGCAGGCTGGTACTGAAACAGGTACAGAATGCTGTAGCAATACTGGAGGCTGGTAACGGGAACAGGTGCAGAATTCTGTAGCAATACTGGAGGCTGGTACTGAAACAGGTACAGAATGCTATAGCAATACCGGAGGCTAGCAACTGGAACAGGTTAGGAATGCTGTACCAATACTGGAGGCTGGTAACTGGACAATTGCAGAAGGCTGTAGCAATACTGGAGGCTGGTAACTGGAACAGGTGCATAATGCTCTTCAAATACTGGAGGCTGGTAACTGGAACAGCTGCAGAATGCTGTAGCGATACTGCAGGATGATACTGAAACAGTTGCAGAATGCTGTAGCAATCCTGCAGGCTGGTACTGAAACAGGTACAGAATGCTGTAACAATACTGGAGGCTGGTAACGGGAACAGGTGCAGAATGCTGTAGCAATACTGGAGGCTGGTAATGGGAAAAAATGGAGAATGCTTTAGCAATACTGGAGGCTGGTAACTAGAACAGCTGCAGAATGCTGTAGCGATCCTGCAGGCTGGTACTGAAACAGGTACAGAATGCTGTAGCAATACTGGAGGCTGGTAACGGGAACAGGTGCAGAATGCTGTATCAATACTGGAGGCTGGTAACAGGAACAGGTGCAGAATGCTGTAGCAATACTGGAGGCTGGCAACTGGAACAGGTTAGGAATGCTGTACCAATACTGGAGGCTGGTAACTGGAACAGGTGCAGAATGCTGTAGTAATACTGGAGGCTGGTAACTGGACAATTGCAGAAGGCTGTAGTAATACTGGAGGCTGGTAACTGGAACAGGTGCAGAATGCTCTTCAAATACTGGAGGCTGGTAACTGGAACAGCTGCAGAATGCTGTAGCGATCCTGCAGGCTTGTACTGAAACAGGTACAGAATGCTGTAGCAATACTGGAGGCTGGTAACAGGAAAAGGTGCAGATGCTGTAGCAATACTGGAGGCTGGTAACGGGAACAAATGGAGAATGCTGTAGCAATACTGGAGGCTAGTAACTAGAACAGCGGCAGAATGCTGTAGCGATCCTGCAGGCTGGTACTGAAACAGGTACAGAATGCTGTAGCAATACTGGAGGCTGGCAACTGGACAGGTTAGGAATGCTGTAGCAATACTGGAGGCTGGTAACTGGACAATTGCAGAAGGCTGTAGCAATACTGGAGGCTGGTAACTGGAACAGATGCAGAATGCTCTTCAAATACTGGAGGCTGGTAACTGAAACAGTTGCAGAATGCTGTAGCGATACTGCAGGCTTGTACTGAAACAGGTACAGAATGCTGTAGCAATACTGGAGGCTGGTAACGGGAACAGGTGCAGAATGCTGTAGCAATACTGGAGGCTGGTAACGGGAACAAATTGAGAATGCTGTAGCAATACTGGAGGCTGGTAACTAGAACAGCAGCAGAATGCTGTAGCGATCCTGCAGGCTGGTACTGGTACAGAATGCTGTAGCAATACTGGAGGCTGGTAACGGGAACAGGTGCAGAATGCTGTAGCAATACTGGAGGCTGGTAACAGGAACAGGTGCAGAATGCTGTAGCGATACTGCAGGCTTGTACTGAAACAGGTACAGAATGCTGTAGCAATACTGGAGGCTGGTAACGGGAACAGGTGCAGAATGCTGTAGCAATACTGGAGGCTGGTAATGGGAACAAATGGAGAATGCTGTAGCAATACTGGAGGCTGGTAACTAGAACAGCTGCAAAATGCTGTAGCGATCCTGCAGGCTGGTACTGAAAAAGGTACAGAATGCTGTAGCAATACTGGAGGCTGGTAACGGGAACAGGTTCAGAATGCTGTACCAATACTGGAGGCTGGTAACTGGACAATTGCAGAAGGCTGTAGCAATATGGAGGCTGGTAACTGGAACAGGTGCAGAATGCTCTTCAAATACTGGAGGCTGGTAACTAGAACAGCTGCAGAATGCTGTAGCGATCCTGCAGGCTTGTACTGAAACAGGTACAGAATGCTGTAGCAATACTGGAGGCTGGTAACAGGAACATGTGCAGAATTCTGTAGCAATACTGGAGGCTGGTAACGGGAACAAATGGAGAATGCTGTAGCAATACTGGAGGCTGGTAACTAGAACAGCTGCAGAATGCTGTAGCGATCCTGTAGGCTGGTACTGAAAAAGGTACAGAATGCTGTAGCAATACTGGAGGCTGGTAACGGGAACAGGTGTAGAATGCTGTACCAATACTGGAGGCTGGTAACTGGACAATTGCAGAAGGCTGTAGCAATATGGAGGCTGGTAACTGGAACAGGTGCAGAATGCTCTTCAAATACTGGAGGCTGGTAACTGGAACAGCTGCAGAATGCTGTAGCGATCCTGCAGGCTTGTACTGAAACAGGTACAGAATGCTGTAGCAATACTGGAGGCTGGTAACAGGAACAGGTGCAGAATTCTGTAACAATACTGGAGGCTGGTAACGGGAACAAATGGAGAATGCTGTAGCAATACTGGAGGCTGGTAACTAGAACAGCTGCAGAATGCTGTAGCGATCCTGTAGGCTGGTACTGAAACAGGTACAGAATGCTGTAGTAATACTGGAGGCTGGCAACTGTAACAGGTTAGGAATGCTGTAGCAATACTGGAGGCTGGTAACTGGACAATTGCAGAAGGCTGTAGCAATACTGGAGGCTGGTAACTGGAACAGATGCAGAATGCTCTTCAAATACTGGAGGCTGGTAACTGGAACAGCTGCAGAATGCTGTAGCGATACTGCAGGATGATACTGAAACAGTTGCAGAATGCTGTAGCAATCCTGCAGGCTGGTACTGAAACAGGTACAGAATGCTGTAGCAATACTGGAGGCTGGTAACGGGAACAGGTGCAGAATGCTGTAGCAATACCGGAGGCTGGTAACAGGAACAGGTGCAGAATTCTGTAGCAATACTGGAGGCTGGCAACTGGAACAGGTGCAGAATGCTGTACCAATACTGGAGGCTGGTAACTGGAACAGCTGCAGAATGCTGTAGCGATACTGCAGGATGATACTGAAACAGTTGCAGAATGCTGTAGCAATCCTGCAGGCTGGTACTGAAACAGGTACAGAATGCTGTAGCAATACTGGAGGCTGGTAACGGGAACAGGTGCAGAATGC
Source organism: Pseudophryne corroboree (assembly GCF_028390025.1). Classification (NCBI taxonomy): domain Eukaryota; kingdom Metazoa; phylum Chordata; class Amphibia; order Anura; family Myobatrachidae; genus Pseudophryne; species Pseudophryne corroboree. The sequence goes on from NC_086448.1 coordinate 766,872,684, forward strand.
TGTAGCAATACTGGAGGCTGGTAACAGGAACAGGTGCAGAATGCTGTAGCAATACTGGAGGCTGGCAACTGGAACAGGTTAGGAATGCTGTACCAATACTGGAGGCTGGTAACTGGAACAGCTACAGAATGCTGTAGTGATACTGCAGGCTGATACTGAAACAGTTGCAGAATGCTGTAGCGATCCTGCAGGCTTGTACTGAAACAGGTACAGAATGCTGTAGCAATACTGGAGGCTGGTTAAAGGAACAGGTGCAGAATGCTGTAGCAATACTGGAGGCTGGTAACGGGAACAAATGGAGAATGCTGTAGCAATACTGGAGGCTAGTAACTAGAACAGCTGCAGAATGCTGTAGCGATCCTGCAGGCTGGTACTGAAACAGGTACAGAATGCTGTAGCAATACTGGAGGCTGGTAACGGGAACAGGTGCAGAATGCTGTACCAATACTGGAGGCTGGTAACTGGACAATTGCAGAAGGCTGTAGCAATATGGAGGCTGGTAACTGGAACAGGTGCAGAATGCTCTTCAAATACTGGAGGCTGGTAACTGGAACAGCTGCAGAATGCTGTAGCGATCCTGCAGGCTTGTACTGAAACAGGTACAGAATGCTGTAGCAATACTGGAGGCTGGTAACAGGAACATGTGCAGAATTCTGTAGCAATACTGGAGGCTGGTAACGGGAACAAATGGAGAATGCTGTAGCAATACTGGAGGCTGGTAACTAGAACAGCTGCAGAATGCTGTAGCGATCCTGTAGGCTGGTACTGAAACAGGTACAGAATGCTGTAGCAATACTGGAGGCTGGCAACTGTAACAGGTTAGGAATGCTGTAGCAATACTGAAGGCTGGTAACTGGACAATTGCAGAAGGCTGTAGCAATACTGGAGGCTGGTAACTGGAACAGATGCAGAATGCTCTTCAAATACTGGAGGCTGGTAACTGGAACAGCTGAAGAATGCTGTAGCGATACTGCAGGATGATACTGAAACAGTTGCAGAATGCTGTAGCAATCCTGCAGGCTGGTACTGAAACAGGTACAGAATGCTGTAGCAATACTGGAGGCTGGTAACGGGAACAGGTGCAGAATGCTGTAGCAATACTGGAGGCTGGTAACGGGAACAAATGGAGAATGCTGTAGCAATACTGGAGGCTGATACTGGAACAGGTGCAGAATACTGTAGCCAGGGCCATAACTAGGTGTGGGCAGATGGTGCTTTGCCCACAGCGCATTTGCCCTGTGGGCACACCGTCCGCATCCACCCTGATTAGCTGACCCTGTCTTCAGACACCTTCTGCGCTGCTCGCTGTGTATAATACAGCAGTCAGTGCTGATCATGCAGTCTTTACCCGTGTGCACCGCCGCCTCACCTGCTCTTGAAAAGCATGTGAACACTTTGAAGAGGGCAGCAGCGGAGACCTGCCGCTTAGGGCGAAGCAGGTCTCAGGGGATCCACAGCACTGGCGGTGCTGTTGCAGTCACAGCTTGTGCCCACTATATATATAAATCGGCTCTCCAGCAACTGGAACAGCTGCAGAATGCTGTAGCGATACTGGAGGCTGGTACTGAAACAGGTGCAGAAGGCTGTTGCAATACTGAAAGCCGGTACTGGAACAGGTGCAGAATGCTGTAGCGATACTGGATACTGGTACTAAAACAGGTGCAGAATACAGTAGCTATACTGTAGGCTGGTATCTGGAACTGGTGCAGAATGCTGTAGCAATACTGGAGGTTGGTACTGGAATAGGTGCAGAATGCTGTAGAAATACTGGAGGCTGGTAGCTGGACAATTGCAGAATGCTGTAGCAATACCGCAGGCTGGTACTGAAACAGGTGCAGAATGTTGTAGTAATAGTGAAGGCTGGTAAACGGGAACAGATGCAGAATGCTGTAGAAATACTAGAGGCTGGTACTGGAACAGGTGCAGAATGATGTAGCAATACTGCAGGCTGTTACTGAAACAGGTGCAGAAGGCTGTTGCAATACTGGAGGCTGGTACTGGAACAGGTGCAGAATGCTGTAGCAATACTGGATGCTGGTACTGAAACAGGTGCAGAATACAGTAGCTATACTGTAGGCTAGTATCTGGAACTGGTGCAGAATGCTGTGGCGATACTGGAGGCTTGTAATCGGTACAAGTGCAGAATGCTGTAGCAATACTGGAGGCTGGTAACTGGAACATGTGCAGAATACTGTGGCGATACTGGAGCCTGGTAACTAGAACAGGTACAGAATGCTGAAGCAATACTGGGGCTGGCAACTGGAACACGGGCAGAAAGCTGTAGCAACACTGGAGGCTGGTAACTGGACAATTGCAGAATGTTGTAGCAATATGGAGGCTGGTAATGGAACAGGTGCAGAATGCTGTAGCAATACTGGAGGCTTCTAACTGAAACAGGTGCAGAATGCTGTGGCCTATAGAAAAGGGTACATGGCTTCACGGGAGTGCCGCGATTGCGAGCCACGCCCCCATTTTCCATCACTATGGGGGCATGGCCAGCTCTCTGTGAGCTGCTGGCATGCCCCCATTCCCTCTGACTCCCATGAATAGACGGTGTGCGCTTATTTACCGCTGCTCTGCTAGGCAGAGTAGTGACTGACAGGAGCCTCCCATCTGCCCCCCTCCCCCCACCCACTGTGGGACACTGTGGCCCACGGGTGGGACAGTCCCCAAAAAACGGGGCTGTCCTGAGAAAATCGGGACAGTTGGGAGGTATGATACTGGAGGCTGGTAACTGGAACAGGTGCAGAATGCTGTTAACAATACTGGAGACTAGTAAATGAAAGAGATGCAGAATAGCAAACTGAACAAGGAGCGAAGGTATTTATCTCTAGGGAGAGAAGGTGTACAGGCCAAGGACAGAACGCATGTTTAAATAGGTCACTTTTAGCGCAGGAACTTTGGGGTTTATTTACTAATATTCGTGTTTTTGCCGTTTTTAAGGGTGTTTGAACTCGAATGGTATCGGGTGCATTTTACTGCTACTTTTTGAATCCTGATACGATCATTCACTAAGCTGCCGAGTTTTGCACATTCGTTTTTTCCGATGTCGATGTGATTCGTAATGTCAGGCAGTGTTTTACGGGATTGATGAGTAAAACACTGCCTGACAAAACACAAGGAATCCCGGCCGGATCTGTGAGATCCGTGCTGGGCTTCATTGTGTACCTTAAAAAGGTGTTTTAATTGTTTTTAATTCAGGAAAAAATTGCGTGGGGTCCCCCCTCCTAAGCATAACCAGCCCCGGGCTCTTTGAGCCGGTCCTGGTTGAAAAAATATGGGGGGGGAATTGACAGAGGTTCCCCCATATTTAAACAACCAGCACCGGGCTCTGCGCCTGGTCCTGGTGCAAAAAATACGGGGGACAAAAAGCGTAGGGGTCCCCCGTATTTTTTGAACCAGCACCGGGCTCCACTAGTCAGAGAGATAATGCCACAGCCGGGGGACACTTTTATATAGGTCCCTGCGGCCCTGGAATTAAATCACTAACTAGTCACCCCTGGCCGGGGTACCCTGGAGGAGTGGGGACCCCTTAAATCAAGGGGTCCCCCCCTCCAGCCACCCAAGGGCCAGGGGTGAAGCCCGAGGCTGTCCCCCCCCCATCCATGGGCTGCGGATGGGGGGCTGATAGCCAAGTGTAAAATAAAAGAATATTGTTTTTTGCACAAGAACTACAAGTCCCTGCAAGCCTCCCCCGCAAGCTGGTACTTGGAGAACCACAAGTACCAGCATGCGGGGGTTAAACGGGCCCGCTGGTACCTATAGTTCTTCTGCAAAAAAAATACCCAAATAAAAACAGGACACACACACCTTGAAAGTACAACTTTATTACATACATTCCGACACACACATACTTACCTATGTTCAGATGCCGATTCGGCCCACGTCTCGACGACGATTCCAGGGTACCTGAAAATAAAATGATACTCACCTAAATCCAGTGTGTGGTGTCCTTTTTTATTAATCCATGTACTTGGTAAAAAAACAAACCGCATACCCGATCCATGCACTGAAAGGGGTCCCACATTTACACATGGGACCCCTTTCCCCATCTGGCGGGACCCCCCCTGACTCCTGTCAAAGAGGGTCCCTTCAGCCAATCAGGGAGCGCCACGTCGTGGCACCCTCCTGATTGGCTGTGACCTCCTGTAGTGTCAGTGAGGCTGTGCAGTGAAGATACAATGTAGCGCATAGGCGCACCATTGTATCCAATGATGGGAACTTTGCGGTCAGCAGTTGACCGCGAGTAACCTCAACCGCTGACCGCAAAGTTCCCACCATTGGATATAATGTAGCGCCTATGCGCTACATTGTATCTTCAGTGCGCAGCCTGACTATCAGTTCAGGAGCGCACAGCCAATCAGGAGGGTGCCACGACGTGGCGCTCCCTGATTGGCTGAAGGGACCCTCTTTGACAGGTGCATGATTATCCAAACTCGCCTGGAAAAAGCAGGTCTATTTTTTCTGCTTTTTTTAACGATTCGCAAAAAAATACACCCGCAGTTGAGCACTCAGAGACTAACACCCAAATACGAATGAATAGTGAATACCCGTATTGTATGAAATAACAGCCGCGTTTGACAGATGGTCTATTCATTCATATTTCTTTGCAAATCAAACCATTACGAATAGCCCAAACACTGCCGAGATTTGTGCTTAGTGAATTCCTGTGTTGGGACTTAGAAAAAAAAAACACAAATCGGACAAACTCGGATTTTTAGTAAATGTTGGCCCTGGTTGGAAGATCAGGTCATGTCCTCGCATCCAAGATGGCTGTGCCCATGGTTCAGAATAGTGGGAAACACCTGAATAGAACACCAACCAAACATGGAGACAGGCGACCACAGACCTTAGGGATGCCACAGATGGGCAATTTGGACACAGACCGCTGGACCCATTAATGGGGATATGGACCTCCGATGTCCGACAGATGCACTTAACTCCATAGAGAGCTTTGCTGGCATGCTTGTAGAAGTCTGATGGTAAAAAATCAAATAAATGTCTGTCATCAAGCAAGGCCATACTTTCATGACCATGATGCTGGTTCATTATTCAAGACACTCCTTTACTTTATTGCTCTATACAAATTTACATAGAAGTCAACTACTGTTATGCCCAGTCATTGTTACGTTAAATATATAACAGAATATTACTTACCTGGGTCCCCCCAATGTTTGCCTGGTTTGGGGATAGCTGTCTCCTGTTGGATCACGTGGATTGCCAGACAGGACTGGTTCTAGACAGAGTAGAGCCCAGAGAGAAAAGTCTCTTTGGTGCCCCATAAAAAAAAAACTATACTGCTTTTTGTGTGCGCATTAAATAAAATTGCATCTTACCTATATGTTGGTTTCTCTACAATGAGAAACCTCTGATGAAAGTGATCTTGCCCCATCAAGATGAAAATGAAAAGGGGGAAGGACACCACAATAAGGGAAAGGGTATGGGTATAGCGATGATACTGATATTTGCGTGTGTCTTTGGTGAGCACCAGAGAAAGGGACGTGGACTCACTGCAAGGGGCGTGGCCTCAAAGGATATGCCATCCCCATGATGGTGACGGGAGAGGCTGTGTGTGATGTGGGAGAGGCAGTGGGTGACGGGGAGAGGCAGACAGTGATGGGGAGAGGCAGTGGGTTGCAGGACAAGGGTGATGGAGAGAGATGATTCCCCTTGAGTCTGTAAAATTGACAGTTATATAGCCTGGCTGTCTATTGCCATAGAGAGCATGGTAATGCCTGGCAGTAGTAAAGCCACCATGAGCCTCCAGAACATTTCCACTGAATATCAGTTACTAGTTTGTATTGTACTTGGACTAATGTTTATGGTGTTCTAATTAGAGGTCATACCATTGACGTATCTACTGTATAATGGGTGCAGTGTGTGCGGGTCACATGGACCCCGAGATCCTGGGGGGGCCCACCACGCACACACTGCACCCATTTGTTTAATACCTTTCTCTCTGGAGTCCCCCTTCGGAGCCATTCCTTCTCGGCAGCGCAATAGAATCTGAACGCTAGGAGGAACAGACTCTATTACGCCTGCTGAAAACTCCAGAAATATGGCATGGTGGCCATTTTTCCAGAGTTTCGCGCATGCGCATTAGGACAATCTTCGGGAAAATGGCCACCTCGCCATGTTCCCGGAGTTCTGCGCATGCACAATAGAGTCTGTGCTCAGACTCTGTTGCCGCTGTGGAGAAGGATGGTGCTGCCGGGGAACTCCGTAGAGGTAAGTATTAAAACCTTGTGCCTCGCTTATAGAGGAGGGGGTCCCTGATGCAGAAGTCTGCACATGGGCCTCCTCCTCTATTAAAACGCCCCTGGGTCATACACTCTACATTGCATAGAGGTCCCTGTTGTGTTCTCTGTAATGTATAGAGGTAACTAGAATTCCCTCTATTGTTTAGAGGTATCTAAAATGTTGTCTTTTTTGTATATTGTTAATTAGATGCTCCCTATATTGTGTTTTGGTCACTGTAGTGCTCTATGTATTGTTTTTGGTATCTTGAATTTCATATTTGTCACATAAAATGCCCTCTGTATTGTATAGATCAGTGGTTCTCAAACTTAGCCCTCAAGAAGCACGAATAGTTCATGTTTTCCAGGTCACCTGTGGACTTTTAAAAATTGACAGTTGGTAATACAGAGTGCACCTGCAGGGTGACTTGGAAAACCTGGACCATTTTGTGCTCCTTGAGGACAGAGTTTGGAAACCACTGGTATAGATCATTAGAAGAGTCTCTGTATTTTATAGAGCTTATTAGAATTCTCTCCGTATTGTATTGTTATCTGTATGGCAACTCATTCGCATAGAATAGAGCTCACTGGGATGCTCTCTGTATTGTATAGCAGCCAGCAGAAGGCTCTGTGTATTGCACAGAGTTCACTACTATTGTATATTGTTAATTAAGGGCCTGATCCGGAGATGTACACAGCGAGTGAGTGAAAATATGCTAATGCTACCACCGCCTGGAAATGTATTGAGACGCCCACCGGTGGCCTTGCAAATATCAGCATCTGTGTAACATTTGTGGGCTACATGCAAAAGCACATAAAAGAAATATTAATGTATTTGCTCCCCTTGCATGGCAACATGGTTTGTTTGTGGCACAGTTACTTGTTGTTTTTTTTTGCTCTACTTACATATATCAGGCCCATACAGTAGTGCTTCATTTAGCCTTATCGGCTTACCATACTATCCCTTTAAACCAGGACACTAATGAATTACACAGGTTCTATGGCTGACTGACTTCAAGCCTGCATTTTACCTGTGTAATCCATAAGCGTCCCAGTACCAGAACCTGTGTAATCCATAAGCGTCCCAGTTTAAAGGGATGGTATGGTAGGTCTATTTAATTTTATACATGTCTTAAAGTAGCCATGACAGTGAGGAAACATCTGGGCTGGCTACATTCTGAGTCACTTTGTTTGAAGATTTTTATTGCATTGTTTAAAGTGCACCTAGAAATGATCTTTCTACTGTAAGAGGGGCGGCGGTGGGTGTAGTGCCTGCTGCCGTGCAGGTGTAAGTTCACCACTTACCAGGCGCCGTACTCTCTCACCTTCAGGTACCGGAACCTTCAACGGACCTGGAAAATCTTCAATCGAACCCGGACACGATGACCTAGGAGGAAAGAGATTGTTGAGTGCCGTCCTCCTGACTGTGGACCGAAACGCCCTCCGGAACCGAGGAAAAATGCGCTTTCGGGCTAGGTGAGGGTCATCCCAGGCGTACGCCTCAGAGCCCGAATTTCACCTATTGGCACTCTCGCACCAGGTGAAAATTCTACCTTGTACCGGCGTGCAAGGCTCACCGCTCGCCCTGAAGGAAGGGAGACAGATAGGGACGAACACAGAAAGAACACACAGACAGATGTTACTCACCGTCCTACGTCTTGTACTCCGATCTTCTCCACTTACAGGTCCCTGTAAGGAGGCAAAGAGAGAAACAGCCGTGCAGGGCCTAGAACTACCCTAATGTGCATCCGCTACACTAGCTACATAAACAAAGCCCTCAAACTGGCTCAAGCGTGGGTGGTGCAACACAAACTATGCACAAACTCTAAACAACATTTTGCCCTGCACGGTAACAACACACATATCAGAGTACAACATCAAACGGTGCGGTTCCTTTAGATCCCTACCTGCACTCTGGGGGGGTGGACGCCGCACAGCCTACCCACCTCCTGTACCCTCCCTTATGTGGGGCTCAGGCCAAGCGAGCCTGCCTACCTAAACACCCTGGGGTGGACTGGGCCTAGTGCCCAGTACCACCTGTATTCACCTTCGGGGGAACCGCTTATTTATTGGGCCTAGCGCCCCCTATTTGCGCACGGGCCAGAGGCCCGACATTACCCACGGGCCTAGCGCCCGCCTAACTCATCACTCGTTGGGTGACCTGGGCCTAGTACTCAGCGTCACCTTATGTTCACCTAATTGGCCAGAATACACTAGGGCCTAATGCCCTCTAATGTCCCACAGGCCTATTGCCTGATATGCCCCTCGGGCCTAATGCCCGCCTACTGTGCTGTTGGGGTGGCTTGGCCTAATGCCCAAACCACCAAATCAAATGGTGACCCCAACCTCTTATCTGCGCCACAGGCCTAGCGCCTGAATTGTGCCCCCGGGCCTAATGCCCGTCCCTGATGGTCTAGGGAGGAAAGGAGAGGGGGGTGGAAGTAGCCTCACTGAGGCCTCACCTGCTCCGGGGGTCTCCGGCGCCCTCTTCTGCCGCTGACCCGTCCTGGCCAGCGGCGTCGCCTCCGCTCCTCCGCGTCCAGCCGCCGCTGGACATCTTCGTTCAGGAGCCCGACATCTTCTGGCCTCTTCAGCGGCCACCGGAGCTCTTCTTCAAACGGCCGTCGTCTTCTCCTCCGCGCCAGTCTCTCTTCTGCGCTCCTGCGCGCCGACTTCCTTCTCCGGGTCCCGGCCGCTTCTTCTGCACTCTTCCGCGCGCTGCTCCTCACCCTTGGCTCCCGCCCAGCGTCTGACATCAGACGCCGGGGGCGGGGCCTATGACGCGGCGAGCGCCGATTGGCTCGCCGCGCCCGCCTCCGATTGGCCGGCGCCCTGCGAGCCGCGATTGGCTCGCGGACGGCGCCGGGTTTGAAAAGACGCCGGCGCCGCTTCTCATTGGCGGCCCAAGTGGCGCCAAGTTTAAAACGCTGCCGCGCCGCTGCCCGTCGCCGCCGACAGTCTGGTGCAGGGAAATATCTGATCCCTGCACCGGACACCCGCCGCTGCCACACTGATGTGCCCTGTGATACAGGGCACATCTCCACACTACAGAAGTGCAACTGAACAGTGTAAAATGCACCTTAGAGGAGCTAAGAAGACGAAGACCTTTTTTGTGGGGAAAAAAGGGGTTGTGGTCCCTCCATAGCAGCAGGTGATGACCTAGGAAACATGCCCTCTCCACCCTTTTACTTGATTTGCTTGTGTAAGTAGATGTTTGATGTCAGAAAAAGCACTGCAAGTATTTAATTTAGCATTTTATAAAAAATCTTTAAGCAATTTATATTTTGGCATACTATCACTGTAAATACACACCATTATTTGTATCATTTCCAATTATCTTAGGTAATAGAGGAATATTGTTGTAAATAGGGCATACTTACCGACATTCTGGCTGCTTTCTGCAGGAGAGAGCAGCCAGGTCGGCTCAACAGGCGGGCCGGGGAGCGCTGTGACATAAGGAGGGTGTGGGCCGGAGGCGGGACGGGGGCAGAGCAAGGGCGGGATGGGGGCAGGGTTACGGTGACACCTCCTTTAAGCCACACACCCCACTCTGTAATGCCGCGATCACCGGCATTACACTACAGGGGGCGTGGCTATGATGACGCGACTCAGCAAGAATTGCGTCATCGACTGCCCGGACCGCCTACTATACACACAAAATGGGCGGACGGGCAGGGGGGACCCCTCAAATCGAGAGACTTGCCTGCTCTTCCGGGGGGCCGGGAGGGTCACCCGATTTTCGGGAGCCTCCCGGCCATTCCGGGAGAGTAGGCAAGTATGAAATAGGGTACATAGTTGTGCAACTCTTGGTGAGTAATTTTATGGTAGCCCTATGTCTTAGGTGTGGTCTATTGACACACTGGGCCTGGTTTAGCACTGTATGCAACTGCATTTGCTCAGTGTAATTATGCATCTCTCATACAAATTTGAGCATGGGTTCAGTGGCACAGTGGCTAGCATTGCTGCCCCATAGTTATGGGAATTTAGATTGCTCCAGCTGGAGCCTATATATACCTAGCACTGAGCACACGTCTCTATGCGCAGGGGCCAAACTACTGACAGAGCTCCATCATTTTGAAGGAATCAGAGCATGTAGACCGCATTAATGGTGGGAGGGGGTTATAGAATACAGTATCTAAGAGGAGTTAATAAAAGAACCAATTCCCCATAGTGCTTAATCTAGTTGTCATTCTGTTGCAAATCTATACACTTTACTGCTATCAACTTCTGCTTAGTTCTTCTTTCCTATTTCCCTTCACCCCAACAGACAGTACCTCTTTGCTTTCTCTTACCGGATGGAGAAGGGGGATTACAGGACACTGGGACAAGTCCAAGGTTTCATAGACAGCCCAGGTATCTCCCAGGCCTTGCATAGCTGTTTACAATCTTTTCAACCTGAGAATGGATCGGTTCTAACTTCTAATACAATGGGTTGATGACTTATTGTTATGCGCTGATTCATTTGTGTCTTCTGTAGCTGAGACTAAACATTTATTGTTTCATCTCTCCCAGACAGGACACAAAGTTTCAAGGGACAAATTACAGTTATGCCAGACAAGGGTGAATATTTGGGGACATTATCTGACCAAAGGATTTGGACATTCACACTGGACAGGATAAAGGGAAAGGATAGTATACCTACGGACATGACGTAATGTTCTATGCAACACATGTGGCATCTCCTCATCCTAAAATTTGACACCAGAGGCGGAACTACCACCAGTGCAACCAGTGCGTTGCACTGGGGCCCGCCTCTGTCCAGGGGCCCAAAGCATGTAATGAGTCAAACTGACTCATTACATGCCGCTGTGTGCTGCGGGCAACCGCTGCCCGCAGCACACAGCCGCCCAGAGAGGAGAGGAGCGCACTGCAGCGGCACGGGGGAGAAGGAGGAGGAGGGAGGTGGAGGAGGGAGCCGCAGCAGCACTTTACTACTGGTTGAGGCGCTGCTGTCCCTCTGCTACACTATAGGCTGTCTTCCGAGAACAGCCTATAGTGAAGCAGAGGGGCAGCAGCGCCTCAACCAGTAGTAAAGCGCTGCTGCGGCTCCCTCCTCCACCTCCCTCCTACTCCTTCTCTCCTGCCCGGGAATCGTGACCAGAAGCTGCACCGAGGAGCCTGAGCCAGCGGAGAGGGTAAGTATAATTCTTTCTTTCTTTCTTTCTTTCTTTCTTTCTTTCTTTCTTTCTTTCTTTCTGTCTTTCTGTCTTTCTTGGGACTGTCTGCCGCAATGTGTAAAAAGGGGGAATCTGCCTACCGCAATCTGTAAAAATAGGGAATCTGCCTGCCGCAATGTGTAAAAATGGGGAATCTGCCTGCCGCAATGTGTAAAAATGGTGAATCTGCCTGCCGCAATGTGTAAAAATGGGGAATCTGCCTGATGTAATGTGTAAAAAGGGGGAATCTGCCTGATGTAATGTGTAAAAAGGGGGAATCTTTGCCGTAATGTGTAAAAAGGGGGAATCTTTGCCGCAATGTGTAAAAAGGGGGAATCTGCCTGACGTAATGTGTAAAAAGGGGGAATCTGCCTGCCGTAATGTGTAAAAAGGGGGACGCTGTCTGCCATGATGTGTAAAAAGGGGGACGCTGTCTGCCGTAATGTGTAACAAGGGGACGCTGTCTGCCGTTATGTGTAAAAAGGGCACGCTGTCTGCCGTTATATGTAAAAAGTGTACACTGTCTGCCGCTATGTTTAACAAGGGCACGCTATCTGCTGTTATGTGTAAAAAGTGTACGCTGTTTGCCGCTATGTGTAACAAGGGCACGCTGTCTGCCGCTATGTGTAACAAGGGCACGCTGTCTGCCGTTATGTGTAAAAAGTGCACGCTGTCTGCCGTAATGTGTAAAAAGGGGGACGCTGTCTGCCGTAATGTGTAAAAAGAGGAATCTGTCCGCCGTAAGGTGTAAAAGTGTCTCTACCTGGTGTAGTGGTGCTACTGTGCGGCGTAATTTGAATAATGGAGACTACTGTGCACAGTTTAATGAATTGGTATTATTTTGTGGCCACACCCCTTCCCCACAAAGCCACGCCACTATGTATGTTTGCGTGCGCCTACGGCGCGCACTGCCCCTGATTTGCATGCAGGGGTGGGGCTCCGATGCCGTTTCTTGCACACAGTGCTAAAATGTCTATCTACCCTACCCCACAAGCTCGCTGCCTAGGTGTCATCCTTGACTCTGATCTGTCCTTTGTTCCCCACATTCAATCTGTCTCAAGATCATGTTACATGCATCTAAAAAACATATCCAAAATACGACCATACCTTACACAAGACACTGCTAAAACTCTAATCCACGCTCTCATTATCTCCCGCATTGATTATTGCAATAGTCTCCTAACTGGTCTTCCCAAAACGAGACTCTCACCACTACAATCCATTCTGAATGCAGCAGCGGCGAGGCTTATCTTCCTCGCTAGACGTTCATCGTCTGCAGATCCACTCTGTCAGTCCCTCCATTGGTTACCTGTACTCTACCGCATTCAATATAAAATACTTTTACTCACACACAAGGCCATTAACCAAACTACACCAACGTACATCACTTCGCTTATCTCAAAATATCTCCCAACCCGACCTCTTCGCTCTTCACAAGACCTGCGTCTCTCATCCACACTCATAACTCGCTCCCACTCACGATTGCAGGACTTTCATCGGGCTGCACCCACTCTGTGGAATGCCCTACCACGCACAATAAGACTCTCCTCTAGTCTCCAAACCTTCAAGCGTTCCCTGAAAACTCACCTCTTCAGGCAAGCATACCAAATTCCAGAACCGCCCACATAACTTTCATAAACCTTCCTATCAAATTGCATCCACTCTGTACAGTCCAGACATATCCTCACATGTCTTCTCATTCTATGCAATAGATAGCACCTTTCCTTATGTACACATGCCTATTTCCATATAGATTGTAAGCTTGCGAGCAGGGCCTTCCTACCTCTATGACTGTTTGTTATCACCCATTTTGTTATTGTTATTTCAAATTGTAAAGAGCAACGGAATTTGCTGCGCTATATAAGAAACTGTTATTAAATAAATAAATAAATAGTTGCGGCACTGTTGCTAGGTATCCATTTCTCTGGCCCTGAGCAGGTCCCCCTCACCAGATCCTCTCCAGGGGTGAGGGGGTGGACTTGGATGGGATGGGGGGGGGGGGGGGGGGCAAAGCATTTTGTCGCACCTGGGCCCACCGATCGCTAGTTCCGCCACTGTTTGGCACAAATGGCAGTAACAGTTAAATAGCCATTAAAACATGTAATATGCTAAATCCTATATCTTCTTATCTACCATATGTATCTCATAAGATATAAAGAGTGGGGGAAGATATAGCCATGAGGAGGATGCAGCAGTTACACAGATATGCATGATTGCATGGAACATTATAATTAGACATGTGTGACACCATTTTTTTTAAAGAATAACGTTATTAGTCTGTTTTTTTTTTTTTTTTAAATGAGAACTACTATTATATAGTAGTGTCCCTGCTTGGCAAATGGCTGTCAGTTGCCAGGTCACCCAGCGGGTACACAGGCAGAGTTCGCATTTTTTTTTTAATGTTTGTCACAAGAGACAAGAACACAGAACGCTGATGAGGTTGCAAAGGGAGCCAACTGCTCAGTTACCAAGAAGGCAGGCAACTAAATTAACGATTTCTCATTTATTGATTTCTGAGACTCCTGTCAGGGGCGGACTGGCCCACAGGGGAACAGGGGAAACCACTGGTGGGCCCCACTGCCTGGAGGCCCACATCATCCTATAGTAGGGGTGGGCAAAATACGGCCCGCGGGCCGGATGCGGCCCGCGAACCGATCCTGCCCGGCCTGCTGCCTCCAACCTGCGCGCAATGACAAGCGGCCCGACAGGGCCGCTTGTCATTGTCCCGGCCAGCTTCCAGCCCAGGTCACCGGCAGCGAGATTATGCCTGCGACAGCGCGGCTCTGTTAGCCGCAGCCGGCACTGTGTGATCTTTTGCCCCCTGCTCCCTGTCATGCGCTGACAGGGAGCAGGGGAAAAAAGATCACACAGTGCCGGCTGCGGCTAATAGAGGCGCAGCCCCTCCTCCCCCTGCTAGTCTCACCTTCCTAGCCAGCCCAGGCAAAGCTCCGCCTGCGAGATGAGGGGGATTGGGGAAGGACTGCTTGCTTTGCAGTGGGAGAATGGTGGGCTCTCAGCAGCAGGGGTCTCTCGGGGCATATGTCTTCCCCCCCCCCCCCCCCCCCCTGATTATCAGAAGGAAAGAGGAAGCAGTGTCCCAGCAGGGGGCGGGGCTACTCAGCACGGAGCACAGCCTTGATGCTCCTACACTTTATCATGCATGGCAGGTAGAATGAAGGACCTGCCAAAGCAGCCAAAGTTTTCATGCAGTGACATTCTTTAAGGTATGAGGGACCATAAATTATATTATGTCTGTGTAACTGTATATGATAATGTGCCTGTAACTCTGTGTATGTGTCTGTATATGTCTCTGTGTAACTCTATATGTGTCTGTAGCTCTGTATATATGTCTGTAGCTCTGTATATGTGTCTGTGTAACTCTATGTATACTGTATGTCTGTAACTCTGTATCTGTGTAACTATGTATCTGTAGCTCTGTGTATGTGTTGGATCAGTATGATTCAATGTCGCTTGGGATCCCGGCGGTCAAAATACTGACGATGGGATCCCGATATCTCAAAACTGACAGGGGTGGGTAAGGGGTGTTCTCCCCTCTCCCCAGCCCCCTAACCCTCCCACCCGGCAGCCTAACCCTAACCTCCTTCATTGGTGCCTAACCCTAACCACCCCAGTGGCGTAACTAGGGGCCCGCAGCCCCTGCGATCGCTTGGGGGAGCGCAGGGCTGCGGGGCGCCCTAGCCGCCGCCACTGATTCTGCTTTGGGAAGGAGGGACACGGAGGGCACAGTGCGCGCCTCTCCTGTGTGTCCCTCCTGGGTCTCCGGCGGCAGCGGTAACGTGACACACCTTGCGCGCACCGCTGCCATTACAGAGACGGAGAATGCTGCTGCTTGATCTCTGGCCGCCTACGTAGCCGCTCCGCCTCCTGAGTGCCGCAGCCACGGAACTGCGTTCAGGCAGAGGGCAATTCTTCCTGTGCTCCCTCTCTCCACCTCCTGTGGAGTGGGCACAAAGAGCCGGCTTTCCCTTTCCCCCAGTATGCAGCCACGCAGCCCAGCTGCCCAGGACAATAGTCCTTGCTGCTGTTGCTCCCTGCCGCCCTGTAATGCAAAGCAGACCTCAGCACACCGCCCTGCAGCCTGGGACCACGCACAACCTTCCACCCCAGTGTATCCGGACTGCATCCTCACTGCTCCTACCCCACTCTCTTACCCCCTTCTGTCACTGATCCTACCCCACTCTCTCACCCCCCTCTGTCACTGATCCTACCCCACTCTCTCACCCCCCTCTGTCACTGCTCCTAACCCTCTCTCTCACCCCCTCGCGGTATATACTGATGCTGGTGGGATTAGGAGAGGGGGGGGGGTAAATAATAATATTATCTCTTCCAGTATTGTGTACACCAAAAATGAGGCTGCTGTCACAGTCCGAGCGCACCACATGCCGAGCTGCATTCCCTAACTATTGTTTGTGCTTTCCCTGTACCTAAGCTCGAACGCAGGGGTGGGAGTCGAACCCGCAGCCTGGGCCACCCCAGCTGCAGGACTAACGACACGCGCCACTGTGCCAGCCAATCACAGACTGCAGCTCCGTTTAACTGAAAGCTACACTGCGGTGACGTCACACACCTTGCGCACCGCTGCCATTATGGTGACGGAGAATGCTGCTGGGGGCATATTTGGCCCTGCGGGAGCATATTTGGCACTGGGGGCATATGTGTAACTGGCACTGTGGGGGAATATCTGGCACTGGGGGCATATGTGGCACTGGGAGCACAGCACTAGCAACAAGCATTACCCCCTGGTTACAAGCACAACACCCAGCTCATGAAATCCCTGGCAACAAGCATTACACCCTAGCAACGAGCATGACACCCAGTGCAAAGCCACGCCCATTCCAACGAAGCCACACACCCTTTTTGCGCATTTTTGTCCCTTTAATAGTGGCAATTATGGGGGATGGGAGATGGGGGTGCCGAAGAATTTTTTGGCTTGGGGGAGAAAAATTTCTAGTTACGCCACTGAACCACCCCCCATGGTTACCTAAACCTAGCCCGTCCCTGATGCCTAAACCTACCTGGAGTAATGTGTAAAATGGGTCTCTACCTAGCATAATGTGTAAAGGGGGCTCTACCTGGTGTAATGTGTGTAAGTGGCGCTACTGTGTGGCGTAATTTGAATAATGGAGACTGTTGTGCAGCCTAATATGAATCTGTATTTTTTTGGGCCACGCCCCTTCCACATGAAGCCACGTCCCTATATTTTTGGTGCATGGGGGGGGGGGTGCTATTTTGTGTGCGGCCCTCGAATCCTGACAGGAAAGTGTCAAGTGGCCCCTCGGCTGAAATAATTGCCCACCCCTGTCCTATAAGGATCAGACTCCAGACTGAGCACTTGAATTATACACTATACATAGGTTACCTTATACTGCACATGACTATGTATTTATTTATTTATTTATATATTTATCAAGGGGCCCAGACCGTACACTATAAGTTGGCCAAGCCTCTAAACATGGGCCCCTACCACTGCATTTCCCCGGTGGGCCCTTCATGCCCCAGTCCGACACTGCTCTCAGTGTAATGTACCGACTGATGTGAAGGATTTGTATTTAGCACAGGAAATGACAACTCGCTGAGGGGAAGTGGACAAGAGTCAACAGAACTCTGGTAAAATGAACGCAACAGCCCAGTAGATACCAGAACATACTGTCCAAGCCTAGCAGAGGCAGCACACAGTGTGACTTATCTAGGTGAGGAAAGTATATGCAAATTGGTAAAAGCATACTGGTGTTTGCTCATTTCTGTTCTCAGGCTGTGAAGAAGGCTACGTCATGCCTTACCTGCTTGAGGAAGAACGTTTGAAAGGCAATATAATCTGAGCTTTTCCACATTCCTTCTACTGAGGGCTCATTCCAAGTAAATACAAATCAATGTCATTTCAGTATTATAATGTAACAATTTGATATCTGCGTTTGTTTAGGCCAAATGGGTTTTAATTATATTTGTAAAGGGAAATATATGAACATGCTTAGCCATACATAATCCTATACATAATGTCAGGGGCGTAGCCAGAACTTTGTGGGCCCCATAGCAACATTTTAAAGGGGCCCCCGTCCCAATGCTTCTAGAGAGACACTTCTCTGCAGCAGTTGTTAATTTTATGCTCTATAATAGTGCCCTAGTTAATTTTATGAACCATAGTAGAGCCTTATTTAATGTTATGCCCCATAGTAGTGCCCTAGTTTCTTTTATGAATCGTAGTAGTGCTTAAGTTCACCCTGTGTCATATTTCAGATCTGCCAATACACATTATGCCGCACAGTATCCCCAATTCACATTATGATATACAGTGCTCCCCGTACAATGCCCCGGTTCATATATTATAAAATTACAAAAATGCCCTCCAGTTCATATTATACCACACTACAATGAGCAAGTCCAGAGGCAGTGGCGCACGCAGGGGGGGTTTCCGAGTACCTGGAAACCCCCCTGATGAGCCGAGATTTCTATTTTGAGACGGAGACAGCTTTGTCTCCGTCTCAGCAAAAGCCGCTATCGCGACCGCGGAGCTGCAGCCGCAAAGAGAGCTGTGGAGCTATCTGCTTACAGAATGTGCCGAGGGAGCTGCTGGCTGCGCATGCTCAGCAACAGCAGCTCCCTCCGCTCCGTCCTCACTCCACCGTCCTTCTGCTCCCAGGCCCTGATGGATCATATAAGTTTGCAGCCAGTGTTTATGTGTGTATTTGTATGTTTGTATGTACAGTATTCCTGTGTGTTTGTGCACTGGTGTATGTACAGTATGTATGGATGTGTACTTGTGTATATGTGTGCGTTTGTTTGTGTATTTATATTTTAATGTGGTATGTATGTATGTATGTATGTATGTGTGTGTGTGTGTGTGTGTGTGTGTGTATATATATATATATATATATATATATATATATATAATACACATGTATGTATGTGTGTATATATATAAGTGGCGATCCTGCTGCACATTGTGCTCCCCGTCCCTGCGCGGCAGCTGGCGGCTGTGTAGAGCGCTGTATTAGCTCACAGCCACCCGCCGCCACTCACCGCCAGCCGCCTGCCGCTCACCGCACGCTGCTCGCCGCCAGCCACCAGCCTCCCGCCGCCGCCAGCAGCTCACCGCTGCCAGCCACCAGCAACAAATGAGGTAATGTTCCCCTGCTGTCACCTCTCTCCCTGTCGTCACTCTCTCCCTGTCGTCTCTCTCTCTCCCTGTCATCACTGTCGTCACTCTCTCTCCCTGTCGTCACTGTCGTCACTCTCTCTCCCTGTCGTCACTCTCTCTCCCTGTCGTCACTCTCTCACCCTGTCATCACTGTCGTCACTCTCTCTTCCTGTCGTCTCTTTCTGTCGTCACTGTTGTCACTCTCTCTCACTGTCGTCACTCTCTCTCCCTGTCGTCACTGTCGTCACTCTCTCCCTGTCGTCACTGCCATCACTCTCTCTCCCTGTCATCACTCTCTCTCCCTGTCGTCACTGTCGTCACTCTCTCTCCCTGTCGTCACTTTCTCTCCCTGTCGTCACTATCGTCACTCTCTCCCTGTCGTCACTCTCTCTCCCTGTCGTCACTGTCGTCACTCTCTCTCCCTGTCGTCACTCTCTCTCTGTCGTCACTCTCTCTCTGTCGTCACTCTCTCTCCCTGTCGTCACTGTCGTCACTCTCTCACTGTTGTCACTCTCTCTCCCTGTCGTCACTCTCTCTCTCTCCCTGTCGTCACTCTGGCTGTCCCTGCTGTCACAATTTCAGCTCATTCAGTGTGCTACAATGTGAGTTTCGGCTCATTCAGTGTGCTACAATGTGAGTTTCGGCTCATTCAGTGTGCTACAATGTGAATTTCGGCTCATTCAGTGTGCTACAATGTGAATTTCGGCTCATTCAGTGTGCTACAATGTGAGTTTCGGCTCATTCAGTGTGCTACAATGTGAATTTGGGCTCATTCAGTGTGCTACAAGGTGAATTTGGGCTCATTCAGGGGCAGATTTATTAAGCCCGGGGAAGTGATAAAGTGGAAGGTGATAAAGGACCAGCCAATCAGTTCCGTATTGCCATGTTACAGGCTGGGATTGAAAGATTACAGTTAGGAGCTGACTGGCTGGTCCTTTATCACCTTCCAATTTATCACTTCACCGAGCTTAATAAATCTGCCCCTCAGTGTGCTACAAGGTGAATTTGGGCTCATTCAGTGTGCTATGATGTGAATTTCGGCTCATTCAGTGTGCTACAATGTAAATTTCGGCTCATTCAGTGTGCTACAATGTGAATTTCGACTCATTCAGTGTGCTACAATGTAAATTTCGGCTCATTCAGTGTCCTACAATGTGAATTTCGGCTCACTCAGTGTGCTGCAATGTGAATTTCGGCTCATTCAGTGTGCTACAATGTGAATTTCGGCTCATTCAGTGTGCTACAATGTGAATTTCAGCTCATTTATTGTGCTACAATGTGAATTTCGGCTCATTCAGTGTGCTACAATGTGAATTTCGGCTCATTCAGTGTGCTACAATGTGAGTTTCGGCTCATTCAGTGTGCTACAATGTGAGTTTCGGCTCATTCAGTGTGCTACAATGTGAGTTTCAGCTCGTACCGTGTGCTATAATGTGAATTTCGGCTCATTCAGTGTGCTATAATGTGAGTTTCGGCTCGTACCGTGTGCTATAATGTGAATTTCAGCTCGTACCGTGTGCTATAAGGTGAAAGGGGCACCAGTACTAGATAGTAAAAGGGGTTCTACTACACTGGACACGCCCCTTTTGGGTGACCACGTTCCCCTTTCTGGAGCGCGCGCACCTTGGGCGCGCATAATTACGTCCTTGACTTTTGCATACCCCCACTTCAAAATTCCACTTCGACCACTGCGTATATATATGTAAAAAACAGAAAGAAGGAAGGCGCATATGTATAGTATAGATTCTTTACTATTAAAAAGTGCAGGCTCACGTACATCAAAGTAAAATAATACCAGCTCCCGTCTAAGAGACCCCGCACGAATGCCTCCGGATCACACCCAGCAGTGCTTCAGACAGGGGAACTCCAGCGGCTCTCATCCACCTGCGCTGCGTCCAAGCAACAGGATCCCAGTGTGTGCGTCTGTCTGAAGCACTGCTGGGTGCGATCCGGAGGCATTCGTGCGGGGTCTTTTAGACGGGAGCTGGTACTATTTTACTTTAATGTACGTGAGCCTGCACTTTTTAATAGTAAAGAATCTATACTATACTCACATATGCGCCTTCCTTCTTTCTGTTTTTTACATGTATTCAGCCGGTGGATCGGCTTTTCAGGAATTGGCAGCATTGACATCAACTAAAGGACTGATTATGTTCTATATGAACTGAACTGAGAGGAATATCCTATGCGCAGTTGAAAATTGTGGTGAATATATATATATATATTACACATACATGCACATATACATACACAGCCACGGAAACCCCCCTCGCTAAATCCTGCGTTTGCCACTGAGGGGCATACCTAGATATATTGCAGGCCCCAAGGAAGAAGATTGAAAGGACCCCTACGTACCACCCAATCACGAAAATGTATATAACACATGTAACTTTGACAGGGAAGGTGGGCCCCTTTCAGCTCTGGGCCCCATAGCAGCTGCACTGCCTGCACCTATGGTAGCTACGCCCTAGCATAATGTACAGTATGTTACACTGGACATCACACAAATTGATTAAAAAAACTCATAAAATTGATAAACAAAAAAACAAAGCTTTAGCTGATTAATTCCCCATACATCCTTTAGGTGAGATGAATACCACATCTTTCCAATAGGTCCCGGATCTGTTGAGAGCAATAAGAAATGTTTTACCCTTCCCGTCAGCAGCATGCTTATTAATTAAATGATTTATGTCTGATACTATTCAGATTAAACATGTTATGTCTGGCTAAAAATTATGGTTTAGATTAAGAAGGTATCTGTATAATGACCACTAAGTTTATTTTTATTTAATAATACTGTAAGGATTAACCGATAATATGTATATTGTATAATAAGTTAAGAACATTTTTTTTACTTGCTAAGAAAACGTAACATGTTTGTGACTAGAAACATTTCCTCTGAGAAATATAGTTTGAAGGCTAAAAATACGTGATTTAGTAATGGTACAATTTTTTTTTTTAACAAACATCATTTCCATATACAAAACCTGGTTATACCATATAAGTTGAGTAAGGTGATGGCTGACACGTGGGTAAACATGGCCAGAAGCATGCATGGCCACTAGTCTAGAATATCAGAACCACCCCAAGGCCACCACTTGACTTGTCACCGTTGAAGATATTTGATTTTTTTGGGCTTGAACTGTGATAACAAAATGACTGTCAAGTACAGCAGAGGTATGGGAAAGAGACTGAGACAATAACTGATGAGTTTAAAGCTTCTGCACTGGCCAGAAGGGACACTATCATGACATTGTTCCCGAAACAGCGTATAACGCGTGAGGAATGTCTTCAGTTCTGGTCGCTTAGCATTGTTGGGAAAGACATACAAGGTGTTGATGACCACTACTACATCACTGGGAGTTGCTGAACAAGACACTGCACAGAAAAGGCAGAAATGCTCCATAATTTGAGACTCTGTTCCATTCAACCTAAAGCTGCAAGAGGTCAAAGCAACCAGACCAAAGATGCAGAACAATCAATACAGTATGAATGTCACTTGCCTCTTATGTGTACTCTTTTGTTGTTTTTTTTGCTGGTCCCATTTTTGATCTGACACCAAAGTGAAATGCCCTGGAGGTGAGTCTGATAGAGCTGTCATAGGACATAGATAAACGGTGTGAAGTTCCAATTATTTTAAATAAACAGTTCAAATGCCAGTGTTATTATATTCTGCGGACGCAAGGCACATCTTATTACCATATACGATAAAAGTGCGCTGAACGTCGCAGCCCTATGTCCCTTAAGAGAAAGCAAGCAGTCCACCACATGGTATACTGAGGTCCAATGCTCAGAGATATGTATATTTGATAAAGGGTATGCATACAAAATAACATATGTACAGTATATCATTAAGTACAACATGTATAAATTATGGTTACAGAGTTTCACTGGAATCAGGCAGCCAGTCATCAGGTAGGAGACTTCTGATAAGTGTGTGTGTGTGTGTGTGTGTGTGTGTGTGTGTGTGTGTGTGTGTGTGTGTGAGAGAGAGAGTGAATGAGAATGTATCAGAATGCCATTGCCTGATCCTGAGTCCCTCTTTTCATACAGTAAAATAATGGGTGTATACAATGGTGAGTTTCATCTTCTTCCATTGGTCTAGAGGCTAGACCTCTCAAGAACTCGATGGCTTATAGGTCAGTGTGAGGGCTTTTGTCCTATGTTGCAAACACATGTGTATGCTCCCAGGGCCATGACTATAAATCCAGTTTCCAGTCTCAGAAAGTCCTTTGTATTCATACATTTGGTCATAACTAATCATTGCAATGTGCTACAATCTACCTATAGCTATCAAATTACTCCACACATTCTCCTGATCATTTTGACACTAAGCATGATATATTTAACTTGTTCCGTTCCAATAATACATATATATCTGATGTTACACTCTATTATATAAATACATTATAATTAGTGATGAGCGGGTTCGGTTCCTCGGAAACCGAACCCCCCCCGAACTTCACCCATTTTACACGGGTCCGAGGCATACTCGGATTCTCCCGTATGGCTCGGTTAATCCGAGCGCGCCCGAATGTCATCATCCCGCTGTCGGATTCTTGCGAGATTCGGATTCTATATAAGGAGCCGCGCGTCGCCGCCATTTTCACTCGTGCATTGGAAATGTTAGGGAGAGGACGTGGCTGGCGTCCTCTCCGTTTGTGCTTATTGCTTAATTGTGGGGACTGGGGAGCAGCTGTATTATATAGGAGGAGTACAGTGCAGAGTTTTGCTGATCAGTGACCACCAGTTTTATCCGTTCTCTGCCTGAAAAACGCTCCATATCTGTGCTCAGTGTGCTGCATATATCTGTGCTCACACTGCTTTATTGTGGGGACTGGGGACCAGCAGTATTATATAGGAGGAGTACAGTGCAGAGTTTTGCTGACCAGTGACCACCAGTATACGTTGTCTGCCTGAAAAACGCTCTATATCTGTGCTCAGTGTGCTGCATATATCTGTGCTCACACTGCTTTATTGTGGGTACTGACAATAATATATAATGTACTGGGGACCACCAGTATATTATATAGGAGGAGTACAGTGCAGAGTTTTGCTGACCAGTGACCACCAGTATATATAGCAGTACGGTACGGAAGGCCACTGCTCTACCTACCTCTGTGTCATCAAGTATACTATCCATCTAGATTCTATACCTGTGGTGCATTTTAGTTTTGCAGTTTGCTGACAGTGACCACCAGTATATATAGCAGTACGGTACGGAAGGCCACTGCTCTACCTACCTCTGTGTCGTCAAGTATACTATCCATCCATACCTGTGGTGCATTTCAGTTGTGCGCAGTATATATAGTAGTAGGCCATTGCTATTGATACTGGCATATAATTCCACACATTAAAAAATGGAAAACAAAAATGTGGAGGTTAAAATAGGGAAAGATCAAGATCCACTTCCACCTCGTGCTGAAGCTGCTGCCACTAGTCATGAAATGCCATCAACGTCGTCTGCCAAGGCCGATGCCCAATGTCATAGTAGAGAGCATGTAAAATCCAAAAAACAAAAGTTCAATTAAATGACCAAAAAAATCAAAATTAAAAGCGTCTGATGAGAAGCGTAAACTTGCCAATATGCCATTTACGACACGGAGTGGCAAGGAACGGCTGAGGCCTTGGCCTATGTTCATGGCTAGTGGTTCAGATTCACATGAGGATGGAAGCACTCATCCTCTCGCTAGAAAACTGCAGTGCCACTCCTAGATGGGCCAGGTGTTTGTGTCGGCCACTTGGGTCGCTTAGCTTAGTCACACAGCTACCTCATTGCACTCTTTTTTTCATTGCATCATGTGCTGTTTGGGGACTATTTTTTAAATCTGCCATCCTGTCTGACACTGCAGTGCCACTCCTAGATGGGCCAGGTGTTTGTGTCGGCCACTTGGGTCGCTTAGCTTAGTCACACAGCGACTTTGGTGCACCTCTTTTTTTCTTTGCATCATGTGCTGTTTGGGGACTATTTTTTAAATCTGCCATCCTGTCTGACACTGCAGTGCCACTCCTAGATGGGCCAGGTGTTTGTGTCGGCCACTTGTGTCGCTTAGCTTAGTCACACAGCGACCTTGGTGCGCCTCTTTGTTTCTTTGCATCATGTGCTGTTTGGGGACTATTTTTTTGAAGTGCCATCCTGCCTGACACTGCAGTGCCACTCCTATATGGGCCAGGTGTTTGTGTCGGCCACTTGTGTCGCTTAGCTTAGTCACACAGCGACCTTGGTGCGCCTCTTTTTTTCTTTGCATCATGTGCTGTTTGGGGACTATTTTTTTGAAGTGCCATCCTGCCTGATACTGCAGTGCCACTCCTAGATGGGCCAGGTGTTTGTGTCGGCCACTTGTGTCGCTTAGCTTAGTCACACAGCGACCTTGGTGCGCCTCTTTTTTTCTTTGCATCATGTGCTGTTTGGGGACTATTTTTTTGAAGTGCCATCCTGCCTGACACTGCAGTGCCACTCCTAGATGGGCCAGGTGTTTGTGTCGGCTACTTGTGTCGCTTAGCTTAGCCATCCAGCGACCTTGGTGCAAATTTTAGGACTAAAAATAATATTGTGAGGTGTGAGGTGTTCAGAATAGACTGAAAATGAGTGGAAATTATGGTTATTGAGGTTAATAATACTATGGGATCAAAATGACCCCCAAATTCTATGATTTAAGCTGTATTTGAGGGTTTTTTGTAAAAAAAAACACCCGAATCCAAAACACACCCGACTCCGACAAAAAATTTTCAGGGAGGTTTTGGCAAAACGCGTCCGAATCCAAAACACGGCTGCGGAACCGAATCCAAAACCAAAACACAAAACCCGAAAAATGTCCGGTGCACATCTCTAATTATAATGTCTGGTGCTTGACATGTTTTGTCTATGTGTAATTTATGTGTTGTATGAAATATGTGTTAAATATGCCTTTGTGGCTTGTCTGTGTGGATGCGTATGCTACCGTATATCCTGTGCACGCTGTGTGTATGAGACTTATCTGTTTGGAGTTTGTATGTTGTGTGTATGTAATATTTTTTACTTCGACAAGGGATACCCACGATCAGGTCATAACCTAACACAACTTGTAACAGAGAACCAGGAAATGGACATAAAAATTAATGAGTTTAAGGAGGAGCATTGTTGAGTAAGAAGAAGTCCTGGTATACACCCCTCAAATTGAAACTGTATTAAGATAGGGATACCATCTCCATGTATATATATATATATATATATATACATATATATATATATATATATATATGTATTATTTTCTTTCCTTCCTTCCTTTAGGTGTTATGACCTATGGCAGTGCAGGGGAGAAATGCCTCTTCTCAACCCTTTCATTACTTTATACTTTGAACTGTGAAATAACTTTGTAAACCATTTTTTCCTTTAAACACCTGTACTAACACACACACACACACACACACACACACACACACACACACACACACACACACACACACACACACACACACACACACACACCTCAAAATCAATATTCCCCATAGATGTTTCTTCAGATAGATATTTCTCCAATATTTATCAATAAATCTAAGGTTTGATTTAAATTAAGTCTGTGATTTGCCGAGAGAGTGAAGTAATATCTCCCCAGTAATAAATAAATATACACATGCATACACTTCTCACACTTGCCTGTCATACTATTTTCTTTCTTATATAGTTTAAACTTGTGCAAATATAGTATGGTGATTCACAATGTACAATTAAATGTTATAAAAATGCTATAGAATGTAGATCTGTTTAGGTCACTGATGGCTAACCTTGACACTCCAGCTGTTGTTGAACTACACATCCCAGCATGCCCTGCATCAGTTTTAGCATGGCCAAATAACAAAACTGTAGCAGGGCATGCTGAGATATGTAGTTCAACAACAGCTGGAGTGTCAAGGTTAGCCATTACTGGTTTAGGTGATGGTCTTGTTTACCATCAAAGGGTGGACTGTCGAAGCTGGAAAAATAACACATACAAACAACACATGGGGAATTCAAATGTTTGAAAAGTTGGTTAGGTGTCTATTTCTCAGTGGTGGCGAAATTATGCAATTGACATATAGAGATGCACCATGCGTCTTACTGCGCACTGTGCATAGACTCGCATGGCGTGCTTGTTGCCACGTGGTGAGTGTATATACGGTATAATGTGCAATCGCTGAGAAATGCCATAAAGACACACACACAATCATATCTCTATATACCACACATAGTTCACATGTAGTCATTACAAGTCCAAAACAAGGTTTAAAATACACAGTAAACTAGCAATATACTTATTCCAGGGTTAACACCAGATTGTCGCATCATGTTTAGTCTCATATTAATCAGTGTTTTACCATCAGTAATCTGATCATTACAGATAAACGGTCGCACACTGCGACTGCTAGATATGAGTAATAATAAGAATTTACTTACCGATAATTCTATTTCTCATAGTCCGTAGTGGATGCTGGGGACTCCGTAAGGACCATGGGGAATAGCGGCTCCGCAGGAGACTGGGCACATCTAAAGAAAGCTTTAGGACTATCTGGTGTGCACTGGCTCCTCCCCATATGACCCTCCTCCAAGCCTCAGTTAGGATACTGTGCCCGGACGAGCGTACACAATAAGGAAGGATTTTGAATCCCGGGTAAGACTCATACCAGCCACACCAATCACACCGTACAACTTGTGATCTGAACCCAGTTAACAGCATGATAACAGAGGAGCCTCTAGAAAAGATGGCTCACTACAGCAATAACCCGATTTTTTGGTAACAATAACTATGTACCAGTATTGCAGACAATCCGCACTTTGGATGGGCGCCCAGCATCCACTACGGACTATGAGAAATAGAATTATCGGTAAGTAAATTCTTATTTTCGCTAACGTCCTAAGTGGATGCTGGGGACTCCGTAAGGACCATGGGGATTATACCAAAGCTCCCAAACGGGCGGGAGAGTGCGGATGACTCTGCAGCACCAAATGAGAGAACTCCAGGTCCTCCTCAGCCAGGATATCAATTTTGTAGAATTTTACAAACGTATTTGCTCCTGACCAAGTAGCTGCTCGGCAAAGTTGTAAAGCCGAGACCCCTCGGGCAGCCGCCCAAGATGAGCCCACCTTCCTTGTGGAGTGGGCATTTACAGATTTTTGGCTGTGGCAGGCCTGCCACAGAATGTGCAAGCTGAATTGTACTACAAATCCAACGAGCAATAGTCTGCTTAGAAGCAGGAGCACCCAGCTTGTTGGGTGCATACAGGATAGACAGCGAGTCAGATTTCCTGACTCCAGCCGTCCTGGAAACATATATTTTCAGGGCCCTGACAACGTCTAGCAACTTGGAGTCCTCCAAGTCCCTAGTAGCCGCAGGCACCACAAATAGGTTGGTTCAGGTGAAACGCTGAAACCACCTTAGGGAGAAAACTGAGGACGAGTCCTCAATTCCGCCCTGTCCCAATGGAAAATCAGATAAGGGCTTTTTCAGGATAAAGCCGCCAATTCTGACACGCGCCTGGCCCAGGCCAGGGCCAACAGCATGACCACTTTCCATGTGAGATATTTTAACGCCACAGATTTAAGTGGTTCAAACCAATGTGACTTTTGGAACCCAAAACTACATTGAGATCCCAAAGTGCCACTGGAGGCACAAAAGGAGGCTGTATATGCAGTACCCCTTTTACAAACGTCTGAACTTCAGGGACTGAAGCTAGTTCTTTTTGGAAGAAAATTGACAGGGCCGAAATTTGAACCTTAATGGACCCCAATTTCAGGCCCATAGACACTCCTGTTTGCAGGAAATGTAGGAATCGACCCAGTTGAATTTCCTCCGTCGGGCCTTACTGGCCTCGCACCACGCAACATATTTTCGCCAATTGCGGTGATAATGTTTTTGCGGTTACATCCTTCCTGGCTTTGATCAGGATAGGGATGACTTCATCCGGAATGCCTTTTTTCCTTCAGGATCCGGCGTTCAACCGCCATGCCGTCAAACGCAGCCGCGGTAAGTCTTGGAACAGACAGGGTCCTTGCTGGAGCAGGTCCCTTCTTAGAGGTAGAGGCCACGGATCCTCCGTGAGCATCTCTTGACGTTCCGGTTACCAAGTCCTTCTTGGCCAATCCGCAGCCACGAATATAGTGCTTACTCCTCTCCATCTTATCAATCTCAGTACCTTGGGTATGAGAGGCAGAGGAGGGAACACATACCCTGACTGGTACACCCACGGTGTTACCAGAGCGTCTACAGCTATTGCCTGAGGGTCCCTGGACCTGGCGCAATACCTGTCGAGTTTTTCCCAACGGTTTATAATCATGTGGAAGACTTCTGGATGAAGTCCCCACTCTACCGGGTGGAGGTCGTGCTGAGGAAGTCTGCTTCCCAGTTGTCCACTCCCGGAATGAATACTGCCGACAGTGCTATCACATGATTTTCCGCCCAGCAAAGAATCCTTGCAGCTTCTGCCATTGCCCTCCTGCTTCTTGTGCCACCCTGTCTGTTTACGTGGGTGACTGCCGTGATGTTGTCCGACTGGATCAACACCGGCTGACCTTGAAGCAGAGGTCTTGCTAAGCTTAGAGCATTGTAAATGTCCCTTAGCTTCAGGATATTTATGTGAAGTGATGTCTCCAGGCTTGACCATAAGCCCTGGATATTCCTTCCCTGTGTGACTGCTCCCCAGCCTCGCAGGCTGGCATCCGTGGTCACCAGGACCCAGTCCTGAATGCCGAATCTGCGGCCCTCTAGAAAATGAGCACTCTGCAACCACCACAGGAGGGACACCCTTGTCCTTGGTGACAGGGTTATCCGCTGATGCATCTGAAGATGCGACCCGGACCATTTGTCCAGCAGGTCCCACTGGAAAGTTCTTGCGTGGAATCTGCCGAATGGGATTGCTTCGTAGGAAGCCACCATTTTACCCAGAACCCTTGTGCATTGATGCACTGAGACTTGGCTCGGTTTTAGGAGGTTCCTGACTAGCTCGGATAACTCCCTGGCTTTCTCCCCCGGGAGAAACACCTTTTTCTGGACTGTGTCCAGGATCATCCCTAGGAACAGAAGACAAGTCGTCGGAACCAGCTGCGGTTTTGGAATATTGAGAATCCAATCGTGCTGCCGCAACACTACCTGAGATAGTGCTACACCGACCTCCAACTGTTCCCTGGATCTTACCCTTATCAGGGAATTGTCCAAGTAAGGGATAACTAAAATTCCCTTCCTTCGAAGGAATATCATCATTTCGGCCATTACCTTGGTAAAGACCCGGGGTGCCGTGGACCATCCATACGGCAGCGTCTGAACTGATAGTGACAGTTCTGTACCATAAACCTGAGGTACCCTTGGTGAGAAGGGTAAATTTTGACATGAAGGTAAGCATCCTTGATGTCCCGAGACATCATGTAGTCCCCTTCTCCAGGTTCGCAATCACTGCTCTGAGTGACTCAATCTTGAATTTGAACCTCTGTATGTAAGTGTTCAAAGATTTTAGATTTAGAATCGGTCTCACCGAGCCGTCCGGCTTCGGTACCACAACAGTGTGGAATAATACCCCGTTCCCTGTTGCAGGAGGGGTATCTTGATTATCACCTGCTGGGAATACAGCTTGTGAATGGCTTCCAAAACTGTCTCCCTGTCAGAAGGAGACATCGGTAAAGCCGACTTTAGGAAACGGCGAGGGGGAGACGTCTCGAATTCTAATTTGTACCCCTGAGATATCACCTGAAGGATCCAGAGGTCTACTTGCGAGTGAGCCCACTGCGCGCTGAAATTCATTGAGACGGGCCCCCCACCGTGCCTGATTCTGCTTGTAAAGCCCCAGCGTATACTGAGGGCTTGGCAGAGGCGGGAGAGGGTTTCTGTTCCTGGGACTGGCTGATTTCTGCAGCCTTTTTCCTCTCCCTCTGTCACGGGGCAGAAATGAGGAACCTTTTGCCCGCTTGTCCACGAAAAGACTGCGCCTGATAATACGGCGTCTTCTCATGTTGAGAGGCGACCTGGGGTACAAACGTGGATTTCCCAGCTGTTGCCGTGGCCACCAGGTCTGAAAGACCGACCCCAAATAACTCCTCCCCTTAATAAGGCAATACTTCCAAATGCCGTTTGGAATACGCATCACCTGACCACTGACGTGTCCATAACCCTCTACTGGTAGAAATGGACAACGCACTTAGACTTGATGCCAGTCGGCAAATATTCCGCTGTGCATCACGCATATATAGAAATGCATCTTTTAAATGCTCTATAGGCAAAAATATACTGTCCCTATCTAGGGTATCAATATTTTCAGTCAGGGAATCCGACCACGCCAACCCAGCACTGCACATCCAGGCTGAGGCGATTGCTGGTCGCAGTATAACACCAGTATGTGTGTAAATACATTTTAGGATACCCTCCTGCTTTCTATCAGCAGGATCCTTAAGGGCGGCCATCTCAGGAGAGGGTAGAGCCCTTACAAGCGTGTGAGCGCTTTATCCACCCTAGGGGGTGTTTCCCAACGCACCCTAACCTCTGGCGGGAAAGGATATAATGCCAATAACATTTCAGAAATTATCAGTTGTTATCGGGGGAAAACCACGCATCATCACACACCTCATTTAATTTCTCAGATTCAGGAAAACTACAGGTAGTTTTTCCTCACCGAACATAATACCCCTTTTTGGTGGTACTCGTATTATCAGAAATGTGTAAAACATTTTTCATTGCCTCAATCATGTAACGTGTGGCCCTACTGGAAGTCACATTTGTCTCTTAACCGTCGACACTGGAGTCAGTATCCGTGTCGGCGTCTATATCTGCCATCTGAGGTAACGGGCGCTTTAGAGCCCCTGACGGCCTATGAGACGTCTGGACAGGCACAAGCTGAGTAGCCGGCTGTCTCATGTCAACCACTGTCTTTTATACAGAGCTGACACTGTCACGTAATTTCTTCCAACAGTTCATCCACTCAGGTTTCGACCCCCTAGGGGGTGACATCACTATTACAGGCAATCTGCTCAGTCTCCACATCATTTTTCTCCTCATACATGTCGACACAAAAGTACCGACATACAGCACACACACAGGGAATGCTCTGATAGAGGACAGGACCCCACTAGCCCTTTGAGGAGACAGAGGGAGAGTTTGCCAGCACACACCAGAGCGCTATATATATACAGGGATAACCTTATATAAGTGTTTTTCCCCTTATAGCTGCTGTATAGTTAATACTGCGCCTAATTAGTGCCCCCCTCTCTTTTTTAACCCTTTCTGTAGTGTAGTGACTGCAGGGGAGAGCCAGGGAGCTTCCCTCCAACGGAGCTGTGAGGGAAAATGGCGCCAGTGTGCTGAGGAGATAGGCTCCGCCCCCTTAACGGCGGCCTTATCTCCCGTTTTTCTATGTATTCTGGCAGGGGTTAAATGCATCCATATAGCCCAGGCGCTATATGTGATGCATTTTTTTGCCATCCAAGGTGTTTTTATTGCGTCTCAGGGTGCCCCCCCCCCAGCGCCCTGCACCCTCAGTGACCGGAGTGTGAAGTGTGCTGAGAGCAATGGCGCACAGCTGCAGTGCTGTGCGCTACCTTGTTGAAGACAGGACGTCTTCTGCCGCCGATTTTCCGGACCTCTTCTGCCTTCTGGCTCTGTAAGGGGGCCGGCGGCGCGGCTCTGGGACCCATCCAAGCTGGGCCTGTGATCGTCCCTCTGGAGCTAATGTCCAGTAGCCTAAGAAGCCCAATCCACTCTGCACGCAGGTGAGTTCGCTTCTTCTCCCCTTAGTCCCTCGATGCAGTGAGCCTGTTGCCAGCAGGTCTCACTAAAAATAAAAAACCTAAACTAAAACTTTCACTAAGAAGCTCAGGAGAGCCCCTAGTGTGCACCCTTCTCGTTCGGGCACAGAGATCTATCTGAGGCTTGGAGGAGGGTCATAGGGGGAGGAGCCAGTGCACACCAGATAGTCCTAAAGCTTTCTTTAGATGTGCCCAGTCTCCTGCGGAGCCGCTATTCCCCATGGTCCTTACGGAGTCCCCAGCATCCACTTAGGACGTTAGAGAAATTAGATATTTATGGAATAATGTGCAGAGCAAGGTGTGGATACTGGTCAGTTGGAACTGGCTTACCCTGGGGGCAAACACATGTGCCTGCAACACAGGACAAAAGCTCTCACCCTAACCTATGAGCCGTCGAGTTCTTGAGAGATCTGGCCCCTGGACCAATGAGAGAAAACTTTGCTTGATGTATTGTATGCCTTTGGACAAACTGTATAAAATAGTGACCCAGAACCAGTCTCTCTCTCTCTCTCTCTCTCTCTCACACACACACACACACACACACACACACACACACACACACACACACACACACACACACTCTCATACACACACACATACACTCTCATTCACACACACACACACACACACACACACACACACACACACACACACACACACACACACTCTTCTCAGAAGTCTTCTATCTGATGACTGGCTGCCTGGAACCAGGGACACTTCTGTACGTATGTAACTGTAACTTTAATTGTAACTCTCTTATTGTGTGTTATACCTGCATTTTTGTTTTATATCTGTAATTGTGTTTAATACTTGTACTTGCTAAATTTAATCTGATTGTGCGTTAAACCACAATTAACAGTATATGATACCATACTCTCTTTTATTAAGGTATTAGCGTGCATATAAAGGCACCGGCGGTGCGTTACGCAAATAGATGCAGTTGCATCCACAGCAAACTATTTTGTATTGTTTTAAAATTAAGTGACTTTTACATCCAGTACACTCCAGAGCATTTTAGTGACCACCATAGAGAACTTTCTAATTGCTGCCATATAATATATATTGTGTCCACCATACAACACAGAGAACAT
Organism: Pseudophryne corroboree; assembly: GCF_028390025.1. Lineage (NCBI taxonomy): Eukaryota > Metazoa > Chordata > Amphibia > Anura > Myobatrachidae > Pseudophryne > Pseudophryne corroboree. The sequence goes on from NC_086448.1 coordinate 766,906,064, forward strand.
CCTAGTGCCCAACATACAATACAAACAGCATTCCAGAGACTACCATAAAGTACAAAGAGCATCCTTGTGACCACCATACACTGCAGTACGCATTCCAGTGACTTCCATACAATAAAGCAAGCATCTTAGTGACTTCCATACAATGCAAAAAGCTTCTTAGTGACTGCCATATGATACCGAAAGCAATATAATTATCGCTTAAAATACAGAGATCATCCTAGTGTCTGTCATACAAAACAGAGAGCATCCTGGTGGCCACCATACAATACAAAGAGCATGCCAGTGACTGCCATATAATACAAGGGGCATTCCAGGTATAAATATAAATGATTATGATACGGGAACTCATAAACAACAGGATGATATACGGTGCAAACTTTCCGATTTGCAGACATATCTCCAACTACACTCGTTCACTTTTTAGGATATACAGTTGTGCTCATAGGTTTACATACCCTAGCAGAATTTGTGATTTTCTGGCCATTTGTCAGAGAATATGAATGATAACTCACAAACTTTTCTTTCACTCATGGCTAGTGGTTGGGTGAAGCCATTTATTTTCAAACAACTGTGTTTACTCTTTGTAATGCATAATAACAACAGAAACTACCCAAATGACCCTGATCAAAAGTTTACATACCCTGGAGATTTTGGCCTGATAACATGCACACAAGTTGACGCAAACGGGTTTGAATGGCTACTAAAGGTAACCATCCTCACCTGTGATCTGTTTGCTTGTAATCAGTGTGTGTGTATAAAAGGTCAGTGAGTTTCTGGACTCCTGAAAGACCCTTGCATCTTTCATCTAGTGCTGTACTGATGTGTCTGGATTCTGAGTCATGGGGAAAGCAAAAGAATTGTCAAAGGATCTGCGGGAAAAGGTAATTGAACTGTATAAAACAGGAAAGGGATATAAAAAGATATCCAAGCAATTGAGAATGCCAATCAGCAGTGTTCAAACTCAAATTAAGAAGTGGAAAATGAGGGACTCTGTGGAAACCAAATCATGGTCAGGTAGACCAACAAAAATTTCAGCCACAACTGCCAGGAAAATTGTTTGGGATGCAAAGAAAAATCCACAAATAACTTCAGCTGAAATACAGGACTCTCTGAAAAAAAAGTGGTGTGGTTGTTTCAAGATGCACAATAAGGAGGCATTTGAAGAAAAATGGGCTGCATGGTCGAGTCGCCAGAAGAAAGCCATTACTACGCAAATGCCACAAAGCATCCCGCTTACAATAATCTAAACAGCACAGAGACAAGCCTCAAAACTTCTGGAACAAAGTCATTTGGAGTGATGAGACCAAAATTGAACTTTTTGGCCACAACCATAAACGTTACATTTGGAGAGGAGTCAACAAGGCCTATGATGAAAGGTACATCATTCCTACTGTGAAACACAAAGGTGGATCGCTGATGTTTTGGGGATGTGTGAGCTACAAAGGCCCTGGAAACTTGGTCAAAATTGATGGCAAGATGAATGCAGCATGTTATCAGAAAATACTGGAGGAAAATTTGCACTCATCAGCCCGGAAGCTGTGCATGGGACGTACTTGGACGTTCCAACATGACAATGATCCAAAACACAAGGCCAAGTCGGCCTGTCCATAGGCAAACGTAGGGGGGTTTCTGGTTGCCCAGAAACCCCCCTACTCTTGACAATTGGCTCACATTTTGACAATAGCAACAGTATATAATACGATTACTGTAGCTGCTGCCACATCATGCAAGTTAAGAGACAGGGCAGAGCTGATACACATGCCCCGTGGTGGCAGCTTCTTCTATCTGAGCATCCAATCAGTGCACTGGACCAGAGAGTAGCTACCAGGAAGAAGAGACAGGAGCCTTATCATGAGGTGGAAGAATGTGTGCTTAGAAAGTGTAGTTTTGATTCCTTTGTGTTTGCATATTTATTTATTATAGTATGTTTAACCTTTTTCATGACCTCTTATCTTATTTACTGTATATTATTTAAATGTTTGATACAGTCTATACTATAGACCGTCTATAGTGTTACATATTAATACTGCATTCCATGTTCTGCAGAGCGGTATACAGTGGATTACATTTGGAAACCCCCCTCTAGAAATCCTGCGTTTGCCACTGCTCTCATTGGCTACAGCAGAATAAAGTTAAGGTTCTGGAGTGGCCATCTCAGTCTCCTGACCTCAATATCATTGAGCCACTCTGGGGAGATCTCAAACGTGCAGTTCATGCAAGACAGCCCAAGAATTTACAGGAACTGGGGGCTTTTTGCCAAGAAGAATGGGCAGCTTTACCATCTGAGAAAATAAAGAGCCTCGTCCACAACTACCACAAAAGACTTCAAGCTGTCATCGATGTTAAAGGGGGCAATACACGGTATTAAGAACTGGGGTATGTAAACTTTTGATCAGGGTCATTTGGGTAGTTTCTGTTGTCATTATGATTTAAAAAGATTAAACACAGTTGTATGACAATAAATGGCTTTAGCCAACCACTAACCATGAGTGAAAGAAAAGTTTGTGAGTTATCATTCATATTCTCTGACAAATGGCCAGAAAATCACAAATTCTGCTGGGGTATGTAAACTTATGAGCACAACTGTACATTTATTAACACAAGTAAAGTTGAAGAGGTTTTAAAATCTGTCCCAATAACTGGAAAGGCAAAGAGACTTGCTGAAAAAGAAAAAATGTCAAAACACAACAAATAACTAAACCATGAAAACTGGTCTACAGAAAGAACAACAAGTACAGTTGTGTTCTCATTTACTGTTGCCTTTATTTGTTTTAATAAATTAACCTTTGTCAGGACAGGTGGTGTTTGTGGATCCATTGGACTCAGTCCAACCGGAGGAGCAGATGCCCCTGAGTGCTGGAAACAAGGAGGACGAAGGTAATTCCTTTTCATATATTTATTGAGGACAACAGATATGAATGAGACTGCAGGGCGCTAGGGCTAATTAGTTCAGGACTGCTAAACTGCTGGGAAGCGAGTCACTGAGTGATAGGAAGCCGAGGTTGTATAACTGTGAAGGATGTTCGTAGGTTGATATAAGAACAAGACTGAAGAATTGTGAAGACGAGTTAGTAGAATGATGCGATGGCAAGGTTGAAGAGCTGTGAAGGCTGGTTGCTGGAGGGTATGAAGGCAAGGATGAAGAACTGAGTAAACTGGATGCTGGATGATTTGAAGACGTGGATGAAGAACTGAGAAAACTGGATGCTGGATGATTTGAAGATGTGGATGAAGAACTGTGTAAACTGGATGCTGGATGATTTGAAGATGTGGATGAAGAACTGTGAAAACTGGATGTTGGATGATTTGAAGACGTGGATGAAGAACTGTGAAAACTGGACAATGGTGAACCACCACGGGGATCCTGCGGAATCCGAAGGCACCGGTGGGCTAGCAGGTGACCAGGACCACACACGGAAGTGCTGACGGGCGTTGTACGGCGAGAGTTGGCAGAGGACTCGGAGAGCCAGATGGGAACAATTATCCGGAGATACACAGAACAAGCTGCGGGAACACAGAGCTCAGGCACAGAGTAACTACAACAAAGCACTAGCACAGAATGCAAAAATCCCAGCCTACTTATAGGCAGTAGGGGATCAGGATTGGCTGTCACTCACCCATCATGCTCATTGGTGCTGCACTTGGTCTCCAACATGGCCGCCCCCATACTGCAGACACACAGGGAAACTTGGCCACTAGGTCCTCCCTCCTGCCTCCCGGAAGCAGTCACTCCTGCCGCCAACCGCACCACACTCCCCGCAGCCCAGTGCGGCAGCCAGCCGACCGGAACCAGACGGACCCCAGGACCCGCCGCCGCAGCGGTAAGTGCCGCGGCTTGATAACCTTGGAGTTACAAAACTACTTAACTAGATTACACTGATCACTCTCATGTGCCATATTTGTACATCTGTGTAAAACGGGCTCCGATGCAGCAGCCGTGGCTTCTTCTCACGTCAGATTACATTGGGCTTCATCTGCGACTTTGTATGTTTTTAAAAGTAATTCCTGTGCAGTTAGTCGCAGCCCAGCAGCTCTGGAACTCCGTGTGAGATATTTTCCTGTGTCTGCAATGCGAATTACACAAAATGTAACCCTTTATGACCCCTTGTCCATTTAAATGGACAGTATTAAAAAATATATTGCGTAGACTACATTGTGATGACAGTTGGCATTCAAATCCCAATGTGTACGAAAATACTGTGAATATGGGGGTAATTCCAAGTTGATCGCAGCAGGAAATTTTTTAGCAGTTGGGCAAAACCATGTGCACTGCAGGGGAGGCAGATTTAACATGTGCAGAGAGAGTTAGATTTGGGTGTGGTGTGTTCAAGATGCAATCTAATTTGCAGTGTAAAAATAAAGCAGCCAGTATTTACCCTGCACAGAAATAAAATAACCCACCCAAATCTAACTCTTTCTGCACATGTTATATCTGCCTCCCCTGCAGTGCACATGGTTTTGCCCAACTGCTAAAAAATTTCCTGCTGCGATCAACTTGGAATTACCCCCATTGTCTTGCAAATGGCAACACCGGCTTGTAATGGTCACTGCAAGTTGGAAAGATGGCTTCACCCTGAAAGATCGCCACGAAGTGAGGATCCCACTTTACAAGTAAAACTATGCACTTGATCGAATTTCTTTAAAAATTTTGTGCAAACAGTGATTGGACTTGCTAGAGTATAAAATATTAGAAGAATTAGAAAGAATCGCAATGTTTTGGTGAACGAGCTACAACGCTAGCAAATTGTTGTCCGCTAAGATGGACATTGGGTCCAAATGACCAAACCATAAGTTTTTTGGGGTTACTTAGGGCCTCATTCATCTAATTTACCAGTGTCATCATTGGGATACACCGAAAACATGCAATGGGTCATTTAGGGTTAAAGAAATAGATGGTATGCTGTACCTTTTCGGTCATGCCAGGCATCTCACACCATATGTTTAATAGATGCTAGATGTATATATATATACCTGTCTATGAGTTATGTTGGAGCATGGAGGAAAGTAGCCATGATAGAGCATTTAGGAAGTGATTTGTGGAAAGGGATGGGAATTGGGAGGCAACGGAAATCAGTGTAAGGGAACCATGTAAGATTCTGCACAATTATTAAGACAGGTATAGGGAGAGCGAAAAGGGGGTAATGCACTGTAAAATGGATATAAATGCAGATGATGGCAGTTGGGCAAAGGAATAATTAGTAAAAAGGGGGAAAAGGAGACAGTATGTGAAGAATGAAGAGGAGAGATACATTCAGAAGAGGTGATAAGAAATAAGGGCCAATGAGAGAAACAATAAAATAAAACATGCAAGGAGAATGATATGCTTCTCCAGCTGTGAGATAGGGCTGAAGGCAAGTAGCGCTCATAGGCAGAGCAGCAGGATGTAAGGCGTGCTCCTATTTCCAAAGCTGCCCTAACATTTTAGCAGGACCCATTGATGGTGAAATGGCAAGTGACAATTGATGGTTGCAAACTATGTAAGGACTGTCCATCGATGGTTTCACCAAACAATAGTCATCCATGTTCTTTTAACTGACTGGCCCATGGGGCTTTGTGGGTGTTGAGGGCGGAGCTATGCTCTGTGCCTAGCACTTTGTAGAAAAAAAACAAAAAAACATTGGGTGGTTCTGTATCATCAATGGCGGGAAACTGCATGGTTCTCCCCAATCAATGGTAAAAGTATTTGTCATCGGCCATAAACAATTGATGATTTGGAAACATTAATGGTTGATGACCATTGTCAAAGTCAGAAAAATATCACGATGCACACTGCCATATTTGCACCTCATATGTGTCCCTGCTGCGCATGCGTGCGCTCTCCCGTGCGTGCGCATACTCGCTGTTGCGGGCACCCGCAGGCGCACGGTATGCGCATTTACGGTAGAGATTGTATGCGTCCAGCGGGCGACTCTTTCGTTACATATTTTCACCATATAATGTATTTTGTAGATTATGGTCCCTTTGATAGAATCTGAAAGTTTGGTTAATGTAGAATGTTCATGGACGGAGAAATCCCTCTTTGTTTGATACGAAGGGTCAGACAGGAGTAATACAGTGGTGTTTAGTATCCATCGGAAGAGTATTTAATTAGCAATATTCCGGTGTTGGTTTGAAACAGATTAATCGCTCGTGCGAATAGTTATGGACATAAGAAGTTTATGTCCATTTACTATTATTTGCACTTACTTATCCATGCGGCGGGAAACCTAGTTTCCCACCCACCTGAGCAGTTGGAAATTGTCACAGCCCACCTGTATGAATCAACCTATGACCTTTTGTTATAATGCGAGGAGGAATTCCTGTGTCCAATGAACAATGAGATTGTAGGGACCATTGAATTGTATTGTATGTGGGGCATAAATAGACGAGCCGATCACATCCAGCTCTCACTCTTCAACGGTTCTCATTGCTGATAATCGGGAGCTGGATGTCCAGAGGCGCATGCGATCGTTCCCCTTTGTGCGTAAGTTTTCTCCGCAATCATATTGTCTTTCTTGTTATTGTGGGCCATATCTCTCTCTCTCTCTTCTCTTTCTCTCTCGTTTCTCTTATATAGTTATTGTACTGATATTGTATTTCACGTGTAGTTTTCTGGTTAGGTAGTCTATGTTATATTGTAGTGTATGACTTGTACTGTATTATTCTATTTGCAAGTATAACATATTCATAAGGCGTTAGACCCTAAGCCCGGTAGTTGTGTGTTCATTATAGTGTTAAGTATTCTCAGAGCGTCGGTGACGCTCGAACAGCTTTTAAGTTAATAAGGTTACACTGTGTTGCATCTACACCCTATCTCTACACTAAGGTTTTACTGCATAGTACATTGTTTATGGTTTAGATATAAAGGTTTAACATTGTGAGCGTCTGCGCCGCTGGTGATCTCCTCGTGGTCCCGAGCGTCCGCTACGCTATAGCGAACCATTACGTTAGTCAGCAGCCAATAGCGTGCCTGCCTGTGATCTCTTGGCCGTGAGCGAACGTGACGCTTGAGCGTCTCGACCACGGCTAAGCGATTGTTACGCAACGTGCGTACCCTTACGGTACTGCATACGTCAACAGCGTACAGTGTTCTTAGTCCTCTTAAAGGGTTTTAAATAAGATAAATATTTAGCTTTATCAATTGGCGGCTCGTCCGTCCTTCACATATCTCTGCTAGGTAATTTCAGCAGACATTATCCATCAGCAAAGGGCGGGAGATCATATTCTTCGCAGTGCTGACGGGATAAGCGTCTGCTTCGCTTAGTAAAGGGTGCTGAGGGAATCCGGAACCGGAGGTAAGAACAACACGCTAGTGTCTTTTAAAAACTGTTTATTTCTGTCTTGCGTACGCACGCACATATCTGCATTTCTTTTTCATTAGTGTATTTTCATATATCACTCTCCTGTTTGCCATTTTATAATTGATAAAACGTGCTAAGAGAGATTTGTCGCTATTTCATAGTTAAAAGTGTAAAAGTAATACATTAAGGGATAAAGTGTAAAGCACACACGCAGCTCTACCTAAAGGTACAAGGAGAGATTGGTGTGGGGTTCAGTAGATGATCGAGGATCATCTACATTGATAAACGTGTACATTGTGTTACGGTGGACATTGGTTTTGTGTACACGTGTCTCTAACAAAGGGCTGAGACTCGCGTACGCAAAGGCCGACGCACGCAGCGTAAATTACGCAACGGAGCGTCTGGGTACGCCCACGTAACTCAAGTCACACGATAGTGTTGATTTTCAACAGGCGATAAATAGGGCAACAGGCGATAAATAGCGCAACAGGCGATAAATAGCGCAAGTTTATTTTAGTGTCCGAAATTTAGACTAACAGATCCTTTATCAAATTTACAACACATCTGGTTTAAAGAAAATTTCTGCGCAGAAATAGAAATAGAAACAAAAGTGTACATGTGGTGAGTGAGTGTTTGCAATTATATAAGTTTTTACAATTTTGGGGATTGAACCACAGAAATCATCGAGTTCTCGTGAAGGCCATACGTGTAAGTGACATACATGGTGGCTAGGGAGGCATCCCTTGTTAAACATATAAAGAGCATTAGAGTGTAGCAGACCAGGAGGTCATACTGTAACAGACCAGGAGGTCAGACCAGGAGGTCGCATAACAGACCAGGAGGTCCAGGTACAGCAGACAAGGAAGTCCGCTATAGAGTCAAGTAGCCCAACACCAAGAAGGGTTGGAGCGGAACCCATATAGGCCATAAAGCTCAGGCTGAAGGAATTCGCAGCTGCTGAATGTCGATTCCACTGGTCGCTCCGTACATAAGATTAGTTGCTTATGTACTGAACGATTGTACCGCACGTAATTGTGTGCATTAGTTAGTCTGACCAGTACCATTTGTGTACGAACCCGGTCATAAACACTATTTGTACATTCTGACGTGATTTGTGTAATTTTTTATTTTTTAAAAGGGAAGTTCGCTGGTCACTCAGGAATTATCCAACAACCCCACAGTTACTGGAAAGGGTTAATGCTCTGCGGATCACACCCACATGTTCCAGTAAACAAAGGTTCATAGGGGCCCTAGGTCGAGTACGCCAGCGCTAAAGCAGTGTGTGGGCGTATTGGTCGGCGTGGGCGAGTAAGTGGGGTACTCGGTAAACTTCACCGCCAGCCTGCCCCGGACATCTTGGTTTTTGTAAGGGTTCGCTGAAGAAAAGCAACACCTGCAAGTTATGGGGGCCAGTTGTTCAGGTAGGGGGCGATCAACCTCAGTTCGGGTTGATTTAGTAAACCGACCAATCGGGTCGGCAAGGTACGTAATGTGTGAAAAATACGGCTCACACACAGAAGTTTTATGTGATGAATGGGAGAGAATGACGGTACATGACGGGGAGAAATTCCCAAGAGTAGGCAGCTTTAGCCCAGAAGTGTTACAAAATCTAAGGAGAAGGATATGTCTCATTAAATCAACAAAGAGACGAATCCAACATTATGATTATTTGCAGCTATGGCAACAGGAGGGTGAAATACAGAGAGGATTGGCTCTGGCGGCGGGATCTAATCCTATCAGGAAACTGGTAGCCACGGCCCCGCCGCCACCATACATATCAGGAGAGAAATTGGTTGCGGAGAATGACGCATCAGGGGGTAACAAACAGGCACTTAGCAACTGTATAAATGTTAAGGATAATGTTAATAAGTTAACCAATGCAAGTATTAACCCGTGCAAGTTGTACCCTGTTTTGAACTTTCCCCAGGAGTGTGATCAAGAGGACGAATCGGCAACAATATCGGCGCTCTCTCTAGCAGCCACTATATCAGAAACAACAGTAGGCACGGCCCAACCCATAAGATTAGTAACAAAGCCCCCTAGCGGAGGGACAGGTGAGGTCGTATCAACGGGTAAGTACGGCACCATACACTATGCTGAAACCATTTCACCACAGACTGTAGAATCTACACAGAATGATGTTGTTAAACTTGCTCCCGTGAGGGTAATAGCAGTTCCAAATGGGAAAACGGACACTACAGGAGTCACTCCTATCAGGAACATTGCCATGTACAGCCCGTTTTCCCGAATGGAATTAAGAACCATAGTGTCTGAATTCCCTGATCCTAGAAAAGACTTAGTTGCTAGCCAGAAATACATCAGAGACCTAGGGAACACTTTAGAGCCCAATAACAAAGACTGGCAGGTATTGCTGAGGGCTTGTTTACCCTCCAATGTCGACGCAGCTCAATTTTTAGCTGACTGTGGACTGGATCAGGATGTACCTCTTACAGATGTGTACAACAAAGACAATGTAAAAAGAATAAATTTACAGTTAAAGGAGTATTTCCCAGCTGTAGCCAAATGGAATAGAATTTTTTCCATTAAACAAAAAGAGTCAGAAACAGCTGCTGATTATTTTCACCGGGCATTATTAGAAATGGCAAAATACACTGGCATAGAGGACATTAGGACCAATGCAAATCATCAAGAAGTAGCAGTATCTGTGCTAATGGATGGTTTAAAAGAAGCATTAAAGACAAGGGTACAGACCAAGCAACCATGTTGGCGAGGTCTGTCGGTGGCTACTTTGAGAGAGGCTGCTATTGATCACGACCGGAATATCACCAGACACAGGGAGTCACAAGGTGATAAGTTAATGGCCGTAAGTATACAGGCCCTGACCACAAAGCAGCCTTTGTATAGATCACCAAACCCTGTGGGTAAGTCAAATGTGGTAACATGTTATTTTTGTCATAAACAGGGACACATAGCACGAGACTGTAGAGCGAAAAATTCACAAAGATCATACCAACCCCCTAGACAATGACATGACACACGAGATTGGGATCAGGGTCCACAGAGACGGAGTTATGAGCCACATACAGGGGAAACAAAAAGATATCCCCCAAAAGGAGACTGGCAAACTTCTGGCAGTTCCCATTTAACCCCTTCACAAGTAGTTGCTGCCAGCGGGATTCAGGGAGGTCACCATACCCAATAGGGGTGTGGCCATACCTGTAATCTGCAGCCAGTAAAATTGATTGCAAATCTTGGAAGTGAACCCGAAATTGCAATAAATGTAGCTGGTAAATCATTAAACTTTCTTGTAGATACGGGGGCGGCCAAATCAGTGATAAATTCGACAGTGGGCATGAGAACCACTGGTAAGACAATTCCAGCCATAGGAGTAACAGGAGTAGTCCAGCACTACCCTGTTAGCAAACCAGCCGAGATTACAATAGGGCCTTTACATACCAAGCATTCCTTTTTGCTGGCTGCATCGGCACCGACTAATCTCCTGGGAAGAGATTTATTGTGTAAAATGGGGTGCGTCATTTATTGTACTCCTGAAGGTGTATTCTTGGACATACCTGAGAATCACGCTCAGGAAGTGCGAGACATGTTAGACTCCCCATCAAAATTAATGTCACATACCATTATGACAAATAGGACTCCATCCCAAGTAGAAGAAATGACATCTCAGATACCAGAGTCACTTTGGACTAAAGATGGACAGGACACTGGATTAATGGCAAACGTAGCTCCGGTAGTTGTACAAGTAAAAGATGGTAGGATAGCTCCAAAAATCCCACAATACCCTCTGAAGCCAGAGGTGGAGTTAGGAGTGTATCCCGTAATAGAGCGCTTGCTACAACAGGGCATTCTGGTAAGAACGTCCAGCACTGCCAATAGTCCCATCTTCCCTGTGAAAAAGAGTGGGGGGAGGGGTTACCGGCTAGTGCAGGATCTAAGGGAGATTAACAAAATAGTTGAGAGTCAGTTCCCCGTAGTGCCAAATCCAGCTGTCATCCTTATGCAAATCCCTCCCACTGCGAAATTTTTCACTGTTATTGACCTCTGCTCCGCTTTCTTTTCGGTACCTCTGCACCCTGACAGCCAATATTTGTTTGCATTTACATACAGAGGAGTCCAATACACATGGACTCGATTACCACAAGGTTTCATAGACAGTCCAAGTATATTTTCCCAGTCTTTCCAACCAGAGAGTGGATCAGTATTAATACAGTACGTGGATGATCTACTACTGTGTTCTGATTCAGTGGAAGCATCCCTGAAGGATACGAAACAGCTCCTGTTTCATCTTTCAGACACAGGACACAAGGTTTCCAAAGACAAGTTGCAATTATGCCAAACTAAGGTAAAATATTTGGGACACTGTCTAACACAAGGACTGAGACACCTGACCGCTGATAGAATTCAAGCAATTAGAGACATGACTCAAACCCAGCAACAGATCAGAACATTTTTAGGAATGTGTGGATATTGCCGTAACTGGATCCCAGGGTTTTCCATTCTAGCGTTACCTTTGCAGGAGATGGTCTCCTCAAACAAACCTGATCGGATTTCGCATACAGACGAGTCCGAGATGGCATTTGAGAGACTTAAACAGTGCCTAACGCAGGCACCAGCATTAGGTATGCCAGACTATGGGAAACCCTTTGAGCTGTACGGAACAGAAAGTGCTGGTTGCGCAGCAGGCGTCTTAACCCAAAAGCACGGTGATGCCAGCAGGCCAGTAGCATACTACAGCGCTCAGCTAGATACGGTAGCGCGATCCCTCCCCACATGCTTGCGAAGCGTTGCTGCGATAGCATTGCTAGTAACGAAAAGCGAAGATGTAGTGCTAGGTCACAACCTCACAATTCATACACCACATGCAGTGTCAGCCTTGCTAAATTCTGCCCAAACCAGGCACGTCTCATCAGCGCGATTTACAAGATGGGAATTGGCACTAATGGCCCCCGTAAACATCACCATAAGGAGATGCAGTGCACTAAATCCTGCAACATATCTCCCAGGTGTGCCTGGACAGGCACAAAGGGTGGAGGATGAGAGTGGTGGGGAAGGAGAATTTAATACAAAGGAGGACACACATGATTGTATGGAATATTTGACCCAAAATTTTACCGCAAGGCCTGACATCAGTGACAACCCACTGGAAGATGTAGATCTAACTTTCTACACGGACGGTAGTTGTCACAGACAGTCAGACTCGGGAGACTTGTGTACTGGATACGCAGTCGTAGATGACCAAGGCACCATAGAAGCAGAACCGCTAGGCCCACCTCACTCAGCCCAGGTTGCTGAACTGGTCGCCCTAACCAGAGCATGTGAATTGGCTAAGGGCAAATCAGCCAATATCTACACCGACTCTAGATACGCATTCGGGGTAGTCCATGATTTCGGAGCCCTATGGCGCCTCAGAAATTTCATGACGGCAGCTGGTACACCGGTAGCGCATGCAGCTCACATCAAAAGGCTTCTAACAGCGATACAGGAACCCGACAGAGTGGCTGTTATCAAGTGTAAAGCACACACATATAGCCAAGACCCAGTATCACTTGGTAACAGCCGAGCAGACGAAGCAGCTAAGTTAGCAGCTGGTACCCCCAGACAGACAGACACCACACAATTGATGGTATTTAATACCATCAACACACAGAAGTTGTGTGAAATGCAAAATTTGTGTTCCACACAGGAAAAGGCAGTCTGGAAGGCAAAGGGATATGGCCAGGAGTCCACAGGACTCTGGACGGATGGACAAGGTAAACCAGTGGCCCCCAGAGCATATCTTCCATGTTTAGCTGAGGCAGCTCACGGGCTGACTCATCTGGGCAAGGAAGGAATGTGCAAGTTGGTAAGAGCATATTGGTGCGCCCCAGGATTTTCATCTCATGCAAGTAAGAGAGCAATGTCATGCCTTACATGCTTGAGAAAGAATATTGGAAAGGCAATACCAACAGAACCATCTCATATCCCACCTACAGGTGGTCCTTTTCAGGTAATACAGATTGACTTTATCCAATTACCCCCTTGTCGAAATTTGAAATATGTACTTGTTTGTATAGATGTGTTCTCAAATTGGGTCGAAGCATTTCCGGCGGCCACAAATACCGCTATGTTTACTGCTAAGAAAATTGTGCAGGAATTTGTATGTAGATATGGTATCCCTAGAATAATTGAAAGTGATAGGGGTACCCATTTTACAGGTGATGTCTTCCAAGGAATGTGTAAGTTGATGGGAATTGATAGCAAGCTGCACACTCCATACCGTCCACAGGCGAGTGCGAAGGTGGAAAGAGTGAACAGCACTATTAAAAATAAACTGAGCAAAGTTATGGCAGAGACAGGATTGACATGGCCAGAAGCTTTACCCATTGTACTGTACAGCATCAGAACCACTCCCAGGTCCCCTCTTAATCTGTCTCCCTTTGAAATCTTGTTTGGTCGACAACCGCATGTTATGATTAACCCTCAGGATGATTTGAAGTGTAACAATGAAGTGACTGTAAAATACTTGATTAACATGAGTAAACAGTTAAGGAATCAAAATGATAATTTGAAGTTAGTGATTCCTGATTTACCAGATAGTAATTGTCATGACATTGAACCTGGGGATTATGTAATGATACGGAATTTTCTACGCTCAGGTTGCCTTATTGACAGATGGGAAGGACCATACCAAGTCTTATTGACTAGCACTACAGCATTGAAGGTTGCCGAGAGAGAGACTTGGGTTCATTCGTCCCACTGTAAGAAGGTTGCTGATCCAGAGAGGTCCCGTGATAAGGAACAGACGGTAGAGGAAGTTGTATCACTGGAGTGTCTGTTCCAGGAGGACTGAGGCGGCACCTGAACATTGAAAATCACAAGATCAAAAGCAGTTGTCGATTCCCTGTTCCCTTTTATTGTTTTTCTCCACTTCCCATCCCCTCTCCCTCAAATTATTTTTTTCCCCCTTCTCATTCTTCTTCGTTTCCTCCTAAGATGGACTTGCCTCAAGAGACTGTGATCCGGATTTTCCTGTTGACCATGATGTTGACCAGAGCAGTCTGTTCCGGCGAGAGTACCATGGAGGTCGAGAGAGGTTCTGGAATGGGTTCTGATGACAGAGATGGAGGCGTAGTTTTCCGAGAACAACATAATCAACAAGCAAAGGCGAGTATCAGAAAACGATCCGATAGCATTGACCATAGAAGGAATTGTGAAGGATTGTTAGCTGAAGAAAACTGTATCTGTAGGCTCTGTGACAATGTGGTTGAGGATGGGTGCATCAAGAAATGCCAATCCAGTTTTAATATCCACATGGACCGGCATCCCTTGAGTGACTATCACTCCTTAGTGGGTAGTGTGTTAAATCAAACAGATTGTTGGGTATGCTCCCAAGTACCTCAAGGCCATAGTAAATCAGGCTTAGTACCATTTCCTTTAACGATAGGGGAGGTACTTGAGCTAAGTGGTGGGAGGCCGGTGGACAGGAGGTTTAATATCTCCAGTCCTCCTAGTTTGAAGCTCCACCAATATCATGTGGATAGATCCCTAATATGTTTTAACATTTCCAATCCCCGAAAGCCGGGAAATTGGGAAGTGTCATGGAGTAACCAAACCATGACCTTTTCATATAGAGCAGATAGAATGCCGACAGATACAGAGCTTATACGCCACATAGCCAGTAGAGGAAAATCTTTCCGATATAGGTATACCCTAGGAAGTAGGATTACGAGAGTTGGAGAGGTATCACCAGGATACTGTGCACATATCGTACAAGCTGATACGTGTACTAGACAGATGGGAGAATTAGGGTTAGGAGATTTCACATGGAAGATGTGTAATATGGTTATGTCCTACTCCGTCCTATATGTTCTCCCCGATGATGCATATTTCATATGCGGGAGGAAGGCGTATAAGTGGCTTGCCCCAAACTCTGAAGGATTGTGTTATATTGGAAAAGTACTGCCTGAAGTAATGACTGTATCACATGCCAAAATGAAAGATATTCACTGTGTTGCCCAAGCTCCTTATACTCATACCCACTACGAGCACGTAGTTAAACGGCACCTGATAGAAAGAACAGAGCATCCGGCCTCTGACATGATCCATGAATCCACCGGGATTCAGTTTCTAATCGCGTTAGACATCACTCGCACCGCCAGAGGAGTGTTGAATTATAAATACATATCTGCGCTCTCAAATTTGTTAGACAATATCACAGAAATGTATGATGACACGTTTAGGTATACTGGAAGAGAACTTCAAGCTTATAAAACAGAACTGGTTCAGCATAGAATGGTTCTCAATTATCTCACGGCAGTAACAGGTGGATATTGTGTCACACTGGCAACGCAGTACGGCGTGAAATGCTGCACATATATAACGAATAGTACAGAGGACCCGGTCGAGGTCATAGACCAAAAGATGGACGATATTCTCCAATTGAAGTGGGAATTTCGCAGGAGACACAATCTCACCCTTGCTGCTGTGAGTAATGAGCTGACTAGTTGGGTGTCATGGTTGAACCCGCGAAATTGGTTCTCTGGTTTAGGAGAATGGGCTCAGGGAGTCATAATGGATGTAGGGAAGTTTCTCCTATGTATCTTAGGTGTTATCATAACGATTGGCTTGATATTTAGATGCGGTCAGGCTTTAACGAAGTACCAGGGTGATGAGTCTAAGGAGTGAGGAAATTGTAATTCCAGTGGATTTGATTTATGACCCAACTGTAGAAACAATGATGTGATGAAAATGCGATTTCTACGGTCCGTTTCTTTCACCTGTTTTTCTGGTTTTTCCAAGGTAAAAAGACCCACTTTTGACGAGGAATTTGATGATCCTGTATACAGACAACTGATGGATTAAAGAAGAAGTTTTGACAACCTTATACACAGATATTTGATGAACTATGCCATAGACCCCCAGTTTCCCTAGAAATTTTAAAATTACGCTAGCCCAACACTTTTGTAAGTCTATGGACATTGACCAAGCTTTTTGCCCACACGCCTTTTGGCAAAAGCACAAAGAAGACTGCATTCAACAGACACCGAACAAGACTTCAACCGACGAATGTTCATTAACCTGACATAGAATACCACTGCATTTACCGTAATTATGTCTTTTCTTCATCTCTACAACCTTCAGGTAATTACAGGCACAGATATCAGCAATCACATATTCCCCCATTCATGTATCATCAACTAAAATGTGCTCCCCATTTTGTTACAACCACAGCCGAAAAGAGCTCGGTAAAGTTTGACAGCCCATCCACAGACCCGTACCACGGGATAAGAAGGAATTCAAATTTATACTTCGCAATACCTCGAAGCTTGATTTAAAACACGTACGGCACGATGATACATGACCCCCAAACACGGATTCATACACACATGCTTCTGCTATCTCACTAGGTCATACCCTTTTTCCTACCTTCTCCTCTCCTCCCCTACCCAACCATGGAAATGTATTTACACTTGACATATATTTTTCTCTTTTTGAAATGTTTTAGGAAGTGGCAGTTATTGTTGACTGCCAAAGGGTGGACTGTCAAAGTCAGAAAAATATCACGATGCACACTGCCATATTTGCACCTCATATGTGTCCCTGCTGCGCATGCGTGCGCTCTCCCGTGCGTGCGCATACTCGCTGTTGCGGGCACCCGCAGGCGCACGGTATGCGCATTTACGGTAGAGATTGTATGCGTCCAGCGGGCGACTCTTTCGTTACATATTTTCACCATATAATGTATTTTGTAGATTATGGTCCCTTTGATAGAATCTGAAAGTTTGGTTAATGTAGAATGTTCATGGACGGAGAAATCCCTCTTTGTTTGATACGAAGGGTCAGACAGGAGTAATACAGTGGTGTTTAGTATCCATCGGAAGAGTATTTAATTAGCAATATTCCGGTGTTGGTTTGAAACAGATTAATCGCTCGGGCGAATAGTTATGGACATAAGAAGTTTATGTCCATTTACTATTATTTGCACTTACTTATCCATGCGGTGGGAAACCTAGTTTCCCACCCACCTGAGCAGTTGGAAATTGTCACAGCCCACCTGTATGAATCAACCTATGACCTTTTGTTATAATGCGAGGAGGAATTCCTGTGTCCAATGAACAATGAGATTGTAGGGACCATTGAATTGTATTGTGTGTGGGGCATAAATAGACAAGCCGATCACATCCAGCTCTCACTCTTCAACGGTTCTCATTGCTGATAATCGGGAGCTGGATGTCCAGAGGCGCATGCGATCGTTCCCCTTTGTGCGTAAGTTTTCTCCGCAATCATATTGTCTTTCTTGTTATTGTGGGCCATATCTCTCTCTCTCTCTTCTCTTTCTCTCTCGTTTCTCTTATATAGTTATTGTACTGATATTGTATTTCACGTGTAGTTTTCTGGTTAGGTAGTCTATGTTATATTGTAGTGTATGACTTGTACTGTATTATTCTTTTTGCAAGTATAACATATTCATAAGGCGTTAGACCCTAAGCCCGGTAGTTGTGTGTTCATTATAGTGTTAAGTATTCTCAGAGCGTCGGTGACGCTCGAACAGCTTTTAAGTTAATAAGGTTACACTGTGTTGCATCTACACCCTATCTCTACACTAAGGTTTTACTGCATAGTACATTGTTTATGGTTTAGATATAAAGGTTTAACATTGTGAGCGTCTGCGCCGCTGGTGATCTCCTCGTGGTCCCGAGCGTCCGCTACGCTATAGCGAACCATTACGTTAGTCAGCAGCCAATAGCGTGCCTGCCTGTGATCTCTTGGCCGTGAGCGAACGTGACGCTTGAGCGTCTCGACCACGGCTAAGCGATTGTTACGCAACGTGCGTACCCTTACGGTACTCCATACGTCAACAGCGTACAGTGTTCTTAGGCCTCTTAAAGGGTTTTAAATAAGATAAATATTTAGCTTTATCACCATCCCTACTATAAAGGAAGTGCAACTTACATGGCTTGTGTAAGGAGACAGTGGCAAAAATAGCGGAGTTAGGGGCTGTATGCTGTTACCATAGGCTGCAGAGCCCATACAGGGAGGAATAAAGTGATCTATCCAGGCTACCCACTATCTCTGTCTCCCCTCTCCTTTGCTATCTGCCATCATACAGTAGATTAATCTATAATAAAAAAAAGAACATGAAAAGAGAAAACATCAAGTGGCCTCTGGGCGGCCCAATAAGGTCATCAGCTTACCGTGGAAAGTCTGGGTCTCCATAGGAGTATAAATACCCAAATCCTGGGATAATTATTTGCTAAGTCATAAACAACGGGTCTGATTCAGATTTGGATGCAGTTGTGTCTATTGCCACAGTCACTCCTGCATCTTTATGCAGGTCAATGGCCTTCCTACTGAGATTTTCACCAACTGCAGCGCTAATCCATCGCTGGATGTATTAAGGTACACTATCGATCACACTATCGAGTCCTGTGGATGCGCAGAATCGTCGTCTGAGCATGGCAGCTGGAGTCAGGGTAATTGCGTCTTTGGAAGTCGCTGATCGGGCTGCATGACCATAGAAGTTTGATATCAACTGATCTGCGACTGACACAGTGGCGTAACTATCGTGGGTGCAGCTGCAATGGAGCACAGGATGTTTCCAGGGCCCGCAGCTCTCCCTGCACTTAGACCCAGTCATGAGCTGCATCCAAAGCCCGCCGCTCCCCCTTCACCCACCCACCCTTCTGCTGGACAGATTGGGTACCGCTGATAGAATGCCCCTCCCCCCCATGGCTTCTTCAGAATGTAGCAGCTTGCCCCACGGCACACTGCAGCAAACACTGGGACAGACTGTCCAGCCGCAGCAGAGTAGTGAGGTGGCGCGATTCTTGGGTGTTTAGGGGCAGGGCTTAATGCCGTGAAGTTACTACCTCCATCAGAGACCTGGGCTCACTGCTGCACTGAGGTAGCATCTCTCGCTTGTTCCCCCTCCCTCCCTCTCTCTCCCCGCCCCCGAACCTCTCTTGCTTTTCTCTCTCTTTCTCTCTCTCCCTGACACTGTCTCTATCTCCCTCACTCTCTTTTTGACACTCTCTCTCCCTGACACTGTCTCTCTTCCACTCTCTCTCCCTGACACTCTCTCTCACCCTGACACTCTCTGGCACTGCATCTCTCAACGACACTCCCTCACTCTCTTCCTGACACCATCTCTCTTGCTCTATCCTTGACACACTCTCTCACTCTCTGACAATGTCACTCTCCCTTTTACCCCCCTGACACAGACTGTCTCTCTCCCTAACACACACACACACACACACTCTCTCTCTCTCTCTCCCTGTGTTAGGCGCAGCGGCTCTTGTCCGCGCCCCGACCGAGCAGCGGTCATGGGCGCCGCACCTCTCTCTTCTCCCGCACGGCACCTAGCAACGCCGGGACGCCGTGCGCGCTGTAGCCGCCGGGTCCCTGGCAACGCTAGGACGCCGTGCGCCCAGACCTGCCGGGTCCATGGCAACGGGGACGCCACAAGCGGACCGCGTTCCCCGTTGCCATGAGAGTGCTCACACCTGCTCTCCTCTGGTCGTGCAGCAGGGCAGCTGCACGACATTCATCAATTAGGCTCTGCACTGTCATTGGAGGGTTCCCTGTTATATGCCTCCTCAGTGCCTCACACAGACGCCGGTGATAGCTTCCTGTATGCTGTTCCAGCCCAGCAGTTTCCCTTGTCCAGCGTGCTGTGATCTGGTTTGCTCTGTTTCCGGTGGTCCCGGGTCCTGGTGTCCTGAAGCCGGTCGTGGCAGTCTTTTCTGTTCTCCAGCCGATTGTTACCTGTGCCTACAATCTTGGGAATCTTGTTCGGTTGGGTTACCTCCCGGTGTCGTGAGTAGCGGCGTATGCCGCGTCTTGTGGCCTAGGCCGCTGTATTCTTTTATGTAACCTGTTACTGGTATTTTGCGGAGGTTTCCGCCCTAACTGTCCTCCCCGGTACACGGCGGTGCCGTGTAGGGTGTGGGCAGTGATACCTTTGTTGTCCTTTTCCTTTGGCGGCGTGCCGCATATACGTTTAGTTTTAGGTCTCTTAGTAGCCCCTAGCTCTCAGTTTGGTTTAGTTAGAGGTCCCCTTGTTATCATCCCGTCTCGGTTTACACCTTGTCTCACATTAAGACCTGGGGGCATCGGAGTTGGGCAGACCTAATCCGCCCTTCAAACGCGGCTGCCGCAGGCCCAAGAAACCACAGTCTCACAGGCGTAAACTGACCACGCGGGTGAAACAACGGAGGTAGGCTGCTAGGGGCTATTACTACACCTTGCCTTTATTTCAGCGTCACGTTCTGGTGCTTTGGACTCATTACGCAACACCTCTTTCGTTCTGAGCACCAAGAACGATCATTATCACCGGCCCAAAAAACAAAATAAAGAGTTATTTATGACCTGGGTGGCCTTGAAATTCGGCCTCATGAATCCGGCAGTGTTAGGATCAAATCCCAGCCAGCTTTTGGCCAGTCAGATTCAGGAACTTACTCAGATGGTTCAGGATCTTACCCTTCGGGTGAGATCGCAGGAAGATCTTTTACGAGCCTCCCCGGGTATGATTCCAGAACCAAAGATGCATCTTCCTGACCGCTTTTCGGGTAACCGAAAGGATTTTTTTAATTTTAGGGAAGCTTGTACACTTTATTTTCGTTTAAGACCCCGATCCTCTGGTACTGAGTCTCAACGGGTAGGGATTGTGATGTCTTTGCTCCAAGGCGATCCACAAACCTTGGCTTTTGGGTTAAAATCCGACGATGCAGCCTTGCTGACAGTAGATGCCTTCTTTAAGTCTTTAGGCCTTTTGTATGATGACCCAGATAGAGAAGCGTCTGCTGAGAGCCACCTGCGTGCACTTAAACAGGGTAAAAATCCCGCGCAGGCATACTGTACCGAGTTTCGCCGTTGGTCGAACGACTGTGGCTGGAATGATCCTGCCCTGCGCAGTCAGTTTCGCCTCGGTTTATCTGAAGTGATCAAAGATAGTCTCCTTCAGTACCCCGCTCCGGAGACTTTAGATAAACTCATGGAGCTTGCTATAAAAATTGATCGTCATCTACGAGAGCGGAGGGCTGAAAGAGGAGCTAATTTCAGGCCCAGTCCGTGTGTGTATGCTTTCCCTGAAGACGTCGAGGAGCCCATGCAAATGGGTCTCTCCTGGCTGTCTCCAGAGGAAAAAGCCAGGTCCCGATGGTAATAAGTCACCAGGTCCCGATGGTAATAAGTCACCAGGTCCCAATGGTATTCACCCAAGGGTCCTAATGGAGCTTCACTGTGAACTTGCAAAACTGCTATTTTTGATCTTTAAGGATTCAGTAATATCAGGTATGGTTCCCAAAGACTGGCGTATAGCGGAAGTAGTGCCTATATTCAAAAAGGGAAGTAAAGCTGAACCAGGTAATTATAGACCAGTTAGTCTTACATCTATAGTGGGGAAAGTATTGGAAGGTATTCTAAGAGATAGTATTCAGAAGTTCCTTGAAGTCAATAAGGTCATTAAAAGGAATCAACATGGGTTTATGAAGGACAGATCCTGTCAAACCAACTTACTTGGCTTTTATGAAACAGTAAGCGCAAACCTAAGTCAGGGTAAAGAGGTGGATGTAATGTTTTTAGATTTTGCCAAAGCATTCGACACTGTACCACACATGAGACTTATCTACAAGCTACAAGAATCAGGGCTAGGAAGCACAATATGCACTTGGGTCAAAAACTGGTTAGATAATAGGGAGCAGCGCGTTGTGGTTAATGGATCTTTTTCAACTTGGACTGAAGTGCTAAGTGGTGTGCCGCAAGGCTCAGTATTAGGACCGCTATTGTTCAATATTTTCATTAACGACCTAACAGAAAGTCTAGAGAGCATGGTGTAAATTTTTGTAGATGATACCAAATTGTGTAAAGTTATAAATGCGGAGGGGGATGCTGAGTCGCTTCAGAATGACTTAGTTAAATTAGAAGCTTGGGCAGCGAAATGGAGAATGCGCTTCAATACAGACAAGTGTAAGGTAATGCACCGTGGTAACAAGAACAAAAATAACATCTACCTACTAAATGGGGTAAAATTAGGGGATTCTGTACTGGAAAAGGACTTAGGTGTCCTCATAGATAGCAAACTAAGCAGTAGTACCCATAGTAGGACTGCAGCAAAGAAGGCTAATAAGATATTAGCATGCATAAAATGGGGAATTGATGCTAGGGACGAGAGTATTATACTCCCGTTATATAAATCCCTTGTGAGGCCACACTTTGAACACTGTGTACAATTCTGGGCACCATACTACAAAAAGGATATCCTGGAGCTAGAAAAGGTTCAAAGGCGGGCGACCAAACTAATTAAGGGTATGGAGACGCTGGAATACGAGGAAAGGCTTGCAAGACTAGGCATGTTTACAATGGAAAAGAGGAGATTAAGAGGGGACATGATCAGAATTTACAAATATATAAGGGGACAATATACAGATTTTGCGCAGGACCTGTTTTTGGTTAGATATACACAGAGAACTCGTGGACACTCGCTCAGGTTAGAGCAGAGGAGATTCTGCACAATACGGCGTAAAGGCTTTTTTATGGTAAGGACGATACGTGTTTGGAATTCCCTGCCTGAGGGAGTTGTAATGGCCGACTCAGTCAACACCTTTAAGAATGGGTTAGATAAATTCCTAATGGATAAGGATATCCAGGGTTACGGGGCATAGTCACGCACTATGGTTATTATAAAAAAGAGGGGTAAAACGTAACGGCAGTCATCAACTTCAGTCAAAATTTTATACAAAATAATCGTGCATAGGAGACCACAAATAGGTTGAACTCGATGGACAATTGTCTTTTTTCAACCTTAGATACTATGTTAAATTCAGGGCTCTGCTTATATTGTAGTGGCAAGGGACATGTTGCACGTAACTGCCCAAACAAGTAGGGAAACGCTTTGACCAAGTGAATTGTGAGGGGGTTCACTTGGGTCTGCAGTTAATCTCCTCAAATGATTCCTTGTTAATTCCTGTAAAAATTTCCTCTGGTAGTCTCAGTTCATTGGTGTCGGCCTTTGTTGACAGTGGAGCTGCAGGAAATTTTATGGATCTTGCCTGGGCTCAGGCTTTGGGAATTCCACAGATGCCTTTGAATAAGCGTATCACCATGCATGGCTTGGACGGTGGTCCACTCTCTAATGGGGTAGTTACTCACGCAACCCTCCAGTACAATTGACAGTGGGGGCCTTACATTCGGAGAAAATTGAGTTTTATCTTACCCATTGTCCAGCTGTGCCTTTTGTCTTGGGTCACCCCTGGCTCGCCTTTCATAATCCCACCATAGATTGGCGGTCTGGGGAAATTTCCCAATGAGATTCCTTTTGTGTTAAAGAATGTATTTCCCGTCCGGTCCGGGTCGCAGCTGTCACTCCGGAACTTATTCCTTCTGAATATCAGGATTTTGCTGACGTTTTTTCCAAGGGTAATGCGGATGTACTGCCTCCTCATCGGTCCTATGACTGCACCATTGACTTAGTCCCTGGTGCTTCTCTGCCCAAAGGGAGACTATATGCACTGTCTGGCCCAGAAACCACGGCTATGGATGATTATGTACAGGAGAGCCTGAAGAAGGGGTTTATTAGGCCCTCGAAATCTCCATTGAGTGCGGGGTTCTTTTTTGTTGAGAATAAAGACGGGTCGCTCAGACCGTGTATTGATTATCGGGCTCTGAATAAGATTTCTGTTAAAAACACCTACCCCTTGCCGCTGATCTCGGTACTGTTTGATCAGCTCCGTACTGCCGTTATTTTCTCCAAAATTGATCTCAGAGGGGCTTACAACCTCATCCGAATAAGATCTGGGGATGAGTGGAAGACAGCTTTTAGTACACAGTCAGGACATTACGAATATCTTGTAATGCCATTTGGTCTGTCTAATGCTCCTGCTGTTTTCCAGGATCTTATTAATGATGTCCTCCGCGACTTTCTTGGAAAGTTCGTAGTCGTTTATTTAGACAATATTTTGATTTATTCAGAATCCTCTGAACAACGTGTTATCCATGTGCGACTGGTACTTCAGAGGTTACGGGAGAATCATCTGTAAGCCAAATTGGAGAAATGTGATTCCACATCACGGAGGTATATTTTTTGCGGTATATTATTTCTCCAAAGGGGTTTTATATGGAACCAAAGAAACTCCAGGCAATCCTAAATTGGACACAACCCACGAACTTAAAGGCAATCCAGCGATTCTTAGGTTTTGCAAATTATTATAGGCGTTTCATTCATGCCTTTTCAGATTTAGTTGCTCCTATTGTGGCGTTGACAAAGAAAGGAGCGGATCCTTCCAATTGGTCGCCTCAAGCCAAGTCTGCCTTCCTGACCCTAAAACAGGCCTTTGTCTCAGCTCCAGTACTCAGACACCCTAACACAGATCTTCCCTTTATTGTCGAGGTGGATGTCTCAGAGGTTGGAGTGGGAGCCATCCTTTCTCAGGAAGACCCGGAGTTTCTGGAATTACACCCATGTGCCTTCATGTCCAGGAAATTCTCCTCTGCAGAATCCAACTATGATGTTGGTAATCGAGAGTTGCTGGCAGTTAAATGGGCTTTCGAGGAGTGGAGGCATTGGCTTGAAGGAGCAAAGCATACCATTACTGTGTTTACTGACCACAAGAACTTGCAGTATATTGAATCAGCAAAACGGCTAAATGCTCGGCAGGCACGTTGGGCGCTGTTTTTTACTCGATTCAAGTTCGTCATCACCTTCAGGCCCGGTTCTAAGAATACCAAGGCCGATGCCCTGTCACGTTGTTTTCTTCCTGTTCACAATAACCACCCGGCCACAACCCCTATAGTCTCATCGTCTGTCATCCGGGCTGGCCTCACAGAGGATTTATTCACACAGCTAGTCCAGCTTCAGCAGCAGGCTCCCAGTGTTACTCCTGCTGATCGTCTCTTCGTCCCTGAGTTCCTGAGAGGCACTGTCCTAGCTGAGTTTCACGATAATAAGGTTTCTGGTCATCCGGGTATTACTAAAACCTTGGAATTAATTTCTCGCTCGGTGTGGTGGCCTAATCTTTCCAAGGACGTAAGGGAATTTGTCCTTTCTTGTCAGGTCTGTGCTCAGCACAAGATATCCCGATCGTTGCCAGTCGGCAATTCATGCCTCTAGCCATTCCTCTCAGGCCGTGGTCACACATTTCCATGGATTTCGTGGTGGACCTTCCTCTTTCATCTGGATTCCTGGTCATTTGGGTAGTGGTAGACCGTTTTAGTAAGATGGCCCACTTCATTGCTCTTCCCCGATTATCCTCCGCTCAAGTTTTGGCAGTTTTGTTTCTCCGCCATGTCTTCAGGCTTCATGGTTTACCCGTGGATATTGTCTCTGACTGGGGACCGCAATTCATTGCCCGTTTCTGGAAACGCTTTTGTGCCTCATTAAACATGAAACTCTCTTTAACATCTGGATACCATCCACAGTCTAACGGACAGACTGAACGTGTTAATCAGTCACTAAAACAGTATTTAAGGCTTTATTCTGCCAAACTTCAGAATGATTGGTCAGATTTTATTCCTCTGGCTGAGTTTGCCTATAATAACTCTTGCCATTCTTCCACAAAGGAGTTTCCATTCTTTTCGGTCCTGGGCTTTCATCCTAGAGCCAATTCCTTTTATCCTCATTTTCCAGTCTCTTCATTGATCTAAACTTCCCGTCTCAGAGTTATTTGGAGAAAGGTACGCCTTGCCCTTAAAAAGGCTGCTTTCCGAGAGAAAAAAAATTCTGATAGGTTTCGACGCCCGTGCACTTTTAAGGTGGGGGATAAGGTGTGGTCATCTACCCGCAATATTAAGCTCCAACAACCTTCGGCTAGATTGGGACCCAGATTTATTGGACCGTTTCTTATTGTCAAGAAAGTCAATCCAGTGGCTTTTCGGCTGCGGTTGCCTAAATCACTTAAAGTTGGCAACACTTTCCACTGTTCTCTTTTGACAAAATATATTTTTTCAGGAGATTCCCTAAGAAGATTTCCCAGGGTAGACCTCCGGTGGATGTTCAGGGTCAACAAGAGTTCCTGGTGGAGAAGGTTTAGATTCTAAGCTTTCTCGTGGCCGGCTTTATTTTTTGGTTCACTGGAAAGGCTATGGCCCTGAAGAAAGGTCTTGGGTCCTGGATAAGGATTTACATGCTCCTAAACTTACCCGGCTCTAGGGGTTCTTTAACTCCTCCTCAAGGGGGGGTACTGTTAGGCGCAGCGGCTTTTGTCTGCGCTCCGACCGAGCAGCGGTCACCGCCGCCGCGCCTCTCTTCTTCTGCGTGGGCCCTAGCAACGCCGGGACGCCGTGCGCGCTGTAGCCGCCCGGTCCCTGGCAACGCTAGAACGCCGTGCGCCCAGAGCCGCTGGGTCCATGGCAATGGGGACGCCACAGGTGGACCGCGTTCCCCGTTGCCATGAGAGTACTCACACCTGCTCTCCTCTGGTCGTGCAGCAGGGCAGCTGCACGACATTCATCAATTAGGCTCTGCACTGTCATTGGAGGGTTCCCTGTTATATGCCTCCTCAGTGCCTCACACAGACGCCAGTGATAGCTTCCTGTATGCTGTTCCAGCCCAGCAGTTTCCCTTGTCCAGCGTGCTGTGATTTGGTTTGCTCTGTTTCCGGTGGTCCCGAGTCCTGGTGTCCTGAAGCCGGTCGTGACGGTCTTTTCTGTTTTCCAGCTGATTGTTACCTGTGCCTACCATCTTGGGAATCTTGTTCTGTTGGGTTACATCCCGGTGTCGTGAGTAGCGGCGTATGCTGCGTCTTGCGGCCTAGGCCGCTGTATTCTTTTATGTATTCTTTTATGTAACCTGTTACTGGTGTTTTGTGGAGGTTTCTGCCCTAACTGTCCTCCCCGGTACACGGCGGTGCCGTGTAGGGTGTGGACAGTGATACCTTTGTTGTCCTTTTCCTTTGGCGGCGTGCCGCATATACGTTTAGTTTTAGGTCTCTTAGTAGCCCCTAGCTCTCAGTTTGGTTTAGTTAGAGGTCCCCTTGTTATCATCCCGTCTCGGTTTACGCCTTGTCTCACATTAAGACCTGGGGGCATCGGAGTTGGGCAGACCTAATCCGCCCTTCAAACGCGGCTGCCGTAGGCCCAAGAAACCACAGTCTCGCAGGCGTAAACTGACCACGCGGGTGAAACAACGGAGGTAGGCTGCTAGGGGCTATTACTACGCCTTGCCTTTATTTCAGTGTCACGTTCTGGTGCTTTGGACTCATTACGCAACACCTCTTTCGTTCTGAGCACCAAGAACATAACACCCTGATACTGTCTCTCCCTCTCTCCCCCTGACAGTATCTTTACCAGACACTCTCTATCTCTCCCTTCTGACACTGTCTATCTCCCTGACAATGTCTCTCTCTCCCTGACACTGTCTCTCCCTCTCTTCCCCTGACACACTCTCTCCCTCTCTCTCCCTTACACTGTCTCTCTCTCTCTCCCTGACTGTCCCTCTTTCCCCCTGACACTGTCTGTTTATCTCTCTCGCCCTTCCTCCTTGACACTGCCTCTCTCGCCCTCCCTCCTTGACACTGTCTCTCTCTCCCTGAAACTGTCTCTCCCCCTGACACTCTCTCCTTGACACTGTCTCTCTCCCTCTCTTTCCCTGACACTGTCTCTCCCTGATGCTCTCTCTCTGACACTATCTCTCCCTTTCTCTTTGACACTATCACTTCCTCTCTCTCTCTCTCTCTCTCTCACTCTCTCTGACACTGTCTCTCTATCTCACACACACCCCTTTCTCCCTCTCCCTTATACCCTCTGTCTCTCCCTCTGTCTCTCTCCCTCTTTCTTTCCCTGACACTCTCTCACTCCCGCTCGCTCCCATCCCTTTCTCCTCCCCTTCTCTGACACCTTCCCACTCTGATACCCTCTCTCTCTCTCCCTGATGCCCTCTCTCGCTCCTCTCTTTCTCTCATTCCCTCTTTTTACATGAAACTCTCTCTTTTTACTCTCCTCACTCTCTCACTCTCTCTCTCTCTCCTGCTTCTCTAAGTGGCATTGTAGTGACAATGGCGTAGTGCCCTTTCAAAATCTTGCTATGGGGCCCACCATGTTCTAGTTACGCCCCTGGACTGACGCCTTTGTTTGCAGCCGCTGGGACTTGCAAAGCTGCCGGTGGGCGTCTCAATACAGATCCAGGAGGCTGCAGCATTTGCATAACTTCGCACTGGCGCCGTGTACACACTCACAGCTGCTGCAGCATTAGTGTAAATCTATGAATAAAGCCCACGGTTCTTGTGAGTAATTTCTAATTCATACAATTATGCCAGGTTTTTATTGTACTTGGCAGCGTAATAATGTAACTATTTGAAATGTAACAGCATAATAACTCTTATAATATAACAGCTTTTCAGTAGTTTCTCATGGTAGCATTGTCAGAAGCCGCAGGCATAGTTAGTATTCATTCTTTTCTTACACACCATTGAGAACAGAAATCTGCAGCATAATATGTATAAATGATTCATTATCTATATCCAGTGTAGTCACACAAGTAACAAGAGAAGTGTGGCCTAATTACTGATATGGTATAAATGACAATTTATTAATTGCGTTCATTCATTCGGGCTGTGTTTCATTATTTGTGAAACACTTAACAGCTTCATAACATTATTACTGAATATTTGATAAAGTTACTGCAGTAGTTTATTTATAAACCCGAGAAACCCTGCACCATTGAATAGTTACTAATGGTTTGATATGTGAAGATTTAATTAACAATCAGCAAGCTTCTAGTTTATAATGACAAGTTCCTTTAGTCTTAGCTGGGTACACACCTGTGTTTAATTGGAACAAAAATCTGGTAATGTATGCGAGCAAATGACAATCAACCATTTGTTCCCGAATGCTGGAAAATAGACAAAAAACAATTGTTCGGATAAAATTGTTAAATCAAATGGATTTAACCAATTTGTCTGAATGACCATTGTCTGTTTTCCAGTGTTTAGGAGCAAATGGTCTATTGTCATTTGTTCCCATGCAGTACATTCAGAACAAAGGGGGTAATTTCAAGTTGATCGCAGCAGGAAAGTTTTTAGCAGTTGGGCAAAACCACGTGCACTGCAGGGGAGGCAGATATAACATGTGCAGAGAGAGTTAGATTTGGGTGGGGTGTGTTCGAACTGAAATCTAAATTGCAGTGTAAAAACAAGCAGCCTGTATTTACCCTGCACAGAAACGAAATAACCCACCCAAATCTAACTCTCTCTGCAAATGTTATATCTGCCCCCCCCCCCCTGCAGTGCACATGGTTTTGCCCAATTGCTAACAAACTTGCTGCTGCGATCAACTCAGAATTACCCCCAAAATGTAAGTTGCTCATATCAATTAGACAATACAAATTCATGTGCGTGAAAGGGAGGGGGGTAGTCTAAGCAAGAAATACATTGGGGATTAAACCGGGGTGTCCCAGAGCACACCAATCTGTACCTGTACCAAGACTTGAAAGGCTATATATATAATAGAAATCCAGAGGTCTTAGTTACATACATTTGCAAATATATAAGCCATCAGGCTTTGATACTGGTGGTCCATAACTTTAGATCTGGGCCTGGGGTGCAAAACCCCACAAACCAGCAAAGGCCAACTACCTCAGGGCAGCACAACGCAAGAAGGTAAAGTGTTAGTATGTGTTAATACATTTTTTTAGCACCCCTTAACACATTTATTAATCATTTTGGTATTTTAATTACACCTTCACTAGCAGGGCCGTAACTAGGGGGGGCTAAGGGGCCATGCGCCCCAGGTGTAGGATTTGTGGGGGCGCCAAAGAGTTACAGAAAAGCAGGTGTTTTTCATTTTTTCTTACAGGCAGTGCTGTGCTGCTCCAGTGAGACAGCAGACAGCTCCTGGGGCAATGTCTCTGACCCACCTGTCTGCCCGCAGCTGGCTCCGACACTCTGCGGGTGAGCTCCAGTACCTGGGCTCTCTCCTATGCTGGCTACTATCTTAAACTCTCTTCTTTGCCATGCAGTGCTACGACTAGCGTGCGGTGCACTGTACAAGCTGTAGAAGCGCACTGTGCTCCCAGTTAGCAGTATCAACCTCAGTTTTGCCTCCCAGATGGGGGGATTTGGTGTAGCTTATATGGGGATGTAGTGTAGTGATGTATTGTACCATATAGGGTATGTAGTGTAGTAATGTATTGCAATATATAGGGGCATGCAGTGCACTGATGTAGTGTAGCATATAAAGGGATGTAGTGTAGTGATATAGTGTAGCATATAGGGTATGTAGTGCAGTGCATAGGGGCATGTAGTGTAGTGATGTAGTTCAGCATGTAGGGGATGTAGTATAGTGATGTAGTGCAGTGGATAGGGGAATGTAGTGCAGTGATGAAGTGTTATGATATAGTGCAATGTATGGGGGGACACAGAGGAGCATGTAGTTGTACACGCTGGTGGGGCATGTGACACATAGGGCATTTCAGGCACATATGGAAATATTGTCCAATAGCATTCCCGGTTTTCAAATTTTTTGATAAGCTGATTATTTTAGTCTGACAGAGTCTGTGTTGCTGTGTGTGTGTGTGTGTGTGTGTGTGTGTGTGTGTGTGTGTGTGTGTGTGTGTGTGTGTGTGTGTGTGTGTGTGTGTGTGTGTGGAGGGGGGGTAGAGGTGCCAAAGTACTGCCTTGCCCCGGGGGAAGAAAATTCTAGTTTCGGCCCTGTCACTAGTATATTAATTTTTGTATATAGAATTTGCTTTAATTTTATTAACATGCACATGTACATCGGCCCACCGGGAATCTGCCCTGCGGGCCCGCTGCCCAATACATATGAACGATAATATTTTTTGAGAGATCTATCGTTCATATCATCCAGTATATGTGCTTGAACAATGAACAATGTGCGCACCCACAAGTCATTCACATTCATCTATGGTCTATTGAGCATGTAGATCAACTTTGACTACATCGTTGAGCTGCTTGTTCGGGGAATGCGGGGTATGACGTCATTGAACAATACCGTTCAGTGATAACGTTCAGTGTGTATGCGCTATACTGCTGAGCAATATAGTGTTCAGCGATATAGCGCTAGTCACTCATTAGGAGAATGTCGTCCAGTGTGTATGGAGCTTAAGTGTTAAGATTTTCTGATCAAAGATTCCAATTCACATAAACCTGGTGTTGTCTCCTATAGAAGGCACAAACTTTTGTGCTGGAGTAAATTTCATAAATCGGTGGCTTTTTTTAATTGAAAAGTAAAATAAATTGTCTCCAGACTCCAAATATATATGACGTAGCATTATGTGTCATTTAGCCACAAGAGAGGGATATACTGGGCCTGATTCATAGGTGGAGCAGACAGTGGAGATGACGGAGTAATGTGTCCTTGCAATGCGTTCTAATTCTTAAGGTCCATACACACGGAGCGATATAGCTGAGAGATTTTGACTATATAGTCAAAATCGCTCAGAAAGTTAGTGCATATCGCTCTGTGTGTACACAGCCAGCGATAGCGATGCGCGTCCCCGCCAGGTCGCTATCGCTGCTAAAAATAGACTGTGCAGGCAAGTCAATTTTGGCTAGGTCGCTGGAAAAGAAAAAGCATCCCCTTGCTTACATGAGTTAGCCAAAATCGCTCATAGCCAAAATCGCTGGTAAAGTTAGTCAAAATCTCTGGTAAAGTTAGTCAAAATCGCTGGAAAAGTTAGTCAAAATCTCCTACTGCCAGTTCAAGGGAAAACGCTCAGTCAAAATCTCTCATAGTTAAAATCTCTCCGTGTGTATGCACCTTTACTGTACATTTCAGCATAATCCTTCCCATAGATTCATAATATTTAATATACGTTATCGTCATTACCAGCGGCGGCTGTTGCCCCATGGGCTGCAGTGCTGTCCAAAGGTTGCATGGGGGAGCTGGCCAGGACATATGAACATACATGTGAAGTTATATGTAACATATCTCCTGGCTTTCTTCTCCAGGAATCAGCAGCCACTACAGCATGGAACACACTGCTCAGCCTGTCAATCGTAATTTAGCCCACCCCAGGACTCCCATTGGCTGGTTTCACAGGAGTCTGGGGCCAGGTTTAATGCATACTTGGATACTCTCCCGGAAGCTGCGGGAGGCTCACGTTTTTTGGGGTAGCCCCCCACACCCCTGGAAGCGTAGGCTGGTCTTCCGCATCCTCATCACATCCTAGTGATGCAGGCAGGATGGAGAGATACTCTCCCATGTTCGCAGGTCTGTGGAGTGGGGAAGGGGTTAAAATGACGTGAATCACGTCATTTTAGCCCCGCTCCCTTCCCGCGGACCCACGAATCGCGGTGTTTTCCGGATGCCGGGGTGGGGCTTGCTGATGTCATAGCCTGGCTCCGCCCCCTGAAGTCTCCTGCAGCGTCTCCTCTCTGAGTTTCTTCAATGCAGGCAAGTATGGTTGAATGACGAGTGACAGGCTTAGCAGTGCGTGGCATGTTGCAGCAGCTGCGTTTCTCGGAGACACCCAGGGACATGACAAAAAAAAAAGTTTAAAGGTAGTTAGCTTAGTAATGTTTTATCCGGGCCCTCCTCTGATAGTTTTGGTCTGCAATGCAGCCCCCACTGAACAACTGTAATATTACCCCTGTGGTGGAGTAGAGTCGTACCTGCTTTCTCCAGCTTGCTGTTTCCAGACCTCTCACGACTTCTTACATCGGAGCCTGTGGCAGGAGGAGGGATACACCAAGGAGTACCCCGCAGATAAAGGAAAGTACAAATTGACGGTAACAACATATTTATTTCGGAGGAGGTGGTTGGTCACCGTTGGAAGGCCAATCGTGTTAGAGTGAAGCAAATACACTAAGTATCAGCATAACGAATCTTAATACTAAGGCATCTGATACCGGCATACATCAATCACAATTTACGAACTTAAAAGGTACAGAAATGGTTTAGTCAATTAATCACGTACAACATCAAACACTTCGGTACAATTACCTACTTCGTGGATTGTAAAGCAAGAAATGTTCTGGCACTAAACTGGCACAATGTCTAGACTGTCTACAGAGTGGTGCTGTGCACCAAATAATAACGCTTAGTTCCTTTGCTTTGGTTTCCATTTTATATCAATGTCTCTGGGTAGGAGAACCTGCACATTAATGGTGAACTCCTGGATTAATGTCAATGGACATCAGGTGAGTATTTGTAGAAAGGCGTGCAGGGTTGGCAACTTGAAATATAATACAGCAACAATAAATAACGGGGTTGGCGGTATTTGTATCCACGGAAAAGGTAAGTCAATTAGAAGAGTTATGCGAGTTTATGGTAATAACGAAGTCAGAGAAAATAAAGCTACTCTGTATACCGTGTCACTTTTAACATACAGTTTCATTGTGCAAATTAGTGGGAGTATAAAACAGCTTCGGCTGAAAGAAGGAGAACAGGAATTCTATCCTTGTGCCTGGTTTAAAGAACAAGTTCATGTAGCCTGTCCCGGCATGGAGCATAGTCAAGGCACTTTTGTTAAATGTGGCTAACAATCTGCTCTGGTAACCAAGTCTCATTGGCAGGGATGGGAGTACCATTTTCCAAGGTTCCTCACTCTTTACACAGGGGAGAGGCACTGTTAGGGACAGACCCTACAACTTATCAGCCAGATGGGGTGAGGATGCACAGCATTAACAGCCAGCTGGGGTGGAGGTTTGTGAGTGTACCTGCAGTGGTGATCTGTATTCCTGCAAGAGCCTCAGTTCTCCGGTCACCACCCCCTCTCCAGGTACTGGGCGCCAGGATCCCACTCTCTTCTGCTGGTATCTCAGTGCTGGCTGCATGCGGTGCAAAAGTCTCTCCCTGGGCGGCCGCTGGGAAGTCCCACTTCCTCCATCCTTTGGCATAGCAGCAGAGCCTTGTGCTGCGCCGCAGGCAGCCGCATCTCTACCCTGCTCACTCTCCACACGGCGGCTCTGTCTCCCCGGCAATGGCTGGCGGCTTGGGGCTCTCCCGCACACACATGTGTTGCGGCTGTCTCTCCGCCTTGCGCACACCTGCCATGCTCAGCTCAGCCATGGGACTTGTCTCGTCTTCTCCTCCTGGTCCGCTCCTTCTCTCTCTTCTCCCACTCTCCTCCCTGCCAATCCGAGTGGCTCCCGGGCTTCCCACTCAGATTCCTCAGGAAGGCGTTGCTAGGCAATAAAGGAGGGGAGGAGGAATTAACCCTTATAGGGCCATTTAAACAGTCTTGTAGGCAGCACTGGCTGCCATTCAGGGCTGCAATGGTATGCAGCAGTGTTACCCCAAACGTGAGTATTACACAACCACTAATGGAGCGGACAAGTGCATTCCACTGAAGGGGTGCAGCATGGGCATAGTCTTGAACTCGAGCATGGGAAGCAGTGACTAGGGCGGTGGAGAGGTGACGGTCATTGATCGACCGCAGGGGGCGGGAGGGAGTATGAAGGGAGAGGAGGTTGGAGATGTAGGAAGCAGCGGAATTAGAGATGGCCTTGTATGTGAGGGTGAGGAGTTTGAAGAGGATTCTGTAGGGAAATGGGAGCCAGTGTAGATTTTGTCGAAGGGGAGTGGCAGATGTGGAGCGTCGGGAGAGTAAGATAAGCCTAGCTGCGGAGTTCAGGACAGATTGGAGGGGAGCAAGATGGGAGCAAGTGAGGCCAGTGAGGAGAACATTGCAGTAGTCGAGTCGTGAGATGACCAGTGAGTGGATGATAAGTTTAGTTGCATTCTGGGAGAGAAATGGCCTAATGCGAGCAATGTTGCGTAGCTGGAACCGACAGGATTGTGCCAGAGCTTGAATGTGGGGTGCAAAGGAGAGGGAGGAGTCAAGAGTGATAGAGATATCGGTAGGAGGTGTTGCTCTGAAGGGTGGAAAGAGGATGAGTTCAGTACTATAACACTAAGGCCCTAATTAAAGGCTGATTGCAAAAGCAAAATCTTCCTCTAATGGGCAAAACCATGTGCACTGCAGGTGAGGCAGATGTAACATGTGCAGAGAGAGTTAGATTTGGATCGGGTGTGTTCAATTTGAAATCTAAATTGCTGTGTAAAAATAAAGCAAAAATAAAGCAGCCCGTATTTACCCAGCACAGAAACAATATATTCCACGCAAATCTAACGCTCTCTGCACATGTTATATCTGCCCCACCTGCAGTGCACATGGTGGAGGCCTGTTGGTTGTGCAAGGCAGTTCCAGAGAGTCAGAAAGCTTAAAGCCTGACCCCCAAATGAATTAAGGGCTATCATAGGTACTGCTTATAGTCCTTCATCTGCAGATCGCAGTAAGCAAGCAGGGGTGTAAGGAAATTTAGGGGTATTTTTACTAAAAGTAAATTTGGGTCGATTTTTGATAGATGTTTGGTTGATTTTTGATCGATTTTGTGTTTCCGGGTCTAAATCACACTTTTAGCAACAGATGATTTATGACATTGTTTAAAAAAAATGACAAAAATCATCTGTTAGTAAATGTGGAATTTAGACCCTGAAATACAAAACTGACCAAAAATCGACCAAACATCGATCAAAAATCCACCCAGATTGAGTCTTAGTAAACATACCCCTAAATCCCACATTTACTAACAGATGATTTTTTACATATTTTTTTTAAAAAGGTTGTCAAACATCATCTGTTAGTAAAAAAATGTGTGCTTTAGACCCTGAAACAGAAAATCGTTCAAAAATCGAATAACATTTTTATAAAAATCGACCCACATCGACTTTTAGTAAACACACCACTAAGTGACTGACTTTGTATTTGATCACGGTTGACACATGATGTTCAAGTGACAAGCTTCAAACCTGGACAACACCAAGATTCCACACATAGCAAGTGTATTGTCACTATGAGCCCCCAAGCATAAATACAGTTTTTGGCTCTGCTGCCCCAGACATCACTGTCAGACTTGTCCGGTCTGCTCACTAACAATGGCTTGCTAAACTCACTTGTTACCTTAATAAATACTTCAGCTTTAACTCCTTCTTTTCTTTTACAGTAGCCAAAGACGGCCCAATAGACTGAAGTGCATGAATCGGGCGAAAGCTTTCAATGGCTTTCATAACACAAGTGAAAACCCACAGTTAACAAAGTGAATAAAGACTTATTTTGTCCTAATTTTGCGTTATTAGATTTTGCGAAGTATGCTGTATTCCATGGCTGGCTAGACTTTAATTACTAAGCATAAATTGTCCATTTCCACACTTTGACAAAGGATGCTTTGTCATTTGAACATAAAGCTATGTATGGCAAGGCCTCATGTCCACGGACATTTATTACACACAGATCTTTTCATGCTCAGTATATCATTTTTTTAGCATTATTTTGTGTGTGTGTGTGTGTGTGTGTGTGTGTGTGTGTGTGTGTGTGTGTGTGTGTGTGTAAATTTGTCACAAAGATTCCTGTCAGTAAAAGCAATCATGCGATGGTCTGTAATGAGCGACTATAACAGAATTAATTTCAACTAAACGTTGCAGGTTCTGAAAACGATTCTTACAGAGCAGTTAAACTTTCCGTGAAAATGAAAATAATCCTGGCAATGTGTGAGGTGAACTAGAGTAAGTAAGGCAACATCTCAGTGACCCAGGTCATAGGCAAACGCATGGGGGTTGCGTTTTCTCGGAAACCCTTCTCTCTTGTCAAGTGGCTCAAATTATGACAACAATAACAATGGTATATAATACGATTACTAGAGCTGCCGCCACATCATGTAGTTTAAGGGACAGAGCAGAGCTGCCGCACATGCCTAGTGGTAGCAGCTACTTCTACCAAGTTTGGTGTATGTGGATCTGAGTCCTCAGTCAG
This sequence comes from Pseudophryne corroboree, assembly GCF_028390025.1. Classification (NCBI taxonomy): domain Eukaryota; kingdom Metazoa; phylum Chordata; class Amphibia; order Anura; family Myobatrachidae; genus Pseudophryne; species Pseudophryne corroboree. The sequence continues at coordinate 766,943,006 of NC_086448.1, forward strand.
TGCACTGGACCAGAGCAGGGCCGGTGCAAGGTGCCTCAGCGCACCCTAGGCAAATCCTTAAGGCGCGCCCCCACCCCCCAAAAAAAAAGATTAAATAAAGATATTGAGCCCCCTAAAGTGAAAAAGTGCAAACACAGCATGTAATAAGTTCCACAGCCACCGCCTGATGGTGGTCGCAGCTAGTATGCACGCATGGCCTGTTCGCACGTTAGATGAGGGAGGACACATCTGTGTGTGTATAAATATATATATATATATATATATATATATATACACACACACACATATATATATATATATATACAGTGGTCGAAGTGGAAATTTTGAGGTGGGGTATGGAAAAGTTAAGGTTGTAACTATGCACGCGCCAAAGAGATGCGAGTGTTCTGGAAAAAGGGGGCGTGGACACGCATAAGGGGTGTGTCCTTCAGTGTAGTTTACTACCCCTTATACACATTTTGCACCACAATAGTAGGACCCCTTATACTCTCTAGTACTGGTGCCCCTTTCACATTATAGCACACAGAATGACCCAAACTTCACATTATAGCACACAGAATGACCCAAAATTCACATTATAGCACACGGTATGAACCGCAATTCACATTATAGCACACGGTATGAGCCAAAATTCACATTATTGCACACAGTATGAGCCGAAATTCACATTATTGCACACAGTATGAGCCGAAATTCACATTATTGCACACAGTATGTGTGAATTTCGGCTCACAGGCATGAGCACACAACATGAGCCGAAATTCACATTATGCCACATGTAATGAGACAAAATTCAGGAAGAGTGACAGCAGGGACAGGGAAAGTGACAGAGAGACAGGGAAAGTGACAGCAGGGACACAAGGGACAGGGAGAGTGACTGAGAGACAGGGAAAGTGACAGCAGGGACAGTGAGAGTGACAGGGAAAGTAACAGCAGGGACATAGAGACAGGGAGATTGACAGGGGGACAGGGAAAGTGACAGCAGGGACATAGGGACAGGGAGATTGGCAGAGGGACAGGGAAAGTGACAGCAGGGACATAGGGACAGGGAGAGTGACAGAGGGACAGGGAAAGTGAAAGCAGGGACATAGGGACAGGAAGAGCGACAGAGCGACAGGGAAAGTGACAGCAGGGACATAGGGACAGGGAGAGTGACAGAGTGAGGGACAGCACGAGTATACAGTAGGGACAAGGGAGAGAGAAAGGCAGCAGGGTAAGATTACCTATTTAGCCGCTGCGGTGCATGAGGAGGCTGTGGTCGTCGCGGGGCGGAGAAGGCTGTGGTCTTTGGAGATGTTGCGGAGGTGCAGAGAAGGACTGAGGGCGGCAGAGGAGGACTGAGGGCAGCGATGGTGCAACGTAGGAGGAGGCTGTGGTCGGCGGCCTTTGGTGCGGCACTGGCTCCTATGATGACCGTGGTGCTACATTTCAAATCTGCCGAGGACCGGCAGCCAATCAGGAGCGGCCGCTCTCTGGTCTGCCTGCTCCCCAGCCTCCCGTCTCATCTCAATAGAAATGGAGGAGTGCACGAGTCCACGCCTCTGCTTCCCCCATGTGCGTGTCGCGTGCCCCTGCCCATCACCATGTAAATGGAGGCATGCCGCAAGTCCACACCCCCCCGACTCATGGCACACCCCTGTCTTTAGGGGGGTGTGAGTGGTGCAGCAGGGGGAGGAGGGAACAGCGCCAGACATGTGGCTCCAACCCGGATGAGCAGAGAGGTCCGCAGGTGCCTCACTTTTTTTTTTTGGTACACTCAGCACTCATAGGCAGCTGCCTAATGGTAGCGCCGGCCCCGGGTAACGTGCAGGAGCCTAATCGTGGGTGGGGAGGAGTGGGTAACAATCTTACTGGAGCCCAATCGCGGGTGGGAGAGCGGGAAACAAGTGGGGGGCCCAATCGTGGGGGTAGGGGGGGATCAGGTAATTAGACGCGGAAGCCAAACCCAGTTGCAGGGGGATCGGGTAACATGTTGGGAGACCAAACGCACCAGGGAGAAGAGGGAAAGTTATGCGGGTGCTCCTGCCATGGGACTGATCAAGGGGGTGAGCTGGTAACAAGATAAAGTAGGAGGAGGGGGGGGGGGGCAACATGTGTGAGCCGAATTGCGGGGGGAAGAGGAGCTGCTAGTAACAAGATGCAGGAGGGAGGGGGGGGGGGCAGCGGGAGCCCAATTGCCATGTGGGGGAGCAGGTGACAAGATGCAGGAGGAGGAGGCAGAAGGTATGGTTATCAGATGCAGGATCTCATGGAGAGGGGGAGCGCGGACAAGCTGCAGGAGCCGATCGTGGGGGGGGGGGGGGGGGCGGGGCGAGAGCGTCGGAGCGGGTGACTCCTCCGTAAGCCCAAACTCAGGGGGGGGTTTGATGCCGAATCGGGTAAAAAGATGCGACAGCAGATCGGCCCAGCGGGTAACTGCTTACTAAGCCCAAGTGGGGGTGGGGCCCGGGGGGGGACGCCGGAGCGGGTATCATGATGCGGGAGACAGTTGCGGGGGGAGCACCAGTGCCAGCTCGTAAGGATAATGTGGAGTGGGACCACTCGGCAGCACATGCGGCAGCACAGCAGCCTGATTTAACATTCCACTATGCGAGGCGGCACCGCGGCGGTACGTATATAATGCCGAGTGCTGCTATCGCAGAGGGGGAGGGGGGGGGGGGGAGGGAGGGAGGCGGCAAGGATGTGACTTGGTGGGTGCCCACGAGCTGCTCCTCGTCTCTTACAGAATAGGAGGAGTTTAGCTAAGCTGGAGCGTTCTCTCTGTCTTTCACTTGTGCGGTGCCGCCCTCCAGTGGTCGCCGTCCATAGGCAGCTGCCTAAAGCTGCCTAGTGGTAGCGCCGGCCCTGGACCAGAGAGTAGCTACTAGGAAGAAGAGACAGGAGCCTTACCATGAGGTGGGAGAATGTGTGCTTAGAAAGGGCAGTACTGGTTCTATTATGTCTGTGTATTTATTTATTATGTTATGTTTAACCACTTATTTATATTATTTAAATGTGTGATACAGCCTATACAAGAGACCATCTATAGTGTTAAATATTAATACTGTATTCCATCTAGTATCCAGTGTATAACAGACCAATGTTTACATTAATGTCCAGGGTCGATACTAGATTCTTCTACCACTTCCTAAGACTCCTGCACTAGCTCTAGTTTTCCGCAGAGTGGGAGATTGTGGACTTCATTTGGAAACCGCCCTCTAAAAATCCTGCGTTTGCCACTTCAGGTCAGTAGCACAAAACAAAGTGTACGCCACAGTTACCAGCCCTCTGGGAGAAGTGTAGAGGATGGTATGAAAGGAAGAGAAGATAGGACCTGAAACAATTCATCTCATGAAGTTTACAGGATAAGACGTATGATAATGGCATGTAAGCACACTAAGGGGTACTGATGAGTTGGGTACATGCACGTTTGCTTAGCGTAAAATAACATAAGCCTACAGTGATATGAAGATATGACACTTGCACCTAGGGTCATTGAGCTAGCTGCTGGGCACGTGTCACCAAAACTGCAAGGTGTAGTTGCCATGCCTTCTCCAGATTTTTTTATTTTTAAATTACTATGCACAAGTGGTACCACACATTGCAAAAAGGGGGCATTTGTCCACCTCAACAGCTGATCCGAGCTCCTACAAGGCCCCTCCAACAGGCTCAGACTTGAGTAATTAATACCCACTCCCCCCAACCCCTCTTGGCAGGCTTGGACTGGCGCACAGGGGTACAGGGGAAACCACCGGTAGGCCCCACTGCCTGGGGGCCCACCTCCTGCTCTAAGGATCAGGTTCTAGACTGTGCACTTGAATTATACATTATACATACTGTATGTTACCTTATACTGGACTATGGTGTATTTTCTACAGTGCATTGCTGTTTTTAATCTGGTACATTATCATGCATGCAGCAGCTGAATTTAGGGGTCAAGATGTTGCACTCTCTAATGGTTAGTCAAACCAATGAGGTGGCAGGCCACACCCCCTCTGCAGACTCGCCACACCCCTAAACACGGGCCCCTACCACTGCATTCCCCCGGTGGGCCCTATATGCCCCAGTCCGACACTGCCTCTTGGCACCCCTGCTTGCACCTCCTTTGCTCAGAGAGGAGGAACAACAGTGAAATTTAGGATAGCACAGATGCAGTACAATAATGACATGCTCGCCTAATTGTGAACTGAGGAAGACACAAGTGGTGCAGATCACCTGTCAGCAGCTGTATCACTCGTTGGAGCCTGAGGACTGCTGCAAATTTACACAGATGTGGATGGTGGTCACCACTTTTTTGGGGGTTGACTGTGGATTTACTTGTTAAGTTGATAGTGTTTTCTTCCCTGACCATGCCTATATTATTTACTTTAGTGGACATAATTTGGAATTCATTTGCGCCTTCATTCGTTCACCTAAGAAAAGGAAGATTATACATGCTGTAATATAGAGGGTCTGTTATTTATATCTAACAAAATAGTGAATCCGCCTTTCCCTTTTCAAAACAAATATTTTAAAAACATTCACTGTGCTTCTGATCTGGTTAAGTGTTAGCGAATCTGCATGTAAGTACACCTGTCGTATGTTCTACTCAGCATATGGCTGTTTATATACTGTTGTTACATGTGTCTTTTACATTTTGTTACACGTATGTGCTAAGTGCTTACCTTTATGGGGGTGGTTTAATAACATAATTTCATCAAAATGAAATACCCCACCCACATTGCAGGAATGCCGGTGCCCTTGGATTGTCTTCTCTTTTGAAAGGACCTTTAATTAACTAACCCTTAATTCAAGTATCTCCCAGACATTCATACCCCTTTCACCTCGCACAAATAACCCGGTATATTGGCGAGTCGGCGCGGTGTGAAAGCAGTAAATCCCAAATTCCCGAGTCGCCTGACCCTGTAGTTCAACCCAGGAATAAAGCAGTGTTATTTCCGGGTCAGGTGTAGGGTGAACAGGGCCGGATTAAGCCTTGGGGGTGCCTGGGGCACTTAAGACAGGGGGGCCCGATGGAAGATGGGGGATGTAGATTAAATTGTGCATACTTCCCTACATGTCCTATTCCAGGACATACGCTCTACCTGGACTTCCCACTTAATATATGATTGGCATCACCTGTATTGAACTATTTAATTGATAAGATAGGTGTTTCAACACAGGTGATTGCAATCATAATTTAAGAGGGAATTCCAAGCAGAGAGCATTTTGTCCCTCCTGGAATGGGTCATGGTGGGAGGTATAGATTGTGTATATTAGTTTTAACTAATAGTTTAATAATGCCTGGGTACTGTTTATAGTTCCACCTAACTGACAACTATTTTATAAACTCTTCGTGTAGTGGATCAAAGACAACTTAACCTTAAAATACACATAGAAAAATATAATAATTTATCTTGTCACACGCAAGAATAGCAGAAGACTGTACTACTTACACGATGGGACAGGACTCATTAGGATTTCCTGTGTGTCTCTATCTCTAGACCCAAATGGTTTAGTTGCATAGCAGTTTACACAGACTCGGACACCCAGGCAGGGAGGAGGAGAAGATGGGATCCCTGTGTCACTTACAGCTCTCTCCACCATTCTATCTCTCCTCTGGTCAGAGAGCTCCTTTGGTAGCTCATGAAACAGGATATTCCTGTGTCTCTGCCTTCGCTGAATACTGTCCTGATCGCATTCTGGCTGCTGGTTCTGATGCTGCGTAAGAGGGAAAGCTAGTGATTCCAATGTGCCCTGCCCAGGGGCGGGGGGGTTGGGATAGGGGGCGGGGTACAGTATGCCCTGCATTCCCCCTTAATCTGGCTATGAGTGTGAAGCGGGCCCTGCTCGATGCGACCCGGCCCCTGTTCACAGTATAGGGCAGTGATGGCTATCCTTGACACTCCAGCTGTTGTTGAACTATACATCCCAGCATGCCCTGCATCAGTTTTGCTATTTGGCCAGGCTAAAACTGATGCAGGGCATGCTGGGATGTGTAGTTCAACAACAGCTGGAGTGTCAAGGTTAGCCATCACTGGTATAGGGAGAGGCAGCTTTAGAGGGAAAGATGGCGCTTGGAGAAGATCTGATCTCCAGGCGCTGCTTTTGTACTCATCACCGCTGACGTCACCAACCCGGCAAGGGGTCTCAAGCGAGTCGCACCTGCCCTGGGAAGGACCCGTGTACAAGTCCCGGGCGTGACCCGCACTAGCAATGTGAAAGCAGTATCAGAGAGATAGAATTACTGTATTACTTGAAAGGAGATAGTTCTAATGTCTAACTGTGGTTTGGGCTATTCCACCTGACAGAGACGATTATTTTTTACCTAATAGATGATGGATTGCTCCTCCCACATTGTCAGTCTTACTGTTTACGGTTAGCAGTGTAGGCCCCTGAGCAAAGCAATGCACTGAGGCCCCTACCCATCCTCCAGCGGTAGTGGTGGGAGGTGCTATCAGCGGCAGCTTGGATGTTTTACGGGTATAAGGGGGTGTTCTATCTTCCGCTCAGCATTTAGGACCTGAAGCAGTAATTCCTGCTAATTACTCCTTTACTGCACATATGGTGGGGCTGGAGGGAGAACACTAAACTGTAGAAGGGAGTATTGGGCTGAAATAAGGGCCCCTGGTACATGACTTCCAGGGTGGTAGGAGGTGTTTAAGACACAGGGGAGCAGCGGGGAATGAAGTGGGCTTAAGATTCATCATTTTCCGGTGGAAGGGCAGCTTGCTTGACTGTAGATATCTCCATTTCCTGGAAATAGATTTTTTAGCTTTCAGAGGAATAAAAACCTGGAGTCCTACCATTCAGGAGGTACTGGGGACTTGTAGATCAGAGTTTAGGAAGCAGAGCAATCCTTAGACAAATAAAACTGCATCCCAGGCATGTGGAGCTGGAGCAGGGACCAGCAGCTGGAAGGCTGATAGCTCTGGTTATGTGCATGCCAGTGTCCAGTGAAAGGGTAGAGCAGGGGCGTATCTACCTATTGGCCAGGATGGCACTCGCCAGGGGCACCAGCTGTGGAGGGGTGCTGCCCAGTGGTGCCACCCACAGCCAGGGGGTAGAGTCACTGTGTTCCCCACCCACAGGGATACCAAGCAACGACCACAGAAGGCAGCAGCGCCAACCACTGTTCTTGTCTCCGGGATCCAGCACCGTTCCGCAATCCACACTACAATCAAGTAATTCTGCAAAACTACAGCTCCCAGCAGCCATTGCTGCTGAGAGCTCACAGCAGCAATGGCTACTGGGAACTGTAGTTTTGCAGAGTTACTTGATTGTAGTGTGGACTGCGGAACAGTGCCGGACCCCGGAGACAAAAACAGTGGTTGGCGCTGCTGCCTTCTGTGGTCGTTGCTTGGTATCCCTGTGGGTGGAGGACACAGTGACTCTACCCCCTGGCCATGGGTGGCACCCCTCCACAGCTGGCGCCCCTGGTGAGTGCCATCCTGGCCAATAGGTAGATACGCCCCTGCTCTCCCCTTTCACTGGACACTGTCATGCACAGAACCAGAGCTATCAGCCTTCCTGCTCCACATGCCTGATATGCAGTTGATCCCTGCTTGGCCGGCTCCGAGGTCCACTCAGTGGTGCACTATATATAAGGGGTACTACTGTGTAGCGTGTGTGTACTGTATTGCAGTGCATACGGAAGCGCAGTTCAGATCTGATCGCACGCTCTGAATTAGGCCCTATCTCAAGGTTACAGATACGCAGGGCTTAAAGTGGTCCTGGAGAGGTGGGGGAACTCGTCTCCCACACGACCCCTCCCGCTTAGAGCACGCCGAAGGTGCGTGCTGCAAAAGGGGTGTGATCTCATAAGGAAGGGGCGTGGCCACACAAAAGTACCCCCAATTCAAAATACTGTCTCACAGTAGCACAATCTTCTGGGGGCTTGGCACTATGGTCAGCTAGCAGCCTGGGGATGGAGAAGACAGTAGCGGTTACCTTCACAGTGTGGTGCTCTACATGGCTGTGTACCTGGTGTAATGGTCGGAACGGCCCTGAGTACATTGCTTGTAATTAATATTACACCACACAGTAGGATTATACAAGCAAACAAGCAGCAAGCCTAACTCTACTACTATGGCCCTGCACAGTGGCTGCAACAGATGTCCCACAGGCAGCTAACTAGCTACAGTATACTGCCCACCCTGGGGGTAATTCCAAGTTAATCGCAGCAGGAATTTAGTTAGCAGTGGGGCAAAACCATGTGCACTGCAGGGGGAGGCAGTTATAACATGTGCAGAGAGAGTTAGATTTTGGTGGGGTGTGTTCAATCTGCAATCTAAATTGCAGTGTAAAAATAAAGCAGCCAACTCTCTCTGCACATGTTAAATCTGCCTCCCCTGCAGTGCACATGGTTTTGCCCAATTGCTAACTAAATTCCTGCTGCGATCAACTCGGAATGACCCCCCCTATGAATATTGCTTTTGGAGCTACTAGCATTTACTTGAATTCATTCAAAATCTGCAAGCCTGCTTCACTATCCAGTTCATGTGACGCAAGAGAAGAGAAAAGTGGAGGTGTGCTGTGAAAAAGAAGGGAGAGAAGAACACATATAATATACACACAGACACACATTGGAATTGTGGAGGAAAAAGAAGAGGCTAGAATTTAGGAAAAAAAATGGTAGGCAGAGAGAGAAGGGAGTGTGCTAGTCAGAGTGAAGAGGGGTGCTGTGTGGGCACTGCCACTCTTACCTTAGCCGTTGCCAGGATGATCCTTTTCTTGAGACCGGGCTCATGCAGCTGGCGCTCTGCTCCTCGGTCCCCAGGTTCAACATGCTGGCACATGGGGGTGGTGACTTTGCTGGGCTGTGTGTGCGGGGAGCTGTCGCTGGGTGGGCTGCGTGTGGCGTTTTTCTGGCTGTGGGCTGGTAGAGGGGTGTGTGAGTCTCAGTGACTCAGAGTCCCAGCCGCTTGTAACTGCTGCCGTGTAAAGAGGCTGCTGCTGCCCCCAGCCAGGAGAGAAGGGGTGCGACGGACTTAATGCCACTGCTCCTCCTGTAAAGGATCCGGACATCCATGGCTAACAAATGGCAGCGGCGGCGCTCTGCACGGTGCAGTCCTCTACGCGGCTGCGTACGCCACATAATGGTCGGGCCGGCCCTGGGTGAGCTGCTCTGATCCCCCTAGCATGCCTCACCCAGGGAAGAGCTGATACAGTGACCAGAAGCGCTGATTGTGCGCCTTTCACAGCACCCGGACCGACAGCTATTGAGAAGCTGCCACTTGGCAGCTTCTCATTGGCTGGCGGTCCGCGAGCCGTGATTGGCTCACACCAGACTTTGAAAAATCTTTAGATTGGTGCTGCAGCTGGTCCGCGAGCCGGGATTGACTGGCGGCTGCACCCAACTTCACAATGCAGCAGGGACCTGATGCAATTAGAGGTGACGGAACGCAGTTCCGCCCCGTTCCGGCCCACTTTAACCACTGCAGATACGTTAGTTTTCTTTTGTGTTAGAATTATTTAAAATAGCATTTCTCTTAGAATGATTTTGGTAAAACACTTTTATAGAAAGAGAAGCTTCTGCTCTTTGAAACTAGACAATTTGTGTTCCACAGGGGCTGCTTCAGTAAGCCTTAGCACTGGATTTGCCTATTATATATATTGACCATAAATAATTTGAATTGGTCCTAGACCACCAACCCAGGACACCATTGCAAGTGCCTAGATACAACCCAGTTTGGGAACCACTGAGGGAATATATGTTTGTATGAAGCTCATTTTGCAATAATCCTTCTGCTGTTCCAGGTCTTTAGCGCTGATTTCTTTTTTGGTCCAGTCATGTGCCGCGGCTCTCAGGACTCTGCAGGTCAGTCGTTGGTCAAGTTCTAGGAAGCAGGTCAGATTCTGTACCACAGATCACATCCAGCACTGGGTCATTACTTTTTTTTATTGATACTGGTTTTTAAGTGAAAGTAGATTAAACTGTATGATATTATCTCCACTGTAGTTGTTTAGAATGTAATTTGTTTAGGTGGTCTCATAGCATTTGTATTTGTCTATTCTGCACAGAAACAAAGTCTGTGTCACTGGAACCCTTACCACAGGCAAAAGTTATCACATCCCTCCTGAAGTGTCAGTAATCCATGTGGGCTTCATATAAATATTTTATGCAATTCACAGTATGAGCTTACTATCTTCGGAGTATTAGAGAATTAATATAACTTTTTTATTTTTATTTTCTTATTTCTTGGTCAGATTATTATTTTTTATAAATTATTTCAAAATCTAACTGGACCCCTTTTTTATTTTTCCCTTAGCTGCCTTTAATTTTTTTTTATAAAGGAGAACATTTTCTAAAAGCAATTATAGAGTAAGACCATTTTCCTTACTATGGGGGTCATTCCGAGTTGTTCGCTCGTTATTTTTTTTCCGCTACAGAGCGATTAGCTGCAAACTGCGCATGCGCAATGTACGCAGTGCGCCTGCGCCAAGTAAATTAGCTCAAAAGTTTGGTATTTTACTCACGGCGTAACAAAGTCTTGATAGGTGAACGGCCCCTGCTGCAGCAGGTCCTCCCGAAGAGGAAGAGGCCACGGCTCTTCTAGCAGTAGATTCAGAAGGTCCGCGTACCAAGCTCTTCTTGGCCAGTCTGGGACACTGAGGATTGCTTGAACCCTTGTTCTCCTTATGAGCTTTAGGATTCTTGGGGTGAGTGGGAGTGGTGGAAACACATACACTGACTGGAACACCCACGGAGACACCAGGGCGTCCACTGCCACTGCCTGTGGGTCCCTCGACCTGGAACAATAACGCCGAAGCTTCTTGTTGAGACGAGAGGCCATCATGTCTATTTGGGACAATCCCCAAAGATCTGTTATTTCCTTGAAAACCTCCGGATGGAGTCCCCACTCTCCTAGATGGAGATCGTGTCTGCTGAGGAAGTCTGCTTACCAGTTGTCTACTCCCGGAATGAAGATGGCTGATAGCACTAACGCGTGTTTTTCTGTCCAGAGGAGTATTCTTGTCACCTCTGACATTGCCGCTCTGCTCTTCGTTCCGCCCTGTCGGTTTATATAAGCCACTGTGGTTACGTTGTTCGACTGCACTTGGATGGCCCGATTTCTCAGAAGAGGGGCCGCCTGAAGAAGACCGTTGTAGACGGCTCTTAGTTCCAGGATGTTGATGGGCAGGCCGGCTTCCAGGCTTGACCACCATCCTTGGAAGGTTACTCCTTGAGTGACTGCTCCCCAGCCCCATAGGCTCGCATCCGTTGTTAGCAGGACCCAGTCCTGAATCCCGAACCTGCGGCCTTCTGGGAGGTGAGGCAATTGGAGCCACCAGAGGAGAGAAATCCTTGCCCTTGGCGACAGACAAATTCTCTGATGCATGTGGAGGTGAGATCCCAACCACTTGTCCAGGAGATCCAGTTGAAAGGGTCGAGCATGGAACCTCCCGTACTGGAAAGCCTCGTAGGAGGCTACCATCTTTCCCAATAGGCGAATGCATTGATGAACCGACATCTGGGGTGGCTTCAAGACATCCCGGACCATGGATTGGATCACCAATGCCTTGTCCTGCGGAAGAAAGACCTGCTGCACTTCCGCATGCAGGATCATTCCCAGAAATGACAATCTCTGGGTTGGTTCCAAATGTGGCTTTGGAAAATTCAGAATCCAATCGTGACTTTGCTGCAGTCGCGTTGTGAGAACAATGGACTGCAGCAGCTTCTCCTTGGACGATGCCTTTATCAGGAGATTGTCCAGATGAGGGATGATGTTCACACCCTGCTTGCGGAGTAGTATGATCATTTCCACCATCTCCTTGGTAAACACCCTTGGTGCTGTGGAGAGGCAGAATGGCAGGGAACTGAAAATGACAGTCCAGGAGTGCAAAGCGGAGATAAGCCTGATGCGGCAGTCAGATCGGAATGTGAAGGTACGCATCCTTGATATCCAGTGATACCAGGAATTCCCCCTCTTCCAGACCTGATATCACCGCCCTGAGAGACTATCTTGAACTTGAACTCCTTTAGAAAGGGGTTCAATGATCTTAGGTTCAGAATGGGCCTGACCAAACCATCCGGTTTCGGTACCACAAAAAGGTTCGAATAGTAACCTTTGGTCAGCATGTGAGGTGGCACCGGCACAATGACCTGTGCCTCCACCAGCTTTTGGATAGCGTCTTGAAGCAATGTGCTGTCCTCCAACAGAGTTGGTAAGCTGACTTGAAATAACGATGAGGAGGGAGACTTTGAAATTCCAGTCTGTATCCCTGAGACACAATATCTACTACCCAGGGATCCAGGCCAGACGATACCCAGGCATGACAGAGTCTCGCTCCCACAGGCCCCACCTCCGGGCTGTGCCGTCCACCATAATACGGAGGACTTTGGGGTACCTGAAGCAGGCTTTTGTTCCTGGGAACCTGCAGCGGCAGGTTTCTTGGACTTAACCTTACCTCCCCTAAAGAAGGTATTGGATGATCTGGCCTTTCTAGCTTGTTAGGCCGAAAGGACTGCTGTGCAGCTGAGGAGAAGGATTTCTTCGGAGCAGTTGCTGCTGAGGGAAGAAACGGAGACTTACCCGCTGTAGCGGTGGATATCCACGTGCCTAGAGCTTCCCCAAAGAGAGCCTGACCTGTGTTGGGTAACGACTCCACACTTCTTCTGGATTCCACGTCGGCCGACCACTGGCGGAGCCACAGTCCCCGACGAGCTGAAACAGACATGGAAGAAATTCCCGCAGCCATGGAATCCAGGTCTTTCATGGAATCTACCATAAAACCTGCAGAATCATGAATGTTGCATAAATACAGTGCAACGTCATCCCTATCCATTGTATCCCAATCCTCAATTAAGGTAGTCGACCACTTCACTATTGCCTTTGCAATCCATGCACTAGCAATAGTGGGACATAATATGGCCCCTGAAGCAGTGTACATTGATTTAACCGTGTTATCAATTTTCCTATCTGCCGGCTCCTTTAAGGCGGTAGATCCCGGAACAGGTAAAACCACCTTTTTTGAGAGTCTGGATACAGATGCGTCAACAATCGGCGGGGTTTCTCATCTTTTCCTATCCTCCTCAGGGAAAGGAAAAGCCACCAGAATCCTCTTAGGGATCTGAAACTTCTTTTTAGGGTTTACCCATGCTTTTTCAAATATAGCATTCAGCTCCTTTGACGCAGGGAAGGTTAGCGAGGCTTTCTTATTTTCAGTGAAAAAAAGCCTTCTCAACCTGCTCAGGTGTGGTATCATTAACATTTAACACATCCCTGACAGCCTCTATCAACAATTGCACCCCCCCTTGCAAGAGATTCGGACCCCCGCAACACATCCCCAACACCATCTGTAGTGTCAGAACCGGTATCCGTGTCGTCTTGTGTGACATGGACAAGCGCACGTTTGTGGGGGTATATAGCGGGGTGTCCTGAGGTACCAGACACAGGCCATACTGCCATAGAGCTCTGTAATATCTGGGTTGCAGATTCATTACTAGCAACCCTGTCAGAAATCTGAGAAATCCAAGTTTTGATAGAGAAAAACCACTCTGGTTCCCTTGCTGGTATCTGTGCTAAACCACTGCTATCCTGATTATATGGAATGGGTCTGGGATCATCCTGGGAGGATAAATCCTCTGCAGCATATGACACAGTGTCCCTGGACATAGCTAAAGGAGACCACCAAACACTCCACACACACACACACACACACACACACACACACACACACACACACACACACACACACACACACACCCCCAAGAATGGCAAGAGAGAGACAGAGATCGGAGCCAACCCACACACAGCGCTTTGTAGCAAGGAGAAACCTCTTGTCAGCACTGTCTGTGCTCCTTAATAGGACGCACAGTCTAAATACAGCCACCCCTCCCTTCTACAACCTCCTGGTACCGTGTACAGTAAGCTGGAGTTGCTGTGGAGGGACCTGAATCTTCCTCTCAGCGCTTGCAGGCAGGAAAATGGTGCTGGAACGCTGCTGGGTCCGTTCTGAGGAGAAGCTCCGCCCCCTTAATGGCGCTGTCTTCCCGCTCTTCAGATGATTATACTGGCCTGAGGAAAGTTGCTGGCTGAGATCCCTGGACCCCGACAGGCTTGCTGACCAGTGTTGGGGGTACGCGCTGGCCCAGGGCGCCCCTCACAGTGCCACACTATGTGCCTCTGGTACCATCCCAGGAGCACGGTTAATACCGCGCTCCCTCCCCATTGCCCATTGCTGCCATCTTCACACCGGCCCCCCGCTTGTTAGGGGGTCGGTGGCTCACTCACCACTTCTTCAGCTCTGTAAGGGGTTGGCGGCATGCTGCTGGGGCGTGCGGTTCCCCTGTGGCGGAGACCGATCAGACCCCTCTGGAGCTCAGTGTCCAGTCAGCGGAGTAAGTGGCTCAGACTCCACAGGGCGGACACTGTTCCCCCCTTTAGTCCCTCACTGCAGGCAGGCTGTTGCCAACAGCCTCCTGTAAAAAAATAAACTCTAAACTAAAACTTTACTAGAAAAGCTCAGGAGAGCTCCCCTAGCTGTGACCGGCTCCTCCAGGAACATTTTCTAAACTGAGTCTGGTAGGAGGGGCATAGAGGGAGCCGGAGCCAGCCCACACTCTCAAACTCTTAAAGTGCCAATGGCTCCTGGTGGACCCGTCTATACCCCATGGTACTAATGTGGACCCCAGCATCCTCTAGGACGTAAGAGAAAGTAATGATTAAAGCACAATATAATTCTCTTACACCTATATTAATAAAAATGGATCAGCCGGCAATACTGGCATACTGGGATTTAGGCAGGCAGAGAGCGAGTAAAGGATTTAATTTGCAATTTATAGGCTCACCAATCAACTCCAAGGAGATGTCATAGGTGCAGCTGCACATAAAGGATTTACCTGTAAATAGGAACATTATTGGCCCATCTAAACAGCGCACTTCAAATATCTCCAATGGCCCATTTGCAGGCGCTGGTGGTTGTTAAATAACGGTGCTGTCCCAGTAGGTGTGAGATTTTGTTTGTATCCAATACTATGCTGTCCCCAAGGTCATAAGTCATATATTATAGTAGTCATGCTAAAAGTCTGCCGATGATTCGAACTATGCTGCCCTAATCTTTGTCCAGTCATTAACCTTCTGTCAGTGTGCTATGCCGTGCCAGGCCTCTGGATGCATATGTGAGACACAGCAACAGCATAGCCCTGATATAGGCAGTTGTCATTATGACATCAGCATGACCTCACACACCCCACCAGACCAGCCAAGTCTGGTTATTTTTGGTTTGAGGCCCCTATTATCTTTTACTTGACTGACTTAAGGGAAGTGTGATTCATTGTTAAACAATCATTGTATCACAATATTGGAATAGTAATATTAATTTCTCATACGTCCTAGAGGACATCAAGACCATGGGGTATAGACAGGATCCGCAGGAGACATGGGCACTCTAAAGACTTTTCATTGGGTGTGAAGTGGCTCCGTCCTCTATGCCCCTCCTCCAGACTTCAGTTTTAGAAATGTGCCCAGGTCGACTTGTTGCACTCTGAGGAGCTCTACTGAGTTTCTCTGAAAAGACTAATGTTAGGCAGTGCCGTAACTAGGCATTTTAGCGCTGTGTGCAAGAAATGACATTGGCGCCCCCTAATGCAAGATATGGTCAGTGCGCGCCGTAGTCGCACGAAAAATATATAGGGGCGTGGCTTCATGGGGAAGGGGCGTGGCCACAAAATAATAGCAATTCATACTACGGTGCACAGTAGTCTCCATTATTCAAATTACGCTGCACAGTAGCGCCACTACACCAGGTAGAGCCCCTTTTATACATTACAGCAGACAGCGTCCCCCTTTGTATACATTACAGCAGACAGTCCCCCTTTTTACACATTGCGGCAGCCAGTCCCCCTTTTTACACATTGCGGCAGCCAGTCCCCCTTTTTACGCATTGCGGCAGCCAGGAACCCTTTTTACACATTGCGGCAGCCAGTCCCTCTTTTTACACATTGCGGCAGCCAGGCCCCCTTTTTACACATTGCGGCAGCCAGTCCCCCTTTTTACGCATTGCGGCAGCCAGGAACCCTTTTTACACATTGCGGCAGCCAGTCCCTCTTTTTACACATTGCGGCAGCCAGGACCCCTTTTTACACATTGCGGCAGCCAGGCCCCCTTTTTACACATTGCGGCAGCCAGTCCCCCTTTTTACACATTGCGGCAGCCAGTCCCCCTTTTTACACATTGCGGCAGCCAGTCCCCCTTTTTACACATTGCGGCAGCCAGTCACCCTTTTTACACATTGCGGCAGCCAGTCCCCCTTTTTACACATTGCGGCAGCCAGGCCCCCTTTTTACACATTGCGGCAGCCAGTCCCCCTTTTTACACATTGCGGCAGCCAGTCCCTTTTTACACATTGCGGCAGCCAGGCACCCTTTTTACACATTGCGGCAGCCAGGCCCCCTTTTTACACATTATGGCAGACGGTGTCCCCCAGAGAGAGAGAGAGAGAGAGAGAGAAAGAGAGAGAGAGAGAGAGAGAGAGAGAGAGGGATATACTTACCTTCTCCCCGCTGACAGGCTCCTCGTGCTGGCATCTCCGAGTCCCTCAGTGCAGGCAGGTGAGAAGGAGGAGGAGGGAGGGGGAGTGCAGCCGCAGCAGCGCTATGTCATTGGTAGTAAGCGCCGCTGCAGCATCCCCCTCTCCTTCCGTATTGGCTGCCCGGCGCTGCTGTGGATGCTGGGATGGAGGAACCGCATCCCAGCATCCACAGCAGCGCCGGGCAGCCAATACGGAAGGAGAGGGGGATGCTGCAGCGGCGCTTACTACCAATGACATAGCGCTGCTGCGGCTTCAGTCCCCCTCCCTCCTCCTCCTTCTCACCTGCCCGGCGCTGTAGCTCTCCTCCCTGTACAGCGCGGCTGCGGCGCACGGCGCACACAGCAGAGGAGGCATGTAATGAGTCAATTTGACTCATTACATGCCGCTGGCCGTGCGCCCTCAGGGCAACTGCGCTGTGTGCCAAGCCCACTTGGCACACACGTAGTTACGGCCCTGATGTTAGGTTTATTATTTTCAGGAAGATCTGCTGGCATCATACTCCCTGCTTCGTGGGACTGAGGGGGCAGAGGCAGAACCAACTTCCTCAGAGTTTCATGGCTCTGCTTCTGGCTGACAGGACACCATTAGCTCCTGAAAGGAACTGAACGCTAGCCGTGTCTAGATGCTCACTCCCACAGCACGTTGTCACCCCCTCACAGAGCCAGAAGTCAGAAGACAGGTGAGTATAAGAAGAATGATCTTCTATCAAGTAAGTGACGGCTGAGGTGCGGCGCGGCTGGCGGGAGCGCAGCGCGCCATTGCTGCCCACACACACAGGCACTACAGGGTGCAGGGCGCGGGGGGGGGGGGCACCCTAGGCAGCAATAAAAATACCTCAAACTGGCTTAAAGGGGGCATAAGTTGCCGCTAGCACAGCCCTACCCCCGCCAGTATAAATATTACAGTGTATATATGAGTGTAAGGACGCGCCATTGTGGTGGCGGAGCTTCTTCCTCAGGCAGCCAGCACACTACTCAGCGCCATTTTCTCTCTCTCCTCAGGCTGCAGAGAATACGCTGGTCCTCTCCTCCACTTCTGACAAGTACAGGGTGCTTTTAAGGGGGGCACAAAGCGATTGTGGTGCATTTGATAGTGTATATTACTATTTAAAAAGCGCTGATAGGCTGTAGACATATTGTGTTCACAGGAAATACTGGCACTGGGATTGTGAACTGGCTGCTCCTATCCTGTGTCCCTCTGACAGATTTTACTGTGGGTCTGTCCCCAAAATAAGTCCCAGTGTGTCTGTTGGTGTGCTGTACACGTGTGAGGCATGTCTGAGGCAGGGAGTTCCTCCCCGGAGGAAACCATTTTAGGGACACAGAGTTGTAATGTGGTGGCGCTACCGGCACACCAAGAGCCTGCATGGGTGAAAGAGATACGTGACAGCATGCATCTGATTAGTCGTAGATTAGATAAGTCTGAATCTACGGCTGCATGCTGGAGAAAATCTGTGGAAGATGTGATTTTTCAGGATGCTGTTATTCATTATGCGGGCGGCCCCTCTGGGTCACATAAGAGACCATTTGCAAATGTTGTAAACACTGATACCGACACGGATTCTGACTCTGGTGTCGACGATAGTGAATCCAGAGAGATAGATCATAAATTGGCAAAATATATACAATATATGATTGTGGCTATAAGGGTCGTGTTGGAGGTTACAGAAACCACTCCTGTACCTCAGGAAAAGGCTTATTTATGTAAGGAAAAGAAGTCCAAAGTCACGTTCCCCCCTTCACACGAACTAAATGCTCTGTTTGAACGGATGTGGGTGAATCCTGATAAAAGATTTCGTATTCCCAAAAGGATTCACACAGCTTACCCTTTCCCGGCTGAGGACAGGAAAAAGTGGGAGTCACCCCCTGTATTAGACAGTGCACTTTCCAGGTTGACAAAGAAAGTAATTCTCCCTGCTCCTGGCACGGCTTCTCTTAAAGAGCCGGCAGACCGCAAAATGGAAACAACATTGAAATCCATTTATGTTACCAATGGTACACTGATTAGGCCCACTATTGCCTGCGCATGGGTGAGTCGCGCTATTAAAAAATGGTCAGAAAGCGTGTCATCAGTAATTGACACGATTGATAAAGATGAGATACTCCTTAAATTATGGAATATCAAGGACGCTGCCACCTACATGCTGGAAGCAATGAAGGATATTGGACTCTTGAGTTCACAGGCCGCTACCATGGCTGTATCGGCTGGGCGGGCGTTGTGGATTCGCCAGTGGAACGCGGATGCAGATTCCAAAAGAAACATGGAGGCTCTCCCATATAAAGGTGAGGCCTTATTTGGCGATGGCTTGGATGCGTTAGTCTTGGCGGCTACCGCAGGTAAGTCGACTTTTTTGCCCTCTGCGCCTGCACCGGCAAAAAAGACCTATCACCCGCAAATGCAGTCCTTTCGGCCCAATAAATACAAAAAAGCGAGAGGTTCCCCCTTCTTTGCAGGTAGGGGAAGGGGAAAGAAGCCCACAACGGCTCCAGGTTCCCAAGAGCAGAAGTCTACCCCCACTTCTGCCAAATCCCCAGCATGACGCTGGAGCTCCCTTGCGGGAGGCCGCTCGGGTGGGGGCACGTCTCAAACTCTTCAGCCAAGGTTGGATTCTGTCTGGCCTAGATCCCTGGGTGTTGCAAATAGTATCCCAGAGATACAAACTGGAGTTTCAAGACGTGCCTCCATGCCGATTTTTCAAATCGACCTTGCCAGTTTCTCTGCCAGAAAGAGAAGCAGTAACAGCGGCAATCCAAAAATTATGTCAAGACCAGGTCATAGTCCTGGTACCGTCATCTCAACAAGGGAGGGGTTTTTTTTTCAGCCTCTTTGTTGTTCCTAAGCCGGACGGCTCGGTCAGACCGATCCTAGATCTAAAAGATCTGAATTGTTACCTAAAAAGGTTCAAGTTCAAGATAGAATCACTTCGGGCAGTGATTGCCAGTCTGGAGGAGGGGGACTACTTGGTGTCGGTGGACATAAAGGATGCTTACCTGCATGTTCCCATTTATCCTCCTCACCAGGCTTATCTGAGATTCGCGGTCCAGGATTGCCATTACCAATTCCAGACGTTGCCTTTCGGTCTCTCCACGGCGCCGAGGGTATTCACCAAGGTGAGGGCAGAGATGATGGTCCTCCTTCGTCAGAAAGGAGTCAATATAATTCCTTATCTGGACGATCTCCTGATAAAGGCGAGATCCAGGGAGCAGTTGTTACAAAACATATCACTCTCTCTGTCAATACTCCAACAACATGGGTGGATCATAAATTACCCAAAGTCACAGTTGGAACAGACGACAAGGTTGTCTTTTCTCGGGATGATTCTGGACACAGAAGTTCAGAGAGTATTTCTTCCGATGAAAAAGGCTCTGGAAATCCAGAAAATGGTAAAACAGATATTGAAACCATCAAGTGTGTCGATCCATCAGTGCATTCGGTTGTTTGGGAAGATGGTGGCGGCCTACGAGGCCATACAGTTTGGCAGGTTCCATGCCAGAGTATTCCAGTGGGACCTGTTGGACAAGTGGTCGGGGTCACACCTACACATGCACAGAAAGATAATCCTGTCATCAAGAACCAGGATTTTGCTCCTGTGGTGGTTGCACAGCTCTCACCTGCTAGAGGGATGCAGGTTCGGGATTCGGGACTGGGTCCTGGTAACCACGGCTACAAGTCTCCGAGGCTGGGGAGCAATCTCTCAGGGAGAAAACTTCCAGGGACGTTGGTCACATCAGGAAGCCTGCCTTCACATAAACGTTCTGGAACTAAGAGCCATTTAAAACGGCCTTCAACAAGCGGTACATCTTCTTCAAGACCGTCCCGTGCAGATCCAGGCGGACAATGTAACAGCAGTCGCATACATAAACAGGCAGGGCGGAACGAAAAGCAGAGTGGCAATGGCAGAGGCGACAAAAATCCTCCGCTGGGCAGAAAAACATCTACAAGCTCTGTCGGCAATATTTATTCCGGGAGTAGACAACTGGGAAGCAGACTTCCTCAGATGACACGATCTCCATCCAGGAGAGTGGGGCCTCCACTAAGAAGTCTTCGCAGAGGTGACAAGTCTTTGGGGAATTTCTCAAATAGACATGATGACGTCTCTTCTCAACAAGAAGCTTCAGAGATACTGTTCCAGGCCGAGAGACCCTCAAGCAATAGCAGTGGATGCACTGGTGACTCAGTGGGTGTTTCCGTCAGTGTATATCTTCCCTCCACTTCCACTGATCCCAAAAGTACTCAGGATCATAAGAAAAACAAGGGTTCGAGCAATCTTCATTGCCCCAGACTGGCCAAGGAGGACTTGGTACCCAGACCTTCAGCAGTTGCTCATAGAAGATCCTCAGCCTCTTCCTCCTCGAGAGGACCTGCTGCAGCAGGGGCCGTGCGTGTACCAAGACTTACCGCGGCTACGTTTGACGGCATGGCTGTTGAGCACCGTATCCTAGCCAGGAAGGGTATTCCCAAGGAAGTCATCCCCACCCTTATTCAGGCCAGAAAGGGAGTAACATCGAAACATTACCACCGTATTTGGAGAAAATATGTGTCTTGGTGTGAATCCAAGAAAGCTCCTACGGAAGAGTTTCACTTAGGACGTTTTCTCCATTTTTTGCAGGATGGTGTGGAGGCGGGCCTCCGATTGGGGTCAATCAAGGTCCAGATTTCGGCCCTGTCAGTGTTCTTCCAAAAACAATTGGCCTCTCTTCCAGAGGTTCAGACCTTCGTGAAAGGGATTCTGCACATCCAGCCTCCATTCGTGCCTCCAGTGGCACCATGGGACCTTAACGTGGTATTGCAGTTCCTTCAATCGGATTGGTTTGAGCCTCTACAAAAGATAGAGTTGAAGTTTCTCACTTGGAAAGTGGTGATGCTTTTGGCATTGGCATCCGCGCGGCGGGTGTCTGAATTGGGGGCCTTGTCTCACAAGAGCCCTTACCTGATCTTTCATGAAGATAGGGCAGAGTTGAGGACTCGTCAACATTTTCTTCCGAAGTTGTTTTCATCTTTCCTCATTAACCAACCTATTGTAGTGCCAGTAGTTACTGACACATTCACTGATTCAAAATCTCTAGATGTGGTTAGAGCTTTGAAAATCTATGTTGCTAGAACGGCTCGTATACGGAAAACAGAGGCTCTGCTTGTCCTGTATGCTCACAACAAGATTGGCTGTCCTGCTTCCAAGCAGACTATTGCATGTTGGATTAGGAATACGATTCAGCAAGCTCATTCTACGGCTGGATTGCCATTGCCGACGCCGGTAAAGACCCACTCCACTAGGAAGGTGGGCTCATCCTGGGAGGCTGCCCGGGGGGTCTCGGCATTACAACTTTACCGAGCAGCTACTTGGTCAGGGTCAAACACATTTGCTAAGTTCTACAAGTTTGACACCTTGGCCGATGAGGACCTAGCGTTTGGTCACTCGGTACTGCAGGGTCATCCGCACTCTCCCGCCTGTACTGGAGCTTTGGTATAGACCCCATGGTCTTGATGTCGTCCCCAGCATCCTCTAGGACGTATGAGAAAATAGGATTTTGATACCTACCGGTAAATCCTTTTCTCCTAGTCCGTAGAGGATGCTGGGCGCCCGTCCCAGTGCGTATTTTACCTGCAGTTTAGTTATTACAGTTACACAAGTTGTGTTATCTTAGTTTCAGCATGTTGCTGCATTTGGTTCATGCCTGTTGGCGTGTGTTATGTTGAATACCATGTGTGCGGCATGGTTGATGGTGTGAGTTGGTAAATGTCTCACCACTAGTTAAGTAATTCCTTTCCTCGAAATGTCAGTCTCACTGGGCACAGTTCCTACAACTGAAGTCTGGAGGAGGGGCATAGAGGGAGGAGCCAGTTCACACCCAATGAAAAGTATTTAGAGTGCCCATGTCTCCTGCGGATCCCGTCTATACCCCATGGTCTTGATGTCGTCCCAGCATCCTCTACGGACTAGGAGAAAAGGATTTACCGGTAGGTATCAAAATCCTATTTTAGCGCCCTCAGATCTGTATGATTTTTTTATTTAAATTGTGTGGTCACAAATACCACTGGCACCGCGGATGTATGAGTGCTGTGGGTTCTAGCCTATTGTTTATATCAAAATTTTGTGGTCGCACTTTTTCTTGCACCCCTATTGTCCATATGTAAATTAAATGTTAAGAAATTCCCCAGGTGTTTATTAACTGATTTGCTTGGGTGTGGTTCCTGTTTCTTTAAAACAGTGAGACAGGGCCTAAACCCATGATAGAAGCATACTGTGTATTTAAAATCCAAAAGATGCATGAGAGCGATGCTCAGATTTTTGAAAGTCTGTGTAGGGACTGACCAAATGGGAATGGCCGTGAATTGGCTGGTCAGCTTTACAAACTATTGCAATGTTTTTGAACTAACATTCCCTGAATTCAGATGAATTACAGTTTGAAGTGTTAATGTTAGGTGAGTGCTGAATTTGTATGATTTTTTTATTTAAATGGTGTGGTCACAAATACCACTGGCACCTTGGATGTATGAGCACTGTAGATTCTAGCCTATTGTGTGTATATATATCTATGTATACTCAAAAAAAAGGGGGGAGGGGAATAGCGCCACTTGTGGGGTATGACCTCAGTAATTGTTTAATAAATAATCTGAAAAGAGTTTCAAATCACCGTGAGCAAAACACACATAACCTTATTAAAGGTGTCAGCCAAACCCTAAAGATGCAGTGCTGGTATAGTACTGCTATACGTACGGAAAAATGGAGGGATAGGGAATCGGCGCTCAGTGTTGTTAAGAAACGGTATACTTTAAAAGCCAAATATATGCATAAAAATGTAAGTTTATAAAAATAATTTATTATATGAGAGTAAAAAGTTATATAAATACAATTAAAAAATGGACATGAATGGAGACCTATAAAAATTCTTTTAAAAACTAGAGTATGGACCAAAAAAATTTAATATAATAAGGATAAGGAGATCAACTTAGCTTGTATAAAGCAGGGGGTTAGTGCAGAAAATCCAACGCGTTTCGTGTCATCAGACTTCTTCAAAGGGTAGGGACACAATGAACCTGCTTGTCTATTTATAGCCAGACTAAGTGAAGGGATTATGACATCACAAGTGGTCACATGATACAGTTAAATGTTAAAAAAAAATCAATAATGTTCTTATAAACAATCTGAGGGAATAGAATGATGTGGGCTGGGCATTTGAGCAAAGTCACTGACAGTGTAATTGGTGGAGGCGCTGCTGCAGCTGTCCCTCTCCTTCCACATAGGCTGGCCACCGCTGTGAATGCTGAGATGTGCTTCCCTCATCACAGCGGCGGCTGCCAGCCTATGTAGAAGGAGAGGGACAGCTGGAGCCTGACTGACAGTGGAGACAGTAAGTATAATCTATTCTATCTATCTATCTATCTATCTATCTATCTATCTATCTATCTATCTATCTATCTATTCTGTCTGTCTTAATGTGTAAAAAGAGGGACGTTGTCTGCCGTAATGTGTAAAAAGGGGACGCTGTCTGCCATAATGTGTAAAAAGGGAACGCTGTCTGCCGTAATGTGTAAAAAGGGGGCCTGTCTGCTGTAATGTGTAAAAAAGAGGACACTGTCTGCCGTAATGTGTAAAAAGGGGGCCTGTCTGCTGTAATGTGTAAAAAGGGGACACTGTCTGCCGTTATGTGTAAAAAAGGGGACGCTGTCTGCCGTAATGTGTAAAAAGGGGACGCCGTCTGCCGTAATGTGTAAAAAGGGAACGCTGTCTGCCGTAATGTGTAAAAAGGGGAATCCGTCCGCTGTAATGTGTAAAAGGGGCTCTACCTGGTGTAGTGGTGCTACTGTGCGGCATAATTTGAATAATGGAGACTACTGTGCACCGTTATATGAATTGGTATTATTTTGTGGCCACACGCCTTGCACTGCTCAAAAAAATAAAGGGAACACTTAAACAACACATCCTAGATTTGAATGAATGAAATATTCTTATTAAATACTTTGTTCTTTACATAGTTGAATGTGCTGACAACAAAATCACACAAAAATTATCAATGGAAATCAAATTTATTAACCCATGGAGGTCTGGATTTGGAGTCACACTCAAAATTAAAGTGGAAAAACACGGCTGATCCAACTTTGATGTAATGTCCTTAAAACAAGTCAAAATGAGGCTCAGTAGTGTGTGTGGCCTCCATGTGCCTGTATGACCTCCCTACAACGCCTGGGCATGCTCCTGATGAGGTGGCGGATGGTCTCCTGAGGGATCTCCTCCCAGACCTGGACTAAAGCATCCGCCAACTCCTGGACAGTCTGTGGTGCATGGAGCGAGACATGATGTCCCACATGTGCTCAATTGGATTCAGGTCTGGAGAACGGGCGGGCCAGTCCATAGCATCAATGCCTTCGTCTTGCAGGAACTGCTGACACACTCCAGCCACATGAGGTCTAGCATTGTCTTGCATTAGGAGAAACCCAGGGCCAACCGCACCAGCATATGGTCTCACAAGGGGTCTGAGGATCTCATCTTGGTACCTAATGGCAGTCAGGCTACCTCTGGCAAGCACATGGAGGGCTGTGCAGCCCCCCAAAGAAATGCCACCCCACACCATTACTGACCCACTGCCAATCCGGTCATGCTGGAGGATGTTGCAGGCAGCAGAACGTTCTCCAGACTATGTCACGTCTGTCACGTGCTCAGTGAGAACCTGCTTTCATCTATGAAGAGCACAGGGCGCCAGTGGCGAATTTGCCAATCTTGGTGTTCTCTGGCAAATGCCAAACGTCCTGCACGGTGTTGGGCTGTAAGCACAACCCCCATCTGTGGACGTCGGGCCCTCATACCACCCTCATGGAGTCTGTTTCTGATCGTTTGAGTAGACACATGCACATTTGTGGCTTGCTGGAGGTCATTTTGCAGGGCTCTGGCAGTGCTCCTCCTGTTCCTCCTTGCACAAAGGCGGAGGTAGCGGTCCTGCTGCTGGGTTGTTGCCCTCCTACGGCCTCCTCCACGTCTCCTCATGTACTGGCCTGTCTCCTGGTAGCGCCTCCATGCTCTGGACACTACACTGACAGACACAGCAAACTTTCTTGCCACAGCTCGCATTGATGTGCCATCCTGGATGAGCTGCACTACCTGAGTCACTTGTGTGGGTTGTAGACTCCGTCTTATGCTACCACTAGAGTGAAAGCACCGCTAGCTTTCAAAAGTGACCAAAACATCAGCCAGAAAGCATAGGAGCTGAGAAGTGGTCTCTGGTCACCACCTGCAGAACAACTCCTTTATTGGGGGTGTCTTGCTAATTGCCTATAATTTCCACCTGTTGTCTATTCCATTTGCACAACAGCATGTGAAATTGATTGTCAATCAGTGTTGCTTCCTAAGTGGACAGTTTGATTTCACAGAAGTGTGATTGACTTGGAGTTACATTGTGTTGTTTAAGTGTTCCCTTTATTTTTTTGAGCAGTGTATATATATATATATATATATATATATTATATATATATATATATATGTGTATATATATATATGCCCATGCTACACTTAACAGCCTGTTGACCAGCGGCGTTGTAAGAGAGGAGGAGGCCCGGGTGCAGCGTCCTCCATTCGGGCCCCCTCCTCTCTTCCGGCAGCGGGGAGAGTCTGAGCACCAGAGCGCTCAGACTCTACTGCGCATGCGCAGATCCCCGGGAAAATGGCGCGGCGGACATTTTCCCTGAGATTTCTCTACTGCGCATGCGCAGAACTCCGTGAAAACCGCCGCTGGGCCATTTTCATGGAGTTTTTAACTCCGCCGTGGACGTCGCCGCGGGACTCCCGGAGGGGTGAGTATTCACAAAATAGGTGCAGCGTGTGCGGTGGGGGCCCCCTTTGGACTCAGGGGCCCGTGTGCACCACACACACTGCACCCATTATAGAAACACAAGTGCTGTTGACCATGTACCTACTTGGGACAGGATGTATGTGCCCACTGGACAATCTTAAACAAACTCTGGACAATAATAATAATAATAATAATAATAATAATGTTACTTATATAGCACATTTCTCCCAGTTGGTCTGAAAGTGCATTACATTCAGTGCCGTTTCTAGCGGCGGGCGAGCCGTGCAACCGCACGGGGCGCCCGCCGCGGCACTTTGTGTGTCCTTATCTCTCCTCCCTCTTCCCGAGCGCTCCTGCTTGGGGGGCGGAGTTTCGCGGAATGACGCGTTTGCGTCGTGACGTCACGACGCAAACGCGTCATTCTGCGAAGCCCCGCCCCCCGAGCAGGAGCGCTCGGGGAGAGGGAGGAGATAAGCCTGGAAGGAGGAGGCGGCCAGCGCGAGGGACGTGAGTCGGCGGGACCCGAAGAGCGGGAAGATGTAAGTATTATCTCTCTCTCTCTCCCCCTTCCTCCCCCCCCCACTTGACACCTGCCTGCCGCACTGTGTAAAATGGGGATACCTGCCTGCCGCACTGTGTAAAATGGGGATACCTGCCTGCCGCACTGTGTAAAATGGGGATACCTGCCTGCCGCACTGTGTAAAATGGGGATACCTGCCTGCGTACTGTGTAAAATGGGGGCACCTGCCTGCGTACTGTGTAAAATGGGGATATCTGCCTGCCGCACTGTGTAAAATGGGGGCACCTGCCTGCGTACTGTGTAAAATGGGGATATCTGCCTGCCGCACTGTGTAAAATGGGGGCACCTGCCTGCGTACTGTGTAAAATGGGGATATCTGCCTGCCGTACTGTGTAAAATGGGGATACCTGCCTGCCGCACTGTGTAAAATGGGGATATCTGCCTGCCGCACTGTGTAAAATGGGGGCACGTGCCTGCCGCGCTGTGTAAAATGGGGATACCTGCCTGCCGCACTGTGTAAAATGGGCACACCTGCCTGCCGCACTGTGTAAAATGGGGGCACCTGCCTGCGTACTGTGTAAAATGGGGGCACCTGCCTGCGTACTGTGTAAAATGGGGATATCTGCCTGCCGTACTGTGTAAAATGGGGATACCTGCCTGCCGCACTGTGTAAAATGGGGATATCTGCCTGCCGCACTGTGTAAAATGGGCACGTGCCTGCCGCGCTGTTTAAAATGGGGATACCTGCCTGCCGCACTGTGTAAAATGGGGACACCTGCCTGCCGCACTGTGTAAAATGGGGGCACCTGCCTGCGTACTGTGTAAAATGGGGATATCTGCCTGCCGCACTGTGTAAAATGGGGGCACCTGCCTGCGTACTGTGTAAAATGGGGATATCTGCCTGCCGTACTGTGTAAAATGGGGATACCTGCCTGCCGCACTGTGTAAAATGGGGATATCTGCCTGCCGCACTTTGTAAAATGGGGACACCTGCCTGCCGTGCTGTGTAAAATGGGCACACCTGCCTGCCGCACTGTGTAAAATGGGGGCACCTGCCTGCGTACTGTGTAAAATGGGGGCACCTGCCTGCGTACTGTGTAAAATGGGGATATCTGCCTGCCGTACTGTGTAAAATGGGGATACCTGCCTGCCGCACTGTGTAAAATGGGGATGTCTGCCTGCCGCACTGTGTAAAATGGGGGCACGTGCCTGCCGCGCTGTGTAAAATGGGGATACCTGCCTGCCGCACTGTGTAAAATGGGGGCACCTGCCTGCGTACTGTGTAAAATGGGGATATCTGCCTGCCGCACTGTGTAAAATGGGGGCACCTGCCTGCCGCACTGTGTAAAATGGGGATGTCTGCCTGCCGCACTGTGTAAAATGGGGGCACGTGCCTGCCGCGCTGTTTAAAATGGGGATACCTGCCTGCCGTACTGTGTAAAATGGGGATACCTGCCTGCCGCACTGTGTAAAATGGGGATGTCTGCCTGCCGCACTGTGTAAAATGGGGGCACGTGCCTGCCGCGCTGTTTAAAATGGGGATACCTGCCTGCCGCACTGTGTAAAATGGGGGCACCTGCCTGCGTACTGTGCAAAATGGGGATACCTGCCTGCCGCGCTGTGTAAAATGGGGATACCTGCCTGCCGCACTGTGTAAAATGGGGGCACCTGCCTGCGTACTGTGTAAAATGGGGATACCTGCCTGCCGCACTGTAAAATGGGGACACCTGCCTGCCGTGCTGTGTAATATGGGGACTTCTTTATTTTTATTTTTTTTCCCCTATGGTGGGCGTGATGATATCAGACGAGGCCACACCCACTTTAATGAGACCACGCCCATTTTAATCAGGCCACACACCCTTGTCGGGAGCGCGCGGGAGACCGCGCGAGGGAATCTCGCACTGGGAGCCAAATTGTCTAGAAACGGCCCTGATTACATTTGCATTTATAGCACAAGATACATAATTACCTTGGCAGGAGAGAGAACTAGAGAGAGAACTAGGCATTTGGGTTATAATTTTGTTTACTGAAATGCAGAGTAAACAGGAAAGACTTGAGTCTGAAGTATTCCAGAGTGAAGGCCTCTCGAACTGTGAGGGGAAGAGAGTTGAATTCACAAAGCTGAAAGCTCGGGATGTAGTTGGCATCCTGATGGACGGAACACCAGTGGTCAGAATGCCGATGCCAGAATCCCAACAGCTGGAATTCCGAACATAAGTATGCTGGGGAGGGTTAGGCACTAAGGGGAGGGTTAGGGTTAGGCTGTGGGAGGGGAGCAGAGGTGTAGGAAGGTGTCATGGTGCCTGGAGCAAGGTATGTTTCAGCGCCCCCCTCCCCTTTACTGAAGAGGAGGCGTGATCACCTGGGCCGGTTCTAGACCTTGTGGCACTCAGAGCTAAAGTTTCCTTTTTGTGCCCCCACACACACACCCGCAGGTGAAACATAGTGCGTGCCGAAAAAAAGGAGCAATGCTTCATAGGGAAGGGGCATTGCCACAGTTATGCAGCCTGTAGTTATAGACCCAGTAGTTTTGCCCCCTGTAGTTGTGCCAGTGGTAGATTTGCCCCCTGTAGTTGTGCCCTCAGTAGAGTTGCCCCCTGTAGTTGTGCCTCCTGTAGCTGTGCCCCTGTAGATTTGCTCCCAGTAGTTATGCCCCTGTAACTGAGCCCCCTGTAGATTCGCTCCCTGTAGATTTGCCCCCAGTAGTTGTGCCCCCTGTAGATTTGCCCCCAGTAGTTGTGCCCCCTGTATATTTGCCCCCAGTAGTTGTGCCCCCTGTATATTTGCCCCCTGTAGATTTGCCCCCAGTAGTTGTGCCATCTGTATATTTGCCCCCAGTAGTTGTTCCCCCTGTATATTTGCCCCCTGTAGATTTGCCCACAGAAGTAGTGCCCCCTGTATATTTGCCCCCAGTAGTTGTGCCCCCTGTATATTTGCCCACAGTAGTTGTGCCCCCTGTAGATTTGCCCCCAGTAGTTGTGCCCCCTCTATATTTGCCCCCAGTAGTTGTACTCCCTGATAGCGCCGCTTCACACACAAAGAAAAACAACAACAAAAACAATACTCACCTGTCCCGCTCCTGCTGCTCCGTCTCCGCAGTCCTGTCCCGTCTGTTTACGGCGCGTCTCCACCCGTCGGGCGTCTGACGTCATGACGTCAGCCGCCCGTGCATCACAAAGCACGGAGCAGGGGAGGGAGCTGACGCTGCTCCGGCTCGCAGCTGTCAGTGACTGACAGCTGCGAGCTCTGTGCGGCCAGACGGAGGTCCCGGTGGAGTTGAGCTGCGGTGCCCTGTACTGTCTTGGGTGCCTGGAGCTCGAGCTCCACCGGAACCACCCTCCCTACGCCCCTGGAGGGGAGGGTTAGGGTTAGGCACTAAGGGGAGGTTTAGGGTTAGGCTGCAGGAAGGGAGATTTAGGGTTAGGCTGCAGGAATGGAGGGTTAGTTTAGTTGCTAACATCTGTTGGGATTTTGGCAGTCGGGAAGCCTGTGTCGGTAATATGCCCGCCGGCATCCTCACTGCCGGTATCCCATACCCAACCCGAAAGCTCAACCTGTATTGCTCCCTGAGCCAACATGCCTCCTGACCAGTGGTGTCACAAAGGAGGCGAAGCCACAGGTGCTGATAACTGCAGCAATGCACAGAGTGTCCTCAGGATGCTCCGGGTGGCTACAGTGATTACAGGATACTTGCCTGGAGCCCCTAAACAATGCTCTGGCCATTGCTGCAGCAGAGATCCCAGCTACTGTTATTAGCAATCTGCTAACCAAATGCAGCAACGGCGATGCCCACAGGGCCCTGCACTCTGTGCAGCGGCATTGCCCGCACACCCCTAGTTACGTCCCTTCATTTAGCAGTAGAGAAAGCTGTTTCTTATTAATAATAATAATAATAATAATAATAATCGTATGTACTTACTGTACAGCCAAATCCTCAGCGATGAGGAGTGGGATAATGTAAATGGAAAACTGCACATTATGTTCTCCTCTGCCCTGCAATAAGGGTGGTGTGGCTGAAACAGGTCAGGGACGACTTATAGTAATGTCAAGTGTGCCGCCGCAGCCCAACGGAACCAATGGGGGGTCATCAGGGGCGTATTGGGAACAAAAAGCGGCCCTGGAAAAATTTGTACTAGTGGCCCCACATGGGCAGCACCAGAGGTGTAAGGTCTAGCCATGGGCCATGGCAGCAGCACCCTCCCCCCAAGACTTTCCAGATAGTGGGCATGTCCAGCATCAAGGGGGAAGTTAAAAAGAAATAAAATTAAATATTATGAGCACATTATATGATACACCTTCAGAATTTAGGAAACTATATAATTCTTTAGAAAGATATATTTTCTTGCTTATTGCACCAACCGCGTATCCCAATCACTATTCACTCAATCTTATATGTCAGCCAAGCAGGCAGACAGAGCATACACTAGATCAGGCCTGGCCAACCTGTGGCTCTCCAGCTGTTGTGAAACTACAGATCCCAGCATGCCTTGCCACAGTTTTACCACTCCCCAGTAGCGAAACTATGGCAGGGCATGCTGGGACATGTAGTTTCACAACAGCTGGAGAGCCACAGGTTGGCCAGGCCTACACTAGATCATATGCAATCACAGGCTAAGTGGCAAAGTCATTTTCATATATGCAAATTATTTTGCATCTTATTCATTATGTCTATAAAAAGGACCACAAGTCGCAGTATGTAATAGAATGAAACTAGAGATTGAGGGGAACATGTACTAAGCAGTGATAAAAGTGGAGAAGTGAGCCAGTGGAGAAGCTGCCCATGGCAACCAATCAGCTGCTCTGTATGCTTTTATAGTATGCAAATTATATGCTGATTGGTTTCAATGGGCAACTTCTCCACTGGCTCACTTCTCCACTTTTATTACTGCTTAGTACATCTCCCACATAGTTGCCAGAAATCCGCCAGCATCAATCTCCCTACAAGTCACCGGCACGATTTTTGTAATGTCAAACATACAAGTCGTCAGTTGTAATAACCTGTGACTCGTAAACGTGCCTGGAATATCGCTAGAAAAACTTGTCGAGTAAAAGAAGTGCCTCTGGCCAGCGAGATTGCTCAAATTACATGCATTTTATGTACAGATGTGCGCAGACCCCCATGTTTTGTTTTTTGTTCTAGTTCATCATCGTGTTTTGGTTTTGGCAAAACCACTCTCAAGTGATGTGGTTCGGATTCAGTTTTTGGTCTGGTTTAAATGCAGGGGGGGGGGGATCAATAGTCATTGATAAAAATAAAAAAAACAGCTAAAATCATGTAATATTTGCAATCCAAAACCCGAAATTTGGAGTTAAAACTCGAATTCCGAACCGTGGGAAGATCTTAACTGGATCCAAATACACACAAATGTGCTTGCTACCCTATGGTGCAGTTTTGTGCGAGATTGGTCTGCCATATAGTGTGGCTACTGCCACATTGATTCGCCTGGACGGATGAATTCTAGAGATGAGCGCCTGAAATTTTTCGGGTTTTGTGTTTTGGTTTTGGGTTCGGTTCCGCGGCCGTGTTTTGGGTTCGAACGCGTTTTGGCAAAACCTCACCGAATTATTTTTGTCGGATTCGGGTGTGTTTTGGATTCGGGTGTTTTTTTCCAAAAACACTAAAAAACAGCTTAAATCATAGAATTTGGGGGTCATTTTGATCCCAAAGTATTATTAACCTCAAAAACCATAATTTACACTCATTTTCAGTCTATTCTGAATACCTCACACCTCACAATATTATTTTTAGTCCTAAAATTTGCACCGAGGTCGCTGTGTGAGTAAGATAAGCGACCCTAGTGGCCGACACAAACACCGGGCCCATCTAGGAGTGGCACTGCAGTGTCACGCAGGATGTCCCTTCCAAAAAACCCTCCCCAAACAGCACATGACGCAAAGAAAAAAAGAGGCGCAATGAGGTAGCTGTGTGAGTAAGATTAGCGACCCTAGTGGCCGACACAAACACCGGGCCCATCTAGGAGTGGCACTGCAGTGTCACGCAGGATGTCCCTTCCAAAAAACCCTCCCCAAACAGCACATGACGCAAAGAAAAAAAGAGGCGCAATGAGGTAGCTGACTGTGTGAGTAAGATTAGCGACCCTAGTGGCCGACACAAACACCGGGCCCATTTAGGAGTGGCACTGCAGTGTCACGCAGGATGTCCCTTCCAAAAAACCCTCCCCAATCAGCACATGATGCAAAGACAAAGAAAAGAAAAAAGAGGTGCAAGATGGAATTATCCTTGGGCCCTCCCACCCACCCTTATGTTGTATAAACAAAACAGGACATGCACACTTTAACCAACCCATCATTTCAGTGACAGGGTCTGCCACACGACTGTGACTGATATGACGGGTTGGTTTGGACCCCCCCAAAAAAGAAGCAATTAATCTCTCCTTGCACAAACTGGCTCTACAGAGGCAAGATGTCCACCTCATCTTCACCCTCCGATATATCACCGTGTACATCCCCCTCCTCACAGATTATCAATTCGTCCCCACTGGAATCCACCATCTCAGCTCCCTGTGTACTTTGTGGAGGCAATTGCTGCTGGTCAATGTCTCCGCGGAGGAATTGATTATAATTCATTTTAATGAACATCATCTTCTCCACATTTTCTGGATGTAACCTCGTACGCCGATTGCTGACAAGGTGAGCGGCGGCACTAAACACTCTTTCGGAGTACACACTTGTGGGAGGGCAACTTAGGTAGAATAAAGCCAGTTTGTGCAAGGGCCTCCAAATTGCCTCTTTTTCCTGCCAGTATAAGTACGGACTGTGTGACGTGCCTACTTGGATGCGGTCACTCATATAATCCTCCACCATTCTATCAATGTTGAGAGAATCATATGCAGTGACAGTAGACGACATGTCCGTAATCGTTGTCAGGTCCTTCAGTCCGGACCAGATGTCAGCATCAGCAGTCGCTCCAGACTGCCCTGCATCACCGCCAGCGGGTGGGCTCGGAATTCTTAGCCTTTTCCTCGCACCCCCAGTTGCGGGAGAATGTGAAGGAGGAGATGTTGACAGGTCGCGTTCCGCTTGACTTGACAATTTTGTCACCAGCAGGTCTTTCAACCCCAGCAGACCTGTGTCTGCCGGAAAGAGAGATCCAAGGTAGGCTTTAAATCTAGGATCGAGCACGGTGGCCAAAATGTAGTGCTCTGATTTCAACAGATTGACCACCCGTGAATCCTTGTTAAGCGAATTAAGGGCTGCATCCACAAGTCCCACATGCCTAGCGGAATCGCTCCCTTTTAGCTCCTTCTTCAATGCCTCCAGCTTCTTCTGCAAAAGCCTGATGAGGGGAATGACCTGACTCAGGCTGGCAGTGTCTGAACTGACTTCACGTGTGGCAAGTTCAAAGGGCATCAGAACCTTGCACAACGTTGAAATCATTCTCCACTGCACTTGAGACAGGTGCATTCCATCTCCTATATCGTGCTCAATTGTATAGGCTTGAATGGCCTTTTGCTGCTCCTCCAACCTCTGAAGCATATAGAGGGTTGAATTCCACCTCGTTACCACTTCTTGCTTCAGATGATGGCAGGGCAGGTTCAGTAGTTTTTGGTGGTGCTCCAGTCTTCTGTACGTGGTGCCTGTACGCCGAAAGTGTCCCGCAATTTTTCTGGCCACCGACAGCATCTCTTGCACGCCCCTGTCATTTTTTAAAAAATTCTGCACCACCAAATTCAAGGTATGTGCAAAACATGGGACGTGCTGGAATTTGCCCATATTTAATGCACACACAATATTGCTGGCGTTGTCCGATGCCACAAATCCACAGGAGAGTCCAATTGGGGTAAGCCATTCCGCGATGATCTTCCTCAGTTGCCGTAAGAGGTTTTCAGCTGTGTGCGTATTCTGGAAAGCGGTGATACAAAGCGTAGCCTGCCTAGGAAAGAGTTGGCGTTTGCGAGATGCTGCTACTGGTGCCGCCGCTGCTGTTCTTGCGGCGGGAGTCCATACATCTACCCAGTGGGCTGTCACAGTCATATAGTCCTGACCCTGCCCTGCTCCACTTGTCCACATGTCCGTGGTTAAGTGGACATTGGGTACAACTGCATTTTTTAGGAGACTGGTGAGTCTTTTTCTGACGTCCGTGTACATTCTCGGTATCGCCTGCCTAGAGAAGTGGAACCTAGATGGTATTTGGTAACGGGGGCACACTGCCTCAATAAATTGTCTAGTTCCCTGTGAACTAACGGCGGATACCGGACGCACGTCTAACACCAACATAGTTGTCAAGGACTCAGTCATCCGCTTTGCAGTAGGATGACTGCTGTGATATTTCATCTTCCTCGCAAAGGACTGTTGAACAGTCAATTGCTTACTGGAAGTAGTACAAGTGGGCTTACGACTTCCCCTCTGGGATGACCATCGACTCCCAGCGGCAACAACAGCAGCGCCAGCAGCAGTAGGCGTTACACGCAAGGATGCATCGGAGGAATCCCAGGCAGGAGAGGACTCGTCAGACTTGCCAGTGACATGGCCTGCAGGACTATTGGCATTCCTGGGGAAGGAGGAAATTGACACTGAGGGAGTTGGTGGGGTGGTTTGCGTGAGCTTGGTTACAAGAGGAAGGGATTTACTGGTCAGTGGACTGCTTCCGCTGTCACCCAAAGTTTTTGAACTTGTCACTGACTTATTATGAATGCGCTGCAGGTGACGTATAAGGGAGGATGTTCCGAGGTGGTTAACGTCCTTACCCCTACTTATTACAGCTTGACAAAGGGAACACACGGCTTGACACCTGTTGTCCGCATTTCTGGTGAAATACCTCCACACCGAAGAGCTGATTTTTTTGGTATTTTCACCTGGCATGTCAACGGCCATATTCCTCCCACGGACAACAGGTGTCTCCCCGGGTGCCTGACTTAAACAAACCACCTCACCATCAGAATCCTCCTGGTCAATTTCCTCCCCAGCGCCAGCAACACCCATATCCTCCTCATCCTGGTGTACTTCAACACTGACATCTTCAATCTGACTATCAGGAACTGGACTGCGGGTGCTCCTTCCAGCACTTGCAGGGGGCGTGCAAATGGTGGAAGGCGCATGCTCTTCACGTCCAGTGTTGGGAAGGTCAGGCATCGCAACCGACACAATTGGACTCTCCTTGTGGATTTGGGATTTCAAAGAACGCACAGTTCTTTGCGGTGCTTTTGCCAGCTTGAGTCTTTTCAGTTTTCTAGCGAGAGGCTGAGTGCTTCCATCCTCATGTGAAGCTGAACCACTAGCCATGAACATAGGCCAGGGCCTCAGCCGTTCCTTGCCACTCCGTGTGGTAAATGGCATATTGGCAAGTTTACGCTTCTCCTCCGACAATTTTATTTTAGGTTTTGGAGTCCTTTTTTTACTGATATTTGGTGTTTTGGTTTTGACATGCTCTGTACTATGCCATTGGGCATCGGCCTTGGCAGACGACGTTGCTGGCATTTCATCGTCTCGGCCATGACTAGTGGCAGCAGCTTCAGCACGAGGTGGAAGTGGACCTTGATCTTTCCCTAATTTTGGAACCTCAACATTTTTGTTCTCCATATTTTAATAGGCACAACTAAAAGGCACCTCAGGTAAACAATGCAGATGGATGGATTGGATACTAGTATACAATTATGGACGGGCTGCCGAGTGCCGACACAGAGGTAGCCACAGCCGTGAACTACCGCACTGTACTGTGTCTGCTGCTAATATATAGACTGGTTGATAAAGAGATAGTATACTCGTAACTAGTATGTATGTATAAAGAAAGAAAAAAAAACCACGGTTAGGTCACTGGTATATACAATTATGGACGGGCTGCCGAGTGCCGACACAGAGGTAGCCACAGCCGTGAACTACCGCACTGTACTGTGTCTGCTGCTAATATATAGACTGGTTGATAAAGAGATAGTATACTCGTAACTAGTATGTATGTATAAAGAAAGAAAAAAAAACCACGGTTAGGTCACTGGTATATACAATTATGGACGGGCTGCCGAGTGCCGACACAGAGGTAGCCACAGCCGTGAACTACCGCACTGTACTGTGTCTGCTGCTAATATATAGACTGGTTGATAAAGAGATAGTATACTCGTAACTAGTATGTATGTATAAAGAAAGAAAAAAAACCACGGTTAGGTCACTGGTATATACAATTATGGACGGGCTGCGGAGTGCCGACACAGAGGTAGCCACAGCCGTGAACTACCGCACTGTACTGTGTCTGCTGCTAATATATAGACTGGTTGATAAAGAGATAGTATACTCGTAACTAGTATGTATGTATAAAGAAAGAAAAAAAAACCACGGTTAGGTGGTATATACAATTATGGACGGGCTGCCGAGTGCCGACACAGAGGTAGCCACAGCCGTGAACTACCGCACTGTACTGTGTCTGCTGCTAATATATAGACTGGTTGATAAAGAGATAGTATACTCGTAACTAGTATGTATGTATAAAGAAAGAAAAAAAAACCACGGTTAGGTCACTGGTATATACAATTATGGACGGGCTGCCGAGTGCCGACACAGAGGTAGCCACAGCCGTGAACTACCGCACTGTACACTGGTTGATAAAGAGATAGTAGTATACTCGTAACAACTAGTATGACGACGGTATAAAGAATGAAAAAAAAACCACGGTTAGGTGGTATATAATACAATTATGGTTGGACGGACTGCCTGCCGAGTGCCGACACAGAGGTAGCCACAGCCGTGAACTACCGCACTGTACACTGGTTGATAAAGAGATAGTAGTATACTCGTAACAACTAGTATGACGACGGTATAAAGAATGAAAAAAAAACCACGGTTAGGTGGTATATAATACAATTATGGTTGGACGGACTGCCTGCCGAGTGCCGACACAGAGGTAGCCACAGCCGTGAACTACCGCACTGTACACTGGTTGATAAAGAGATAGTAGTATACTCGTAACAACTAGTATGACGACGGTATAAAGAACGAAAAAAAAACCACGGTTAGGTGGTATATATTATAATACAATTATGGATGGACGGACTGCCTGCCGAGTTCCGACACAGAGGTAGCCACAGCCGTGAACTACCGCACTGTACACTGGTTGATAAAGAGATAGTAGTATACTCGTAACAACTAGTATGACGACGGTATAAAGAACGAAAAAAAAACCACGGTTAGGTGGTATATATTATAATACAATTATGGATGGACGGACTGCCTGCCGAGTTCCGACACAGAGGTAGCCACAGCCGTGAACTACCGCACTGTACACTGGTTGATAAAGAGATAGTAGTATACTCGTAACAACTAGTATGACTATGACGACGGTATAAAGAAAGAAAAAAAAAACCACGGTTAGGTGGTATATAATACAATTATGGATGGACGGACTGCCTGCCGAGTGCCGACACAGAGGTAGCCACAGCCGTGAACTACCGCACTGTACTGTGTCTGCTGCTAATATAGACTGGTTGATAAAGAGATAGTATACAATACTACTAATATACTGGTGGTCAGGCACTGGTCACCACTAGTCACACTGGCAGTGGCACTCCTGCAGCAAAAGTGTGCACTGTTTAATTTTAATATAATATTATTTATCATGTACTCCTGGCTCCTGCTATAACAACCTGCAGTGCTCCCCAGTCTCCCCCACAATTATAAGCTTTATATACAATACATTGATGTGCAGCACACTGGGCTGAGCAGTGCACACAGACTGAGTCACTGTGTGACTGTGTATCGTTTTTTTCAGGCAGAGAACGGATATATTAAATAAAACAAACAACTGCACTGTCTCTGGTGGTCACTGGTCACTGTGGTCGTCAGTCACTAAACTCTGTCTGCACTCTGCACTCTCTTCTAATCTACAGTATCACAGCAATCTCTCTCTCTCTCTCTCTTCTAAATCTAATCTAAATGGAGAGGACGCCAGCCACGTCCTCTCCCTATCAATCTCAATGCACGTGTGAAAATGGCGGCGACGCGCGGCTCCTTATATAGAATCCGAGTCTCGCGATAGAATCCGAGCCTCGCGAGAATCCGACAGCGGGATGATGACGTTCGGGCGCGCTCGGGTTAACCGAGCAAGGCGGGAAGATCCGAGTCGCTCGGACCCGTGAAAAAAAAAGTGAAGTTCGTGCGGGTTCGGATTCAAAGAAACCGAACCCGCTCATCTCTAATGAATTGAATTCCCCTCTAAGAGTTATGTAGTGGGATGGCAGATAAGAACCACTTGGCCCATCTAGTCTGCACCTTTTTACCTTTTGATAACCTTACCCCTATCTGATCATTAGTTCTTTGTAAGGATATCCTTATGTCTATTCCAAGCATGTTTAAATTGCTCTACTGTGTTAGCCTCTACCGCCTTTGATGGGAAGCTATTCCACCTACTAGTACTCACTACTCTTTCTGTAAAGTCAAAGTTTCCTTTGAACCTACTGTACCTCGTTCCAGTTTCAGCATCTATACTCGTTTTCTGTTACTTCTTTCCCTTTGAAAAATGTTTCCCTCCTAAGTTTGTTAAAACCCTTGATATATTTGAAAGTCTCTATCATGTCCCCCCTTTCCCTTCTCTGCTCCAAACTATACATATTGGGATTATTTAGTCTTTCCTAGTAAGTTTTGTGATGTAGGCCATGCACCATTTTAGTTGCACTTCTTTGTACAGTCACTAATGTATTAAGAGCCTATTGGATATAAGGCCTCCCGAACTGAACACAGTATTCCCGATGAGGCCGTACCAATGACCTATACAGTGGCATATTTACTTCTTTCTTTCTGCTGCTGATTCCTCTCCCTATGCAACCAAGTTGTAGTGCCATGTCCTTCACCATTCCTCTAGTCTACCTAGATTCTTAATCATTTTTCTCTGACGTCCTAGTGGATGCTGGGACTCCGTAAGGACCATGGGGAATAGCGGCTCCGCAGGAGACAGGGCACAAGAATAAAAGCTTTAGGATCAGGTGGTGTGCACTGGCTCCTCCCCCTATGACCCTCCTCCAAGCCTCAGTTAGATTTTTGTGCCCGAACGAGAAGGGTGCAGGCTAGGTGGCTCTCCTGAGCTGCTTAGAATAAAAGTATATTTTAGGTTTTTTTATTTTCAGTGAGTCCTGCTGGCAACAGGCTCACTGCATCGTGGGACTAAGGGGAGAAGAAACGGACTCACCTGCGTGCAGAGTGGATCGGGTTTCTTAGGCTACTGGACATTAGCTCCAGAGGGACGATCACAGGTTCAGCCTGGATGGGTCCCGGAGCCGCGCCGCTGGCCCCCTTACAGAGCCAGAAGAGCGAAGAGGTCCGGTGAAATCGGCGGCAGAAGACGATCCTGTCTTCAGACTAAGGTAGCGCACAGCACCGCAGCTGTGCGCCATTGCTCTCAGCACACTTCACACTCCGGTCACTGAGGGTGCAGGGCGCTGGGGGGGAGCGCCCTGAGACGCAATATAACAGATAATATCTTAGGTTGGCTAAAGAATACATCACATATAGCTCTTGGGCTATATGGATGTATTTTAACCCCTGCCATTTTTTACAGAAAAAGCGGGAGATAAGGACGTCGTGAAGGGGCGGAGCCTATCTCCTCAGCACACAAGCGCCATTTTCCCTCACAGCTCCGCTGGAAGGACGGCTCCCTGACTCTCCCCTGCAGACTTGCTACTGAATCAGGGTAAAAAAGAGAAGGGGGGGGCACTATTGGCAGCTAAAAACTATACAGCAGCTATAAGGGAATAACACTTATATAAGGTTATCCCTGTATATATATATAGCGCTTGGTGTGTGCTGGCAGACTCTCCCTCTGTCTCTCCAAAGGGCTTGTGGGGTCCTGTCCTCTATCAGAGCATTCCCGGTGTGTGTGCTGTGTGTCGGTACGTGTGTGTCGACATGTATGAGGAGGAAAATGATGTGGAGGCGGAGCAATTGCCTGGGTTAGTGATGTCACCTCCTAGGGAGTCGACACCTGACTGGATGATCGTATTTAAAGAATTAAGTGATAATGTCAGCGCTTTGCAAAGAACGGTTGATGACATGAGACAGCCGGCAAATCAATTAGTGCCTGTCCAGGCGTCTCAGACACCGTCAGGGGCCCTAAAACGCCCGTTACCTCAGTGGGTCGACACAGACCCAGACACAGATACTGAGTCTAGTGTCGACGGTGAGGAGACAAACGTAATGTCCAGTAGGGCCACACGTTACATGATCACGGCAATGAAGGAAGCATTGAACATTTCTGACACTACAAGTACCACAAAGAAGGGTATTATGTGGGGTGTGAAAAAACTACCAATAGTTTTCCCTGAGTCAGATGAGTTAAATGAGGTGTGTAATAAAGCGTGGGTTTCCCCCGACAAAAAACTGCTAATTTCTAAAAAATTATTGGCACTATATCCTTTCCCGTTAGAGGTTAGGACACGTTGGGAAACACCCCCTAGGGTAGATAAGGCGCTCACACGTTTATCAAAACAAGTAGCGTTACCGTCTCCTGATACGGCCACCCTCAAAGAACCAGCAGATAGAAGGCTGGAAAATATTCTTAAAAGTATATACACACATACTGGTGTTATACTGCGACCAGCAATCGCTTCAGCCTGGATGTGCAGTGCTGGCGTCGCGTGGTCGGATTCCCTGACTGAAAATATTGATACCCTGGATAGGGACAATATACTGTTAACTATAGAGCATTTGAAGGATGCATTACTATATATGCGTGATGCACAGAGGGATATTTGCACCCTGGCATCAAGAGTAAGTGCTATGTCCATTTCTGCCAGAAGAGCGTTATGGACGCGACAGTGGTCAGGAGATGCGGATTCCAAACGACATATGGAAGTATTGCCGTATAAAGGGGAGGAGTTATTTGGGGCTGGTCTATCGGACCTGGTGGCCACGGCAACGGCTGGAAAATCCACCTTTTTACCCCAGGTCACTTCACATCAGCAGAAAAAGACACCGTCTTTTCAAACTCAGTCCTTTCGTTCCCATAAGTACAAGCGAGCTAAAGGCCATTCCTTCCTACCCCGGGGCAGAGGAAGGGAAAAAAGACTGCACCATGCAGCCGCTTCCCAGGAGCAGAAGCCCTCCCCTGCTTCTGCCAAGTCTTCAGCATGACGCTGGGGCTTTACAAGCAGACTCAGACATGGTGGGGGCCCGTCTCAAGAATTTCAACGCGCAGTGGGCTCACTCGCAAGTGGACCCCTGGATTCTACAGGTGGTATCGCAGGGGTACAAACTGGAATTCGAGGCGTTTCCCCCTCGCCGGTTCCTGAAGTCTGCTCTACCAAAGTCTCCCTCCGACAGGGAGGCAGTTTTGGAAGCCATTCACAAGCTGTATTCCCAGCAGGTGATAATCAAGGTACCCCTCCTACAACAGGGAAAGGGGTATTATTCCACGCTGTTTGTGGTACCGAAGCCGGACGGCTCGGTGAGACCAATTTTAAATCTGAAATCCCTGAACACTTACATAAAGAGGTTCAAATTCAAGATGGAATCACTCAGAGCGGTGATAGCAAACCTGGAAGAAGGGGACTATATGGTGTCTCTGGACATCAAGGATGCTTATCTCCACGTCCCAATCTACCCGTCTCACCAAGGGTACCTCAGGTTTGTAGTACAAAACTGTCATTATCAGTTTCAGACGCTGCCGTTTGGGTTGTCCACGGCACCTCGGGTCTTTACCAAGGTAATGGCCGAAATGATGATTCTTCTTCGAAGAAAAGGCATCTTAATTATCCCTTACTTGGACGATCTCCTGATAAGGGCAAGGTCCAGGGAACAGTTAGAAGTCGGAGTAGCACTATCTCAGGTAGTGTTACGTCAGCACGGGTGGATCCTAAATATTCCAAAATCGCAGCTGATTCCAACGACACGTCTACTGTTCCTAGGAATGATTCTGGACACAGTCCAGAAAAAGGTGTTTCTCCCGGAGGAGAAGGCCAGGGAGTTATCCGAGCTAGTCAGGAACCTCCTAAAACCAGGCCAGGTGTCAGTGCATCAGTGCACGAGGGTCCTGGGAAAAATGGTGGCTTCTTACGAAGCAATTCCATTCGGAAGATTCCATGCAAGAACGTTTCAGTGGGATCTACTGGACAAATGGTCCGGATCGCATCTTCAGATGCATCAGCGGATAACCCTGTCGACAAGGACAAGGGTGTCTCTTCTGTGGTGGCTGCAGAGTGCTCATCTACTAGAGGGCCGCAGATTTGGCATTCAGGATTGGGTCCTGGTGACCACGGACGCCAGCCTGAGAGGCTGGGGGGCAGTCACACAGGGAAAAAATTTCCAGGGCTTGTGGTCAAGCATGGAAACATCTCTTCATATAAACATTCTGGAACTAAGGGCCATTTACAATGCCCTAAGTCAAGCGAAACCCCTGCTTCAGGGTCAGGCGGTATTGATCCAATCGGACAACATCACGTCAGTCGCCCACGTAAACAGACAGGGCGGCACGAGAAGCAGGAGGGCAATGGCAGAAGCTGCAAGGATTCTTCGCTGGGCGGAAAATCATGTGATAGCACTGTCAGCAGTGTTCATTCCGGGAGTGGACAACTGGGAAGCAGACTTCCTCAGCAGACACGACCTTCACCCGGGAGAGTGGGGACTTCACCCAGAAGTCTTCCACCTGATTGTAAACCGTTGGGAAAAACC
Organism: Pseudophryne corroboree; assembly: GCF_028390025.1. Lineage (NCBI taxonomy): Eukaryota > Metazoa > Chordata > Amphibia > Anura > Myobatrachidae > Pseudophryne > Pseudophryne corroboree. Next base: position 766,986,407 of record NC_086448.1, read on the forward strand.
AAAGGTGGACATGATGGCGTCACGTCTAAACAAAAAACTAGACAGATATTGCACCAGGTCAAGGGACCCTCAGGCAATAGCGGTGGACGCTCTGGTGACACCGTGGGTGTACCAGTCAGTGTATGTGTTCCCTCCTCTGCCTCTCATACCAAAAGTACTGAGAATCATAAGAAGGAGAGGAGTAAGAACGATACTCGTGGTTCCGGATTGGCCAAGAAGGACTTGGTACCCGGAACTTCAAGAGATGCTCACGGAAGACCCGTGGCCTCTACCTCTAAGAAAGGACCTGCTCCAGCAGGGGCCTTGTCTGTTCCAAGACTTACCGCAGCTGCATTTGACGGCATGGCGGTTGAACGCCGGATCCTGAAGGAAAAAGGCATTCCAGATGAAGTCATCCCTACCCTGGTCAAAGCCAGGAAGGATGTAACCGCAAAACATTATCACCGCATTTGGCGAAAATATGTTGCGTGGTGTGAGGCCAAGAAGGCCCCTACAGAGGAATTTCAACTGGATCGTTTCCTCCATTTCCTGCAAACAGGACTGTCTATGGGCCTAAAATTAGGGTCCATTAAGGTTCAAATTTCGGCCCTGTCGATTTTCTTCCAGAAAGAACTGGCTTCAGTACCTGAAGTTCAGACATTTGTAAAAGGGGTACTGCATATACAACCTCCTTTTGTGCCTCCAGTGGCACCTTGGGATCTCAATGTTGTTTTGAGATTCCTTAAGTCACATTGGTTTGAACCACTCACCACTGTGGACTTAAAATATCTCACATGGAAGGTGTCGATGCTGTTAGCCCTGGCTTCAGCCAGGCGTGTGTCAGAATTGGCGGCTTTATCATATAAAAGCCCTTACTTAATTTTTCATTCTGACAGGGCAGAATTGAGGACTCGTCCTCAATTTCTCCCTAAGGTGGTTTCTGCTTTTCACATGAACCAACCTATTGTGGTGCCTGCGGCTACTAGGGACTTGGAGGACTCCAAGTTACTTGACGTTGTCAGGGCCCTGAAAATATATGTTTCCAGGACGGCTGGAGTCAGAAAGTCTGACTCGCTGTTTATCCTGTATGCACCCAACAAGCTGGGTGCTCCTGCTTCTAAGCAGACTATTGCTCGTTGGATTTGTAGTACAATTCAGCTTGCACATTCTGTGGCAGGCCTGCCACAGCCAAAATCTGTAAAAGCCCATTCCACAAGGAAAGTGGGCTCATCTTGGGCGGCTGCCCGAGGGGTCTCGGCTTTACAACTTTGCCGAGCAGCTACTTGGTCAGGGGCAAACACGTTTGCTAAATTCTACAAATTTGATACCCTGGCTGAGGAGGACCTGGAGTTCTCTCATTCGGTGCTGCAGAGTCATCCGCACTCTCCCGCCCGTTTGGGAGCTTTGGTATAATCCCCATGGTCCTTACGGAGTCCCAGCATCCACTAGGACGTCAGAGAAAATAAGATTTTACTTACCGATAAATCTATTTCTCGTAGTCCGTAGTGGATGCTGGGCGCCCATCCCAAGTGCGGATTGTCTGCAATACTTGTACATAGTTATTGTTAACTAAATCGGGTTATTGTTGTTGTGAGCCATCTTTTCAGAGGCTCCTTCGTTGTTATCATACTGTTAACTGGGTTCAGATCACAAGTTGTACGGTGTGATTGGTGTGGCTGGTATGAGTCTTACCCGGGATTCAATATCCTTCCTGATTATGTACGCTCGTCCGGGCACAGTATCCTAACTGAGGCTTAGAGGAGGGTCATAGGGGGAGGAGCCAGTGCACACCACCTGATCCTAAAGCTTTTATTCTTGTGCCCTGTCTCCTGCGGAGCCGCTATTCCCCATGGTCCTTACGGAGTCCCAGCATCCACTACGGACTACGAGAAATAGATTTATCGGTAAGTAAAATCTTATTGTTTCCCTCCTCCTGGTGTGTCTACCCTATTACATACTGTACATTTGTGTAGAGGCATAGCGTGGAGACATGACATCCGGAGCAGGGCTATGTCACAGCGCCCCCACCCACCACCACACTTACATACATTTATACATACATAGATTCACACACATTTAGGCACAGACATACATAAACACACAAATATACACAGATATACACACACACACACACACACACAAATATACACACACAGATGTACACATGTACACACAGACATACATAAACACACACATATACTCACACATACTGTAAACAAAGATAGATATATATATATACATACATAAACACTAGTGATGAGCGGGTTCGGTTCCTCGGAAACCGAACCCCCCCGAACTTCACCCATTTTACACGGGTCCGAGGCATACTCGGATTCTCCCGTATGGCTCGGTTAACCCGAGCGCGCCCGAACGTCATCATCCCGCTGTCGGATTCTCGCGAGATTCGGATTCTATATAAGCAGCCGCGCATCGCCGCCATTTTCACTCGTGCATTGGAAATGTTAGGGAGAGGACGTGGCTGGCGTCCTCTCCGTTTATTAATCTTGAATTCTTGATGCAAAAATATTTGTGCTTTTTGCTTAATTGTGGGGACTGGGGAGCAGCTGTATTATATAGGAGGAGTACAGTGCAGAGTTGTGCTGACCAGTGACCACCAGTATACGTTGTCTGCCTGAAAAACACTCCATATCTGTGCTCAGTGTGCTGCATATATCTGTGCTCACACTGCTTAATTGTGGGGACTGGGGAGCAGCTGTATTATATAGGAGGAGTACAGTGCAGAGTTTTGCTGACAGTGACCACCAGTGTGCGTTGTCTGCCTGAAAAACACTACACATCTGTGCTCAGTGTGCTGCATATATCTGTGCTCACACTGCTTTATTGTGGGGACTGGGGACCAGCAGTATTATATAGGAGGAGTACAGTGCAGAGTTTTGCTGACAGTGACCACCAGTATACGTTGTCTGCCTGAAAAACACTCCATATCTGTGCTCAGTGTGCTGCATATATCTGTGCTCACACTGCTTTATTGTGGGGACTGGGGACCAGCAGTATTATATAGGAGGAGTACAGTGCACAGTTTTGCTGACAGTGACCACCAGTATATGTTGTCTGCCTGAAAAACACTCCATATCTGTGCTCAGTGTGCTGAATATATCTGTGCTCACACTGCTTTATTGTGGGGACTGGGGACCACCAGTATATTATATAGGAGGAGTACAGTGCAGAGTTTTGCTGACCAGTGACCACCAGTATACGTTGTCTGCCTGAAAAACACTCCATATCTGTGCTCAGTGTGCTGCATATATCTGTGCTCACACTGCTTTATTGTGGGGACTGGGGACCAGCAGTATTATATAGGAGGAGTACAGTGCAGAGTTTTGCTGACAGTGACCACCAGTATACATAGCAGTACGGTACGGAAGGCCACTGCTCTACCTACCTCTGTTTCGTCAAGTATACTATCCATCTAGATTCTATACCTGTGGTGCATTTTAGTTTTGCAGTTTGCTGACAGTGACCACCAGTATATATAGCAGTACGGTACGGAAGGCTACTGCTCTACCTACATCTGTGTCGTCAAGTATACTATCCATCTAGATTCTATACCTGTGGTGCATTTTAGTTTTGCAGATTGCTGACAGTGACCACCAGTATATATAGCAGTACGGTACGGAAGGCCACTGCTCTACCTACCTCTGTGTCGTCAAGTATACTATCCATCTAGATTCTATACCTGTGGTGCATTTTAGTTTTGCAGTTTGCTGACAGTGACCACCAGTATATAGAGCAGTACGGTACGGAAGGCCACTGCTCTACCTATCTCTGTGTCGTCAAGTATACTATCCATCTAGATTCTATACCTGTGGTGCATTTTAGTTTTGCAGTTTGCTGACAGTGACCACCAGTATATATAGCAGTACGGTACGGAAGGCCACTGCTCTACATACCTCTGTGTCGTCAAGTATACTATCCATCTAGATTCTATACCTGTGGTGCATGTTAGTTTTGCAGTTTGCTGACAGTGACCACCAGTATATATAGCAGTATGGTACGGAAGGCCACTGCTCTACCTACCTCTGTGTCGTCAAGTATACTATCCATCCATACCTGTGGTGCATTTCAGTTGTGCGCAGTATATATAGTAGTAGGCCATTGCTATTGATACTGGCATATAATTCCGCACATTAAAAAATGGAGAACAAAAATGTGGAGGTTAAAATAGGGAAAGATCGAGATCCACTTCCACCTCGTGCTGAAGCTGCTGCCACTAGTCATGGCCGAGATGATGAAATGCCATCAACGTCATCTGCCAAGGCCGATGCCCAATGTCATAGTAGAGAGCATGTAAAATCCAAAAAACAAAAGTTCAGTAAAATGACCCAAAAATCAAAATTGAAAGCATCTGATGAGAAGTGTAAACTTGCCAATATGCCATTTACGACACGGAGTGGCAAGGAACGGCTGAGGCCCTGGCCTATGTTCATGGCTAGTGGTTCAGATTCACATGAGGATGGAAGCACTCATCCTCTCGCTAGAAAAAGGAAAAGACTTAAGCTGGCAAAAGCACAGCAAAGAACTGTGCGTTCTTCTAAATCACAAATCCCCAAGGAGAGTCCAATTGTGTCGGTTGCGATGCCTGACCTTTCCAACACTGGACGGGAAGAGCTTGCGCCTTCCACCATTTGCACGCCCCCTGCAAGTGCTGGAAGGAGCACCCGCAGTCCAGTTCTTGATATTCAAATTGAAGATGTCACTGTTGAAGTACACCAGGATGAGGATATGAGTGTTGCTGGCACTGGGGAGGAAATTGACAAGGAGGATTCTGATGGTGAGGTGGTTTGTTTAAGTCAGGCACTCGGGAGACACCTGTTGTCCGTGGGACGAATATGGCCATTGACATGCCTGGTCAAAATACAAAGAAAATCACCTCTTCGGTGTGGAATTATTTCAACACAAATGCGGACAACAGGTGTCAAGCCGTGTGTTGCCTTTGTCAAGCTGTAATAAGTAGGGGTAAAGACGTTAACCACCTAGGAACATCCTCCCTTATACGTCACCTGGTCCGCATTCATCAGAAGTCAGTGACAAGTTCAAAAACTTTGGATGACAGCGGAAGCAGTCCACTGACCACTAAATCCCTTCCTCTTGTAACCAAGCTTCTGCAAGCCACACCACCAACTCAGTGGCGTGCGGTGAGGTTCGTGGCTGGTGAGGCACTACAGCCATAATGCCCGCCGAATCCTGCCGATGACCCCTACCGCCACCAAGCCAATGCCCGCTACTGCTCCTGAGCCGATGCCCGCTGCCACCGCCAATGGCTTATAAACTTGCCCACAATCAACTGACCCAGCCCTCCGCCACTAATTTGCATCTCAGTCCGATGCCGCCAATGCCCGCTGCCTGCCTGCTCATCATACTTGAGATATATTGTACATTTTTATAGAAATTTTTTTTGTGTTTGGGAAGGGAGTGAGAGGAGAACATAAATGCAATTCTATTGTCCAGGGCTTCCATTAACTTAATGGAGAAGGGGCTGAATGGGTTAAAAATTTAAAAAAAATGCGTGAGGTCCCCCCTCCTAAGTATAACCAGCCTCGGGCTCTTTGAGTCAGTCCTGGTTGTTTAAATACTGGGGAAAAAATTGGACAGGGGTTCCCCGTATTTAGACAACCAGCACCGGGCTCTTAGTCCGGTCCTGGTTCCAAAAATACGGGGGACAAAAGACGTAGGGGGGTCCCCGTATTTTTAAAACCAGCACCGGGCTCCACTAGCTAGGGACATAATGCCACAGCCGGGGGACACATTTATGTAGGTCCCTGTGGCCGTGGCATTACCCCCCCAACTAGTCACCACTGGCCGGGGTTCCCTGGAGGAGTGGGGACCCCTTAGATGAAGGGGTCCCCCCTCCAAGCACCCAAGGGCCAGGGGTGAAGCCCGAGGCTGTCCCCCCCATCCGTGGGCGGTGTATGGGAGGCTGATAGCCATAAGAGTGTTAAAAAAAGAATATTGTTTTTTGTTGTGGAACTACAAGGCCCAGCAAGCCTCCCCTGCTTGCTGGTACTTGGAGAACCTCAAGTACCAGCATGCAGGGAAATAATGGGCCCGCTGGTACCTGTAGTTCTACAACAACAAAAATACCCAAATAAAAACACAACACACACACCGTGACAGTAAAAATTTATTACATCACACTTACACACTCACACATACTTACCTACATCCCACGCCGGTCACGTCCACTTGTCCATGTAGAATCCAATAGGGCCGATACCTGTAAAAATGAGAGACAGATTACTTACCTACATCCCACGCCGGTCACGTCCACCTGTCCATGTAGAATCCAATAGGGCCGATACCTGTAAAAATGAGAGACAGATTACTTACCTACATCCCACGCCGGTCACGTCCACTTGTCCAGTAGAATCCAATAGGGCCGATACCTGTAAAAATGAGAGACAGATTACTTACCTACATCCCACGCCGGTCACGTCCACTTGTCCAGTAGAATCCAATAGGGCCGATACCTGTAAAAATGAGAGACAGATTACTTACCTACATCCCACGCCGGTCACGTCCACTTGTCCAGTAGAATCCAATAGGGCCGATACCTGTAAAAATGAGAGACAGATTACTTACCTACATCCCACGCCGGTCACGTCCACTTGTCCAGTAGAATCCAATAAGTCCGGTACCTGTAAAAATGAGAGACAGATTACTTACCTACATCCCACGCCGGTCACGTCCACCTGTCCATGTAGAATCCAATAGGGCCGATACCTGTAAAAATGAGAGACAGATTACTTACCTACATCCCACGCCGGTCACGTCCACTTGTCCAGTAGAATCCAATAGGGCCGATACCTGTAAAAATGAGAGACAGATTACTTACCTACATCCCACGCCGGTCACGTCCACTTGTCCAGTAGAATCCAATAAGTCCGGTACCTGTAAAAATGAGAGACAGATTACTTACCTACATCCCACGCCGGTCCCGTCCACTTGTCCAGTAGAATCCAATAAGTCCGGTACCTGTAAAAATGAGAGACAGATTACTTACCTACATCCCACGCCGGTCACGTCCACTTGTCCAGTAGAATCCAATAAGTCCGGTACCTGTAAAAATGAGAGACAGATTACTTACCTACATCCCACGCCGGTCACGTCCACTTGTCCAGTAGAATCCAATAGGGGTACCTGTAAAAATGAGAGATTACTTACCTACATCCCACGCCGGTCACGTCCACTTGTCCAGTAGAATCCAATAAGTCCGGTACCTGTAAAAAAATTAACATTAAACTTCAATCCACAGGAGGGGGGAAAAGAGGAGAGAGACAGACAGACGAGAGAGAGACGGGAGAGAGAGAGACGGGAGAGAGAGAGAGACGGAGAGAGAGACGGGAGAGAGAGAGAGAGACGAGAGACAGGAGAGAGAGAGACAGGAGAGAGAGACGCGAGAGAGACAGGAGAGAGAGAGAGACGAGAGAGAGAGAGACTCTCTGACTAACCTACTGCTGGCTGTGAGCGAGAGGAGGACTGGGGGGGGAGCCGCACACTGCTGGCTGTCAGCGGGAGGAGGACGGGGGGGGGGGAGAGCCGCACACTGCTGGCTGTCAGCGGCAGGAGGACGGGGGGGGGGCCGCACACTGCCGGCTGTCAGCGGGAGGAGGACGGGGGGGGGGGGAGCCGCACACTGCTGGCTGTCAGCGGGAGGAGGACGGGGGGGGAGAGCCGCACACTGCTGGCTGTCAGCGGGAGGAGGACAGGGGGGTGAGCCGCACACTGCTGGCTGTCAGCGGGAGGAGGACGGGGGGGGGGGGGGGGAGAGCCGCACACTGCTGGCTGTCAGCGGGAGGAGGACGGGGGGGGAGAGCCGCACACTGCTGGCTGTCAGCGGGAGGAGGACGGGGAGAGCCGTACACACTCACCGCTGGGACCCGCCGCGTCTGGGTTATTGGACAAGCGGATCCAGCACTGGATCCGCTGTCCAATCACAAGTGCCTCGCTGACATGGGGGTGGTGTCCCTGTCAGCGAGGCACTTTTTTCAGTGCCGCTTTTCCGCTTTTTTTGAATGGGCTTTTAAAGCCCAGTGCTTGGCCCCGCCCCCCGCTCTGTCCCGTCTGCATTGTGTTTGGGAGGCACTGCTATCAGTGCCTCCCAAACACGTATAAGCACAGAAAATTATTAGAATTCAATAAAGAACATACTTATGACACTGAATATGTGTCATAAGTATCTTCTTTATATTATTTTAATAATTAATCACAGGGGAGACACTGCCTCCCCTGCCTCCCCTGACTGCACGTCCCTGCACCAACTCCCTCAGTGTCAATTTCCACCTTACACAGGAAAGCCAATAGTCCTGCAGGCCATGTCACTGGCAAGTCTGACGAGTCCTCTCCTGCCTGGGATTCCTCCGATGCATCCTTGAGTGTAACGCCTACTGCTGCTCACACTGCTGTTGTTGCTGCTGGGAGTCGATCGGCATCCCAGAGGGGAAGTCGGAAGACCACTTGTACTACTTCCAGTAAGCAATTGACTGTCCAACAGTCCTTTGCGAGGAAGATGAAATATCACAGCAGTCATCCTGCTGCAAAGCGGATAACTCAGGTCTTGTCAGCCTGGGTGGTGAGAAACGTGGTTCCGCTATCCACCGTTAATTCACAGGCAACTAGAGACTTGATTGAGGTACTGTGTCCCCGGTACCAAATACCATCTAGGTTCCATATCTCTAGGCAGGCGATACCGATAATGTACACAGACCTCAGAAAAAGAGTCACCAGTGTCCTAAAAAATGCAGTTGTACCCAATGTCCACTTAACCACGGACATGTGGACAAGTGGAGCAGGGCAGACTCAGGACTATATGACTGTAACAGCCCACTGGGTAGATGTATTGCCTCCCGCAGCAAGAACAGCAGCGGCGGCACCAGTAGCAGCATCTCGCAAACGCCAACTCGTTCCTAGGCAGGCTATGCTTTGTATCACCGCTTTCCATAAGAGGCACACAGCTGACAACCTCTTACGGAAACTGAGGAACATCATCGCAGAATGGCTTACCCCAATTGGACTCTCCTGGGGATTTGTGACATCGGACAACGCCACCAATATTGTGCGTGCATTACATCTGGGCAAATTCCAGCACGTCCCATGTTTTGCACATACATTGAATTTGGTGGTGCAGAATTATTTAAAAAACGACAGGGGCGTGCAAGAGATGCTGTCGGTGGCCCGAAGAATTGCGGGCCACTTTCGGCATTCAGCCACTGCGTGCCGAAGACTGGAGCACCAGCAAACACTCCTGAACCTGCCCTGCCATCATCTGAAGCAAGAGGTGGTAACGAGGTGGAATTCAACACTCTATATGCTTCAGAGGATGGAGGAGCAGCAAAAGGCCATTCAAGCCTATACATCTGCCCACGATATAGGCAAAGGAGGGGGAATGCACCTGACTCAAGCGCAGTGGAGAATGATTTCAACGTTGTGCAAGGTTCTGCAACCCTTTGAACTTGCCACACGTGAAGTCAGTTCAGACACTGCCAGCCTGAGTCAGGTCATTCCCCTCATCAGGCTTTTGCAGAAGAAGCTGGAGACATTGAAGGAGGAGCTAAAACAGAGCGATTCCACTAGGCATGTGGGACTTGTGGATGGAGCCCTTAATTCGCTTAACCAGGATTCACGGGTGGTCAATCTGTTGAAATCAGAGCACTACATTTTGGCCACCGTGCTCGATCCTAGATTTAAAACCTACGTTGTATCTCTCTTTCCGGCAGACACAAGTCTGCAGAGGTTCAAAGACCTGCTGGTGAGAAAATTGTCAAGTCAAGCGGAACGTGACCCGTCAACAGCTCCTCCTTCACATTCTCCCACAACTGGGGGTGCGAGGAAAAGGCTAAGAATTCCGAGCCCACCCGCTGGCGGTGATGCAGGGCAGTCTGGAGCGAGTGCTGACATCTGGTCCGGACTGAAGGACCTGCCAACGATTACGGACATGTCGTCTACTGTCACTGCATATGATTCTCTCACCATTGAAAGAATGGTGGAGGATTATATGAGTGACCGCATCCAAGTAGGCACGTCAGACAGTCCGTACGTATACTGGCAGGAAAAAGAGGCAATTTGGAGGCCCTTGCACAAACTGGCTTTATTCTACCTAAGTTGCCCTCCCTCCAGTGTGTATTCTGAAAGAGTGTTTAGTGCAGCCGCTCACCTTGTCAGCAATCGGCGTACGAGGTTACTTCCAGAAAATGTGGAGAAGATGATGTTCATCAAAATGAATTATAATCAATTCCTCCGTGGAGACATTCACCAGCAATTGCCTCCAGAAAGGACACAGGGACCTGAGATGGTGGATTCCAGTGGGGACGAATTAATAATCTGTGAGGAGGGGGATGTACACAGTGAAAGGGGTGAGGAATCGGAGGATGATGATGAGGTGGACATCTTGCCTCTGTAGAGCCAGTTTGTGCAAGGAGAGATTGATTGCTTCTTTTTTGGTGGGGGCCCAAACTAACCAGTCATTTCAGTCACAGTCGTGTGGCAGACCCTGTCGCTGAAATGATGGGTTCGTTAAAGTGTGCATGTCCTGTTTATACAACATAAGGGTGGGTGGGAGGGCCCAAGGACAATTCCATCTTGCACCTCTTTTTTCTTTAATTTTTCTTTGCATCATGTGCTGTTTGGGGACAATTTTTTTGAAGTGCCATCCTGTCTGACACTGCAGTGCCACTCCTAGATGGGCCAGGTGTTTGTGTCGGCCACTTGTGTCGCTTAGCTTAGTCACACAGCGACCTTGGTGCGCCTCTTTTTTTCTTTGCATCATGTGCTGTTTGGGGACAATTTTTTTGAAGTGCCATCCTGCCTGACACTGCAGTGCCACTCCTAGATGGGCCAGGTGTTTGTGTCGGCCACTTGTGTCGCTTAGCTTAGCCATCCAGCTACCTCGGTGCAAATTTTAGGACTAAAAATAATATTGTGAGGTGTGAGGTGTTCAGAATTGACTGAAAATGAGTGTAAATTATGGTTATTGAGGTTAATAATACTATGGGATCAAAATTAGAGATGAGCGGGTTCGGTTCCTCGGAATCCGAACCCGCCCGAACTTCAGCTTTTTTTACACGGATCCGAGCGACTCGGATCTTCCCGCCTTGCTCGGTTAACCCGAGCGCGCCCGAACGTCATCATGACGCTGTCGGATTCTCGCGAGGCTCGGATTCTATCACGAGACTCGGATTCTATAAAAGGAGCCGCGCGTCGCCGCCATTTTCACACGTGCATTGAGATTGACAGGGAGAGGACGTGGCTGGCGTCCTCTCCATTTAGATTAGAAGAGAGAGAGTGAGATTGAGACAGAGACACTTGATTTACTGGAGCTTAGGAGTACTAGAGAGTGCAGAGTTTACTAGTGACTGACCACTGACCAGTGACCACCAGTGCAGTTTTATTTAATATAATCCGTTCTCTGCCTGAAAAAAACGATACACAGTGACTCAGTCACATACCATATCTGTGTGCTCAGCCCAGTGTGCTGCATCATCTATGTATAATATCTGACTGTGCTCACACAGCTTAATTGTGGGGGAGACTGGGGAGCAGTTATAGGTTATAGCAGGAGCCAGGAGTACATATTATTAAAATTAAACAGTGCACACTTTTGCTGCAGGAGTGCCACTGCCAGTGTGACTGACCAGTGACCTGACCACACTGACCACCAGTATAGTATACTATATTGTGATTGCCTGAAAAAGTTAAACACTCGTCGTGTGACTTGTGTGGTGTTTTTTTTTTTTATTCTATAAAAAACTCATTCTGCTGACAGACAGTGTCCAGCAGGTCCGTCATTATATAATATATACCTGTCCGGCTGCAGTAGTGATATATATATATTTTTTATATCATTATTTATCATCCAGTCGCAGCAGACACAGTACGGTAGTTCACGGCTGTAGCTACCTCTGTGTCGGCACTCGGCAGTCCATCCATAATTGTATACCACCTACCCGTGGTTTTTTTTTCTTTCTTCTTTATACATACTACATCTCATTATCATCCAGTCTATATTAGCAGCAGACACAGTACAGTACGGTAGTCCACGGCTGTAGCTACCTCTGTGTCGGCACTCGGCAGTCCGTCCATAATTGTATACCACCTACCCGTGGTTTTTTTTTCTTTCTTCTTTATACATACATACTACATCTCATTATCAACCAGTCTATATTAGCAGCAGACACAGTACAGTACGGTAGTCCACGGCTGTAGCTACCTCTGTGTCGGCACTCGGCAGTCCGTCCATAATTGTATACCACCTACCCGTGTTTTTTTTTTCTTTCTTCTTTATACATACTACATCTCATTATCATCCAGTCTATATTAGCAGCAGACACAGTACAGTACGGTAGTCCACGGCTGTAGCTACCTCTGTGTCGGCACTCGGCAGTCCATCCATAATTGTATACCACCTACCCGTGGTTTTTTTTTCTTTCTTCTTTATACATACTACATCTCATTATCAACCAGTCTATATTAGCAGCAGACACAGTACAGTACGGTAGTCCACGGCTGTAGCTACCTCTGTGTCAGCACTCGGCAGTCCGTCCATAATTGTATACCACCTACACGTGGTTTTTTTTTCTTTCTTCTTTATACATACATACTACATCTCATTATCAACCAGTCTATATTAGCAGCAGACACAGTACAGTACGGTAGTCCACGGCTGTAGCTACCTCTGTGTCGGCACTCGGCAGTCCATCCATAATTGTATACCACCTACCCGTGGTTTTTTTTCTTTCTTCTTTATACATACTACATCTCATTATCATCCAGTCTATATTAGCAGCAGACACAGTACAGTACGGTAGTCCACGGCTGTAGCTACCTCTGTGTCGGCACTCGGCAGTCCGTCCATAATTGTATACCACCTACCCGTGGTTTTTTTTTCTTTCTTCTTTATACATACATACTACATCTCATTATCAACCAGTCTATATTAGCAGCAGACACAGTACAGTACGGTAGTCCACGGCTGTAGCTACCTCTGTGTCGGCACTCGGCAGTCCGTCCATAATTGTATACCACCTACCCGTGGTTTTTTTTTCTTTCTTCTTTATACATACATACTACATCTCATTATCAACCAGTCTATATTAGCAGCAGACACAGTACAGTACGGTAGTCCACGGCTGTAGCTACCTCTGTGTCGGCACTCGGCAGTCCATCCATAATTGTATACCACCTACCCGTGGTTTTTTTTTCTTTCTTCTTTATACATACTACATCTCATTATCATCCAGTCTATATTAGCAGCAGACACAGTACAGTACGGTAGTCCACGGCTGTAGCTACCTCTGTGTCGGCACTCAGCAGTCCATCCATAATTGTATACCACCTACCCGTGGTTTTTTTTTCTTTCTTCTTTATACATACTACATCTCATTATCAACCAGTCTATATTAGCAGCAGACACAGTACAGTACGGTAGTCCACGGCTGTAGCTACCTCTGTGTCGGCACTCGGCAGTCCGTCCATAATTGTATACCACCTACCCGTGGTTTTTTTTTCTTTCTTCTTTATACATACATACTACATCTCATTATCAACCAGTCTATATTAGCAGCAGACACAGTACAGTACGGTAGTCCACGGCTGTAGCTACCTCTGTGTCGGCACTCGGCAGTCCATCCATAATTGTATACTAGTATCCATCCATCTCCATTGTTTACCTGAGGTGCCTTTTAGTTGTGCCTATTAAAATATGGAGAACAAAAATGTTGAGGTTCCAAAATTAGGGAAAGATCAAGATCCACTTCCACCTCGTGCTGAAGCTGCTGCCACTAGTCATGGCCGAGACGATGAAATGCCAGCAACGTCGTCTGCCAAGGCCGATGCCCAATGTCATAGTACAGAGCATGTCAAATCCAAAACACCAAATATCAGTAAAAAAAGGACTCCAAAACCTAAAATAAAATTGTCGGAGGAGAAGCGTAAACTTGCCAATATGCCATTTACCACACGGAGTGGCAAGGAACGGCTGAGGCCCTGGCCTATGTTCATGGCTAGTGGTTCAGCTTCACATGAGGATGGAAGCACTCAGCCTCTCGCTAGAAAAATGAAAAGATTCAAGCTGGAAAAAGCACAGCAAAGAACTGTGCGTTCTTCGAAATCCCAAATCCACAAGGAGAGTCCAATTGTGTCGGTTGCGATGCCTGACCTTCCCAACACTGGACGTGAAGAGCATGCGCCTTCCACCATTTGCACGCCCCCTGCAAGTGCTGGAAGGAGCACCCGCAGTCCAGTTCCTGATAGTCAGATTGAAGATGTCAGTGTTGAAGTACACCAGGATGAGGAGGATATGGGTGTTGCTGGCGCTGGGGAGGAAATTGACCAGGAGGATTCTGATGGTGAGGTGGTTTGTTTAAGTCAGGCACCCGGGGAGACACCTGTTGTCCGTGGGAGGAATATGGCCGTTGACATGCCTGGTGAAAATACCAAAAAAATCAGCTCTTCGGTGTGGAAGTATTTCACCAGAAATGCGGACAACATTTGTCAAGCCGTGTGTTCCCTTTGTCAAGCTGTAATAAGTAGGGGTAAGGACGTTAACCACCTCGGAACATCCTCCCTTATACGTCACCTGCAGCGCATTCATAATAAGTCAGTGACAAGTTCAAAAACTTTGGCCGACAGCGGAAGCAGTCCACTGACCAGTAAATCCCTTCCTCTTGTAACCAAGCTCACGCAAACCACCCCACCAACTCCCTCAGTGTCAATTTCCTCCTTCCCCAGGAATGCCAATAGTCCTGCAGGCCATGTCACTGGCAATTCTGATGATTCCTCTCCTGCCTGGGATTCCTCCGATGCATCCTTGCGTGTAACGCCTACTGCTGCTGGCGCTGCTGTTGTTGCTGCTGGGAGTCGATGGTCATCCCAGAGGGGAAGTCGTAAGCCCACTTGTACTACTTCCAGTAAGCAATTGACTGTTCAACAGTCCTTTGCGAGGAAGATGAAATATCACAGCAGTCATCCTGCTGCAAAGCGGATAACTGAGGCCTTGACAACTATGTTGGTGTTAGACGTGCGTCCGGTATCCGCTGTTAGTTCACAGGGAACTAGACAATTTATTGAGGCAGTGTGCCCCCGTTACCAAATACCATCTAGGTTCCACTTCTCTAGGCAGGCGATACCGAGAATGTACACGGACGTCAGAAAAAGACTCACCAGTGTCCTAAAAAATGCAGTTGTACCCAATGTCCACTTAACCACGGACATGTGGACAAGTGGAGCAGGGCAGGGTCAGGACTATATGACTGTGACAGCCCACTGGGTAGATGTATGGACTCCCGCCGCAAGAACAGCAGCGGCGGCACCAGTAGCAGCATCTCGCAAACGCCAACTCTTTCCTAGGCAGGCTACGCTTTGTATCACCGGTTTCCAGAATACGCACACAGCTGAAAACCTCTTACGGCAACTGAGGAAGATCATCGCGGAATGGCTTACCCCAATTGGACTCTCCTGTGGATTTGTGGCATCGGACAACGCCAGCAATATTGTGTGTGCATTAAATATGGGCAAATTCCAGCACGTCCCATGTTTTGCACATACCTTAAATTTGGTGGTGCAGAATTTTTAAAAAAACGACAGGGGCGTGCAAGAGATGCTGTCGTGGCCAGAAGAATTGCGGGACACTTTCGGCGTACAGGCACCACGTACAGAAGACTGGAGCACCACCAAAAACTACTGAACCTGCCCTGCCATCATCTAAAGCAAGAAGTGGTAACGAGGTGGAATTCAACCCTCTATATGCTTCAGAGGTTGGAGGAGCAGCAAAAGGCCATTCAAGCCTATACAATTGAGCACGATATAGGAGGTGGAATGCACCTGTCTCAAGCGCAGTGGAGAATGATTTCAACGTTGTGCAAGGTTCTGATGCCCTTTGAACTTGCCACACGTGAAGTCAGTTCAGACACTGCCAGCCTGAGTCAGGTCATTCCCCTCATCAGGCTTTTGCAGAAGAAGCTGGAGACATTGAAGGAGGAGCTAACACGGAGCGATTCCGCTAGGCATGTGGGACTTGTGGATGGAGCCCTTAATTCGCTTAACAAGGATTCACGGGTGGTCAATCTGTTGAAATCAGAGCACTACATTTTGGCCACCGTGCTCGATCCTAGATTTAAAGCCTACCTTGGATCTCTCTTTCCGGCAGACACAAGTCTGCTGGGGTTGAAAGACCTGCTGGTGAGAAAATTGTCAAGTCAAGCGGAACGCGACCTGTCAACATCTCCTCCTTCACATTCTCCCGCAACTGGGGGTGCGAGGAAAAGGCTCAGAATTCCGAGCCCACCCGCTGGCGGTGATGCAGGGCAGTCTGGAGCGACTGCTGATGCTGACATCTGGTCCGGACTGAAGGACCTGACAACGATTACGGACATGTCGTCTACTGTCACTGCATATGATTCTCTCACCATTGAAAGAATGGTGGAGGATTATATGAGTGACCGCATCCAAGTAGGCACGTCACACAGTCCGTACTTATACTGGCAGGAAAAAGAGGCAATTTGGAGGCCCTTGCACAAACTGGCTTTATTCTTCCTAAGTTGCCCTCCCACAAGTGTGTACTCCGAAAGAGTGTTTAGTGCCGCCGCTCACCTTGTCAGCAATCGGCGTACGAGGTTACATCCAGAAAATGTGGAGAAGATGATGTTCATTAAAATGAATTATAATCAATACCTCCGCGGAGACATTGACCAGCAGCAATTGCCTCCACAAAGTACACAGGGAGCTGAGATGGTGGATTCCAGTGGGGACGAATTGATAATCTGTGAGGAGGGGGATGTACACGGTGATATATCGGAGGATGATGATGAGGTGGACATCTTGCCTCTGTAGAGCCAGTTTGTGCAAGGAGAGATTAATTGCTTCTTTTTTGGGGGGGGGGGTCCAAACCAACCCGTCATATCAGTCACAGTCGTGTGGCAGACCCTGTCACTGAAATGATGGGTTGGTTAAAGTGTGCATGTCCTGTTTTGTTTATACAACATAAGGGTGGGTGGGAGGGCCCAAGGACAATTCCATCTTGCACCTCTTTTTTCTTTTATTTTTCTTTGCGTCATGTGCTGTTTGGGGAGGGTTTTTTGGAAGGGCCATCCTGCGTGACACTGCAGTGCCACTCCTAGATGGGCCCGGTGTTTGTGTCGGCCACTAGGGTAGCTTATCTTACTCACACAGTCAGCTACCTCATTGCGCCTCTTTTTTTCTTTGCGTCATGTGCTGTTTGGGGAGGGTTTTTTGGAAGGGCCATCCTGCGTGACACTGCAGTGCCACTCCTAGATGGGCCCGGTGTTTGTGTCGGCCACTAGGGTCGCTTATCTTACTCACACAGTCAGCTACCTCATTGCGCCTCTTTTTTTCTTTGCGTCATGTGCTGTTTGGGGAGGGTTTTTTGGAAGGGCCATCCTGCGTGACACTGCAGTGCCACTCCTAGATGGGCCCGGTGTTTGTGTCGGCCACTAGGGTCGCTTATCTTACTCACACAGTCAGCTACCTCATTGCGCCTCTTTTTTTCTTTGCGTCATGTGCTGTTTGGGGAGGGTTTTTTGGAAGGGACATCCTGCGTGACACTGCAGTGCCACTCCTAGATGGGCCCGGTGTTTGTGTCGGCCACTAGGGTCGCTTATCTTACTCACACAGTCAGCTACCTCATTGCGCCTCTTTTTTTCTTTGCGTCATGTGCTGTTTGGGGAGGGTTTTTTGGAAGGGCCATCCTGCGTGACACTACAGTGCCACTCCTAGATGGGCCCGGTGTTTGTGTCGGCCACTAGGGTCGCTTATCTTACACACACAGTCAGCTACCTCATTGCGCCTCTTTTTTTCTTTGCGTCATGTGCTGTTTGGGGAGGGTTTTTTGGAAGGGCCATCCTGCGTGACACTGCAGTGCCACTCCTAGATGGGCCCGGTGTTTGTGTCGGCCACTAGGGTCGCTTATCTTACTCACACAGTCAGCTACCTCATTGCGCCTCTTTTTTTCTTTGCGTCATGTGCTGTTTGGGGAGGGTTTTTTGGAAGGGACATCCTGCGTGACACTGCAGTGCCACTCCTAGATGGGCCCGGTGTTTGTGTCGGCCACTAGGGTCGCTTATCTTACTCACACAGTCAGCTACCTCATTGCGCCTCTTTTTTTCTTTGCGTCATGTGCTGTTTGGGGAGGGGTTTTTGGAAGGGCCATCCTGCGTGACACTGCAGTGCCACTCCTAGATGGGCCCGGTGTTTGTGTCGGCCACTAGGGTCGCTTATCTTACTCACACAGTCAGCTACCTCATTGCGCCTCTTGTTTTCTTTGCGTCATGTGCTGTTTGGGGAGGGTTTTTTGGAAGGGACATCCTGCGTGACACTGCAGTGCCACTCCTAGATGGGCCCGGTGTTTGTGTCGGCCACTAGGGTCGCTTATCTTACTCACACAGTCAGCTACCTCATTGCGCCTCTTTTTTTCTTTGCGTCATGTGCTGTTTGGGGAGGGTTTTTTGGAAGGGCCATCCTGCGTGACACTGCAGTGCCACTCCTAGATGGGCCCGGTGTTTGTGTCGGCCACTAGGGTCGCTTATCTTACTCACACAGTCAGCTACCTCATTGCGCCTCTTTTTTTCTTTGCGTCATGTGCTGTTTGGGGAGGGTTTTTTGGAAGGGACATCCTGCGTGACACTGCAGTGCCACTCCTAGATGGGCCCGGTGTTTGTGTCGGCCACTAGGGTCGCTTATCTTACTCACACAGCGACCTCGGTGCAAATTTTAGGACTAAAAATAATATTGTGAGGTGTGAGGTATTCAGAATAGACTGAAAATGAGTGGAAATTATGGTTTTTGAGGTTAATAATACTTTGGGATCAAAATGACCCCCAAATTCTATGATTTAAGCTGTTTTTTAGGGTTTTTTGAAAAAAACACCCGAATCCAAAACACACCCGAATCCGACAAAAAAAATTCGGTGAGGTTTTGCCAAAACGCGGTCGAACCCAAAACACGGCCGCGGAACCGAACCCAAAACCAAAACACAAAACCCGAAAAATTTCAGGCGCTCATCTCTAATCAAAATGACCCCCAAATTCTATGATTTAAGCTGTTTTTGAGGGTTTTTTGTAAAAAACACCCGAATCCAAAACACACCCAAATCCGACAAAAAAATTTCATGGAGGTTTTGGCAAAACGTGTCCGAATCCAAAACACGGCCGCGGAACCGAATTCAAAACCAAAACACAAAACCCGAAAAATGTCCGGTGCACATCACTAATAAACACACACATACATGTATACACATTAGCACACAGACATATTGACAATACTAAATTCCTTTGTCGTATAAACAACCCTTTATGAAGCTAAGAACACTGTACGCTGTTTACTTAAGAAGTACCGTAATGGTACGCTATCTGCGTAGCGATCGCTCAGCCGTAGGCGAGACGCTCAAGCGTCACGTTCGCTCACGGCCCAGTGATCACAGGACACGTTATTGGTTATGTCTAGGGGAATGATTCGCTGTAGCGTAGCATACGCTCGAGACCACGAGGAGGTCACCAGCGATGCAGACGCTTACAACACTATACCTTTATGTTAAAACCTTATACCAATGAAATACACTGAATACCTTAATGTGAGTACAGGGTGTAAGTGCAACCTTGTGTAACCTGACTATCTACAAAGCTGCATGAGCGTCACCGACGCTCAAATGAACACTTATCACTATAGAAAATACACAGATGCTGGTTTAGGTTCCAAGGCCTATTAACTGTATTATATCTAATATACTTGTAAAAGGGGATAACAGTACAAATGATACACTACAATATAACAAAGACTTCCTAACCAGATAACTACACAAGAAATACAATACAATACAATTACTATTTATGGGAAAATGGAAGGGGAAGAGAAGAAGAGAGAGATAGAGAGAAATGGCTCATGATAACATTAAATAAGAGACAACATGGTTGCAGATAAAACTACACATGTGAGAGACAATCGCTGCGCAGTTAGTCAATGCTGAATACAGCATGGGATGGAAGCTAGACTCCATTTTGAGAAACCTCCACTTGATTCCAAAGACCACACCACATGGCTGAAAGGGGGAGGGGAAGACATCCAGCAGCAGCCATTTTAGATTTGCAGGTCCAAACACATGGCACTCTATACTAAACCACAATCACATAGCAGAAAACACAAGACTCCATTTTCTTCCAAAATGTCCAAGCCTCAAAACAATGCATATGTTCTGATTTTACAATTCCAAACCATCTAAAACACCTTTCACAATGTAATCCAACTTCCTAGAACCATCTCATAATTTCACATCCCAAACAACTTCAGTATCTCAATAACCAGAGCATATTCATCACAAGACCAGATCACAATGTAATTAACACAAACGTAACTGCATGGTGGTATTTATGATTAACAGGATATATATTATAACTAACCAGCACAATCTATTTTAAATCTCCATTGGCAAACAAATACCACAAATATTATGCTACAGATTGTATACTGTTCCAATTTATCACAGACTTCACAGAGTATCCACAAACACCCAACAATCACACAACCAAGTTACAATATCCTATTTAAACCAGAAAGCAATCCGTCTGTTTCCTTATCTAGCCATGTGAAGTTCAATACTTAGCCTTTAGTTTGGAAGATGTCCTGGGGATTCAGCCGCCATGCTGCTTGGTGCCAGGTAGCTGTGTGTGTGTCTGTGAGTGTAGCTACATTACATCTGTTCTCTGAGGCCACACCTGACCACTACCTTCCTGTTTGACCAGTACCTGGGGGAGGGGTCTTTCTTTCTCCTTTGTATTGAGTCACCATTCTCTTTGTATATGCTAATCAGGTTCAGCCCTGAAAACTTAGTAAAAGGTTGTCTTGAGCATCCATTATTCTAACAATATGATCTTAGCTTTTATACATATAATCATATCTATCCGCTGCAATGTCCCACAACAACACAACAGGCCTCAAACTAACCCACACCTGATTCTGCTTGCTTCAATACCAAACATGATGTGTTTATCTGGTTCGGTTCGAATGATACACATCCATGACATTAATTCATTAGCCAATTCTAAATCTCCTTGGTGTCTGGTGCTGTTCATTATTATAACCATGTACTGTATGAAACAAGTGCCGAATCCATCTCTGTGCCATGTCCGAGCAAATGCGTGTGTTTCCATATATTGCTGTGCTCGCTGCGCATATTTGCAAGTATAGCGACTTATATGTGTGCAGTTTATATGGTCTCTCTATGTAATATTTTTGACTTTGACAGTCCACCCTTTGGCAGTCACCAATAACTGCCACTTCCTAAAACATTTCAAAAAGAGAAAAATATATGTCAGGGGTTAATACATTTCAATGGTTGGGTAAGGGAGGAGAGAGGAGAAGGTGTGAAGAGGGTATGACCTAGTGAGATAGCAGAAGCATGTGTGTATGAATCCATGTTTGGGGGGTCATGTATCATCGTGCCGTACGTGTTGTACATCAAGCTTCGAGGTATTGCGAAGTATACATTTGAATTCCTTCTTATCCCGTACTAAGGGTCTGTGGATGGGCTGTCAAACTCTACCGAGCTCATTTCGGCTGTGGTTGTAACAAAATGGGGATGCACATTTTAATTGGTGATACATGAATGGGGGAGGTATGTGGTTGCTGATATCTGTGCCTGTATTCCCTATCGTCTATGTGTGTTATTACCTGAGGGTTGTAGAGATGAAGATAAAGAACACTTATGGAAAATGCAATGATATTCTATGTCAGGGAAATGTACATCTGTCGTTGAGGTTGTGTTCGGTATCTGTTGAGAGTCGTCTTCTTTGCGCTGTATTGCTCCTTAGGCATGAGCAAATAGCTTTGTCTGAGCCATCAGATTTACAAAAATGTTGGGCTAGCGTGAGTTTAAAGATACTAGGGAAACTGGGGATCCATGGCAAAGTTCATCAAGTGTCCATATTTAAAGTTGTCAAATCTTCTTCTTTGGTGCTTGTCTGTTGTCTGTATACATCTCGTCTCGTCAGCTTCCTCGTCCAAGGGGGTCTTTGTATCTGGGAGAAAAGCAGAAAAACAGGTGAAAGAAACGGACCGTATAATCGCATTTTCATCACATTCTGGTTTCTATCATTGGGTCATAAATCAAATCCAGGTTAATTACAGTTTCCTCACTCCTCAAGCTCATCACTTTTGTACTTTGTTTGCACCTCATTAAAGCCTGCCCGCATCTAAATATCAATCCAATCGATATAACGACACCTAAGATACATAGTAGAAACTTTCCAACATCCATTATGACTCCTTGAGCCCACTCTCCTAAACCGGAGAACCAATTTCGCGGGTTCAACCATGACACCCAACCAGTCAGCTCATTACCTACAGCAGCAAGGGTGAGATTGTGTTTTCGACGAAATTCCCACTTCAATTGGAGAATATCGTCCATCTTTTGGTCTATGACCTCTACCGGATCCTCGGTGCTATTTGTGATATACGTGCAACACTTTATGCCGTACTGTGTTGCCAATGTAACACAATATCCGCCTGTTACTGCTGTAAGATAATTAAGAACCATCCTATGCTGAACTAGTTCTGTTTTATAAGCTTGAAGTTCTCTTCCAGTGTATCTAAACGTGTCATCATACATTTCAGTGATATTATCTAACAAATTGGCGAGTGCGGAAATGTATCTATAATTCATCACTCCCCGAGCGGTACGAGTGAAATCTAACGCTACCAGAACCTGAATCCCGGTGGATTCATGGATAAGATCAGAGGCCGGATGCTCTAACCTTTCTGACAGTTGTCTTTTAACTCGGTGCTCGTAATGAGTGTGAGTATAAGGAGCTTGGGCACCACGGTGTATGTCCTTCATTTTGTCATGTGTAACAGTCATCACTTCAGGCAATACTTTTCCAATATAACACAATCCTTCAGAGTTTGGGGCAAGCCATTTGTACGCCTTTCTCCCGCATATGAAATATGCATCATCGGGGAGAACATAAGGGACGGAGAAGGACATGACCATGTTACAAACCTTCCAGGTGAAATCTCCTGACCCTAATTCTTCCAACTGCTTAATGCACGTATCGGTTTGTACGATATGTGCACAGTATCCTGGTGATACCTCTCCAACTCTAGTAATCCTATTCCCTAAGGTATATCGATACCGGAAAGATTTTCCTCTACTGGCTATGTGGCGTACGAGCTCTGTATCTGTAGGCATTCTATCTGCTCTGTGTGAAAAGGTCATGGTAAGGTTGCTCCATGACACTTCCCAATTTCCCGGTTTTCTGGGATTGGAGATGTTAAAACATATGAGGGACCTATCCACATGGTATTGGTGGAGCTTCAAACTAGGAGGGCTGGAGATATTAAACCTCCTGTCCACCGGTCTCCCACCACTTAGCTCAAGTACCTCCCCTAATGTTAAAGGAAATGGTACTAGCCCTGATTTACTATGACCCTGAGGTACTTGAGAGCATACCCAACAATCAGTTTTATTTAACACACTACCCACTAAGGAGTGATAGTCACTCAATGGATGCCGGTCCATATGGATATTAAGACTGGATTGGCATTTCTTTATGCATCCATCTTCAACCATTGTCACAGAGCCTACAGATACAGTTTTTCTTTTTGAACTAACAATCCTTCAAAGAAAATGTTTACAGATAACATGGTTGTTAGATCGTGCCCGGTACTCGCCTTTGCTTGGTGATTGGGTTGCTATTGGAAATTTACACCTCCGTCTCAGTCATCAGGACCTTTCTGGATCCTTTCTCGACCTCACTGGTACTCTCACCGAAACAGACTGCTCTGGTCAACATCATGGTTAACGGGAAAATCCATATCACAGTCTCTTGGGGCAAGTCCATCTTACAGGAGGAGAAAAGAAGAAATTTGTAAAGGGGGTATAAGAAAACAGTTTGAGGGGGAGAGAACTTGTTACGATAATAAGTTCTCTCGTCTTGTTGTTCTTCTTGTTCTGCTGTCCTCTCAAAGGTGCTGTCTCTCAGTCTTCCAAACGAACATTCTGGTGATGCAATATTCCTTCCTAACCGGCGATCTTTCTGTAAGGAGAAAAAATCTGGCATTACCATTGGTCCAACTGAGGGATGACATACCATCTTTAAACCATGGAAACATGAGTGGGAAGAGAGAGACAACAAAAAAACAAAAGAGATAGAGAACAATTCATGTGCATATATACATTACATAACTCGACAATAACCACCAATGAGAAAAGAGAAACAAAACATTTTTAAACATTGTCAACATTAAGAAAACATTGTTAGCATTAGAAAAACATTGTCAGACTTATTAGGCTGTCGTATCTACGTGTCTAATGGTTTCCTTGAGCAGTCCCTCCCCACCAGCACTTGCATTATTCCACTGTCTGTATCTGGCCAGAATACATTGTGGTGGATAGGTCATGCTGGGGTTTGGTAGACTTCTGCAAGGACCAAGCGAATATGCAATGTTTGAATTCTTACCAATAATCGTCAGAGATGGGGATAGAGAGAGAAAGAAAAAACATTTTTCACAAATACATTTACAACGTTTAACCTGGTCATTCCTGTGTCTTCAGTGAATGACCTCCCAATTTATTAACCGTTACCTCAGGCTTGCCTCCATTCCTAATAATCACCTTTCCTAACTATATATTATGGGTGTGGCCCAAAATTCTTCCTATATGATCCCTGCTTGTAATTTGGTGTGTCATAACTTTTGCTCATTTTCATGTCTAGGGGGTCTAACTTTATGTGGGTTATTGCAGTTCTCTTTTGCACAGATCACAACTCCTTAAGTTCCTCCATGTGCCAATGGCCTGGGGTTTTGGTTGATTTGATGCCTCCTCAAACGTTTGGATGCTCATCACCCTCAACCGCTTTCCCTGTACCTACCTGGTTCCTTGGATACCATGATTATGTCGTTGTCTAGGGAGTTGATATGCCTTCTGTGAATCTTTGATCATACAGTTAGATCTTTCCTAGGATCTGGGTAATCAGACATGATTGATCTCAATTCTGTCCGGGACCAGGGATGGCGCATTGCACTGTCCTTGACGGGAATGATTCCCTGATCGTCAGTCTTCCCATTGGGGACTGTGATCACCCTGACAGGACTAAACTCAATTACATCACCTTGTTTTGGTCTTACAATATGGGGTACATTTGTTTGTGCGTGATATAAAACATTGTACGTACCTGTGGACACGACCTCACCTGACCCTCCGTTAGGGGGTTTGATTATTGCCTTTACCAATTTGGTCGCGTCCACCTGGATGTCTTGTAGGATGGCTTCTTTAAGAGGTGCCGACATCGTTCTGGGCTCACTTTCTTGTTGGTAATCCTGAGGGAAGTTTAACATGGGGTGCGACTTGCACAGGTTAACATTTGTAATTTTTACACTTTCATTTTCATAAACATTATTACATTTAACACTTTCATTCTTAATACAGTTACTAAGTGCATTTTTATCGTACAACATTGTGCCATTTCTCTGCAACCATAATCCTCTTCAATGCCATGTCTCTCCTCTCAAGATGAAAGTTAGATATGTAAGTTACATTTCTTTGCATTTCACTTTCCTGTTGCCATAACTGCAAACAATCATCATGTTTAACTCGTTGTTTCCAGGATTTTATGAGACTGATCCTTTGCCTTAAATTATGCAACACCTCTAAGTCAAAACTACCTATCCCGGGAAATGGTGCCTTATCCCCCGCAGTCATTCGTGTCCATTCATCACAAAAGGTCTCAGTGTGGGGACCATATTTCCCCCACATTACTAACCGAGCAGACCCTCGGGGTCTGCAAGCCTCTGGAGTCTGAATCCTGACCTCCGACCGTCTCTGTGTTGTGCACTTGGCTGCCATTGTGGACCTTTTTAACACAGAAAAACTTCCTAAAATGCACCAAACACAGAACTTCGTTGGAAATCCTTAAAGCTCTTCCACTGAACTTCTTCTGCTCCGGGTATCTCCGGTCCGCCTTCTAGCAGACACGTGTAGCCGTTGCAGGCCCTATCTCTAGAGATTTTCCTGAGAAAATTCCCTTCCTTTTTCTTTACACAAATCACGCTTGCATGTGCTCCCTACAACACGTATGAGGGCATGATTTACGCATGGATATACGACCTCATATCACGTTGCGTTATTGGTCACACATACAACCGTGCGGTCCAATCGTACCACTTATAGACACTTGTTGCCCATAAATGGTAGGATCATTGGAGTCTCCCTACTGTGCTCCAAAACAGCCAGAGCGTAATACAACGAAAACTTTATCACACTCTGTTGCACGTTTTCACTCAGATCGTGCTCATCACGTTCCACATAGATCACAAAGTTCACAAAGTCCACAAAGCGGAATTCAATACCGTTTTATCACATAGATCACAAAGTCCACAAAGCGGGATTCAATACACTCATACCGTTTTCAACCCACTATCATTCTTATAGTTTTCTGATCAGAAAAATCATTTCCCGTAGTCTGATAGCTCTCCCCAGAGGCGTTACAGTAAAGTAAGGTATTTAAACTAAATTTTGGAAACTGAACAAATGTGTGCTATTGTCTTGTGGCTTCTGTATCGCCTTACTATAAGCGATATTTCACTATATAAACGCTTACCAAACACCACACAGTATCTTCTATGCTGTGTGCTTGTTTTTTCTCAGCACGTTATCAATGCAAATGGCAAACAGGAAGGTGAGATGTGAAACTTACACAGATGAAAATGCAATTCTAAATTTAATCTAATAACATACATTGATGTAAGCACACGCATATGAAATTACATATAAGTACCAATCACTATTACTTATGATTGACTATGATATAGATTAAATAAATGCATTAAAAAAAAACTCATTAAATGATGATTTCTTTTTGACAGTGGATGGCTGATTGTTTCCTGAGTCAACTGAAAACCAGCCGCTCAGAAAAAAAAAAATTTTTTTTTTTTTTTGACCTTCCCAAAATGGCCGCTGCTCCTCCCCCTTCCACCTCCATGAGGGTCACACAAAATGGTGGACAGACCATGCGGTCTCTTGTCACAAAGAAAGTCATCATTCAAAACTCCTAAAGTTATTCTAGGCCTGAGTGTGTAGTTGGCACCAAATTGAAATAAAAACCAGATTTTCAAAGACAATAGCGTACTGTTCTTACCTCCGGTTACCGGGTTCCTTCAGCACTCTTTATCTAAGCGAAGCAGACGCTTATCCCGTCAGCACTGTGAGACAACCTCCCACCCTTTGCTGGAGGGATAATGTCTGCTGATCTACCTAGTGCAGATATGAGAAGTATAGGACGAGCCCGCAATTGACAATGCTAAATTCCTTTGTCGTATAAACAACCCTTTATGAAGCTAAGAACACTGTACGCTGTTTACTTAAGAAGTACCGTAATGGTACGCTATCTGCGTAGCGATCGCTCAGCCGTAGGCGAGACGCTCAAGCGTCACGTTCGCTCACGGCCCAGTGATCACAGGACACGTTATTGGTTATGTCTAGGGGAATGATTCGCTGTAGCGTAGCATACGCTCGAGACCACGAGGAGGTCACCAGCGATGCAGACGCTTACAACACTATACCTTTATGTTAAAACCTTATACCAATGAAATACACTGAATACCTTAATGTGAGTACAGGGTGTAAGTGCAACCTTGTGTAACCTGACTATCTACAAAGCTGCATGAGCGTCACCGACGCTCAAATGAACACTTATCACTATAGAAAATACACAGATGCTGGTTTAGGTTCCAAGGCCTATTAACTGTATTATATCTAATATACTTGTAAAAGGGGATAACAGTACAAATGATACACTACAATATAACAAAGACTTCCTAACCAGATAACTACACAAGAAATACAATACAATACAATTACTATTTATGGGAAAATGGAAGGGGAAGAGAAGAAGAGAGAGATAGAGAGAAATGGCTCATGATAACATTAAATAAGAGACAACATGGTTGCAGATAAAACTACACATGTGAGAGACAATCGCTGCGCAGTTAGTCAATGCTGAATACAGCATGGGATGGAAGCTAGACTCCATTTTGAGAAACCTCCACTTGATTCCAAAGACCACACCACATGGCTGAAAGGGGGAGGGGAAGACATCCAGCAGCAGCCATTTTAGATTTGCAGGTCCAAACACATGGCACTCTATACTAAACCACAATCACATAGCAGAAAACACAAGACTCCATTTTCTTCCAAAATGTCCAAGCCTCAAAACAATGCATATGTTCTGATTTTACAATTCCAAACCATCTAAAACACCTTTCACAATGTAATCCAACTTCCTAGAACCATCTCATAATTTCACATCCCAAACAACTTCAGTATCTCAATAACCAGAGCATATTCATCACAAGACCAGATCACAATGTAATTAACACAAACGTAACTGCATGGTGGTATTTATGATTAACAGGATATATATTATAACTAACCAGCACAATCTATTTTAAATCTCCATTGGCAAACAAATACCACAAATATTATGCTACAGATTGTATACTGTTCCAATTTATCACAGACTTCACAGAGTATCCACAAACACCCAACAATCACACAACCAAGTTACAATATCCTATTTAAACCAGAAAGCAATCCGTCTGTTTCCTTATCTAGCCATGTGAAGTTCAATACTTAGCCTTTAGTTTGGAAGATGTCCTGGGGATTCAGCCGCCATGCTGCTTGGTGCCAGGTAGCTGTGTGTGTGTCTGTGAGTGTAGCTACATTACATCTGTTCTCTGAGGCCACACCTGACCACTACCTTCCTGTTTGACCAGTACCTGGGGGAGGGGTCTTTCTTTCTCCTTTGTATTGAGTCACCATTCTCTTTGTATATGCTAATCAGGTTCAGCCCTGAAAACTTAGTAAAAGGTTGTCTTGAGCATCCATTATTCTAACAATATGATCTTAGCTTTTATACATATAATCATATCTATCCGCTGCAATGTCCCACAACAACACAACAGGCCTCAAACTAACCCACACCTGATTCTGCTTGCTTCAATACCAAACATGATGTGTTTATCTGGTTCGGTTCGAATGATACACATCCATGACATTAATTCATTAGCCAATTCTAAATCTCCTTGGTGTCTGGTGCTGTTCATTATTATAACCATGTACTGTATGAAACAAGTGCCGAATCCATCTCTGTGCCATGTCCGAGCAAATGCGTGTGTTTCCATATATTGCTGTGCTCGCTGCGCATATTTGCAAGTATAGCGACTTATATGTGTGCAGTTTATATGGTCTCTCTATGTAATATTTTTGACTTTGACAATATACACACACATTTACACACAAACACAGACATATACACATAAACACACAGTATACACAGACACATACACATAAAGACTACAGTATACACAGACATAAACACAGGGCCGGCTCCAGGCCTACTAGCACCCTGAGCGAGAAAATGTAAAATCCCCCCCCCCCCCCCCCCCCCCCCCCCATGCGCGCGCTCCCGGAAAAGTGGGTGTAGCCTCTTGAAAAGTGGGCGTGGCCTCGTAACTTCATATCATCAAACTATAAATATATTTTCACACAATTAGCAGCCTTACACATAGCCACAGTAGTGTTCCTTACACACAATGTCTCCAGTATAGTGCCAGATACACATAATGTGCAGTGCCAGATAGACATGACATGCCCCCCAGCAGTGCCAGCTACACATGACATGCCCCGCAGCAGTGCCAGCTACACATGACATGCCCCCCAGCAGTGCCAGCTACACGTGACATGCCCCCCAGCAGTGCCAGCTACACGTGACATGCCCCCCAGCAGTGCCAGCTACACGTGACATGCCCCCCAGCAGTGCCAGCTACATAAATGGCCACACAGTGCCAGATATGCACCCACAGTTCAGATACATAAATGCCCCCAAAGTGCCAGATACATAAATGCCCCCACAGTGCAGATATGCCCCCCACAGTGCCAGATACATAAATGCCCCCACAGTGCCAGATACATAAGTGCCCACACAGTGCCAGATACATAAGTGCCCCCACAGTGCTAGATATAAAAATGCCCACACAGTGCCAGATATGTCCCCACAGTGCCAGATATAAAAATGCCCCCACAGTGCCAGATATAAAAATGCCCCCACAGTGCCAGATATGCCCCCACAGGGCCAGATACATAAATGCCCCCAGTGCCAGATACATAAATGCCCACACATTGCCAGATGCATAAATGCCCCCAGTGCCAGATGCATAAGTGCCCACACAGTGCCAGATACATTATTGCCCCCCACAGTGTCAGATACATTAATGCCCCCAGTGCCAGATATGCCCCCCCAGTGCCAGATATTCCCCCACAGTGCCAGATATGCCCCCACAGTGCCAGATACCTTAATGCCCCCAGTGCCAGATATGCCCCCACAGTGAGAGATACCTTAATGCCCCCAGTGCCAGATATGCCCCCACAGTGCCAGATACATTAAATGCCCCCAGTGCCAGATATGCCCCCACAGTGCCAGATAAATAAATGCCCCCCACAGTGCCAGATAAATAAATGCCCCCCACAGTGCCAGATAAATAAATGCCCCCCACAGTGCCAGATAAATAAATGCCCCCACAGTGCCAGATAAATAAGTGCCCCCACAGTGCAGATATACCCCCACAGTGCCAGATACATAAATGCCCCCACAGTGCCGATATGCCCCCACAGTGCCAGATACAGAAATGCCCCCACAGTGCCAGATACAGAAATGCCCCCACAGCGCAGATATGCCCCCACAGTGCCAGAAATGCCCCCACAGTGCCAGATACATTAATGCCCCCTCACAGTGCACAGATAAATGTCCCCCCCCCCCGCAGTGCCAGATAAATGCATGCCCCCCACAGTGCCAGATAAATGCCCCCCACAGTGCCACATATGCCCCCAGTACCTGCTGTGCCGAGGGAGGGGGAGTGCTGCTGGTAGTGCTGCTGTGCGCGCCGCTGTCTGTGCGCGCTGTGCGGCGCCGGTGTCTGACATCAGACGCCGGCGCCGCACAGCGCACACAGCGGGAGCCGGGAGGACAGCAGGAGAGATCAGGGCCGGCTCCAGGCTCTGACATGGCGGCGCTCTTTAAGGGTGGCGCCCTGCGCGGCCGCTCGAGTCGAACATGCCTCGAGCCGGCCCTGCATAAACACACAGTATACACACATTAATTCTCACCAAGAGGGCAGCAGCAGAGTACCAGCTCCTCGTTCCAGCCTGGAGGGGCGGAGTTCCATGTGATTGACAGGCTGGGCTTCGTGGGTAGAAGGAAAGGACTGAGGAAAGGGACGGGGTGGCCACCACACTGCGTGCATGTTCCAGATCACTAAATGCAGATCCCTGACAGCCAGGAAAGTTCTTCTGACAAGCCTCCAAACCTCCCCTCTTCCCTAATAACACACCACACTGCACTGCACTGGTCTCTCTGTACTGTGCAATCAGTGATATGCAACATGCAGGCAGTGTGGTGGCCACCCCTTCCCTCTCTTCTAGTCATCTCCTCCTACCCCTGCCCGAGATCCAGACTCTCGGATGTGCAGTGAGCCAGCGCCTTCTGTCCCCAGCGGCGCCTGGAGCTCAAGCTCCACTTGTTTCACCCTCCCTACGCCCCTGCTTTTGTGTCATCTGCAAAAAAGGCATACTTTACCTATGATACCATTTGCAATGTCCCTAATAAAGATATTAAAAAGCACTGGCCCAAGTACAGATCCCTGAGGTACTCCACTGGTACAAATTAATTTGGTGGGTGTGGAAGAGCCCACACCCCACCAAACAGAAGAAATTCCTATGTTTGGAGCACTCTTTTATATAATGTGTATGTATGAATGGATGAAAACTGTATTTAGTTTAAAACTTAGCTTTTATTCATCAAATACTCAACTAAAAAAATGATAACAGGGGTATTCTATAAATATCAATTAATTATTCCCCTTCTAAACAGTGGTAAAAATATAAATAAATAAGAGCAAATACTCTCGTCTTGAAATTATGTATTTTGCTCAAAAATTGATGACAGGAAATGATAGTAATCTATCAAACTTATCCAAAAAGCAGCAGTAGTGATATTGGTGATATATATTCTATACAATCAGAAAGGTTATTTTAGAAAATTGATTAATCTTTAGATATTCAACTTCAATATCTCATATAAGGTCCAATCTGATAATACATGTTTGAATTTCACCTGGCGGTATAAATAATACTATACATATAGGATCGACTTCTCCCCATATTTCACAATAATTTTTTGTACATCAAATACTAACATCCCTTCTATGCAGAAGAGAGAATGCTATCCATGTCTGTGTAGAGACACATGAAGAATACATAGTTGCAATTAAATTATACTGAACACTCTATCTACATATTGGTTCATTTGTATCTTTAAGTAGAAAGCTGACACACTAATGTTTATATCAGCTGATTATGTAACAGATGCAGATATCTTAAACAGCCACTATTTGCAAGGACCACATCCTAATCATAATGTAACAGACCACATCATATACATTAGGGCTCCTGTATAATTTATTGATTAGCTGTATTCAGAAAACATATTGTTGCATAGAGAATTTGAGAAAACACGATCATATTATACTGTGTCTTTGACAGTGGAAAGAAAAGATTGGTTTACACTGGCATGGATAGTAGAAAATTAGATGGTGACACTCTAGTCTGCTAGTCCCATCTGCTGTCTAACCTCATCCGTGAGCGGAGGAAAGATGAGAGTAGGACCGTCGACTGTGTCACGGAAAAAAGTAAAGCTGGCGCACTGGCTAGAGACCCCGTCGTGGTGTTAGATGGGCCCTGATGCTTATATGCCTTGCAAGGTCCTAAATGCGCCACTTGGGCCAGAGCCAGAGTCCGAAAATGAAAAGAACCACAGTGACAGAGTAGGTCACAATTATGTTGGTATCGCTAAATCATTAGAAAGCATTTGAGTTATGTACTGAGATTACACACACCAGAATTGCTCCTAGTGGAAAATATGACTATTGCTGGAAAACTATTGTTATTATTTTCTTAATAGGCACAGATTGAAACAGTTTCTCAGGTATTCATATCCACATTGATTGCACCTTGCTTGTTGCCATATTTCTTATAAAGGTTGGTACCTATTTTATTATCAAGAGTACACAAACATAGCTCGTCACATGTGAGACTATAACTCTAGAAAAAGAAAAAGAAAGATAGTCGGCACTCCAGTTCACTGATCCCATCTGCTGTCTGACCTCATCATTAGAGCGGAGGACAGATGAGAGTAGGATCGTGGGCTGTGCCGTGGAAAAAGAGACAGCGGACGGCAACCTGAGAAGCCGTATGTGGTGTTAGGCGAACCCTGTTGCCGCTTGCCTTGCAGGGTCCGGATGCGCCACCGGAGACCAGGTGTCCGTCCGTGAAAGTGAGGATTAACAGGAGAGGAAAGGATGTGGGGAGTGTCGGGTAAGTGTGTCTAACCCACAGGTCAATGTACGTTACCACTCTTGAGCGCGATATCCCCGAACTCAGTCAATCATAGCCGCTCAAACGCTCTGGATTGCTGCTGCTGGTCACGGCTCCCCCTGCAGTGAGGAGTCCGTGCGTTAGGCCGTTTGTTGTACGTACGTTTCACCACCTGGGCTTGCTCACCTGGCAGCCTATAGTGGTGTTCAGATGGTGCATTTAAAAAGGGATCATCAGCCAATCATTTTCCTGGGATCCTAATTGCCTAATTATGGCATGAATCAGTCCTGCAGTTCTATCCATCAGGCAATGCTTGTTCTATTAGGGCTCCACAGATAGTAGTGATGGCGATTTGTCATCTCAGAGATAAAGTTACTGAGGCTATTCATGCAAAGTAGCATACGTGGATCACAATAATATCCTACTGATTAGAATATTTCAAGCGTATGATATATTAAATCAAAAGTATCGATTAAATGTTTAATTAATGAACAAAATTTGAGAAGAGAGTTATAATTAATCAGACCAAAGATATATGCTGAAATATCCGACAAAAGGTGAAAGTTAAAAACCCAAACTCAATTTTACGCTTTCAAAAAATGCAATTGTGATAATTAGGATAAGCAATATATTTAAGAAAAATTTAAACTAAGATTTATTGATACAAAAGTTAATTGATTAATAAGGGAGAGGGAAGGAAATACAAGATTATTGGGATAAGGAGTTAATAATGATAATAATAACAATAATGACAAACATAATAATCAATATAACTGTAACAGAGAATGATGACCCAATAATCATGATTGAGATAGGAATAACTATGATTACCTGCCGATAAAATTAATGAACAGATATAGGAATTAAATATGAGTATAATAAATAAAGGAACATCTCATATTTTAGAGACGATAATCTCTTAGGTAAATATTAAACACTGATAGAAAACAGATTAAAGCTCAGAGAAGGAAAGGGGGGGGGGGAAGAGGGGGGGAAAAGCGAGGGGGGGGGGGGAAGGAGGGGGAGTGGAAAGGAAAGGGAAGGGATAAGTGAAAAGAGGAAAGAAGAAGTATGTAAGATAGTGGAAAACAGGTGACTATAATTTGGGAAAAACTTATTAAATTTAAGGTGTATCATGAGTGTTAATTGTCAGTTTGTGAGTATTTAAAAAAACTAATTGTGTAATAATTTGACTGCAAGTGACGGGTTTGAGTCCTATATGTAAGTCTACTCAAAATTAATCAAGCAGATGTGGTTAAATCTGATATATGTGATGTCGTGAGTGGAAAGTGTGTAACTAAAGTGACAATAATAAATAACCATAAACACCAATAAATGACAATAAACACAAAGAATTATTATTGTGCACATGTGGGATAACACAAACAAATGTTTATTGGTGATAGAAATATCACCTTATTAAATTGTGTCGGAAGGTGTACCAAGTTGCTGTTCAAAGATGAATGAATAGATGAAAATAAATATAAAAATAAAAATAAAAATAAATATAAAAATAAAAATATAAAAATAAAAATAAATATAAATATAAATATATAAAAATAAAAATAAAAAAATAAAAAAATGGGGAAGAGAGGGAGGGGAAAAGGGAAGGGTGAGTCAAGGAGAGCACCGAAAGGGGGGTAGATTGGGGATATGATGATAATTGTATATTGTTGAAGTGCACTGGTACTTAGTTTGCTATTACAGTTGTTGTATTGATATGGTCTATAAAGATTGATCTGATACATACCATGCAATAGAAGTATGTATTAAAAGCCGGGGTAGAACAAATTTATTAGAGCTAAAAAAGATCCAAATTTGAAAAAGAAAGAGAGGGAGCCATTTGAGATCTAAAAGAGGTGTCTCGATACCACATGGAAGTAATCATAGAAACACCGTGTAATTTATGTGTTCGTTGAGACCTAATGGGGCTAAACTTCCCAATAAGTAGGTCCACTGGCTCTCCTTTTTGAGTAATTCCTGCATTGCATCACCCCCTCTGATTCCATGTTTCACCTTTTCCAGGCCAAAAGCTTGCATTCGATGGGTGTTGTCATTACGATGGAGATAGAAATGTCTAGCCACTGTGGTTATTTGTCGGAAATTCTGCATATCTCTGTCCACATTCCGAATTGTTCCTGCATGTTCCAAAATCCGCTGTTTAAGCATACGTGTGGTTATTCCCACATATCTTTTACCACATAGGCACTGTAGGCAATACACCACATTGGTTGTTTTACAGTTGAAGTAATCAGAGATCCTGTGTTGATTACCAAATGTATCTGTAATTTCTTGTGTTGGCTTCATGTAATCACAGGCCCTGCAAGTCCCACATGGGTATGTGCCTCTTACTGAAGGAGAGACGGAAGGATGTCGTTGGTAATGACTTTGTACCCAATGATCCTTTAAATTGGGTGACCTTCTCCAGCTCATCGAGACCTTGTCTCCCAGACTAGTTGCTAAGTCTGGGTCAGATAACAAAACATGCCAGTGTTTTTGTATGCCTTCTTTGAGTTGTCTCCACTCCTGACAGAAGTCTCCCACAAATCTCAAGTCATCTTGATCCTTCACTTTCTTTTCTTGGAAGATAAGGGAATTCCTATTTGTTTTCAAAAGGGAGTTGCGTGCCTTTTTAATGGATCTATTACTGTAACCTCGTTCCTTGAGACGGACAGTCACCTCCTCGCTTTTGTGTCGGTAAGTTGCCTCATCCGAACAGTTCCTCTTTAATCTTAGGAATTCCCCTTTGGGTATGTTCGCTATGGTGGGAGGGAAATGTGAGCTGGAATTATGGAGAATGCTATTTGTAGCAGTCTCCTTTCGATGTAACTCTGTAGCTAGCATATTCCCTCCATCTCTATAGATTTTTAGATCAAGAAAAGAGATTTCCTGGCTACTGTAATTCATTGTTAATCTCAGGTTGAGGTTGTTCTTGTTGAGATCTGTGAGGAAATCAAAAAGTTCACATTCAGAGCCATCCCAGATGACGAGAACATCATCTATATAGCGCAGCCAGGTGATGATGTGCTGTGTATGTTGATCATTGCTGTCAGAAAAGACGTGTTCTCTTTCCCACCACCCCAGGAAGAGGTTGGCATATGTGGGCGCACAAGCCGCCCCCATAGCCGTCCCTCTTACCTGGAGGTAGTAGCGGTCATTGAAAACAAAATAATTTTTGTGCAGTACAAATTTTAGTAGTTTCAGCAGAAAACGTTGAAAATCACTCATTCCTTCCATGCGTAAGAAATATTCAACTGCTTTCATCCCAAGATCATGGGATATGCACGTATAGAGAGACTCAACGTCCATACTGACCAGAATATATCTGGACTCTAGTTGGACATCATTCAGTCTTCTCAGGACATCTGGTGTGTCTTTGACATACGAGGCTAGTTGTGTTACATGTGTTCTGAGATGGGTGTCTAGAAAAATACTGGCCTTTTCCGAAAGTCCACCTATTCCGGACACTATGGGGCGTCCTGGCGGTTCCTGTAAATCCTTGTGGACCTTTGGGAGTAGATAAAATGTTGGGATTTTTGGATTGATCATATGCAGAAAATCACGTTCTTCCTTGAGGATAGTACCATTTGTGAAGGCACGGTTTATCATATTATTATACATCTCCATGTAGTTTTGGGTAGGATTCAGTATAAGTTTTTGATAACATGTTGTATCGTTTAGCTGTCTTAATGCTTCCCTCATATACATGGCTTTGGGCCATAAGACAGTGTTGCCCCCTTTATCCGAGGGTTTAATTATGATGTCATCCCACTCCTTTATCTCTGCTAGGGCTAATCTTTCCTTATGGTTCAGGTTTCCTGTTCGTCTGTTATGTCCAGATTTCTTATAGATGTTATCGAATTCTCTGGACACCAGATTCAGGAAAACCGTGGTTTCTGGACTGATGGATTCCGAAGGAATAAATGTTGATCTTTTTTTGCATATTTTTCTGGTAGTGATGGAGTTTTCCAGGGGTTGTGATTCATTCCTGGACAATTCCTCAAGAGACTCCAGAGCTTCCTCTTCCTGAGAGGACCATGACGGAATAATGTCCCTATCTTCTGGGCTTGTTCCCCGACCTGAAGATTGTGGGAGAGACAGATTGTCGTCTGATTTCATCGAGAAGAACTTTTTTAAAAGAAGTTTCCTTCCAAAAAGGCGTAGGTTTTTCTCCCACATAAACCTATTAAAAGGTTTGGAGGGTGAAAAAGATAGGCCCTTCCTAAATATGTTGATTTGATCTTCTGTGAGGATCCGTTCAGTGAGGTTGATGACATTAAGTGAGTCGGTGTCGCTCATTTTTTCTTGTACGTTCGGATTGGATATCTCCCGGGTGGGGGTGATTCCCATCTCTGTCTGTTTTTGGTTTTTCTTGCGGCCACGTCTCGTCTTCCTCTTGTGGCTTGTCCCCGATGTGCCCTGCCGTCCTCTAAAAAAGAAAGTCTCTGATCCAAGTCTCCTTTATAATTAGCAGTACTTAAAGGTATATGGTCACCTGTGTCTTCACTGCCTGAGGAGTCAATTTCTGATGATATATAAGAGTCCTCTCTAGGCCTTCTGGATTGTTGATCTGATATCTTATGCCATCTGAACACTTTATTATTAGCAAAATCTCTTGTGTCTCTTAAGAACTTAGTCCTCTTTCTCTCTATGATGGTGTCTTCGTATTGTTCCAGTTCCTTTTTCTGATCCTCAAAGCATTTCTGGAAATTTTTATTTTGTTCCCAGGTTTCTAATTTCTTGCCCAGAATGTTAATCTCTTTTTGGCATTCTTCAAGGGCCAAATGGTCATGCTTGATGAGGATCCCATCAAGACACCATCATAGAGAGAAAGAGGACTAAGTTTGTAAGAGACACAAGAGATTTTGCTAATAATAAAGTGTTCAGATGGCATAAGATATCAGATCAACAATCCAGAAGGCCTAGAGAGGACTCTTATATATCATCAGAAATTGACTCCTCAGGCAGTGAAGACACAGGTGACCATATACCTTTAAGTACTGCTAATTATAAAGGAGACTTGGATCAGAGACTTTCTTTTTTAGAGGACGGCAGGGCACATCGGGGACAAGCCACAAGAGGAAGACGAGACGTGGCCGCAAGAAAAACCAAAAACAGACAGAGATGGGAATCACCCCCACCCGGGAGATATCCAATCCGAACGTACAAGAAAAAATGAGCGACACCGACTCACTTAATGTCATCAACCTCACTGAACGGATCCTCACAGAAGATCAAATCAACATATTTAGGAAGGGCCTATCTTTTTCACCCTCCAAACCTTTTAATAGGTTTATGTGGGAGAAAAACCTACGCCTTTTTGGAAGGAAACTTCTTTTAAAAAAGTTCTTCTCGATGAAATCAGACGACAATCTGTCTCTCCCACAATCTTCAGGTCGGGGAACAAGCCCAGAAGATAGGGACATTATTCCGTCATGGTCCTCTCAGGAAGAGGAAGCTCTGGAGTCTCTTGAGGAATTGTCCAGGAATGAATCACAACCCCTGGAAAACTCCATCACTACCAGAAAAATATGCAAAAAAAGATCAACATTTATTCCTTCGGAATCCATCAGTCCAGAAACCACGGTTTTCCTAAATCTGGTGTCCAGAGAATTCGATAACATCTATAAGAAATCTGGACATAACAGACGAACAGGAAACCTGAACCATAAGGAAAGATTAGCCCTAGCAGAGATAAAGGAGTGGGATGACATCATAATTAAACCCTCGGATAAAGGGGGCAACACTGTCTTATGGCCCAAAGCCATGTATATGAGGAAAGCATTAAGACAGCTAAACGATACAACATGTTATCAAAAACTTATACTGAATCCTACCCAAAACTACATGGAGATGTATAATAATATGATAAACCGTGCCTTCACAAATGGTACTATCCTCAAGGAAGAACGTGATTTTCTGCATATGATCAATCCAAAAATCCCAACATTTTATCTACTCCCAAAGGTCCACAAGGATTTACAGGAACCGCCAGGACGCCCCATAGTGTCCGGAATAGGTGGACTTTCGGAAAAGGCCAGTATTTTTCTAGACACCCATCTCAGAACACATGTAACACAACCAGCCTCGTATGTCAAAGACACACCAGATGTCCTGAGAAGACTGAATGATGTCCAACTAGAGTCCAGATATATTCTGGTCAGTATGGACGTTGAGTCTCTCTA
Source organism: Pseudophryne corroboree (assembly GCF_028390025.1). Classification (NCBI taxonomy): domain Eukaryota; kingdom Metazoa; phylum Chordata; class Amphibia; order Anura; family Myobatrachidae; genus Pseudophryne; species Pseudophryne corroboree. The sequence goes on from NC_086448.1 coordinate 767,026,013, forward strand.
TACGTGCATATCCCATGATCTTGGGATGAAAGCAGTTGAATATTTCTTACGCATGGAAGGAATGAGTGATTTTCAACGTTTTCTGCTGAAACTACTAAAATTTGTACTGCACAAAAATTATTTTGTTTTCAATGACCGCTACTACCTCCAGGTAAGAGGGACGGCTATGGGGGCGGCTTGTGCGCCCACATATGCCAACCTCTTCCTGGGGTGGTGGGAAAGAGAACACGTCTTTTCTGACAGCAATGATCAACATACACAGCACATCATCACCTGGCTGCGCTATATAGATGATGTTCTCGTCATCTGGGATGGCTCTGAATGTGAACTTTTTGATTTCCTCACAGATCTCAACAAGAACAACCTCAACCTGAGATTAACAATGAATTACAGTAGCCAGGAAATCTCTTTTCTTGATCTAAAAATCTATAGAGATGGAGGGAATATGCTAGCTACAGAGTTACATCGAAAGGAGACTGCTACAAATAGCATTCTCCATAATTCCAGCTCACATTTCCCTCCCACCATAGCGAACATACCCAAAGGGGAATTCCTAAGATTAAAGAGGAACTGTTCGGATGAGGCAACTTACCGACACAAAAGCGAGGAGGTGACTGTCCGTCTCAAGGAACGAGGTTACAGTAATAGATCCATTAAAAAGGCACGCAACTCCCTTTTGAAAACAAATAGGAATTCCCTTATCTTCCAAGAAAAGAAAGTGAAGGATCAAGATGACTTGAGATTTGTGGGAGACTTCTGTCAGGAGTGGAGACAACTCAAAGAAGGCATACAAAAACACTGGCATGTTTTGTTATCTGACCCAGACTTAGCAACTAGTCTGGGAGACAAGGTCTCGATGAGCTGGAGAAGGTCACCCAATTTAAAGGATCATTGGGTACAAAGTCATTACCAACGACATCCTTCCGTCTCTCCTTCAGTAAGAGGCACATACCCATGTGGGACTTGCAGGGCCTGTGATTACATGAAGCCAACACAAGAAATTACAGATACATTTGGTAATCAACACAGGATCTCTGATTACTTCAACTGTAAAACAACCAATGTGGTGTATTGCCTACAGTGCCTATGTGGTAAAAGATATGTGGGAATAACCACACGTATGCTTAAACAGCGGATTTTAGAACATGCAGGAACAATTCGGAATGTGGACAGAGATATGCAGAATTTCCGACAAATAACCACAGTGGCTAGACATTTCTATCTCCATCGTAATGACAACACCCATCGAATGCAAGCTTTTGGCCTGGAAAAGGTGAAACTTGGAATCAGAGGGGGTGATGCAATGCAGGAATTACTCAAAAAGGAGAGCCAGTGGACCTACTTATTGGGAAGTTTAGCCCCATTAGGTCTCAACGAACACATAAATTACACGGTGTTTCTATGATTACTTCCATGTGGTATCGAGACACCTCTTTTAGATCTCAAATGGCTCCCTCTCTTTCTTTTTCAAATTTGGATCTTTTTTAGCTCTAATAAATTTGTTCTACCCCGGCTTTTAATACATACTTCTATTGCATGGTATGTATCAGATCAATCTTTACAGACCATATCAATACAACAACTGTAATAGCAAACTAAGTACCAGTGCACTTCAACAATATGCAATTATCATCATATCCCCAATCTACCCCCCTTTCGGTGCTCTCCTTGACTCACCCTTCCCTTTTCCCCTCCCTCTCTTCCCCATTTTTTTATTTTTTTATTTTTATTTTTATATATTTATATTTATATTTATTTTTATTTTTATTTTTATATTTTTATTTTTATTTTTATATTTATTTTTATTTTTATTTTTATATTTATTTTCATCTATTCATTCATCTTTGAACAGCAACTTGGTACACCTTCCGACACAATTTAATAAGGTGATATTTCTATCACCAATAAACATTTGTTTGTGTTATCCCACATGTGCACAATAATAATTCTTTGTGTTTATTGTCATTTATTGGTGTTTATGGTTATTTATTATTGTCACTTTAGTTACACACTTTCCACTCACGACATCACATATATCAGATTTAACCACATCTGCTTGATTAATTTTGAGTAGACTTACATATAGGACTCAAACCCGTCACTTGCAGTCAAATTATTACACAATCAGTTTTTTTAAATACTCACAAACTGACAATTAACACTCATGATACACCTTAAATTTAATAAGTTTTTCCCAAATTATAGTCACCTGTTTTCCACTATCTTACATACTTCTTCTTTCCTCTTTTCACTTATCCCTTCCCTTTCCTTTCCACTCCCCCCCCTTCCCCCCCCCCCTCGCTTCCCCCCCCCTCTTCCCCCCCCCTTTCCTTCTCTGAGCTTTAATCTGTTTTCTATCAGTGTTTAATATTTACCTAAGAGATTATCGTCTCTAAAATATGAGATGTTCCTTTTTTTATTATACTCATATTTAATTCCTATATCTGTTCATTAATTTTATCGGCAGGTAATCATAGTTATTCCTATCTCAATCATGATTATTGGGTCATCATTCTCTGTTACAGTTATATTGATTATTATGTTTGTCATTATTGTTATTATTTTTATTATCATTATTAACTCCTTATCCCAATAATCTTGTATTTCCTTCCCTCTCCCTTATTAATCAATTAACTTTTGTATCAATAAATCTTAGTTTAAATTTTTCTTAAATATATTGCTTATCCTAATTATCACAATTGCATTTTTTGAAAGCGTAAAATTGAGTTTGGGTTTTTAACTTTCACCTTTTGTCGGATATTTCAGCATATATCTTTGGTCTGATTAATTATAACTCTCTTCTCAAATTTTGTTCATTAATTAAACATTTAATCGATACTTTTGATTTAATATATCATACGCTTGAAATATTATTCTAATCAGTAGGATATTATTGTGATCCACGTATGCTACTTTGCATGAATAGCCTCAGTAACTTTATCTCTGAGATGACAAATCGCCATCACTACTATCTGTGGAGCCCTAATAGAACAAGCATTGCCTGATGGATAGAACTGCAGGAATCCAGAGCGTTTGAGCGGCTATGATTGACTGAGTTCGGGGATATCGCGCTCAAGAGTGGTAACGTACATTGACCTGTGGGTTAGACACACTTACCCGACACTCCCCACATCCTTTCCTCTCCTGTTAATCCTCACTTTCACGGACGGACACCTGGTCTCCGGTGGCGCATCCGGACCCTGCAAGGCAAGCGGCAACAGGGTTCGCCTAACACCACATACGGCTTCTCAGGTTGCCGTCCGCTGTCTCTTTTTCCACGGCACAGCCCACGATCCTACTCTCATCTGTCCTCCGCTCTAATGATGAGGTCAGACAGCAGATGGGATCAGTGAACTGGAGTGCCGACTATCTTTCTTTTTCTTTTTCTAGAGTTATAGTCTCACATGTGACGAGCTATGTTTGTGTACTCTTGATAATAAAATAGGTACCAACCTTTATAAGAAATATGGCAACAAGCAAGGTGCAATCAATGTGGATATGAATACCTGAGAAACTGTTTCAATCTGTGCCTATTAAGAAAATAATAACAATAGTTTTCCAGCAATAGTCATATTTTCCACTAGGAGCAATTCTGGTGTGTGTAATCTCAGTACATAACTCAAATGCTTTCTAATGATTTAGCGATACCAACATAATTGTGACCTACTCTGTCACTGTGGTTCTTTTCATTTTTGGACTCTGGCTCTGGCCCAAGTGGCGCATTTAGGACCTTGCAAGGCATATAAGCATCAGGGCCCATCTAACACCACGACGGGGTCTCTAGCCAGTGCGCCAGCTTTACTTTTTTCCGTGACACAGTCGACGGTCCTACTCTCATCTTTCCTCCGCTCACGGATGAGGTTAGACAGCAGATGGGACTAGCAGACTAGAGTGTCACCATCTAATTTTCTACTATCCATGCCAGTGTAAACCAATCTTTTCTTTCCACTGTCAAAGACACAGTATAATATGATCGTGTTTTCTCAAATTCTCTATGCAACAATATGTTTTCTGAATACAGCTAATCAATAAATTATACAGGAGCCCTAATGTATATGATGTGGTCTGTTACATTATGATTAGGATGTGGTCCTTGCAAATAGTGGCTGTTTAAGATATCTGCATCTGTTACATAATCAGCTGATATAAACATTAGTGTGTCAGCTTTCTACTTAAAGATACAAATGAACCAATATGTAGATTGAGTGTTCAGTATAATTTAATTGCAACTATGTATTCTTCATGTGTCTCTACACAGACATGGATAGCATTCTCTCTTCTGCATAGAAGGGATGTTAGTATTTGATGTACAAAAAATTATTGTGAAATATGGGGAGAAGTCGATCCTATATGTATAGTATTATTTATACCGCCAGGTGAAATTCAAACATGTATTATCAGATTGGACCTTATATGAGATATTGAAGTTGAATATCTAAAGATTAATCAATTTTCTAAAATAACCTTTCTGATTGTATAGAATATATATCACCAATATCACTACTGCTGCTTTTTGGATAAGTTTGATAGATTACTATCATTTCCTGTCATCAATTTTTGAGCAAAATACATAATTTCAAGACGAGAGTATTTGCTCTTATTTATTTATATTTTTACCACTGTTTAGAAGGGGAATAATTAATTGATATTTCTAGAATACCCCTGTTATCATTTTTTTAGTTGAGTATTTGATGAATAAAAGCTAAGTTTTAAACTAAATACAGTTTTCATCCATTCATACATACACATTATATAAAAGAGTGCTCCAAACATAGGAATTTCTTCTGTTTGGTGGGGTGTGGGCTCTTCCACACCCACCAAATTAATTTGTATCTGGTACACTATTCCTGGGAGCACCTCCAACGTAAGAACAGCTGCCCATTTGGGCCTAATTTGTTTCTGTTTAGTTGGTTCTCATGATTCAGTCATCCAATTATAATTAGTCTGGTGCAGGGTAAACCTAGTTTTGCTACGTACTCCACTGGTAGCCTTTCCCTCCTGTCACTGCACTCCATTTACTACAACTCTCTGTTTCCCATCCTGCAACCGATGCCGGAAACCCGACAGGCCACTAAATGATGGCGGACAAAATCCCGACTGCAGCCCCGTATTCCCACTCGGGTAGTCGGTTTACTCCACCACCCAAGTGGGAATATAACCTGTGGCGAGCAAAGTTAATCACCAGGCCCGATGCTTGTCGGGCGCAGCGAGCCCACAAGGGGACTCACTGCTGGTATGCCGGCATACCACTGTCATGATACTGACAGCCGGCATCCCGACAGCCGGTATATCGTATGTATTCCCTGCAACCATATTTTATCCATTCAACCATCTTAGAATCCAAACCAACGCTTTTGAGTTTATTTAACAGTCTGCGATGAGGGACCGCGCCAAAAGCCTTACTAGGTCTAGATATACTACATCGACAGTCCTTCCTTCATCTATTATTTTAGTCACCCAGTCAACAAAGTCAATAAGATTTGTTTGGCGTGATCTCCGCCAGTAATTCCGTGCTGTTTGAGATCCTGTTGATGGATTTGAGATATCCACAATTGTTACTTTTAAAAGTGTTTCCATCAATTTCAATGTACGGCTCACTGGTCGGTAGTTGTTTTCTTCACATTGTATTGTTTTACAGCAGACTCCGCTCATTCACCGCTTATTGGGGGTAATTCCAAGTTGATCGCGGCAGGATTTTTGTTAGCAGTTGGGCAAAACCATGGTGGTCATTCCGAGTTGTTCGCTCGGTAATTTTTTTCGCATCGCAGCGATTTTCCGCTTATTGCGCATGCGCAATGTTCGCACTGCGACTGCGCCAAGTAAATTTGCTATGCAGTTAGGTATTTTACTCACGGCATTACGAGGTTTTTTCTTCGATCTGGAGATCGGAGTGTGATTGACAGGAAGTGGGTGTTTCTGGGCGGAAACTGACCGTTTTATGGGAGTGTGTGAAAAAACGCTACCGTTTCTGGGAAAAACGCGGGAGTGGCTGGAGAAACGGAGGAGTGTCTGGGCGAACGCTGGGTGTGTTTGTGACGTCAAACCAGGAACGACAAGCACTGAACTGATCGCACTGGAAGAGTAAGTCTCGAGCTACTCAGAAACTGCAAAGAAATTTCTAATCGCAATTTTGAGAACCTTTCATTCGCAATTTTGATAAGCTAAGATTCACTCCCAGTAGGCGGAGGCTTAGCGTGTGCAATGCTGCTAAAAGCAGCTTTGCGAACGAACAACTCGGAATGAGGGCCCATGTGCACTGCAGGGGAGGCAGATATAACGTGCAGAGAGAGATAGATTTGGGTGTGGTGAGTTAAATCTGCAATCTAAATTGCAGTGTAAAAGTAAAGCAGACAGTATTTACCCTGCACAGAAACAAAATAACCCACCCAAATCTAACTGTCTCTGCACGTTATATCTGCCCCCCCTGCAGTGCACATGGGCCCTCATTCCGAGTTGTTCACTCGCAAGCTGCTTTTAGCAGCATTGCACACGCTAAGTCGCCGCCTACTGGGAGTGAATCTTAGCTTAGCAGAATTGCGAACGAAAGATTCTCAAAATTGCGAATAGAAATTTCTTAGCAGTTTCTGAGTAGCTCGACACTTACTCTGCCACTGCGATCAGTTCAGTCAGTTTCGTTCCTGGTTTGACGTCACAAACACACCCAGCGTTCGCCCAGACACTCCCCCGTTTCTCCAGCCACTCCCGCGTTTTTCCCAGAAACGGCAGCGTTTTTTCACACACTCCCATAAAACGGTCAGTTTCCGCCCAGAAACACCCACTTCCTGTCAATCACACTCCGATCACCAGAACGAAGAAAAAACCTTGTAATGCCGTGAGTAAAATACCAAACTTCTTAGCAAATTTACTTGACGCAGCCGCAGTGCGAACATTGCGCATGCGCAGTTAGCAGAAAATCGCACCGATGCAAAGAAAAATAACGAGTGAACAACTCGGAATGAGGGCCATGGTTTTGCCCAATTGCTAAAAAATTTCCTGCTGCGATCAACTTGGAATTACCCCCATTGTTCCATATTATATCTATATAGTTTACATGGAGACTGTTCAGCTGGTCGGCTACCGTGAAACACGTAATTTTATATCTATTCTTCCAGGCAGTTATGTAACAATGCTCTTACATAAGAAAATAAACCTTTTAATACAACATTGTAATAATCTTCCTAAAATAATACACACTATTAAAGATTATTTCTGTAGCCAACAAAGATTATGTAACAAGAAGACAAATATAGCTCTGAGATCTGTACCAGACTTTTTGTAAACATCAACATTCAGTATTAAAGTTGTGTCATTATTAAGTATATTTATACTTGATTGTTGTTACATGTATAGGCAATTATTTATTCATATGCATGTTGTGCTGAAACTGTGTAGGGGATGCAGTCAATATAGCGGCTGTCGGGATCATGGCGTTCAGGAGACCGACACCGGAATCCCGACAGCCGGCATTTTACCGACAGCCGGAATCCCGCCCGGTATTCCCACTGGGTTGGTGGGTCCACGCCACCAACCCAGTGGGAATAGAACCTGGGATGCTGATGTCAGTAATAGTCACAACCAGGGTTGGACTGGCCCACAGGGGTAGAGGGGAATCCACCAGTGGGCCCCACTGCGAGGGGGCCTACCTCCTCCTCTAGGGCTCAGGTTCCAGACTGTGCACTTGAATTGTACATTATACATATTATCTACAGTGCATTGCAGTTATTAATCTGGTACATTATCATGCATGCACTAGCAGTATTTACTAAATATATTTATCATGGGGCCCATACCATGGTTAGCAAAGCCTCTGTGGCAGCTAGCCATACCCCTAAGCATTGGCCTCTACCACTGCATTCCCCCGGTGGGCCCTCCATGTCCCAGTCAGACACTGGTCACAACCTGCAACCCGTCTGCCGGGATAACATATGTATTCCATGTGTAGTTGTCATGACGTACAATGATATAGATTGTAAGCTCCACTGGGGCAGAAATGATGTGAATGGCCAAATATTTTCTGTAAAGTGCTGTGCGGAATATATGTGTGCGCTATATAAATAACTGGTAATAATATTATTATGTGTCTGAGGTCATACCGTATGTTTACTGCAGCCTCTGTTACTTAGCGCAAATTTCTCTGACCCAATTATTTAGTTATTACCATAATTACAGTGGCTCTAAATTATTCAGCCTCTTTAGAATTTTATCACATGTAATTTCCCTACAGCATGGAAACGTGGAGTAACATGGGAACTCTTACCACTGTTCAATACACAAAAAATGAAATGTTAACTACAAATCCAGCCGAATCTTAAATAATTGCAAATTTTAAAAGATGTATAAAGAAATAAATGTAAATGAGCCTAATTCATGTTTGTATGCAATGGGGGATGTTCACGCAACAGAGCGCTTATGAGCAGACTGCGCATGTGCTGCGATCACAATGCACATGTGTCAAGGTGTCGCTGCGATCCCGCTTACAATGAGGATTTCATGGAGAAGTGATTGACAGGAAGTGACTGTTTGGAGATGTTAATCGGGAGTGGTTGAAAAAAATGCAGGCGTGCCATGGCCATTGCCGGGGTGTGTATCTGCCACCAGCTCCGAGATCATATGTGCAAAAACATGGCGCCTGTGCTGCTGCTGCTGTGTCCATTCTGCATAGCCATAGACCATAGCCTCGCTGTTCCTCGTTTTTGCGTATAGCCTGCGAATGTGTACACAATTGTGAATGAGTGTGCGATGGATATGGTGGATGTCTCTTTCATTTCTGGGTGGCAGCGTCACTTGCTGACATTAGCCTAAAAAAATCGCAAATGCGATTGCATGTGCATACAAACATGAATTAAGCCTAATATAACTATAATATAATCAGCCTCAACCCTGTCTCCACATTTGGAGGTGCCAGAGCTAGACAAACATACAGTGCGCCCCGCACTCTCACAGCTGCACTGAGACCTGTCAGCCCCTGGAGCCGATGCAAACCCCCACTTGCGCCCAACCACCACCTGTGGCACCCATGTCTGCCACCACCCCTCTGACAAGTGGTAACGGTGCCCTCCTTACCTGTAGACCCCTGCTTCGTGGCAACTCCCAATGGGGAAGAGAGGGGGGTTTGAATAGAGAGAGCTATAGAGATTAGGGGGTAGGAGGGTATCAGATGAGAGACATGAGGGGAAGAGAGAACAAGCATGTAATGGGAGGGCAGGTATGAGAGTGTGATGGTTACAGAGATGAAAGAGAAATAGACAGGGGGAAAGAAGGGTCAGTGATGAGAGAGACAGACAAATGTATGTTTGTGTGTGGGGTGGGAGACAAAGATGGGAAGGTTGGTGAAGGCCCCCAACTGCCCCACCCAATAGCATCACCCCCCTTTCAGTAGCACCAACCATAACCCCCCTGACAGAGATCAGAAATAGAGAGAGAGGGTTGGGATGGAAGACATTAGTGAGAGATGTGACAGGCGGGGGTGTTACAGACGACAGAGAGTGGTGGAGAAGAGATAGAGATTAAATATACAGGCTAGAGAGACACAAGGGGGACATGGGAGTCTAATGGGGCTGTAGAGAAACACAGGTTAAGGCATGAGGCTGGAAGGAAGAAAGGAGGCATCAGGCTGAAGAGACACAGATGGGGATTAAGAGGGAGATGTACTAAGCAGTGATAAAAGTGGAGAAGTGAGCCAGTGGAGAAATTATAAATGTTACGTTTGGTTGCCATGGGCAACTACTCCACTGGCTCAATTCTCCACTTTTATCACTGCTTAGTACATGTCCCCCTAAGTGGGGAGAAACACATGGGAGGACTTGAGGTTATAGAGAACATTGAGGGATGGGGCTATAAGGCATCCAGAATAGCTAGCGACCCTGCAAATGACGAGTTTAACATACTAGTTATTAATATGATAACATAAGTAGATCCCACTTGTTGTAATACACAGCATTGTTCAGTCATTCTTTACAATGTTGCATGAGTTTCATCACCTTTGCTGAACATAAACTTTTATATAATTCTATAGATCCTCAGTGGGATTACGTCACCGGTGCACCTGTAATGTATCTGTAATGGGGCCACACTCTGCACCCAGAACAGTATTGCTGCATCGGCCTCCCTCCCCATGTATTTTGGCAGCGGAAACATCTTTTGTGTAATATATTTAGAAAGAGGGCATGTGTAGGTCATAGTAAAGCCTGTAGTAAGGATGGAGGCTGCACAAAAGCAATCCCGGTGTTAATGCTCCACTTGATTATGGTCTGGATTTTGACTAATACCCCTTTTCCACTGCTGCAATAAACTGGGTTATTGACGGGTCTACCCCGGGTTGCAGCTTGGTGTAAAAGGGTCCATGAAAAATATCCCATATCGAATGACCATGGGAATCCAACCCTATTAGCTACCAGTGTCAGTATAGGACCCGGGAAGGACCCCAGTAATGTTGCAATGTAAACAACACAGCCCGGGTTATGCTTAAAAGCTGCTGACCATACTTCACAGAATGGATAGTTTCTTTGGGTGATGAACAGCGTTAGATGTGTCAACAAATAGTACCAAGTGTAGAGGCCAGTATGTGTACTCTAAGGGCTTGATTAAAGAGCTGAACGCTAATGCATTCGCAAATGTGATCCCATACGCAGCAGATTTGCAAAAATATGCTAATGCTGTAGCTGCCTTGAGATTAGTGATGTGCACCGGACATTTTTCGGGTTTTGTGTTTTGGTTTTGGATTCGGTTCCGCGGCCGTGTTTTGGATTCGGACGCGTTTTGGCAAAACCTTACCTAAATTTTTTTGTTGGATTCGGGTGTGTTTTGGATTCGGGTGTTTTTTTTAAAAAAACCTAAAAAACAGCTTAAATCATAGAATTTGGGGGTCATTTTGATCCCATAGTATTATTAACCTCAATAACCATAATTTCCACTCATTTCCAGTCTATTCTGAACACCTCACACCTCACAATATTATTTCTCTAACGTCCTAGTGGATGCTGGGGACTCCGTAAGGACCATGGGGAATAGACGGGCTCCGCAGGAGACAGGGCACTTTAAGAAAGAATTTGGATACTGGTGTGCTCTGGCTCCTCCCTCTATGTCCCTCCTCCAGACCTCAGTTTTGAATTTGTGCCCGGACGAGCTGGGTGCTACTTAGTGAGCTCTCCTGAGCTTGCTATAAGAAAGTATTTTGTTAGGTTTTTTTATTTTCAGTGAGATCTGCTGGCAACAGACTCTCTGCAGCGTGGGACTGAGGGGAGAGAAGCAGCCCTACTCACTGAAGATAGGTCCTGCTTCTTAGGCTACTGGACACCATTAGCTCCAGAGGGATCGTACACAGGATCTCACCCTTTGTCGTCCGATCCCGGAGCCGCGCCGCCGCCCCCCTCGCAGAGCCGGAAGACAGAAGCCGGTGACAGAAGCAAGAAGACTTCAAAATCGGCGGCAGAAGACTCCAGTCTTCAAACTGAGGTAGCTGCAGCTGTGCGCCATTGCTCCCACATTACACCAACATACTCCGGTCACTGTAGGGTGCAGGGCGCAGGGGGGGGCGCCCTGGGCAGCAATTAGGAACCTCTTGGCAAAAAGTGAGCATATATACAGTTGGGCACTGTATATATGCATGAGCCCCCGCCATTATTTTACACATAAACGCGGGACAGAAGCCCGCCGCTGAGGGGGCGGGGCTTCTTCCTCAGCACTCACCAGCGCCATTTTCTCTCCACAGCTCCGCTGAGATGAAGCTCCCCAGGCTCTCCCCTGCAGAAACACGGTAGAAGAGGGTAAAAAGAGAGGGGGAGCACATAAATTAGGCGCAAAAGCTTTATATACAGCAGCTACTGGGTTAACACTAAATTACTGTGTGATTCCTGGGTTATATAGCGCTGGGGTGTGTGCTGGCATACTCTCTCTCTGTCTCTCCAAAAGGCCTTGTGGGGGAACTGTCTTCAAAAAGAGCATCCCCTGTATGTGTGTGGTGTGTCGATACGCTTGTGTCGACATGTTTGACGAGGAAGGCTATGTGGAAGCAGAGCGGGAGCAAATGAATGTGGGGTCGCCGCCGACGGTGCCGACACCTGATTGGATGGATATGTGGAAGGTTTTAAATGATAATTTTAATTCCTTGCATAAAAGGTTGGATAAAGCTGAAACCTTAGGACAGTCGGGGTTCATGCCTGATCCTATGTCGCAGAGGCCGTCAGGGTCTCAGAAGCGCCCACTATCCCAAATTGTTGACACAGATATCGACACGGATTCTGACTCCAGTGTCGATGGCGATGATGCAAAGTTACAGCCTAAATTGACTAAGGCCATCCGTTATATGATTATAGCAATAAAGGATGTGTTGCACATCACAGAGGAAACCCCAGTCCCTGACAAGAGGGTTCATATGTATGGGGAGAAAAGGCAGGAGGTGACCTTTCCCCCTTCACATGAGCTAAATGAGTTATGTGAAAAGGCTTGGGTATCTCCAGATAAAAAACTGCAGATTTCCAAGAGGATGCTTATGGCGTATCCCTTACCGCCATCGGACAGGTTACGCTGGGAATCCTCTCCTAGGGTGGACAAAGCTCTGACACGCTTATCCAAGAGGGTAGCCCTGCCGTCACAGGATACGGCCACCCTTAAAGATGCTGCGGATAGAAAGCAGGAGAGTACTCTGAAGTCCATTTATACACATTCAGGTACCTTACTAAGGCCGGCAATTGCGTCGGCCTGGGTGTGTAGTGCTGTAGCAGCATGGACGGATACCTTATCAGAGGAACTTGATACCTTAGACAAGGATACTATAGTAATGACCCTGGGGCATATAAAAGACGCTGTCCTATATATGAGAGATGCTCAAAGAGACATTAGCCTTCTGGGCTCTAGAATAAATGCAATGTCGATTTCTGCAAGAAGGGTCCTGTGGACTCGGCAATGGACAGGCGATGCCGACTCAAAAAGGCACATGGAGGTTTTACCTTACAAGGGTGAGGAGTTGTTTGGGGACGGTCTCTCGGACCTGGTCTCCACAGCTACTGCTGGAAAGTCAAATTTTTTGCCGTATGTTCCTCACAACCTAAGAAAGCACCGTATTACCAAATGCAGTCCTTTCGATCACAAAAGAGCAAGAAAGTCCGAGGTGGGTCCTTTCTTGCCAGAGGCAGGGGCAAAGGAAAGAGGCTGCATAACACAGCTAGTTCCCAGGAACAGAAGTCCTCCCCGGCTTCCACTAAATCCACCGCATGACGCTGGGGCTCCTCAGGCGGAGCTAGGCCCGGTGGGGGCGCGTCTCCGAAATTTCAGCTACAAGTGGGTTCATTCCCAGGTGGATCCCTGGGCGATAGAGATTGTGTCTCAGGGATACAAGCTGGAATTCGAAGAGATGCCCCCTCACCGATACCTCAAATCGGCCCTGCCAGCTTCCCCCTTAGAGAGGGAAATAGTGTTAGCTGCAATTCACAAATTGTATTTTCAGCAGGTGGTGGTCAAGGTTCCCCTCCTTCAACAAGGAAAGGGTTATTATTCGACCATGTTTGTGGTACCGAAACCGGACGGTTCGGTCAGACCCATATTGAATTTAAAATCCCTGAACATATACTTGAAAAGGTTCAAGTTCAAGATGGAATCGCTCAGAGCGGTCATCGCAAGCCTGGAAGGGGGGGATTTTATGGTGTCTCTGGATATAAATGATGCATACCTTCATGTCCCCATTTATCCACCTCATCAGGCGTACCTCAGATTTGTGGTGCAAGATTGTCATTACCAATTCCAGACGTTGCCGTTTGGTCTGTCCACGGCACCGAGAATATTTACCAAGGTAATGGCGGAAATGATGGTGCTCCTGCGAAAGCAAGGGGTCACAATTATCCCATACTTGGACGATCTCCTCATAAAGGCGAGGTCCAGAGAGCAGTTGCTGATCAGCTTAGCACGCTCTCGGGAAGTGTTACAACAGCACAGCTGGATTCTAAATATTCCAAAGTCACAGTTCGATTCCTACGACTCGTCTGCCCTTCCTGGGCATGATTCTGGACACAGACCAGAAGAGGGTTTATCTCCCGATGGAGAAGGCTCAGGAGCTCATGACACTGGTCAGAGACCTATTAAAACCAAAACAGGTGTCGGTGCATCACTGCACGCGAGTCCTGGGAAAGATGGTGGCATCATACGAGGCCATTCCCTTCGGCAGGTTCCATGCGAGGACCTTTCAATGGGATCTGTTGGACAAGTGGTCCGGATCACATCTACAGATGCATCGGCTGATCACCCTATCCCCCAGGGCCCGGGTGTCTCTTCTGTGGTGGCTGCAGAGTGCTCACCTTCTCGAGGGCCGCAGATTCGGCATTCAGGACTGGGTCCTGGTGACCACGGATGCAAGCCTCCGAGGGTGGGGGGCAGTCACACAGGGAAGAAATTTCCAAGGGCTGTGGTCAAGTCAAGAGACTTGCCTCCACATCAACATCCTGGAACTAAGGGCCATATACAACGCCCTAAGTCAAGCGGAGACCCTGCTTCGTGACCAATCGGTGCTGATTCAGTCAGAGAACATCACCGCAGTGGCTCATGTAAACCGCCAAGGCGGCACAAGGAGCAGGGTGGCGATGGTGGAAGCCACCAGAATTCTTCGCTGGGCGGAGAATCACTTAAGAGCACTGTCAGCAGTGTTCATTCCGGGAGTGGACAACTGGGAAGCAGACTTCCTCAGCAGGCACGACCTCCACCCGGGAAAGTGGGGACTTCATCAAGAAGTCTTCGTGCAGATTGCAAGTCGGTGGGAACTGCCACAGGTGGACATGATGGCATCCCGCCTCAACAAAAAGCTACGGAGGTATTGCGCCAGGTCAAGAGACCCTCAGGCGATAGCTGTAGACGCACTAGTGACACCGTGGGTGTTGCAGTCGGTTTATGTATTTCCTCCTCTTCCTCTCATACCCAAGGTGCTGAGAATCATAAGAAAAAGAGGAGTGAGAACAATACTCTTTGTTCCGGATTGGCTAAGAAGGACTTGGTATCCAGAGCTGCAAGAAATGCTCACAGAGGACCCATGGCCTCTGCCTCTAAGACAGGACCTGTTGCAAAAGGGGCCTTGTCTGTTCCAAACTTACCGCGGCTGCGTTTGACGGCATGGCGGTTGAACACCGGATCCTAGCAGAAAAAGGCATTCTGGATGAGGTCATTCCTACGCTGATAAAGGCTAGGAAGGACGTGACGGCTAAACATTATCACCGTATATGGCGAAAATATGCTGCTTGGTGTGAGGCCCGGAATGCTCCTACGGAGGAATTCCAGCTGGGACGTTTCCTTCACTTCTTACAGTCGGGAGTGACATTGAGCCTAAAATTGGGTTCCATTAAGGTCCAGATTTCGGCCCTATCCATTTTTTTTCAAAAAGAACTGGCTTCTCTTCCGGAAGTCCAGACGTTTGTAAAGGGAGTGCTGCATATTCAGCCTCCTTTTGTGCCTCCTGTGGCACCTTGGGATCTTAACGTGGTGTTGAGTTTCCTGAAGTCACACTGGTTTGAGCCACTCAAAACCGTGGAGTTAAAATTTCTCACGTGGAAGGTGGTCATGTTATTGGCCTTGGCTTCAGCTAGGCGTGTGTCAGAATTAGCGGCTTTGTCACATAAAAGCCCCTATCTGGTTTTCCATATGGACAGGGCAGAATTGCGGACCCGTCCACAATTTCTGCCAAAAGTGGTGTCATCCTTTCATGTGAACCAACCTATTGTGGTGCCTGTGGCTGCTCGTGACTTGGAGGATTCCGAGTTACTAGATGTGGTCAGGGCTTTGAAGGTTTATGTAGCCAGAACGGCTAGAGTCAGGGAAACTGAGTCGTTGTTTATCCTGTATGCACCCAACAAGCTGGGTGCTCCTGCTTCAAAGCAAACTATTGGTCGCTGGATCTGTAACACGATTCAGCAGGCTCATTCTGCGGCTGGATTGCCGCTTCCAAAATCAGTAAAAGCCCACTCCACAAGGAAGGTGGGCTCTTCTTGGGCGGCTGCCCGAGGGGTCTCGGCATTACAGCTTTGCCGAGCGGCTACTTGGTCAGGTTCAAACACTTTTGCAAAGTTTTATGAGTTTGATACCCTGGCTGAGGAGGACCTTGTGTTTGCTCATTCGGTGCTGCAGAGTCATCCGCACTCTCCCGCCCGTTTGGGAGCTTTGGTATAATCCCCATGGTCCTTACGGAGTCCCCAGCATCCACTAGGATGTTAGAGAAAATAAGATTTTACTTACCGGTAAATCTATTTCTCGTAGTCCGTAGTGGATGCTGGGCGCCCGTCCCAATTGCGGACTTCTTCTGCAATACTTGCATATAGTTATTGCTTTAATAAGGGTTATGTTTGGTTGCATCAGGGTTTATCTGATGCTCCATTGTTGTTCATACTGTTAACTGGGTAAGTTTATCACAAGTTACGCGGTGTGATTGGTGTGACTGGTATGAGTCTTGCCCTGGATTCCAAAATCCTTTCCTTGTACTGTCAGCTCTTCCGGGCACAGTTTCTCTAACTGAGGTCTGGAGGAGGGACATAGAGGGAGGAGCCAGAGCACACCAGTATCCAAATTCTTTCTTAAAGTGCCCTGTCTCCTGCGGAGCCCGTCTATTCCCCATGGTCCTTACGGAGTCCCCAGCATCCACTACGGACTACGAGAAATAGATTTACCGGTAAGTAAAATCTTATTTTTTAGTCCTAAAATTTGCACCGAGGTCGCTGGATGGCTAAGCTAAGCGACACAAGTGGCCGACACAAACACCTGGCCCATCTAGGAGTGGCACTGCAGTGTCAGGCAGGATGGCACTTCAAAAAAAATAGTCCCCAAACAGCACATGATGCAAAGAAAAAAAGAGGCGCACCAAGGTCGCTGTGTGACTAAGCTAAGCGACACAAGTGGCCGACACAAACACCTGGCCCATCTAGGAGTGGCACTGCAGTGTCAGACAGGATGGCACTTCAAAAAAATAGTCCCCAAACAGCACATAATGCAAAGAAAAATGAAAGAAAAAAGAGGTGCAAGATGGAATTGTCCTTGGGCCCTCCCACCCACCCTTATGTTGTATAAACAGGACATGCACACTTTAACGAACCCATCATTTCAGCGACAGGGTCTGCCACACGACTGTGACTGAAATGACTGGTTGGTTTGGGCCCCCACCAAAAAAAGAAGCAATCAATTTCTCCTTGCACAAACTGGCTCTACAGAGGCAAGATGTCCACCTCATCATCATCCTCCGATTCCTCACCTCTTTCACTGTGTACATCCCCCTCCTCACAGATTATTAATTCGTCCCCACTGGAATCCACCATCTCAGGTCCCTGTGTACTTTCTGGAGGCAATTGCTGCTGGTGAATGTCTCCACGGAGGAATTGATTATAATTCATTTTGATGAACATCATCTTCTCCACATTTTCTGGAAGTAACCTCGTACGCCGGTTGCTGACAAGGTGAGCGGCTGCACTAAACACTCTTTCGGAGTACACACTGGAGGGAGGGCAACTTAGGTAGAATAAAGCCAGTTTGTGCAAGGGCCTCCAAATTGCCTCTTTTTCCTGCCAGTATACGTACGGACTGTCTGACGTACTTGGATGCGGACACTCATATAATCCTCCACCATTCTTTCAATGGTGAGAGAATCATATGCAGTGGCAGTAGACGACATGTCAGTAATCGTTGGCAGGTCCTTCAGTCCGGACCAGATGTCAGCACTCGCTCCAGACTGCCCTGCATCACCGCCAGCGGGTGGGCTCGGAATTCTTAGCCTTTTCCTCGCACCCTCAGTTGCGGGAGAATGTGAAGGAGAAGATGTTGACGGGTCACGTTCCGCTTGACTTGACAATTTTCTCACCAGCAGGTCTTTGAACCTCTGCAGACTTGTGTCTGCCGGAAAGAGAGATCCAACGTAGGTTTTAAATCTAGGATCGAGCACGGTGGCCAAAATATAGTGCTCTGATTTCAACAGATTGACCACCCGTGAATCCTGGTTAAGCGAATTAAGGGCTCCATCCACAAGTCCAACATGCCTAGCGGAATCGCTCTGTTTTAGTTCCTCCTTCAATGTCTCCAGCTTCTTCTGCAAAAGCCTGATGAGGGGAATGACCTGACTCAGGCTGGCAGTGTCTGAACTGACTTCACGTTTGGCAAGTTCAAAGGGTTGCAGCACCTTGCACAACGTTGAAATCATTCTCCACTGCGCTAGAGTCAGGTGCATTCCCCCTCCTTTGCCTATATCGTGGGCAGATGTATAGGCTTGAATGGCCTTTTGCTGCTCCTCCATCCTCTGAAGCATATAGAGGGTTGAATTCCACCTCGTTACCACCTCTTGCTTCAGATGATGGCAGGGCAGGTTCAGGAATGTTTGGTGGTGCTCCAGTCTTCGGCACGCGGTGGCTGAATGCCGAAAGTGGCCCGCAATTCTTCGGGCCACCGACAGCATCTCTTGCACGCCCCTGTCATTTTTTAAATAATTCTGCACCACCAAATTCAATGTATGTGCAAAACATGGGACGTGCTGGAATTTGCCCAGATGTAATGCACGCACAATATTGCTGGCGTTGTCCGATGTCACAAATCCCCAGGAGAGTCCAATTGTGGTAAGCCATTCTGCGATGTTCTTCCTCAGTTTCCGTAAGAGGTTGTCAGCTGTGTGCCTCTTCTGGAAAGCGGTGATACAAAGCGTAGCCTGCCTAGGAACGAGTTGGCGTTTGCGAGATGCTGCTACTGGTGCCGCCGCTGCTGTTCTTGCTGTGGGAGGCAATACATCTACACAGTGGGCTGTCACAGTCATATAGTCCTGAGTCTGCCCTGCTCCACTTGACCACATGTCCGTGGTTAAGTGGACATTGGGTACAACTGCATTTTTTAGGACACTGGTGACTCTTTTTCTGAGGTCTGTGTACATTTTCGGTATCGCCTGCCTAGAGAAATGGAACCTAGATGGTATTTGGTACCGGGGACACAGTACCTCAATCAAGTCTATAGTTGCCTCTGAATTAACGGTGGATACCGGAACCACGTTTCTCACCGCCCAGGCTGCCAAGGCCTGAGTTATCTGCTTTGCAGCAGGATGACTGCTGTGATATTTCATCTTCCTCGCAAAGGACTGTTGGACAGTCAATTGCTTACTGGAAGTAGTACAAGTGGTCTTCCGACTTCCCCTCTGGGATGACGATCGACTCCCAGCAGCAACAACAGCAGCGCCAGCAGCAGTAGGCGTTACACTCAAGGATGCATCGGAGGAATCCCAGGCAGGAGAGGACTCGTCAGACTTGCCAGTGACATGGCCTGCAGGACTATTGGCTTTCCTGGGTAAGGAGGAAATTGACACTGAGGGAGTTGGTGGTGTGGTTTGCAGGAGCTTGGTTACAAGAGGAAGGGATTTAGTTGTCAGTGGACTCCTTCCGCTGTCACCCAAAGTTTTTGAACTTGTCACTGACTTCTGATGAATGCGGTCCAGGTGACGTATAAGGGAGGATGTTCCGAGGTGGTTAACGTCCTTACCCCTACTTATTACAGCTTGACAAAGGCAACACACGGCTTGACACCTGTTGTCCGCATTTGTGTTGAAATAATTCCACACCGAAGAGCTGATTTTTTTTGTATTTTGAACAGGCATGTCAATGGCCACATTCGTCCCACGGACAACAGGTATCTCCCCGGGTGCCTGACTTAAACAAACCACCTCACCATCAGAATCCTCCTTGTCAATTTCCTCCCCAGCGCCAGCAACACCCATATCCTCATCCTGGTGTACTTCAACAGTGACATCTTCAATTTGACTATCAGGAACTGGACTGCGGGTGCTCCTTCCAGCACTTGCAGGGGGCGTGCAAATGGTGGAAGGCGCAAGCTCTTCCCGTCCAGTGTTGGGAAGGTCAGGCATCGCAACCGACACAATTGGACTCTCCTTGGGGATTTGTGATTTAGAAGAACGCACAGTTCTTTGCTGTGCTTTTGCCAGCTTAAGTCTTTTCATTTTTCTAGCGAGAGGATGAGTGCTTCCATCCTCGTGAATCTGAACCACTAGCCATGAACATAGGCCAGGGCCTCAGCCATTCCTTGCCACTCTGTGTCGTAAATGGCATATTGGCAAGTTTACACTTCTCATCAGACGCTTTCAATTTTGATTTTTGGGTCATTTTACTGAACTTTTGTTTTTTGGATTTTACATGCTCTCTACTATGACATTGGGCATCGGCCTTGGCAGACGACGTTGATGGCATTTCATCGTCTCGGCCATGACTAGTGGCAGCAGCTTCAGCACGAGGTGGAAGTGGATCTTGATCTTTCCCTATTTTAACCTCCACATTTTTGTTCTCCATTTTTTAATGTGTGGAATTATATGCCAGTATCAATAGCAATGGCCTACTATATACACTGCGCACAACTGAAATGCACCACAGGTATAGAATGTAGATGGATAGCATACTTGACGACACAGAGGTAGGTACAGCAGTGGCCTTCCGTACCGTACTGCTATATATACTGGTGGTCACTGTGTCAGCAAACTGCACAACTGAAATGCACCACAGGTATAGAATCTAGATGGATAGTATACTTGACGACACAGAGGTAGGTACAGCAGTGGCCTTCCGTACCGTACTGCTATATATACTGGTGGTCACTGTCAGCAAACTGCAAAACTAAAATGCACCACAGGTATAGAATATAGATGGATAGTATACTTGACGACACAGAGGTAGGTACAGCAGTGGCCTTCCGTACCGTACTGCTATATATACTGATGGTCACTGTGTCAGCAAACTGCACAACTGAAATGCACCACAGGTATAGAATCTAGATGGATAGTATACTTGACGACACAGAGGTAGGTACAGCAGTGGCCTTCCGTACTGTACTGCTATATATACTGGTGGTCACTGTCAGCAAACTGCAAACTAAAATGCACCACAGGTATAGAATGTAGATGGATAGTATATTTGACGACACAGAGGTAGGTACAGCAGTGGCCTTCCGTACCGTACTGCTATATATACTGGTGGTGTTACGCACACCAGTGCTAACAGGAGTATACCGGTGTATGAACAGAGAGGGAAGCGAAGCAAACGAACTCACAGACAGTATAACATAACATACACAGGAGGTGATGGAATAACTAATAAACACAAAGTGAACGGAGAAGCCCAAAGGCTCAGGAATTGGGTGTCTCCCTAGTGTCAGGAATGCTCAGATGGAATAGAGCGGACAATGAAGCGATGTGTAGTGATTTAACATGTGGAGCACCTGAAATGATGTTGCTAAGAGCAACAGAAAAAATCCCAAAGGGTTACCAACGGGTGTGGGAATAAACTCCTTGGTCAGAGATAGAAATATAGACACAAGGAGAGTATCCACAATCCTAACCCCCACTTGCAGGGCACAGGTTCAGCTTACTGCCACTAAACTGACACCTGGACGCCCTGCACAGTGATGGAGGATTAAGCAAGCAGGTCTGAGAGTACAGCCGCAAACCTGCTGGGTTCACAGAATAACAAAAGAACCCCAGCAGGTCAAACAACTGACTCCGGTCTTACTGCTAGGTCCGGATTGGCAGAATGAAGTACCGAATCCCAAGGCCTATTCGCAGTAAGCAACAAGTAAATACAAAGTCACACAGTACTAGCTAACTCTCTGGAACTGACTAACAAACAAAGATTCAGCAGCATTTGCCTAGCCTGAGAGGATGGTTTATATAGCAGGTGCTGTCCACGCCCCACTCAGACCTCACAGACTGTGAGCACAAAACCAGCGCCGGATTCCCTGCCGTGCACAGAGCCTGTAACCACTACACAGTAAAAACCCGGACCGGAGTATCAGCTGCGCTCAGGTTACTTCGCTAACACTTGCCTCCCGGTTGCCATGGCGACGTGGCAGCACAGAGCAGGAGATCCTAACAGGTGGTCACTGTCAGCAAACTGAAAAACTAAAATGCACCACAGGTATAGAATGTAGATGGATAGTATACTTGACGACACAGAGGTAGGTA
This sequence comes from Pseudophryne corroboree, assembly GCF_028390025.1. Lineage (NCBI taxonomy): Eukaryota > Metazoa > Chordata > Amphibia > Anura > Myobatrachidae > Pseudophryne > Pseudophryne corroboree. The sequence continues at coordinate 767,047,968 of NC_086448.1, forward strand.
CAGCAGTGGCCTTCCGTACCGTACTGCTATATATACTGGTGGTCACTGTGTCAGCAAACTGCACATCTGAAATGCACCACAGGTATAGAATCTAGATGGATAGTATACTTGACGACACAGAGGTAGGTACAGCAGTGGCCTACTGTACCGTAATGCTATATATTATATACTGGTGGTCAGCAAACTGTGCAAAACTGAAATGCACCACAGGTATGGATGGATAGTATACTTGACGACACAGAGGTAGGTACAGCAGTGGCCTACTGTACCGTAATGCTATATATTATATACTGGTGGTCAGCAAACTGTGCAAAACTGAAATGCACCACAGGTATGGATGGATAGTATACTTGACGACACAGGGGTAGGTACAGCAGCGGCCTTCTGTACCGTACTCCTATATATTATATACTGGTGGTCAGCAAAATTATGCACTGTACTACTATATACTACACAATGCAGCACAGATATGGAGTGTTTTTCAGGCAGACAACGTATACTGGTGGTCACTGGTCAGCAAAACTCTGCACTGTATTCCTCCTATATAATATTATACTGGTGGTCCCCAGTCCCCACAATAAAGCAGTGTGAGCACAGATATATGCAGCACACTGAGCACAGATATGGAGTGTTTTTCAGGCAGACAACGTATACTGGTGGTCACTGTCAGCAAAACTCTGCACTGTACTCCTCCTATATAATACAGCTGCTCCCCAGTCCCCACAATTAAGCAGTGTGAGCACAGATATATGCAGCACACTGAGCACAGATTAGGAGCGTTTTTTTCAGGCAGAGAACGGATAAAACTGGTGGTCACTGATCAGCAAAACTCTGCACTGTACTCCTCCTATATTAATATAAAGCTGCTCCCCAGTCCCCACAATGATATAAGCAAGCACAAATATTTGCATCAACTCAACAATGAATAAACGGAGAGGACGCCAGCCACGTCCTCTCCCTAACATTTCCAATGCACGAGTGAAAATGGTGGCGACGAGCGGCTGCTTATATAGAATCCGAATCTCGCGAGAATCCGACAGCGGGATGATGACGTTCGGGCGCGCTCGGGTTAACCGAGCCATAAGGGAGAATCCGAGTATGCCTCGGACCCGTGTAAAATGGGTGAAGTTCGGGGGGGTTCGGTTTCCGAGGAACCGAACCCGCTCATCACTACTTGAGATATCCACTGGCAGCTACGCAGATCCAAGCAAGAGCATAAAAACATGCAGGCACAGATCACAGAACTGAGGTGCTGGCGCAATGTTTTCTGCAAATGGTATTGTAGTTGAAGGCTGAGACACCCTCTGAACACAGTCACAACACACCATCGTTTCTGCTGCCACTCCTTGTAACTGTCCCAAACAGTCCCTGACTGGCAATTGCTTTGCAAAGAAATTCCCACGGTGAGTGGAATTGCCAAGGTACCTTGGCATGTGCGCAGTGAGACCGTGACGCACGCACAGTTGGGCAAAAATCGCTCAACTGTGTAACTATTGGCATTGCGTACAGCTCTGCATCAGTGAGATCTGTGCATGCTTCTGTCTGAGAAAGTTTACAAATAGTAAAAACTGTAAAAGAGCAAAGATGCGGAGTACCCCCCAAAAGCATAATCAGCCCCGGGCTCTTGGAGACAGTCCTGGTTGAAAAAATACAGAGGAAAAAATGACTGAGGTCCCGCTATATTTTAGCAACCAGCACCAGGCTCTGGGTTCCAAAAATATGGGGGGGGGGGGGGGGAGGGTGAAGACATAGGGGTCCCCGTATTTTGTAAATCACCACCAGGCACCACTAGCCAGGAAGGTAATGCCACAGCCAGGGGACACGTTTATATTGGTTGTAGCATTATCCCCCCCCCCTCCCCACCAACTACTTAGCCCTTGTCGGGGATTCCTGGGGGAGCAGTGACCCCCCAATAAAGGCCCCCTCCAGGGCACCCTAGGCCAGGGCTGAACCCCATAGCTATCCCTGGCACCCCTGGGTGGTGGGTGCAGAGTTAATAGCTTTTAAGTGTAAAACTCTGTCTGGATAACGATGTTTAACTCCCAGAGTGACTGGCTGCTTCACCGAAATCACACTAGAAGGTTCAGGATCAGTTGTTACTAAGAGAACCTCATGCTCAGGTGACTCCATAACAGGTTTGGGAACAGTCTTTGTATCTGACCCAGAGGGGTACATTTCCTCCACAGTGTCAGGAACAGCCTTTGTAGCAGTTCCAGAGGGGTATACATAAACCCCCACATCACTGGCTTGGCTATGTCCAGCTGTCAACGTACAGTCAGTTAGGCTCCCAGCCTCAATGATTTGATCAATGTGGCGACGCCACAATTCTCCTCCAACTTCAATCACGTACATCAGATGGCCGGATTTGGAAGAAACTATTCCCGGTTGCCATTTGTCTCCTCTATAATCACGGACCAGCACCTCTTGGCCAATGTGGAAGGACCGAGTAGGTTTCTGATAAACAAATTGAAACTGTTTATTATGTACCTTCCGCCTTACATCCGGTTTTATCAAGTCCCACTGAGACCGCAAGTTCCGTTGCATAAATAGCACCGCAGGAGGCTGACCGGTAGTGGAGTGCTCCGTCCTACGATATATAAACAGGAAGTTGTCAATCTTGTGTTGCAAAGGTAGATGTTCATGGTGCATGGACTTGATAGCTTTTTTGAATGTTTGAACAAATCTCTCAGTCAAACCGTTAGTGACTGGATGGCATTGTCTTGCATGAACTTTCTGAATTCCATGGACATAAATTGTGGCCCATTGTCACTGCACACTTGCTCCGGTAGACCATTTCTGGCAAAGATGGTTCGCAGCACAGCAATTGTTTTCTCAGAAGTAGTGGATTTCATCTTTATTACCTCTGGCCATTTTGAATGAGCAGCCACTGCAATAAGAAACATACAATCCATGAATGGACCAGCAAAGTCAATATGTACTTGCTGCCATGGAGATGATGGTCATTCCCAAGCGGTGTAACAGGGCTAAAAGTGGTGAATTTTGAACTCTTTGACATCTTTCACACCCTTTTGTCAAAGTTTCGACTTGACCATCGATTCCTGGCCACCACACATAGTTTCTAGCGAGATTCTTAATTTTTAATGTGCCTAGGTGACCCTCATGCAAATTTTCCAAAACTCTGTTTCGCAGTTTAGGTGGTATTGCCACTCAGAATCCACACACTAGAATTCCTTGACAGACAGAAAGCTGATCTGTCCTTCCTGAAAACCCGTAATATTGAGCATTGCCATGTTTAGGCCAACCTTTGAGAGTTAAGTCCATTACTTTTGATAGTATTGGGTCTTTCCTTGTTTCCCGATTGATCGTGGCATTGGTAATAGGTAGCTGTTCCATCAACATATTGTGATACACTTCAAGGGGGTCTCCATCACTGTTCTCACTTTGGGGCAAGGTAGAATGCAATAGACCATCAGCGTTGCCATGTAGTTTGTTCCTTTAAACTCAATGTCGTATGTATGAGCACCCAGGGATAATAACCAACGTTGAAGCCGAGCAGCAGTCATGGCTGGGAATCCCTTGTGGGGGTTAAAAATTGATACCAATGGTTGATCCGTAATTAATGTAAACCTTTGCCCATACAAAAATTGATTACATTTCTTTACTCCCCATACTAAACTTAAGGCCTCTCGGTCAATTTGAGCATAATTCTTCTCTGCCACTTTCAAATACCGTGAAGCAAACGCTATTTGTATCTCGCTACCATTTCTCAGTTGATGTGATAACACTGCACCAATGCCGTACGGTGAGGCATCACATGCTAGCCTGATGGGTAGTTTTGGATCAAAATGAGTAAGGACTTTATCAGATGTAATCAATCTTTTTGTTTCTGAGAATGCTTTCTCACAGTCTTTTGTCCACTTCCATCGTGCATTTTTCTGTAGTAGGGCATTTAGCGGGTGTATTACTGTGGAGAGGTCTGGTAAGAACTTGTGATAATAATTAACTAGGCCCAGGTAAGATCTCAGTTGTGACACAGACTGTGGCTGGGGTGCTTATAGTACTGCCTCAATTTTATCATTTGATTTGTGCAGGCCTTCTTTATCAATCACATGTCCACAATATGAAATGCTTTCTTGGAAAAATGCACATTTATCTTTATTTACTCTGTGTCCATATTCCTGTAGTCGGGTTAATACTCTTTCCAAATGATTTAAATGGTCTACATCATCTTTGCCTGTTACAATTATGTCATCCAGGTAACATTGCGTACCTGGTATTCCTTGTAGGACTTGATCCATTGCTCTCTGCCATAATGCTGGGGCAGAAGATAGTCCAAACACAAGACGGTTATATTGTAATAAACCTTTGTGAGTATTGATGGTTAAATATTTCTTAGATGCCTCCTCAATTTCCATTTGCAAGTACGCATGAGCTAGGTCAATTTTGGAGAACTACATGGCAACGCTGATGGTCCCCTGAGCGAGCTGCAAAGATGTCCTCTATTTTAGGCAAAGGATACTGTACAGTCCATAGTACTGGATTTATTGTCATTTTGAAATCTCCGCAAATGCGGATATTTCCCTTTTTGTCTTTCTTTACTATTGGAACTATCGGTGTAGCCCATTCACTCCATTCCACTTGGGAGAGTATACCAGAGTCTTCCAGTTTCCATAGTTCCTCCTCAACCGCTGGTCGGATGGCATAAGGTACTGTGCGAGTTTTACAAAACTTTGGAACGGCATGTGGATCCAACTTTATACTGGTCTTAATGTCCTTTAACGTGCCTATCCCTGGTTGGAAAATGGGTTGTGCGGCAGCTAACAATTTAGAAAGTTCCTTAGTAGCTGCGTCATTGTTGGATACATCAGATGCAGTAGATTGTAGCCTCTGAATGGAATGCCAATCAAGTTGGATTTTCCTTATCCATTCACGGCCCAATAATGCTGGTCCACCCTGTGGAAGTATGTACAAATACAGCTTAAGGGTATTGCCTTTGTATTTCACATAAACTTTATTTTTCCCAATGGGGGCACCGGTTCACCCGTATATGTGCGGAGTGTTATGAATGTTTTCTTTAAAGGAATGGTAGCACACAGGTGTTTGTAATCACTTGCATTTAGCACTGACAGAGCAGAGCCTGTGTCTAATTCCATTTTTAAGTCAATACCTGCTACAGTACTTCCAAAGTGACCCAAATCACTTGACGCGCTTTTGCCGTCATAGAGTGCATCGCTAGGCTGTATAACCCTTTTTCTGTACCAGTACTATCAGTAGAGTCTGGCTCATTGGGGGTCATTCCGACCCGATCGCTTGCTGCAGTTGTTTGCAGCGCAGCGATTGGGTTGTTACCTAGTGATTGTCTCTGCCTGATTGACAGGCAGAGGTGATCGCTGGGCGGGAGGGGGCAGCATGGCGGTGTTTGGCCACCGTTTTCGGGGTGCGGTCCAGCCAATGCAGGCGTGGCTGGACCGTGCAAGGGGGGCGGGCCGCAGCAGCTGCGTGACGTCACACGCAGCTGCTGTGACCCGGGGCAGCGACGAGTAAATCCCGGCCAGCCACAGGAGCTGCGCTGGCCAGGAGTTACTCTTCAAGTACAAAAGCATCACCACTGTGCGATACTTTCGTACATGTGCGGGGGGGAGGGGGCGGACTGACATGTGGGGCGGACTAGCCCTGTGCTGGGCATCCTCCCGCATGTTTGGGAAGATGATCATAGCTGTGCTAAGTTTAGCACACCTACGATCAACTCGGAATGACCCCCATTGTTGGCTACCTTGTGCACCTGGGATGTTGTATATTTTCTCCTGGGAACTTTGGATACTTGTGAGCGGTTTGGTATTTTCCCCCGACTGGCACACCCTTTCATTATGGCCTCTTTTCTTACATTTTCTACACACTTTGTCTTTAAACCAGCACTGACTGGCATCATGTGAGGACTTCCCACAGCAAACACAGGACTGTCTCCGATACCAATGAACTGGATTAGGAGTACATTCTGCTCCCTTTTGTTGCAATTCTGATGCATCCCTGTTTGCAGTCTCCAGTGGAATAGCTATGGACAGTGCTCGCTCTAAGGTCAGGTCAGGCTCATCCAGCAATTTCTTTTGTATACTTGCATGTTTCATCCCACATACTAAATGGTCTCTTAGAGCATCTGATAACCCTTCTACAAATACACAGTGTTCAGATAACCTCCTCAGCTCTGCAATGTATTTAGAAATGCATTCACTTTCACATTGATTCCTTCTGTGAAACCTGAATCTTTCAGAAATCACTAATGGTTTAGGGTTTAAGTGCATTTGTAAAATGTCCACACTGTCAGTAAATGACTTGTTGGCTGGCTTCTCAAGTGCTATTAAACTTCTCAGCAAACTGTATGTTTGGGCACCCATTACACTGAGTAAGACTGGTACCTTCTTGTCTCCTTGCACTGAATAGGCAGAACGGTACAATTCCACTCTCTCAATATATGTAGCCCAGTCCTCTATAGTACCATCAAATGCAGCTATTGTACCAATATATCCTGACATTTTTCCTTTATACTTTGTCCTCCCTTCCTTAGAAAATTAAAGATATAACTCACGTGCTCCTTTTATTCAAGTTCAGTGGTGCTGGGAGTCTGAATGAGTTGCTCCTTTTTGTACCCCACAAAAGTGGTGTGTCAGCCCATTGGTGCTCCACTGATCCCTGGAGCAATGCAAAAGAAGAGTTTAATCCTCGTCGCCAGTGTTAAATCTGTGACTTATATTTCAATAAGAGTTTTTTTATGTTACCAGGACACAGTGAGTGTTGCATGCTTCTTTACTGGAGAACTACAGGAAACCAGAGAACACAGAGAGATTCATATGCCAACTAATACAAACACAAAATAAGATCCGTCATAGCCTTCCACCAGAACACATATACAGCAATGGGAACTATATACACCACACGTACCTTCTGCTGCATGCTGCCAGAATTCAGAGATATGTACATAGTACAAGGAGATGTGCAAGTGATACCACTTACTCTGCAAACACTGAGCTCATGTGGCAAATATGAGGCTATAGCAAACCTGTATGTGGCTGTAATTTAGTGTGGGTGCAGGTACAGGTACGGACACAATCATAGTCAGACTGGGGCATGAAGGGCCCAGTGGGGAATGCAGGGCTAGCAGCCCAGCTTAAGGGTGTTGCTAGGACCGGATTGTGGAGGCCACAGGGCAGCTCACACAGTGCCCCCATATTAAGCCAGTGTCCCCATATTATGCCATGCATTGGTGGGTGGGAGAAACTTGATGCTTGGTAGACCCAGGGGATGGGGATAACATGTCTCCTGTCCTGCCATAGTGTGTGGGCTGACTGTGCCTGATGTCTAATGGAAGTGCAGAGTCCCGGTCAGTGGGGGTCTGGAGACTTACAGTCAGTGTGGACTGCGTCTGCAGCTTGTCTGTGTGCATATATGTGTCCATAATAACCTCACTCCAGGCAGGCAGAATCGAAATAATTTGGCGGGAGGTGGAGCAGAAGTTTTAGGTTGCTTATGGTGCACTTGTATGTGGTTCCCCACAGTAAGCAGCTCTGGGCTCCCTTAGGCATCACATGGGTGCAGTGTATGCGGTGCACACGGGGCCCCAGGGTCCAGGGGGCCCACACTGCACACCCTACACCCATTTTTTTCAGTACTTACACACTGTCACAACTGAGGGCTGGTTCTCACTATTGGAAGCCTCAGTTGTAGGAGCAGAGGTATACTTAAATGTTAGAGGCCAGATAGGACTCCTGGACATGCGTGAACCTGCAGTACCTAAAGCCCGAAGGCGTGACCACGACAACAGAGGATATGTTCAACAGGTTTATTAAATGAACTCGGCTCACAAATGATAGCGACAGTTAGCAGTATGGTAACAGGACGACAAGTCACAGCTCTCAGAGAGGCACATAGGAAGTCTCTAGGTGTGGTACAATAGAACAGTCTTAAAGGACCTGGAGATGGTGAGTCCTTTACCACACCAATGCACTGAAGAGCTGTGTTAATAATGTTGGAATGCAAACTGTAGCTTGAGAACAAGGAGTTATGTAGGTGATGCTTGTGAGCGCAGATACAGGAGGTGCTTGAGAGCGCAGATACAGGAGGTGCTTGAGAGCGCAGATACAGGAGGTGCTTGAGAGCGCAGATACAGGAGGTGCTTGAGAGCGCAGATACAGGAGGTGCTTGAGATCGATGGCGAAACACAGATGATGGAATGGAGATCGATGGCGGAACACCGATGGTGACTGGAGATCGATGGCGGAACACCGATGGTGATTTGGGATCGATGACGGAACACCGATGATAACTTGGGATCGATGATGGAACACTGATGGTGATTTGGGATCGATGATGGAACACAGATGGTGACTTGGGATCGATGACGGAACACCGATGGTGACTGGAGATCGATGGCGGAGCACCAATGGTCGCTGGCAGAGAAGAGCACCGGTGTCGGGTAACTGCCGGTTACAGGATGCAATGCTGGGACGCTGCAGAGTCAGGCTAAACCGCAAGGTGGTAGCTGGTGCGAGTCTCTAGTGGAGCTGAACACAGGAGCTGGAATCCCTGGAACAATAGCAGGCAACCACAAGCAGAAGAGACTTCTATCACTGGGTTTGACAACTGAAGCACTGACAACTTTCCAGCCCAGGAACAGGATATTTATACCAGCTCAGTGGCGGAACTAGCGAGCGGTGGGCCCATGTGCGACAAAATGGCTTGGGCCCCCCCCCCATCCCATCCAAGTCCACCCCCTCACCCTGGAGAGGATCTGGTGAGGGGGGACCTGCTCAGGGAAGTGGATACCTAGCAACAGTGCCGTAATTAGACATTTTAGCACTCTGTGCAAGAAACGGCATTGGAGCCCCACCCCTGCATGCAAAACAGGGGCAGTGCGCGCCGTAGGCGCGCGCAAAGATACATAGTGGCGTGGCTTCGTGGAGAAGGGGTGTGGCCACAAAATAATACCAATTCATAAAACGGTGCACAGTAGTCTCCATTATTCAAATTACGCCGCACAGTAGCACCACTACACCAGGTAGAGACCCTTTTACACCTTACGGCGGACAGATTCCTCTTTTTACACATTACAGCAGACAGCGTCCCCTTTTTACACATTACGGCAGACAGCGTGCCCTTGTTACACATTACGGCAGACAGCGTGCCCTTGTTACACATTACGGCAGACAGCGTGCCCTTGTTACACATTACGGCAGACAGCGTGCCCTTGTTACACATTACGGCAGACAGCGTGCCCTTGTTACACATTACGGCAGACAGCGTGCCCTTGTTACACATTACGGCAGGCAGATTCCCCCTTTTTACACATTGCGGCAGACAGCGTGTCCTTGTTACACATAGCGGCAGGCAGATTCCCCCTTTTTACACATTGCGGCAAGCAGATTCCCCCTTTTTACACATTACGGCAGGCAGATTCCCCATTTTTACACATAGCGGCAGGCAGATTCCCCATTTTTACACATTGTGGCAGGCAGATTCCCCGTTTTTACACATTGCGGCAGGCAGATTCCCCATTTTTACACATTGCGGCAAGCAGATTCCCCATTTTCTCTGACGTCCTAAGTGGATGCTGGGGACTCCGTAAGGACCATGGGGAATAGCGGCTCCGCAGGAGACAGGGCACAAAAGTAAAAGCTTTAGGATCAGGTGGTGTGCACTGGCTCCTCCCCCTATGACCCTCCTCCAAGCCTCAGTTAGGTTTTTGTGCCCGGCCGAGAAGGGTGCAATCTAGGTGGCTCTCCTAAAGAGCTGCTTAGAGTAAAAGTTTTGTTAGGTTTTTTATTTTCAGTGAGTCCTGCTGGCAACAGGCTCACTGCAACGAGGGACTTAGGGGAGAAGAAGTGAACTCACCTGCGTGCAGGATGGATTGGCTTCTTAGGCTACTGGACACTAGCTCCAGAGGGACGATCACAGGTACAGCCTGGATGGGTCACCGGAGCCGCGCCGCCGACCCCCTTGCAGATGCTGAAGAGAGAAGAGGTCCAGAAATCGGCGGCTGAAGACTTCCCAGTCTTCTTAAGGTAGCGCACAGCACGGCAGCTGTGCGCCATTGCTCTCAGCACACTTCACACCAACGGTCACTGAGGGTGCAGGGCGCTGGGGGGGGGCGCCCTGGGCAGCAATGAAAGTACCTATGCTGGCTAAAAATACATCACATATAGCCTCTGGGGCTATATGGATGTATTTAACCCCTGCCAGGTTGTCAGAAAAACGGGAGAAGAAGCCCGCCGAAAAGGGGGCGGGGCCTATTCTCCTCAGCACACAGCACCATTTTCCTACACAGCTCCGCTGCTAGGAAGGCTCCCAGGCTCTCCCCTGCACTGCACTACAGAAACAGGGTTAAAACAGAGAGGGGGGGCTTTTTATGTGGCGATATTATAATATATTAAGATGCTATAAGGGAAAACACTTATATAAGGTTGTCCCTGTATAATTATAGCGTTTTGGTGTGTGCTGGCAAACTCTCCCTCTGTCTCCCCAAAGGGCTAGTGGGGTCCTGTCCTCTATCAGAGCATTCCCTGTGTGTGTGCTGTGTGTCGGTACGTGTGTGTCGACATGTATGAGGACGATGTTGGTGAGGAGGCGGAGCAATTGCCTGTAATGGTGATGTCACTCTCTAGGGAGTCGACACCGGAATGGATGGCTTATTTAGGGAATTACGTGATAATGTCAACACGCTGCAAGGTCGGTTGACGACATGAGACGGCCGGCAAACCAATTAGTACCTGTCCAGGCGTCTCAAACACCGTCAGGGGCTTTAAAACGCCCATTTACCTCAGTCGGTCGACACAGACACAGACACGGACACTGACTCCAGTGTCGACGGTGAAGAAACAAACGTATTTTCCATTAGGGCCACACGTTACATGTTAAGGGCAATGAAGGAGGTGTTACATATTTCTGATACTACAAGTACCACAAAAAAGGGTATTATGTGGGGTGTGAAAAAACTACCTGTAGTTTTTCCTGAATCAGATAAATTAAATGAAGTGTGTGATGATGCGTGGGTTTCCCCCGATAGAAAATTATTGGCGTTATACCCTTTCCCGCCAGAAGTTAGGGCGCGTTGGGAAACACCCCCTAGGGTGGATAAGGCGCTCACACGCTTATCAAAACAAGTGGCGTTACCGTCTCCAGATACGGCCGCCCTCAAGGAGCCAGCTGATAGGAGGCTGGAAAATATCCTAAAAAGTATATACACACATACTGGTGTTATACTGCGACCAGCGATCGCCTCAGCCTGGATGTGCAGCGCTGGGGTGGCTTGGTCGGATTCCCTGACTGAAAATATTGATACCCTTGACAGGGACAGTATTTTATTGACTATAGAGCATTTAAAGGATGCATTTCTATATATGCGAGATGCACAGAGGGATATTTGCACTCTGGCATCAAGAGTAAGTGCGATGTCCATGTCTGCCAGAAGATGTTATGGACACGTCAGTGGTCAGGTGATGCAGATTCCAAACGGCACATGGAAGTATTGCCGTATAAAGGGGAGGAGTTATTTGGGGTCGGTCCATCGGACCTGGTGGCCACGGCAACAGCTGGAAAATCCACTTTTTTTACCCCAAGTCACATCTCAGCAGAAAAAGACACCGTCTTTTCAGCCTCAGTCCTTTCGTCCCCATAAGGGCAAGCGGGCAAAAGGCCAGTCATATCTGCCCAGGGGTAGAGGAAAGGGAAGAAGACTGCAGCAGGCAGCCCCTTCCCAGGAACAGAAGCCCTCCACCGCTTCTGCCAAGTCCTCAGCATGACGCTGGGGCCGTACAAGCGGACTCAGGTGCGGGGGGGGGTCGTCTCAAGAGTTTCAGCGCGCAGTGGGCTCACTCGCAAGTGGACCCCTGGATCCTACAAGTAGTATCCCAGGGGTACAGATTGGAAATTCGAGACGTCTCCCCCTCGCAGGTTCCTGAAGTCTGCTTTACCAACGTCTCCCTCCGACAGGGAGGCAGTATTGGAAACAATTCACAAGCTGTATTCCCAGCAGGTGATAATCAAAGTACCCCTCCTACAACAAGGAAAGGGGTATTATTCCACACTATTTGTGGTACTGAAGCCAGACGGCTCGGTGAGACCTATTCTAAATCTGAAATCTTTGAACACTTACATACAAAGGTTCAAATCAAGATGGAGTCACTCAGAGCAGTGATAGCGAACCAGGAAGAAGGGGACTATATGGTGTCCCTGGACATCAAGGATGCTTACCTCCATGTCCCAATTTGCCCTTCTCACCAAGGGTACCTCAGGTTCGTGGTACAGAACTGTCACTATCAGTTTCAGACGCTGCCGTTTGGATTGTCCACGGCACCCCGGGTCTTTACCAAGGTAATGGCCGAAATGATGATTCTTCTTCAAAGAAAAGGCGTCTTAATTATCCCTTACTTGGACGATCTCCTGATAAGGGCAAGGTCCAGAGAACAGTTGGAGGTCGGAGTAGCACTATCTCAAGTAGTTCTACGACAGCACGGGTGGATTCTAAATATTCCAAAATCGCAGCTGATTCCGACGACACGTCTGCTGTTCCTAGGGATGATTCTGGACACAGTCCAGAAAAAGGTGTTTCTCCCGGAGGAGAAAGCCAGGGAGTTATCCGAGCTAGTCAGAAACCTCCTAAAACCAGGCCAAGTGTCAGTACATCAATGCACAAGAGTCCTGGGAAAAATGGTGGCTTCTTACGAAGCGATTCCATTCGGCAGATTTCACGCAAGAATTTTTCAGTGGGATCTGCTGGACGAATGGTCCGGATCGCATCTTCAGATGCATCAGCGGATAATCCTGTCTCCAAGGACAAGGGTGTCTCTTCTGTGGTGGCTGCAGAGTGCTCATCTACTAGAGGGCAGCAGATTCGGCATTCAGGACTGGGTCCTGGTGACCACGGATGCCAGCCTGAGAGGCTGGGGAGCAGTCACACAGGGAAGAAATTTCCAAGGAGTGTGGTCAAGTCTGGAGACTTCTCTCCACATAAATATACTGGAGCTAAGGGCAATTTACAATGCTCTGAGCCTAGGAAGACCTCTGCTTCAAAGTCAACCGGTGCTGATCCAGTCGGACAACATCACGGCAAAGAAAGAAAGAAAGAAAGAAAGAAAGAAAGAAAGAAAGAAAGAAAGAAAGAAGAATTATACTTACCCTCTCCGCTGGTTCCGGCTCCTCGGTGCAGCGTCTGACGATTCCCGGGCAGTAGAGAATGAGGAGGAGGGAGGTGGAGGAGGGAGCCGCAGCAGCGCTGTGTTATTGGTGGAGGCGCTGCTGCTGCTGCCCCTCTGCTTCACTATAGGCTGTTCTCTGAAGACAGCCTATAGTGAAGCAGAGGGGCAGCAGCAGCAGCGCCTCCACCAGTAACACAGCGCTGCTGCGGCTCCCTCCTTCACCTCCCTCCTCCTCCTTCCCCCGTCCGTGCCGCTGCTCCTCTCCTCTGTGGGCGGCTGTGCGCTGCGGGCAGCGGTTGCCCGCAGCGCACAGCGGCATGTAATGAGTCAATTTGACTCATTACATGCTTGGGCCCCTGGACAGAGGCGGGGCCCAGTGCAACGCACTGCTTGCACTGGCGGTAGTTCCGCCTCTGTACCAGCTGGGAAACAGGGATTGGCTGGCTGATTAAGCAGAGTCTAGAGTGCAGCTGCTGGATAATTAGGCAGAAACCAGAGTGCAACTGATAGGCTGAAAAGTAACATGATGAAAACAAACATGGCTGCGCCCATGTTTGAACTTGGAGGGAAAGACTGTTTGTAACTTGCATGTGAGTTTTAACCATGAAGCTGCCAGAATCACAGTGAAGAGACTTGAGACAATGAGATGCAGCGTGCTGCATGCAGACAGTGCAGATGGAATCCAGGCTTGGAACGCTGGGACAGTCTCAAGAGGCATTTGGAAGGTAAAACTGATAAGGAATTACCTGGATCGTGACACACTCCAGGGTCCTGCGTCAGCAGTGCTGTGGAAATCACTGGGAAAATGGCACAGCAGTTATTTTCCCAGCGTTTTGCACATGCGCGGTAGGAAAATCACTGGGAAAATGGTCGCCGTACCATTATGGGGCATAACATTAACTAGTGCACTATTATGGGGCGTAACATTAACAACTTCTGCAAATAGGTGTCTCTATAGTGTGTGTGTGTGCTATATATGTATGTGCTATATATGTATGTGTGTGTGTAGATAGATAGATAGATAGATAGATAGATAGATAGATAGATAGATAGATAGATAGATAGATAGATAGATAGATAGATAGATACCCGCCAAAACCTGGTACAACCTGTGCTTGCCTCTGCTGGTCTATGGGCCTAATTCAGACCTGTTCGTAGCCGTGCAAAATTTTGCACGGCTACGATCAGCTTCGCAGACATGAGGGGAGGACGCCCAGCACAGGGCTAGTCCACCCCTCATGTCGGGCCCTACCCTCCCTCCCCCGCACAAGTACAAAAGCATGGCACAGCGGCGATGCTTTTGTACTTGACAAGTAGCTCCCTACCAGCGCAGCTCCTGCGCGCTGGCAGGGAGCTACCCGTCGCTCTCCGGGTCACAGCGGCTGCGTGCGGCCCACCCCCCGCACGGTCCGGGCACGCCTGCGTTGCCCGGACCGCACCCCCAAAACGGTGGCCCAACGTCGCGACCCGCCCCCTCCCGCCCAGCGTCCGCCTGGCGATCGCTGGGCTGAGATGGCCATTTGCTGTCTGGCATGCGCCGGCACACTGCAGCACTGGTGCATGCACAGTTCAGACCTGATCGGCTGCTATGCGAAAACGCACAGCAGCGATCAGGTCTGAATTAGGCCCTATGTCAATTATGCTGGTGCTCCCCCTGGTGGCCATTCCATGCTGAACTACTCTACACTATTACTAACGCTTCTTGTTAAGGGGCATACACATTACACACCGTGCCATTCTGGCTAAATGGCGATTTTGACTTTGCAATTCTCCTTGAACTTCCCAGCGCCCAGAACCACCGATAATGACCACACACATGGTGCAATTTTAGCTATGTACAATTGTGACTATATACAATCTTGACTATACTAGAAACTAGATTGTACACTTTCTAGTCAAAATTGACGTGCCTGCACAGTCTAGTTTACTTGCGATGCCAACTCTGCTGGACCGCGCATCGGCATCACAAGGTGTATACACACGGTGCAATATGTACTATGTTTTCTACCGATATGGACTATATACTCCGTATAGGTAGTTATATCGCACTGTGTGTATGCCCTATTACAGATAAGCAGTAAATATGTTTTACTTAGGCAGAGAAGCAGCTGTGTGAGGAAGGTAAGGGATCCAGTAAAACGCAGTTTTATGTGTCAGTAAAAATCTCATAAAGAAATGGTGATTATAATCTCAAGGAATTCAGTTTCTATTACAGGAAGGAGCTGGAAAATGTGGTTTTATGAGTTGAGGTGGGGGACATAGAGTAATGATGCAGTCACTTATGATAAACAATAATGTGTACTGAAGGGTTACTAGCAGGTAAACTGAAAGTTGCGTTAGTTGCCTTTCGGTTTCAACACTCCAGCTTAACATTTTAGGTATCAGCGAGATATTAAATTGCTGCTGGGATATATAAAGTCATTGACCTGAGATGACACAATGACAAGTGCAGCAAGCAGAACCAACATAGGGTCACCATGCTGGATGTAATGGAGTGCCATCAGCCAGACTCATATCACAGCACCCTATAGCTCAACTCTACCATTGGGGCAGATGTAATTGGGTGGGATGTACTAAAGGGAAAATGCTGTAAAACCTCTGTTTTCACGGGTTTTACAGCATTTTCATATGTACTAACCCCCAGCTGCGGTGTTTTCACCGCTGAGGGTGATGGCGATACCCTATAGAAGCCTATGGGCTTCTTACTCCAGATGCCGCATCCCGCTGCCTCTGCCACCCCACTGACGCCGACCACCCTCCCCGCGGCATACCTCTGTCCAGGCAGCCCTGGTCCCGGAAGCTAAACTCCTCCTACCCCGGCTGCAGGGAGGAGGAGGCGGCCGGGACAGCCTGCTGCGGCTGCCTACTTCTTGGCCAGGGAGTAGAGGGAGAGCTCAGGGCAGGGGCTGGCTGGCAACTTTTAGCCTGGGGGGCAAGTCCAGAGCACTGGCACATAAGTAATGGCGCCATCTTAAATGGAGGTTTTTTTGTTTAAAAAATATTTATTAATAAAAATGCTCCAGATTAACACCAGGTGACATTACACCCAGACATAGGTGCCGATTTATATTTTTGCTGGTGGGTGCTCGGCGGGAGGCGGCAGTGAGAATGAATGGGCGGCCGCAGCAGTGACTAATGCCCATTACACATTATGCAACACACCATAATGCCCATTACACGTTATGCAACACACCGTAATGCCCATTACACATTATGCCACACACCGTAATGCCCATTACACATTATGCCACACACCGTAATGTCCATTACACAATATGCCACACACCGTAATGCGCATTACACAATATGCCACACACAGTGATGCCTATTACACAATATGCCACACACCGTAATGCCCATTTCACAATATGCCACACACCGTAATGCCCATTACACAATATGCCACACACCGTAATGTCTATTACACATTATGTTACACATCGTAATGCCAATTACTCAATATGCCACACACCGTAATGTCTATTACACATTATGTTACACATCGTAATGCCAATTACACAATATGCCACACACCGTAATGCCCATTTCACAATATGCCACACACCGTAATGCCCATTACACAATATGCCACATACCATAATGTCTATTACACATTATGCTACACATCGTAATGCCAATTACTCAATATGCCACACACCGTAATGTCTATTACACATTATGCCACACACCGTAACACCCATTATGCATTATGCCACACACTGTAACGCCAATTACATATTACTATACACACAGTTATGACCCTGACACCATTTTATGCCCACACACAATAATGCCACTTACATTGCTAGGGGTCTCTGTGCTTTGCCAGGGGTTTCATGCGCGTTGCTAGGGGTCTCCTGTGCGTTGCCAGGTATCTCCTGGCCGCTGCCCCAGTAAAGTTAGGGAGGGTGGGTGTGGGCATCAGTGGTTACTGCTGGCCACCGCAGTAGATTGAGATGCGCTGGGGGCTGCAGAAGCGCTTCTGTACCATAGCAGTGTAAAAAAACACCCTCTTAAAATGCACGCCACCGCAAACACATTAACCAATATCTCTTGTACTGAATGGGTGGACGTGTATCTGGGTGCATAGGCACCGATTCCGTGGGTGCTACTGGGCCCGAGCACCCACGGGCCACGAGGAGCACCCACGGAACCAGACGCTGCCCCAGTAGAGCTAGCCGCTGCTGCCCCCTCAGCCACCGCAGTAGATTGAGATGCGCTGGGGGCTGCGGAAGCGCTTCTGTACCATAGCAATGTAAAAAAAAAAATCAAAAATGCCCGCCGCCGAGGAGGAAAGAGACGCTAGAGGTTACATTTGACCTCTAGCGCCTGTCTCCTCCTGGCGGCGGCCATTTTTTATTGTTTTTTTACATTGCTATGATACAGAAGCGCTTCCGCAGCCCCCAGCGCATCTCAATTCAGGTCATAAGTACTAGAGATATTGGTTAATGTGTTTTCATAGTGAAAAAAAAAGAGCTGTTGACTTAAATCAGGATTTTCCAACATGCATAATCGATGATAAAAGCACTTATCTGCAGAGCCGGCCCTAACCAATATGATGCCCTAGGCAAGATTTTGGCTGGTGCCCCCTAGCACCGCCGCTAGTTCTGCCGGAGATGCCTGGCATGAGTGAGCTGGCAGCTCTGCTAACGTCGGGCGCCTTTTGTTTATGAAAATGCATCATATTATTTGCATTACTATGTGTCAAGGATGCACAAGCAGCTTCTGCTGATTAAAATGATATGCAGCATGCCTATATTCTGTGTGCGACTGCAGCTGTATCTGCATACATTACAGTGATTTCCAGGAATACACTGTAACGTAGCATTTCGTATGCAGATACAGACGCAGTCACACACAGAATATAGGCATGCCGCATATCATTTTAATCAGCAGAAGCTGCTGGTGCCCCTAAGCATACCAAATGCCCTAGGCATTTGCCTAGTTTGCCTATGCCTAAGGCCGGCTCTGCTTATCTGCTTCCGTGAATCTGTAATCAGCCAATTAGAAGTCACTAGCTAGAGCTGGCAACAGGCATTACTTTCAGGCTCACAGGCAATTGCAATCAACAGTTACTTACAGAGCTCTAGTTAAAGCATCTTTGTATGGATCTCCCTCAGTTTGCTATTACGCAAACACACTGTCACTGTACTCATTCAGCATTAGCCCAGCCCATTCCCTCCCTAATTCCTGCCAAGCATAAATAGACGGACGTGCCATATATGCATATGCGCATACAGGTGTTTCCTCATACACCTAGCATCAATATGCCATACGACATGATACAACCGGCAAGACTGAGCCAAACTGAGCATGTAGCGTAGCCACTTATTCTTTAAGTTTGCATCACAGATGATACAAAACACCACTCAAAGTGTACTGGAGACACAGGGCTGCGACTTTTACCTCACAGGAATTAGTTTAAAAAGCGTACAAAGTCGTAGATGAAACACAACGGAACTTGGTGTGATAAAAAAGCCACGTCCCCTGCATCGTAGCACTTTGTGTACAGATACAGACTCAGTCGCACACAGACGTACAAATGTCGCACATCAAATTGATCAGTGCAGTCTGGCAAAGTAGTTTTGTCGCTTCCAATTGCTTATTTATGCAAATACGCTCAGAGCGTGACCTGGCGCGCAGAGAGAAGCTGTTTGGCACAACTGAAGTCACACTATATGAGGACACATCTATAGGTGGGATGCAGCCCAGTTTACCAGGGGACCGCCGATAAACAGACAGACGGAATCCCAGCACCAGCCCGGTATTCCCGGTGGATCCGCGCCACCAACCGAGTGGGAATAGAACCCTTGGCGAGTACAGCTTGTTCCAAACTTTAATTTGATTCTTTGTAATCTTTGGTATTTGTTACTCAGCAAGCGCTAAGACAATGTAGAAGTAGTGACCTCTACCTCCTGCGTTTCCTGGTGTTACAGAGAGGTCGGAGAGTATGGAAGCTGATTGCAGAGACTTATTCATCTGTATATGATGGGCTATAACCCTAGCTGCTACATTAAGCATTATTCCCTAGTTAAAAGGAAAACCACACCTATAGATAATGGTAATTATCGGCAGGGATATGATTAATAGCTTAAAGACTGCTGGCGCCATTAGTAGCAGCAACAATAATGTGGCAGAGAATTTTAGAACGTCACTGTGATGCAAATGTGCAAGAGGTTATCACCGGCCCTGATTGCTGACCCAAGTTCCAACAGTGAGACGTCATACATTCTATATTGTGCCGAAGGAGCAGTGTAAAGAGTGCAAGGGTGCAAGGGTGGCTCTGTTTATTTCACTATTGCTAACTTAGACGGCAATACCTTTTTACCGCTAGGTATGACATTAACTATACCCAGCAAAGACAAATATCGCTGGAACACGTCGTTATGCTGCCGCTGAGATATGTAGCAATACAGAATGCTCCTGCTGAACTCCCAATGATGCACAGAGCCCTGTATGAGTGTGAGATAGAGAAAGGAACTGGTCTAATGGGTAGTCTTCAGTATGCCAAATTAGGGATGAGCGGGTTCGGTTCCTCGGAATCCGAACCCGCCCGAACTTCAGTTTTTTTCACACGGGGCCGAGCGACTCGGATCTTCCCGCCTTGCTCGGTTAACCCGAGCGCGCCCGAACGTCATCATCCCGCTGTCGGATTCTCGCGAGGCTCGGATTCTATCGCGAGACTCGGATTCTATATAAGGAGCCGCGCGTCGCCGCCATTTTCACACGTGCATTGAGATTCATAGGGAGAGGACGTGGCTGGCGTCCTCTCCGTTTATAGAGAAGAGAGTGAGACAGTAGAGAGAGACACAGTAGTAATTTTGGGGAGCATTAGGAGGAGTACTAGTAGTTACTTGCTGAAGTGATAGTGTGACTGTATTATCTGACTTGTGGGGGAGACACTGACAGTGGGGAGCAGTTAGAGTCTGAGAGCAGGACCCAGGAGTACATATAACGTACAGTGCACACTTTTGCTGCCAGAGTGCCACACTGCCATTGTGACCACACTGACCACCAGTATAATATATATTGTGATTGTCTGCTTAGGAGTACTACTTGCAAGTTGCTGATAGTGTGACCACTGACCAGTGACCTGACCACCAGTTTAATAATCACCACCAGTGAGTTTAATATATATATATATATATATAATTGTATATAATATATATATAATATTGTATACCACCTACCCGTGTTTTTTTTTTTTCTTTCTTCTTTATACATACTACTATAGTAGCTTACTTTAGCAGTCTGCGGTGCTGCTGAGCTGACAGTGTCCAGCAGGTCCGTCATCAGTCATTACATAATAAATATATATACCTGTCCGGCTGCAGTACTAGTGATATTATATATATATATATTGATTTCATCTCATTATCATCCAGTCTATATTAGCAGCAGACACAGTACGGTAGTCCACGGCTGTAGCTACCTCTGTGTCGGCAGTCGCTTGTCCATCCATAATTGTATACCACCTAACCGTGGTTTGTTTGTTTTTTCTTTCTTCTTTATACATACTACTATAGTAGCTTACTGTAGCAGTCTGCGGTGCTGCTGAGATGACAGTGTCCAGCAGGTCCGTCATCAGTCATTACATAATAAATATATATACCTGTCCGGCTGCAGTACTAGTGATATTATATATATATATATTGATTTCATCTCATTATCATCCAGTCTATATTAGCAGCAGACACAGTACGGTAGTCCACGGCTGTAGCTACCTCTGTGTCGGCAGTCGCTCGTCCATCCATAATTGTATACCACCTACCCGTGGTTTTTTTTTTCTTTCTTCTTTATACATACTACTATAGTAGCTTACTGTAGCAGTCTGCGGTGCTGCTGAGCTGACAGTGTCCAGCAGGTCCGTCATCAGTCATTACATAATAAATATATATACCTGTCCGGCTGCAGTACTAGTGATATTATATATATATATATTGATTTCATCTCATTATCATCCAGTCTATATTAGCAGCAGACACAGTATGGTAGTCCACGGCTGTAGCTACCTCTGTGTCGGCAGTCGCTCGTCCATCCATAATTGTATACCACCTAACCGTGGTTTTTTTTTTTTTCTTTCTTCTTTATACATACTACTATAGTAGCTTACTGTAGCAGTCTGCGGTGCTGCTGAGCTGACAGTGTCCAGCAGGTCCGTCATCAGTCATTACATAATAAATATATATACCTGTCCGGCTGCAGTACTAGTGATATTATATATATATATATATTGATTTCATCTCATTATCATCCAGTCTATATTAGCAGCAGACACAGTACGGTAGTCCACGGCTGTAGCTACCTCTGTGTCGGCAGTCGCTCGTCCATCCATAATTGTATACCACCTACCCGTGTTTTTTTTTTTTCTTTCTTCTTTATACATACTACTATAGTAGCTTACTGTAGCAGTCTGCGGTGCTGCTGAGCTGACAGTGTCCAGCAGGTCCGTCATCAGTCATTACATAATAAATATATATACCTGTCCGGCTGCAGTACTAGTGATATTATATATATATATATATTGATTTCATCTCATTATCATCCAGTCTATATTAGCAGCAGACACAGTACGGTAGTCCACGGCTGTAGCTACCTCTGTGTCGGCAGTCGCTCGTCCATCCATAATTGTATACCACCTAACCGTGGTTTTTTTTTTCTTTCTTCTTTATACATACTACTATAGTAGCTTACTGTAGCAGTCTGCGGTGCTGCTGAGCTGACAGTGTCCAGCAGGTCCGTCATCAGTCATTACATAATAAATATATCTACCTGTCCGGCTGCAGTACTAGTGTGATATTATATATATATATATATATATATATATATTGATTTCATCTCATTATCATCCAGTCTATATTAGCAGCAGACACAGTACGGTAGTCCACGGCTGTAGCTACCTCTGTGTCGGCAGTCGCTCGTCCATCCATAATTGTATACCACCTACCCGTGGTTTGTTTTTTTTCTTTCTTCTTTATACATACTACTATAGTAGCTTACTGTAGCAGTCTGCGGTGCTGCTGAGCTGACAGTGTCCAGCAGGTCCGTCATCAGTCATTACATAATAAATATATATACCTGTCCGGCTGCAGTACTAGTGATATTATATATATATATATTGATTTCATCTCATTATCATCCAGTCTATATTAGCAGCAGACACAGTACGGTAGTACTGTAGCTACCTCTGTGTCTTTTAGTTGTGCCTATTAAAATATGGAGAACAAAAATGTTGAGGTTCCAAAATTAGGGAAAGATCAAGATCCACTTCCACCTCGTGCTGAAGCTGCTGCCACTAGTCATGGCCGAGACGATGAAATGCCAGCAACGTCGTCTGCCAAGGCCGATGCCCAATGTCATAGTACAGAGCATGTAAAATCCAAAACACAAAATATCAGTAAAAAAAGGACTCCAAAATCTAAAATAAAATTGTCGGAGGAGAAGCGTAAACTTGCCAATATGCCATTTACCACACGGAGTGGCAAGGAACGGCTGAGGCCCTGGCCTATGTTCATGGCTAGTGGTTCAGCTTCACATGAGGATGGAAGCACTCAGCCTCTCGCTAGAAAAATGAAAAGACTCAAGCTGGCAAAAGCACCGCAAAGAACTGTGCGTTCTTCGAAATCCCAAATCCACAAGGAGAGTCCAATTGTGTCGGTTGCGTCGCCTGACCTTCCCAACACTGGACGTGAAGAGCATGCGCCTTCCACCATTTGCACGCCCCCTGCAAGTGCTGGAAGGAGCACCCGCAGTCCAGTTCCCGATAGTCAGATTGAAGATGTCAGTGTTGAAGTACACCAGGATGAGGAGGATATGGGTGTTGCTGGCGCTGGGGAGGAAATTGACAAGGAGGATTCTGATGGTGAGGTGGTTTGTTTAAGTCAGGCACCCGGGGAGACACCTGTTGTCCGTGGGAGGAATAGGGCCGTTGACATGCCTGGTGAAAATACCAAAAAAATCAGCTCTTCGGTGTGGAAGTATTTCACCAGAAATGCGGACAACATTTGTCAAGCCGTGTGTTGCCTTTGTCAAGCTGTAATAAGTAGGGGTAAGGACGTTAACCACCTCGGAACATCCTCCCTTATACGTCACCTGCAGCGCATTCATAATAAGTCAGTGACAAGTTCAAAAACTTTGGGCGACAGCGGAAGCAGTCCACTGACCAGTAAATCCCTTCCTCTTGTAACCAAGCTCACGCAAACCACCCCACCAACTCCCTCAGTGTCAATTTCCTCCTTCCCCAGGAATGCCAATAGTCATGCAGGCCATGTCACTGGCAATTCTGACGAGTCCTCTCCTGCCTGGGATTCCTCCGATGCATCCTTGCGTGTAACGCCTACTGCTGCTGGCGCTGCTGTTGTTGCTGCTGGGAGTCGATGGTCATCCCAGAGGGGAATTCGTAAGCCCACTTTTACTACTTCCACCAAGCAATTGACTGTCCAACAGTCCTTTGCGAGGAAGATGAAATATCACAGCAGTCATCCTGTTGCAAAGCGGATAACTGAGGCCTTGACAACTATGTTGGTGTTAGACGTGCGTCCGGTATCCGCCGTTAGTTCACAGGGAACTAGACAATTTCTTGAGGTAGTGTGCCCCCGTTACCAAATACCATCTAGGTTCCACTGCTCTAGGCAGGCGATACCGAGAATGTACACGGACGTCAGAAAAAGACTCACCAGTGTCCTAAAAAATGCAGTTGTACCCAATGTCCACTTAACCACGGACATGTGGACAAGTGGAGCAGGGCAGGGTCAGGACTATATGACTGTGACAGCCCACTGGGTAGATGTATGGACTCCCGCCGCAAGAACAGCAGCGGCGGCACCAGTAGCAGCATCTCGCAAACGCCAACTCTTTCCTAGGCAGGCTACGCTTTGTATCACCGGTTTCCAGAATTCGCACACAGCTGAAAACCTCTTACGGCAACTGAGGAAGATCATCGCGGAATGGCTTACCCCAATTGGACTCTCCTGTGGATTTGTGGCATCGGACAACGCCAGCAATATTGTGTGTGCATTAAATATGGGCAAATTCCAGCACGTCCCATGTTTTGCACATACCTTGAATTTGGTGGTGCAGAATTTTTTTAAAAACGACAGGGGCGTGCAAGAGATGCTGTCGGTGGCCAGAAGAATTGCGGGACACTTTCGGTGTACAGGCACCACGTACAGAAGACTGGAGCACCACCAAAAACGCCTGAACCTGCCCTGCCATCATCTGAAGCAAGAAGTGGTAACGAGGTGGAATTCAACCCTCTATATGCTTCAGAGGTTGGAGGAGCAGCAAAAGGCCATTCAAGCCTATACAATTGAGCACGATATAGGAGGTGGAATGTACCTGTCTCAAGCGCAGTGGAGAATGATTTCAAAGTTGTGCAAGGTTCTGCAACCTTTTGAACTTGCCACACGTGAAGTCAGTTCAGACACTGCCAGCCTGAGTAAGGTCATTCCCCTCATCAGGCTTTTGCAGAAGAAGCTGGAGGCATTGAAGGAGGAGCTAAAAGGGAGCGATTACGCTAGGCATGTGGGACTTGTGGATGGAGCCCTTAATTCGCTTAGCAAGGATTCACGGGTGGTTAATCTGTTGAAATCAGAGCACTACATTTTGGCCACCGTGCTCGATCCTAGATTTAAAACCTACCTTGGATCTCTCTTTCCGGCAGACACAAGTCTGCTGGGGTTCAAAGACCTGCTGGTGACAAAATTGTCAAGTCAAGCGGAACGCGACCTGTCAACATCTCCTCCTTCACATTCTCCCGCAACTGGGGGTGCGAGGAAAAGGCTCAGAATTCCGAGCCCACCCGCTGGCGGTGATGCAGGGCAGTCTGGAGCGACTGCTGATGCTGACATCTGGTCCGGACTGAAGGACCTGACAACGATTACGGACATGTCGTCTACTGTCACTGCATATGATTCTCTCACCATTGAAAGAATGGTGGAGGATTATATGAGTGACCGCATCCAAGTAGGCACGTCAGACAGTCCGTACTTATACTGGCAGGAAAAAGAGGCAATTTGGAGGCCCTTGCACAAACTGGCTTTATTCTACCTAAGTTGCCCTCCCACAAGTGTGTACTCCGAAAGAGTGTTTAGTGCCGCCGCTCACCTTGTCAGCAATCTGCGTACGAGGTTACTTCCAGAAAATGTGGAGAAGATGATGTTCATTAAAATGAATTATAATCAATTCCTCCGTGGAGACATTGACCAGCAGCAATTGCCTCCACAAAGTACACAGGGAGCTGAGATGGTGGATTCCAGTGGGGACGAATTGATAATCTGTGAGGAGCGGGATGTACACGGTGATATATCGGAGGATGATGATGAGGTGGACATCTTGCCTCTGTAGAGCCAGTTTGTGCAAGGAGAGATTAATTGCTTCTTTTTCGGTGGGGGTCCAAACCAACCCGTCATTTCAGTCACAGTCGTGTGGCAGACCCTGTCACTGAAATGATGGGTTGGTTAAAGTGTGCATGTCCTGTTTATACAACATAAGGGTGGGTGGGAGGGCCCAAGGACAATTCCATCTTGCACCTCTTTTTTCTTTCATTTTTATTTGCATCATGTGCTGTTTGGGGAGTGTTTTTTGGAAGGGCCATCCTGCGTGACACTGCAGTGCCACTCCTAGATGGGCCAGGTGTTTGTGTCGGCCACTAGGGTCGCTTAGCTTACTCACACAGCTACCTCATTGCGCCTCTTTTTTTCTTCTTTGCGTCATGTGCTGTTTGGGGAGTGTTTTTTGGAAGGGCCATCCTGCGTGACACTGCAGTGACACTCCTAGATGGGCCAGGTGTTTGTGTCGGCCACTAGGGTCGCTTAGCTTACTCACACAGCTACCTCATTGCGCCTCTTTTTTTCTTCTTTGCGTCATGTGCTGTTTGGGGAGTGTTTTTTGGAAGGGCCATCCAGCGTGACACTGCAGTGCCACTCCTAGATGGGCCAGGTGTTTGTGTCGGCCACTAGGGTTGCTTAGCTTACTCACACAGCTACCTCATTGCGCCTCTTTTTTTCTTTGCGTCATGTGCTGTTTGGGGAGTGTTTTTTGGAAGGGCCATCCTGCGTGACACTGCAGTGCCACTCCTAGATGGGCCAGGTGTTTGTGTCGGCCACTAGGGTCGCTTAGCTTACTCACACAGCTACCTCATTGCGCCTCTTTTTTTCTTCTTTGCGTCATGTGCTGTTTGGGGAGTGTTTTTTGGAAGGGCCATCCTGCGTGACACTGCAGTGCCACTCCTAGATGGGCCAGGTGTTTGTGTCGGCCACTAGGGTCGCTTATCTTACTCACACAGCTACCTCATTGCGCCTCTTTTTTTCTTCTTTGCGTCATGTGCTGTTTGGGGAGTGTTTTTTGGAAGGGCCATCCTGCGTGACACTGCAGTGCCACTCCTAGATGGGCCAGGTGTTTGTGTCGGCCACTAGGGTCGCTTAGCTTACTCACACAGCTACCTCATTGCGCCTCTTTTTTTCTTTGCGTCATGTGCTGTTTGGGGAGTGTTTTTTGGAAGGGCCATCCTGCGTGACACTGCAGTGCCACTCCTAGATGGGCCAGGTGTTTGTGTCGGCCACTAGGGTCGCTTATCTTACTCACACAGCTACCTCATTGCGCCTCTTTTTTTCTTCTTTGCGTCATGTGCTGTTTGGGGAGTGTTTTTTGGAAGGGCCATCCTGCGTGACACTGCAGTGCCACTCCTAGATGGGCCAGGTGTTTGTGTCGGCCACTAGGGTCGCTTAGCTTACTCACACAGCTACCTCATTGCGCCTCTTTTTTTCTTTGCGTCATGTGCTGTTTGGGGAGTGTTTTTTGGAAGGGCCATCCTGCGTGACACTGCAGTGCCACTCCTAGATGGGCCAGGTGTTTGTGTCGGCCACTAGGGTCGCTTATCTTACTCACACAGCTACCTCATTGCACCTCTTTTTTTCTTCTTTGCGTCATGTGCTGTTTGGGGAGTGTTTTTTGGAAGGGCCATCCTGCGTGACACTGCAGTGCCACTCCTAGATGGGCCAGGTGTTTGTGTCGGCCACTAGGGTCGCTTAGCTTACTCACACAGCTACCTCATTGCGCCTCTTTTTTTCTTTGCGTCATGTGCTGTTTGGGTAGTGTTTTTTGGAAGGGCCATCCTGCGTGACACTGCAGTGCCACTCCTAGATGGGCCAGGTGTTTGTGTCGGCCACTAGGGTCGCTTAGCTTAGTCATTCAGCGACCTCGGTGCAAATTTTAGGACTAAAAATAATATTGTGAGGTGTGAGGTATTCAGAATAGACTGAAAATGAGTGGAAATTATGGTTTTTGAGGTTAATAATACTTTGGGATCAAAATGACCCCCACATTCTATGATTTAAGCTGTTTTTGAGGGTTTTTTGAAAAAAACACCCGAATCCAAAACACACCCGAATCCGACAAAAAAAATTCGGTGAGGTTTTGCCAAAACGCGGTCGAACCCAAAACACGGCCGCGGAACCGAACCCAAAACCAAAACACAAAACCCGAAAAATTTCAAGTGCACATCCCTATGCCAAATGTCGGCATCCCGGCGCACATTATACCGGTGCCGGAATCCCGACACCCGGCATACCGACACCTATTCTCCCTCGTGGGGGTCCACGACCCCACTGGAGGGAGAATAAAACAGTGTGGCGCTCGCCATGCTGGCGGTCGGGCTCCCGGCGCCGGTATGCTGGTCGCCGGGAGCCTGAGCGCCGGCATACCGTACTACACCCGGTCTAATGGCAGGATTCAATTAGTCATGGAAGGTCTATGTAGGTGCGAGCAGAATCAGCCTATCGTAGCTGGCCAGAAATGGCGCAACGCGAGCTGCAGATGGTGTGTGATAGAACCCAGTAAACACCACTGTAAACTGTCAAGAGGTTAAGAATGTCAACATCTCAAATGTCAGCATGTCAAATGTCAACATTCTACGGATGCTGACGGTTAGAGTTAGGCTGCGGGCAGGAGGGTTAGGGTTAGGCTGCGGCCAGGAGGGTTAAGGTTAGGCTGCACTGGGAGGTTCAGGATAGGCACTAGGGGAAAGGTTTGGGACATTGAAGTAATACTCATGGAACACTGCAGCATCACAGGTCCGCGCTGGAACTGATCGCCGGGACCCGGAAAGAAGGCGCTGGAGACAACACTGTCGCTGGGAGCAGGTAAGAATCCCGTAGACCAACAGGGATGGTTTGTTGACTGTTCATCATGTCGACATATTCAGATAGACATGATGAATGTTGACACTGTCGCTGTCAACACGCTGGCCAAGCAGTCACGGGGCATGTCGACAATTCAGCCCTGTCGACACTCTTACTCTCTTGGCAAGTCATACCAAAACCCAATACAGGTTGAGTATCCCATATCCAAATATTCCGAAATCCTTAATATTCCGAAATACAGACTTTTTTGAGTGAGACTGAGATAGTGAAACCTTTGTTATTTTGATGGCTCAATGGGGGTCATTCCGAGTTGTTCGCACGCAAGCTGCTTTTAGCAGCTTTACACACGCTAAGCCGCCGCCTACTGGGAGTGAATCTTAGCTTATCAAAATTGCGAACGAAAGATTCTCTAAATTGCGACCACACACCTCTTAGCAGTTTCTGAGTAGCTCCAGACTTACTCGGCATCTGTGATCAGTTCAGTGCTTGTCGTTCCTGGTTTGACGTCACAAACACACCAAGCGTTCGGCCAGACACTCCTCCGTTTCTCCAGCCACTCCCGCGTTTTTCCCAGAAACGGTAGCGTTTTTTCGCACACACCCATAAAACGGCCAGTTTCCGCCCAGAAACACCCACTTCCTGTCAATCACACTCCGATCACCAGAACGAAGAAAAAACCTTGTAATGCCGTGAGTAAAAATCCTAACTGCATGGCAAATTTACTTGGCGCAGTCGCACTGCGGACATTGCGCATGCGCATTAGCGACTAATCGCTCCGTTGCGAGAAAAAAATACAGAGCGAACAACTCGGAATGACCCCCAATGTACACAAACTTTGTTTAATACACAAAGTTATTAAAAATATTGTATTAAATGACCTTCAGGCTGTGTGTGTAAGGTGTATATGAAACATAAATGAATTGTGTGAATGTAGACACACTTTGTTTAATGCACAAAGTTATAAAAAATATTGGCTAAAATGACCTTCAGGCTATGCGTATAAGGTGTATATGAAACAAAAATGCATTCTGTGCTTAGACTTAGGTCCCATCGCCATGATATCTCATTATGGTATGCAATTATTCCAAAATACAGAAAAATCCCATATCCAAAATA
Organism: Pseudophryne corroboree; assembly: GCF_028390025.1. Classification (NCBI taxonomy): domain Eukaryota; kingdom Metazoa; phylum Chordata; class Amphibia; order Anura; family Myobatrachidae; genus Pseudophryne; species Pseudophryne corroboree. Next base: position 767,077,369 of record NC_086448.1, read on the forward strand.
CCTCTGGTCCCAGGCATTTTGGATAAGGGATACTCAACCTGTATATTATGCAAATTTTTTGGCCTTGGGCTAAATGTAATAGCCTGCGAGCTGCCGGAGGTGCGGGATTTTGTGCGAGTCTGCCCGTATTTTTAAAATTGCAATCATTAACATGCAAAACCAACCTGTTTTTGCCTTATAAATTATTGCTGCTTTAAAAATTCGGGCACGGGTACAAAGCGGATCACCGCTCAGCAATGGGTTTGTGCGACAGATCCGTTCGCACGGGGGCGATCGCAAGGAGATTGACAGGAAGAAGGCGTTTGTGGGTGTCAACTGACCGTTTTCAGGGAGTGTCTGGAAAAACTCAGGCGTGTCCATCCGTTTGTAGGGAGGGTTCCTGATGTCAATTCCGGTCCCAGACAGCCTGATGTGATCGCAGTGGCTGAGTAAGTCCTGGGCTGCGCAGAGACTAGAGATGAGCGCCTGAAATTTTTCGGGTTTTGTGTTTTGGTTTTGGGTTCGGTTCCGCGGCCGTGTTTTGGGTTCGAACGCGTTTTGGCAAAACCTCACCGAATTTTTTTTGTCGGATTCGGGTGTGTTTTGGATTCGGGTGTTTTTTTCCAAAAACACTAAAAAACAGCTTAAATCATAGAATTTGGGGGTCATTTTGATCCCAAAGTATTATTAACCTCAAAAAACATAATTTCCACTCATTTTCAGTCTATTCTGAATACCTCACACCTCACAATATTATTTTTAGTCCTAAAATTTGCACCGAGGTCGCTGTGTGAGTAAGATAAGCGACCCTAGTGGCCGACACAAACACCGGGCCCATCTAGGAGTGGCACTGCAGTGTCACGCAGGATGTCCCTTCCAAAAAACCCTCCCCAAACAGCACATGACGCAAAGAAAAAAAGAGGCGCAATGAGGTAGCTGTGTGAGTAAGATTAGCGACCCTAGTGGCCGACACAAACACCGGGCCCATCTAGGAGTGGCACTGCAGTGTCACGCAGGATGGCCCTTCCAAAAAAACCTCCCCAAACAGCACATGACGGAAAGAAAAAAAGAGGCGCAATGAGGTAGCTGTGTGAGTAAGATTAGCGACCCTAGTGGCCGACACAAACACCGGGCCCATCTAGGAGTGGCACTGCAGTGTCACGCAGGATGTCCCTTCCAAAAAACCCTCCCCAAACAGCACATGACGCAAAGAAAAAAATAGGCGCAATGAGGTAGCTGACTGTGTGAGTAAGATTAGCGACCCTAGTGGCCGTCACAAACACCGGGCCCATCTAGGAGTGGCACTGCAGTGTCACGCAGGATGTCCCTTCCAAAAAAACCCTCCCCAATCAGCACATGATGCAAAGAAAAAGAAAAGAAAAAAGAGGTGCAAGATGGAATTGTCCTTGGGCCCTCCCACCCACCCTTATGTTGTATAAACAAAACAGGACATGCACACTTTAACCAACCCATCATTTCAGTGACAGGGTCTGCCACACGACTGTGACTGATATGACGGGTTGGTTTGGACCCCCCCCAAAAAAGAAGCAATTAATCTCTCCTTGCACAAACTGGCTCTACAGAGGCAAGATGTCCACCTCATCTTCACCCTCCGATATATCACCGTGTACATCCCCCTCCTCACAGATTATCAATTCGTCCCCACTGGAATCCACCATCTCAGCTCCCTGTGTACTTTGTGGAGGCAATTGCTGCTGGTCAATGTCTCCGCGGAGGAATTGATTATAATTCATTTTAATGAACATCATCTTCTCCACATTTTCTGGATGTAACCTCGTACGCCGATTGCTGACAAGGTGAGCGGCGGCACTAAACACTCTTTCGGAGTACACACTTGTGGGAGGGCAACTTAGGTAGAATAAAGCCAGTTTGTGCAAGGGCCTCCAAATTGCCTCTTTATCCTGCCAGTATAAGTACGGACTGTGTGACGTGCCTACTTGGATGCGGTCACTCATATAATCCTCCACCATTCTATCAATGTTGAGAGAATCATATGCAGTGACAGTAGACGACATGTCCGTAATCGTTGTCAGGTCCTTCAGTCCGGACCAGATGTCAGCATCAGCAGTCGCTCCAGACTGCCCTGCATCACCGCCAGCGGGTGGGCTCGGAATTCTGAGCCTTTTCCTCGCACCCCCAGTTGCGGGAGAATGTGAAGGAGGAGATGTTGACAGGTCGCGTTCCGCTTGACTTGACAATTTTGTCACCAGCAGGTCTTTCAACCCCAGCAGACCTGTGTCTGCCGGAAAGAGAGATCCAAGGTAGGCTTTAAATCTAGGATCGAGCACGGTGGCCAAAATGTAGTGCTCTGATTTCAACAGATTGACCACCCGTGAATCCTTGTTAAGCGAATTAAGGGCTGCATCCACAAGTCCCACATGCCTAGCGGAATCGCTCCCTTTTAGCTCCTTCTTCAATGCCTCCAGCTTCTTCTGCAAAAGCCTGATGAGGGGAATGACCTGACTCAGGCTGGCAGTGTCTGAACTGACTTCACGTGTGGCAAGTTCAAAGGGCATCAGAACCTTGCACAACGTTGAAATCATTCTCCACTGCACTTGAGACAGGTGCATTCCATCTCCTATATCGTGCTCAATTGTATAGGCTTGAATGGCCTTTTGCTGCTCCTCCAACCTCTGAAGCATATAGAGGGTTGAATTCCACCTCGTTACCACTTCTTGCTTCAGATGATGGCAGGGCAGGTTCAGTAGTTTTTGGTGGTGCTCCAGTCTTCTGTACGTGGTGCCTGTACGCCGAAAGTGTCCCGCAATTTTTCTGGCCACCGACAGCATCTCTTGCACGCCCCTGTCGTTTTTTAAAAAATTCTGCACCACCAAATTCAAGGTATGTGCAAAACATGGGACGTGCTGGAATTTGCCCATATTTAATGCACACACAATATTGCTGGCGTTGTCCGATGCCACAAATCCACAGGAGAGTCCAATTGGGGTAAGCCATTCCGCGATGATCTTCCTCAGTTGCCGTAAGAGGTTTTCAGCTGTGTGCGTATTCTGGAAAGCGGTGATACAAAGCGTAGCCTGCCTAGGAAAGAGTTGGCGTTTGCGAGATGCTGCTACTGGTGCCGCCGCTGCTGTTCTTGCGGCGGGAGTCCATACATCTACCCAGTGGGCTGTCACAGTCATATAGTCCTGACCCTGCCCTGCTCCACTTGTCCACATGTCCGTGGTTAAGTGGACATTGGGTACAACTGCATTTTTTAGGAGACTGGTGAGTCTTTTTCTGACGTCCGTGTACATTCTCGGTATCGCCTGCCTAGAGAAGTGGAACCTAGATGGTATTTGGTAACGGGGGCACACTGCCTCAATAAATTGTCTAGTTCCCTGTGAACTAACGGCGGATACCGGACGCACGTCTAACACCAACATAGTTGTCAAGGACTCAGTTATCCGCTTTGCAGTAGGATGACTGCTGTGATATTTCATCTTCCTCGCAAAGGACTGTTGAACAGTCAATTGCTTACTGGAAGTAGTACAAGTGGGCTTACGACTTCCCCTCTGGGATGACCATCGACTCCCAGCGGCAACAACAGCAGCGCCAGCAGCAGTAGGCGTTACACGCAAGGATGCATCGGAGGAATCCCAGGCAGGAGAGGACTCGTCAGACTTGCCAGTGACATGGCCTGCAGGACTATTGGCATTCCTGGGGAAGGAGGAAATTGACACTGAGGGAGTTGGTGGGGTGGTTTGCGTGAGCTTGGTTACAAGAGGAAGGGATTTACTGGTCAGTGGACTGCTTCCGCTGTCACCCAAAGTTTTTGAACTTGTCACTGACTTATTATGAATGCGCTGCAGGTGACGTATAAGGGAGGATGTTCCGAGGTGGTTAACGTCCTTACCCCTACTTATTACAGCTTGACAAAGGGAACACACGGCTTGACACCTGTTGTCCGCATTTCTGGTGAAATACCTCCACACCGAAGAGCTGATTTTTTTGGTATTTTCACCTGGCATGTCAACGGCCATATTCCTCCCACGGACAACAGGTGTCTCCCCGGGTGCCTGACTTAAACAAACCACCTCACCATCAGAATCCTCCTGGTCAATTTCCTCCCCAGCGCCAGCAACACCCATATCCTCCTCATCCTGGTGTACTTCAACACTGACATCTTCAATCTGACTATCAGGAACTGGACTGCGGGTGCTCCTTCCAGCACTTGCAGGGGGCGTGCAAATGGTGGAAGGCGCATGCTCTTCACGTCCAGTGTTGGGAAGGTCAGGCATCGCAACCAACACAATTGGACTCTCCTTGTGGATTTGGGATTTCAAAGAACGCACAGTTCTTTGCGGTGCTTTTGCCAGCGTGAGTCTTTTCAGTTTTCTAGCGAGAGGCTGAGTGCTTCCATCCTCATGTGAAGCTGAACCACTAGCCATGAACATAGGCCAGGGCCTCAGCCGTTCCTTGCCACTCCGTGTGGTAAATGGCATATTGGCAAGTTTACGCTTCTCCTCCGACAATTTTATTTTAGGTTTTGGAGTCCTTTTTTTACTGATATTTGGTGTTTTGGTTTTGACATGCTCTGTACTATGCCATTGGGCATCGGCCTTGGCAGACGACGTTGCTGGCATTTCATCGTCTCGGCCATGACTAGTGGCAGCAGCTTCAGCACGAGGTGGAAGTGGATCTTGATCTTTCCCTAATTTTGGAACCTCAACATTTTTGTTCTCCATATTTTAATAGGCACAACTAAAAGGCACCTCAGGTAAACAATGGAGATGGATGGATTGGATACTAGTATACAATTATGGACGGGCTGCCGAGTGCCGACACAGAGGTAGCCACAGCCGTGAACTACCGCACTGTACTGTGTCTGCTGCTAATATATAGACTGGTTGATAAAGAGATAGTATACTCGTAACTAGTATGTATGTATAAAGAAAGAAAAAAAAACCACGGTTAGGTGGTATATACAATTATGGACGGGCTGCCGAGTGCCGACACAGAGGTAGCCACAGCCGTGAACTACCGCACTGTACTGTGTCTGCTGCTAATATATAGACTGGTTGATAAAGAGATAGTATACTCGTAACTAGTATGTATGTATAAAGAAAGAAAAAAAAACCACGGTTAGGTGGTATATACAATTATGGACGGGCTGCCGAGTGCCGACACAGAGGTAGCCACAGCCGTGAACTACCGCACTGTACTGTGTCTGCTGCTAATATATAGACTGGTTGATAAAGAGATAGTATACTCGTAACTAGTATGTATGTATAAAGAAAGAAAAAAAAACCACGGTTAGGTGGTATATACAATTATGGACGGGCTGCCGAGTGCCGACACAGAGGTAGCCACAGCCGTGAACTACCGCACTGTACTGTGTCTGCTGCTAATATATAGACTGGTTGATAAAGAGATAGTATACTCGTAACTAGTATGTATGTATAAAGAAAGAAAAAAAAACCACGGTTAGGTGGTATATACAATTATGGACGGGCTGCCGAGTGCCGACACAGAGGTAGCCACAGCCGTGAACTACCGCACTGTACTGTGTCTGCTGCTAATATATAGACTGGTTGATAAAGAGATAGTATACTCGTAACTAGTATGTATGTATAAAGAAAGAAAAAAAAACCACGGTTAGGTGGTATATACAATTATGGACGGGCTGCCGAGTGCCGACACAGAGGTAGCCACAGCCGTGAACTACCGCACTGTACTGTGTCTGCTGCTAATATATAGACTGGTTGATAAAGAGATAGTATACTCGTAACTAGTATGTATGTATAAAGAAAGAAAAAAAAACCACGGTTAGGTCACTGGTATATACAATTATGGACGGGCTGCCGAGTGCCGACACAGAGGTAGCCACAGCCGTGAACTACCGCACTGTACTGTGTCTGCTGCTAATATATAGACTGGTTGATAAAGAGATAGTATACTCGTAACTAGTATGTATGTATAAAGAAAGAAAAAAAAACCACGGTTAGGTGGTATATACAATTATGGACGGGCTGCCGAGTGCCGACACAGAGGTAGCCACAGCCGTGAACTACCGCACTGTACTGTGTCTGCTGCTAATATATAGACTGGTTGATAAAGAGATAGTATACTCGTAACTAGTATGTATGTATAAAGAAAGAAAAAAAAACCACGGTTAGGTGGTATATACAATTATGGACGGGCTGCCGAGTGCCGACACAGAGGTAGCCACAGCCGTGAACTACCGCACTGTACTGTGTCTGCTGCTAATATATAGACTGGTTGATAAAGAGATAGTATACTCGTAACTAGTATGTATGTATAAAGAAAGAAAAAAAAACCACGGTTAGGTGGTATATACAATTATGGACGGGCTGCCGAGTGCCGACACAGAGGTAGCCACAGCCGTGAACTACCGCACTGTACTGTGTCTGCTGCTAATATATAGACTGGTTGATAAAGAGATAGTATACTCGTAACTAGTATGTATGTATAAAGAAAGAAAAAAAAACCACGGTTAGGTGGTATATACAATTATGGACGGGCTGCCGAGTGCCGACACAGAGGTAGCCACAGCCGTGAACTACCGCACTGTACTGTGTCTGCTGCTAATATAGACTGGTTGATAAAGAGATAGTATACTACTAATATTATATACTGGTGGTCAGGTCACTGGTCACTAGTCACACTGGCAGTGGCACTCCTGCAGCAAAAGTGTGCACTGTTTAATTTTAATATAATATTATGTACTCCTGGCTCCTGCTATAACCTATAACTGGCACTGCAGTAGTGCTCCCCAGTCTCCCCCACAATTATAAGCTGTGTGAGCTGAGCAGTCAGACAGATATATAATATATATAGATGATGCAGCACACTGGCCTGAGCCTGAGCAGTGCACACAGATATGGTATGTGACTGAGTCACTGTGTGCTGTGTATCGCTTTTTTCAGGCAGAGAACGGATTATAAATAAAAGTGGTGGTCACTGGTCACTATCAGCAAAACTCTGCACTGTACACTACTGAGTACTCCTAATGCTCCCCAAAATTAGTAAATCAAGTGTCTAAACGGAGAGGACGCCAGCCACGTCCTCTCCCTATCAATCTCAATGCACGTGTGAAAATGGCGGCGACGCGCGGCTCCTTATATAGAATCCGAGTCTCGCGATAGAATCCGAGCCTCGCGAGAATCCGACAGCGTCATGATGACGTTCGGGCGCGCTCGGGTTAACCGAGCAAGGCGGGAAGATCCGAGTCGCTCGGACCCGTGAAAAAAAACATGAAGTTCTGGCGGGTTCGGATTCAGAGAAACCGAACCCGCTCATCTCTAGCAGAGACTGCACAAAATCTGTTTGTACAGCTCTGCTACACATGCGTTCACACACTTGCACAGCGAAAATACTCTCCCCCCTGTAGGCGGCGACTATCTGATCACAGCAGTGCAAAAATCACATGCTAGCGATCAGGCCTGAATTACCCCCAAAATTAGAATCCCAAAAATTTGGTAATGACTATGAGGAGATGGGTACGCATGCCGCATGTGGGACACTACTCACTGCGGCATCTGCACAAGATAAAACTGAACAAATATTTAGATGCCAAAACCAGTTTCTTCTACGTGGAACTAAAAGAGGCCACCTACACAGTACACACACCAGGATCCATCAGAAGGCCATTGGAGCCCAAGCTCTACTGCTCGAACCAAAGAAATATTCAGTAGGTATGTTCTACAATAAGGGCCTAATTCAGCAATCTGAGAAATCGCAAAAATTGAGCGACTATCGAATGACTGCGCATGCGTATTGTTTGCATTGCGCACGTGTGAGTTGTAATAGTGGCAGGAATTGCATACAGATCCTAATCACAATGTAGCCGCTGTTTGACTGACAGGAAGAGAGCGTTTCTGGGCGGAAACCTGGCGTTTTCTGGGTGTGTCCGAAAAAATACAGGCGTGCCCAGGCCTTTTTGGGGAGGTTATCTGATATCAGTGCAGACCACTTCCAGCCCGTCTCAGTCGTAAATTACTGGCCGCATCAGACGGCAGACTTGTCGGAAAAAATTTGCCCGTATTGAATAGGTCGGAACCCATTCCGACCTATTCCAGTCGGAAACTGCCATCTTTCGTACAAGACGGCAGTTTCCGACTCTTATTGAATACACCCCATAGAATATGTTGACGTGTGCCTAACCGCAGGGTTAGCGTAAGCAGCGGGACTGCGTAGTTAGGGTTAGGCTGCAGGAGGGCTGGGGTTAGGCACTAGGGGGAGGGTTAGGGTTACTTACTACTTGAGACCTAGAAGACGCCGTCGGAGAGCTGCTACCTGGTAAGTAAAGGCACTGCACAGGGACAGACTGTTTTATTGACATTCTAATCATGTCAACATTTCATCAGTGTCGACATGATGAACGCTGACCATCTATAATGGGTGCACTGCAAGGTATGCAGTGAACCTGGGTCCAGGGAGGCCAACCCCGCACTACGTTCACCCATCTTCTTCAGTACTTACCTCTCCACAGTCCAGTGCTGACTGTGGCAGCTCTGCAAAATCAGCTCTGCCTCCACTCCATTGTCCCATTTTTTGCGAATGCGCAGTGGGGAAATCGCCAGAAAAATGGCTGCTGCACTATTTTCCCAGAGACCTGCGCATGTGCAGTAGACACAGCGGTAGAGTCTATTAGCGCACAGCCGCGAGCACTGATGGCTAGAGAGGAGGTGGCCCAGATGGCGGCTGCACACGGGCCACTTCCTCTCTTAATACGCCCCTGGCCGACACAGTCAATGTTGACAAAAAGTTCAAGCTGACATTCTCATGTCGTCATTATGAATTATTGACATGATGAATGCTGACAGCAAATACCTATCTGGATTTAGTTAATCATTTACAGGTGAGGTAATCTGTTTTGCTGGGTCAGTAATTATCCCATCTGTTTCCACAGATAGAAAGAATATGAGCTGCTGGAGGACTGGTGTCGTGACTCACTGTTCTAGAGCGGTACACTGATTGCTAACATGTACTGTACACAGATAAACTGTCCAAAAGGGGGACTGTTGTAGCATTTACTGTATATACATGAGTGTCCAAAGAAGGAACGAGCATGGGATGATGGAGGCAGTAGCGGCTCTTGCCACGGGCAAGCAGTACTTTTGCCCGGGGAGCCGCTACTAACTAGGATGGCGGCGGCGGTGGGTTTGAAAAGGTCCTCTCCGCGAAGAGAATCTAGACGCGCAGCGAGGTAGCGTCTAGTTTCCCTTCGTGGAGAGGACCTTTCTGTTCAGCGCTATGGGAGAGACGTCATGATGTCTCTCCCATAGCGCAGAGGAGCGGCGCGGGAGACAGAGTGCAGTGATCGGGAACAGGAACGGGGCTGCTAAGTATTTTTTATTTTTTTTACTAGGTGCACAGCTACTTTTAGGCACTACTAATGGAGGCACAGCTGCAGGAGGCATACTAAGGGGGGCACAACTACTGGGGCCACAACTAATGGGGGCACAGTTGCAGGGGGCACACTAAGGGCGGCACAACTACTGGGGCCACAACTAATGGGGGCACAGCTGCAGGGGGCACACTAAGGGGGGCACAACTAATGGGGGCACAGCTGCAGGGGGCACACTAAGGGGGGCACAACTACAGGGGCCACAACTAATGGGGGCACAGCTGCAGGGGGCACTATTACTGGGGCCACAACTAATGGGGGCACAGCTGCAGGGGGGCATAACAGCTACTGGGGGCACAGCTGCAGGGGGCATAACAGCTGCAGGGGGCACAACAGCTACTGTGGGCACAGCTCTACAGGGTGCACAACGCTACAGGGGGCAAAACTACAGGGAGCAAAACTGACCACGCCCCTTTCCTATGAAGCCATGCCCCCATTTTTTTACACGCGCCTGCGGCGCGCACTAACAATATTTAGCTGCCTGGGGGGGGGGGGGGGGCGCACCAAAGGAAACTTTCGCCCTGGGCGCCACAAGGCCTAGAACCGGCCCTGGATGGAGGCTCCAAAAGGACATGCCCATTTTCAAGGGCTTTCCCAACACTAAAAAGTAGTGATGAACGGGTTCGGTTCCTCGGAATCCGAACCCCCCCGAACTTCACCCATTTTACACGGTTCCGAGGCAGACTCGGATCCTCCTGCCTAGCTCGGTTAACCCGAGCGCACCCGAACGTCATCATTCCGCTGTCGGATTCTCGCGAGATTCGTATTCTATATAAGGAGCCGCACGTCGCCGCCATTTTCACTCGTGCATTGGAGATGATAGGGAGAGGACGTGCAGCGTTCTCTCAGTTTCTGTGTTCAGTGTGCTTTAAATATCTGTGCTCAGTGTGCTGCAAATATCTGTGCTCAGTGTGCTTGCAAATATCTGTGCTCAGTGTGCTTGCAAATATCTGTGCTCAGTGTGCTGAAAATATCTACGTTCTCTGCCTGAAAAACGCTCCATATCTGTGCTGCATTGTAGTATATAGTAGGAGGACAGTGCAGAATTTTGCTGACCAGTGACCACCAGTATTATATAGCAGTACGGTACAGTAGTCCACTGCTCTACCTACCTCTGTGTCGTCAAGTATACTATCCATCCATACCTGTGGTGCATTTTAGTTGTGCACTATATATAGTAGGAGGACAGTGCAGAATTTTGCTGACCACCAGTATATAATATGTAGCAGTACGGTACAGTAGGCCACTGCTCTACCTACCTCTGTGTCGTCAAGTATACTATCCATCCATACCTGTGGTGCATTTTAGTTGTGCGCAGTATATATAGTAGGAGGACAGTGCAGAATTTTGCTGACCACCAGTATATAATATATAGCAGTTCGGTACAGTAGTCCACTGCTCTACCTACCTCTGTGTCGTCAAGTATACTATCCATCCATACCTGTGGTTGCATTTTAGTTGTGCGCAGTATATAAAGTAGGAGGACAGTGCAGAATTTTGCTGACCACCAGTATATAATATATAACAGTACGGTACAGTAGGCCATTGCTATTGATATATTACTGGCATATAATTCCACACATTAAAAAATGGAGAACAAAAATGTGGAGGGTAAAATAGGGAAAGATCAAGATCCACTTCCACCTCGTGCTGATGCTGCTGCCACTAGTCATGGCCGAGACGATGAAATGCCATCAACGTCGTCTGCCAAGGCCGATGCCCAATGTCATAGTAGAGAGCATGTAAAATCCAATTATTATTTAAAAAATGACAGGGGCATGCAAGTGATGCTGTCGGTGGCCTGAAGAATTGCGGGCCACTTTCGGCATTCAGCCACCGCGTGCCGAAGACTGGAGCACCAGCAAACACTCCTGAACCTGCCCCGCCATCATCTGAAGCAAGAGGTGGTAACGAGGTGGAATTCAACCCTCTATATGCTTCAGAGGATGGAGGAGCAGCAAAAGGCCATTCAAGCCTATACAGCTACCTACGATATAGGCAAAGGAGGGGGAATGCACCTGACTCAAGCGCAGTGGAGAATGATTTCAATGTTGTGCAAGGTTCTGCAACCCTTTGAACTTGCCACACGTGAAGTCAGTTCAGACACTGCCAGCCTGAGTCAGGTCATTCCTCTCATCAGGCTTTTGCAGAAGAAGCTGGAGACATTGAAGGAGGAGCTAAAACAGAGCGATTCCACTAGGCATGTGGGACTTGTGGATGGAGCCCTTAATTCGCTTAACCAGGATTCACGGGTGGTCAATCTGTTGAAATCAGAGCACTACATTTTGGCCACCGTGCTCGAGCCTAGATTTAAAACCTATGTTGTATCTCTCTTTCCGGCAGACACAAGTCTGCAGAGGTTCAAAGACCTGCTGGTGAGACACTTGTCAAGTCAAGCGGAATGTGACCCGTCAACAGCTCCTCCTTCACATTCTCCCACTACTGGGGCTGCGAGGAAAAGGCTAAGAATTCCGAGCCCACCCGCTGGCGGTGATGCAGGGCAGTCTGGAGCGAGTGCTGACATCTGGTCCGGACTGAAGGACCTGCCAACGATTACTGACATGTCGTCTACTGTCACTGCATATGATTCTGTCACCATTTGAAAGAATGGTGGAGGATTATATGAGTGACCGCATCCAAGTAGGCACGTCAGACAGTCCATACGTATACTGGCAGGAAAAAGAGGCTATTTGGAGGACCTTGCACAAACTGGCTTTATTTTACCTAAGTTGCCCCCCCCCCCCCTTCAGTGTGTACTCCGAAAGAGTGTTTAGTGCAGCCGCTCACCTTGTCAGCAATCAGCGTACGAGGTTACTTCCAGAAAATGTGGAGATGATGTTCATCAAAATGAATTATAATAAATTCCTCTGTCAAGACATTCACCAGCAATTGCCACCAGAAAGTACACAGGGACCTGAGATGGTGGATTCCAGTGGGAACGAATTAATAATCTGTAAAGAGCGGGATGTACACAGTAAAAGGGGTCAGGAATCGGAGGATGAGGAGGAGGTGGACATCTTGCCTCTGTAGAGCCAGTTTGTGCAAGGAGAGATTGATTGCTTCTTTTTTGGTGGGGGCCCAAACCAACCAGTCATTTCAGTCACAGTCGTGTGGCAGACCATGTCGCTGAAATGATGGGTTTGTTAAAGTGTACATGTCCTGTTTATACAACATAAGGGTGGGTGGGAGGGCCCAAGGACAATTCCATCTTGCACCTCTTTTTTCTTTAATTTATCTTTGCATCATGTGCTGTTTGGGGACTATTTTTTGAAGTGCCAACCTGCCTGACACTGCAGTGCCACTCCTAGATGGGCCAGGTGTTTGTATCAGCCACTTGGGTCGCTTAGCTTAGCCATCCAGCGACCTTGGTGCACCTCTTTTTTTCTTTGCATCATGTGCTGTTTGGGGCCTATTTTTTAAATCTGCCATCCTATCTGACACTGCAGTGCCACTCCTAGATGGGCCAGGTGTTTGTGTCAGCCACTTGGGTCGCTTAGCTTAGCCATCCAGCGACCTTGGTGCACCTCTTTTTTTCTTTGCGTCATGTGCTGTTTGGGGCCTATTTTTTAAATCTGCCATCCTGTCTGACACTGCAGTGCCACTCCTAGATGGGCCAGGTGTTTGTGTCGGCCACTTGGGTCGCTTAGCTTAGCCATCCAGCGACCTTGGTGCACCTCTTTTTTTCTTTGCATCATGTGCTGTTTGGGGACTACTTTTTAAATCTGCCATCCTGTCTGACACTGCAGTGCCACTCCTAGATGGGCCAGGTGTTTGTGTCGGCCACTTGGGTCGCTTAGCTTAGCCATCCAGCGACCTTGGTGCACCTCATTTTCTTTGCATCGTGCTGTTTGGGTACTATTTTTTAAATCTGCCATCCTGTCTGACACTGCAGTGCCACTCCTAGATGGGCCAGGTGTTTGTGTCGGCCACTTGGGTCGCTTAGCTTAGTCATCCAGCGACCTTGGTGCAAATTTTAGGACTAAAAATAATATTGTGAGGTGTGAGGTGTTCAGAATAGACTGGAAATGAGTGGAAATTATGGTTATTGAGGTTAATAATAATATGGGATCAAAATGACCCCCAAATTCTATGATTTAAGCTGTTTTTGAGGTGTTTTTGTAAAAAAAACACCCGAAACCAAAACACACCCGAATCCGACAAAAAAATTTCAGGGAGGTTTTGCCAAAACGCGTCCGAATCCAAAAAACGGCCGCGGAACCGAATCCAAAACCAAAACACACAACCCGAAAAATTTCCGGTGCACATCACTACTAAAAAGCCACATGCTATGGGCTCCCATTACACAAGACATTGAGAGGACAATGGGGGTCATTCCGAGTTGATCGCACGTAGCTGCTTTTTGCAGCCCGTGTGATCAACTATACTCGGCCTGTGGGGGTGGTTTTCGCTTGTGCAGCCCTGCTATGGGAAAAAAATTTGTGCAGTTTCTAAGTAGGTCTAGACATACTTACCAGCTGCGATGTTTTCAGCCTGTACAGTCCTGGCTCTAACGTCAAACACCCGCCCTGGACACGCCTGCGTTTCTTCAAACACGCCTGCGTTTTTCTTACCACTCCCAGAAAACGGGGTCTCTGAACGCTGTGTTGCCGCCCAGGAACGCCCACCATCTGTCTATCTTCAAGCGATCCCCGCTGCGATCACTTTCTTCGTTCCATTCGTCGTTGCCCGGCGACGTCCGTCGCCTGGCAACGACACGTGTGCGCATTACGGCCCCCGCGCATGCGCAGTAGGTACCCGGTCGCAGCTGTGTGAGCGAAAGCACGTTGCGATCGGGTCGGAATGACCCCCAATGCATTTTTAATTGGTCGCGTCCTTTAAATCAGGACTTGAAACAAAACATATCAACCACAACTGTGGCACGAACAGAGCGAAATAACATGATGAATGTTTTCTATTCACCTCAAAAAAAATGACATTTGTTTCCCCTATTAACCACTTGCCCGCCATGGTCGTACTCACATCATATGCAACCACACCAGCAAGTGTCTTATCTGACCTGGTTGTGCAGGATGCGACCAGTCAGATTAAATAGGATTTTGATAACCTACCGGTAAATACTTTTCTCCTAGTCCGTAGAGGATGCTGGGGACGACATCAAGACCATGGGGTATAGAAGGGATCCGCAGGAGACATGGGCACTCTAACGACTTTTCAGTGGGTGTGAACTGGCTCCTCCCTCTATACCCCTCCTCCAGATTTCAGTTGTAGGAACTGAGCCTGGGGAGACTGACATTTCGAGGAAAGGAATTACTTAACTAGTGGTGAGATATCTACCAACTCACACCCTCAACCATGCCGCACACATGACATTCAACATAACACACGCCAACAGGCATGAACTAATTGCAGCAACATGCTGAAACCAAGATTACACAACTTGTGTAACTGTAATAACTAAACTGCAGGTAAAGTACGCACTGGGATGGGCGCCCAGCATCCTCTATGGACTAGGAGAAAAGGATTTACTGGTAGGTTATCAAAATCCTATTTTCTCATACGTCCTAGAGGATGCTGGGGATGACATCAAGACCATGGGGTCTATACCAAAGCTCCAGTACGGGCAGGAGAGTGCGGATGACCCTGCAGCACCGATTGACCAAACTTTAGGTCCTCATCGGCCAAGGTGTCAAACTTGTAGAATTTTGCAAATGTGTTTGACCCTGACCAAGTAGCTGCTCCGCAAAGTTGTAATGCCGAGACCCCCCGGGCAGCCGCCCAGGAGGAGCCCACCTTCCTAGTAGAATGGGCCTTCACCGACATCGGTAACGGCAATCCAGCCGTAGAATGAGCTTGCTTAATCATACCTCTGATCCAGCGTGCAATAGTCTGCTTGGAAGCAGGACACCCAATCTTGTTGGGAGCATACAGGACAAACAAAACCTCTGTTATCCGTATTCGAGCTGTTCTAGCGACATAAATCTTCAAAGCTCTAACCACATCTAGAGATTTTGACTCAGCGAACGTGTCAGTAGCAACTGGCACTAGAGATGAGCGGGTTCGGTTTCTCGGAATCCGAACCCGCCGAACTTCAGCTTTTTTTACACGGGGCCGAGCAGGCTCGGATCCTCCCGCCTTGCTCGGTTAACCCGAGCGCGCCCGAACGTCATCATCCCGCTGTCGGATTCTCGCGAGGCTCGGATTCTATCGCGAGACTCGGATTCTATATAAGGAGCCGCGCGTCGCCGCCATTTTCACACGTGCATTGAGATTGATAGGGAGAGGACGTGGCTGGCGTCCTCTCCGTTTAGAGTGACTAGAGTACTAGAGAGAGACACAAATTTTGGGGAGCATATAGGAGGAGTACTACTTGCTGCTGATAGTGTGACCAGTGACACCAGTGCCACCAGTTTAATTAATCCGTTCTCTGCCTGAAAAAAAACGATGCACAGTGTGACACAGTCACACATACCATATCTGTGCTCAACCCAGTGTGCTGCATCATATGTAATACTGTATATCATTATCTGACTGCTGAGTGCTCACTGCAGTGCTCAGTGCTCACACAGCTTAATTGTGGGGGAGACTGGGGAAGTGGGGAGCAGTTATAGCAGGAGTACATATTTTTAAGTACAGTGCACACTTTTGCTGCCAGAGTGCCACTGCCAGTGTGACTGACCAGTGACCACTGACCACCAGTATTGTGATTGTCTGCTGACCACCAGTATATTGTGATTGTCTGCCTGAAAAAGTTAAACACTCGTCGTGTGGTGTTTTTATAAACGCATTCTGCAGACAGTGTCCAGCAGGTCCGTCATTACATAATATATACCTGTCCGGCTGCAGTACTAGTGTGATATATATATATATTTTAATTTTATTTCATTATCATCCAGTCTATATTAGCAGCAGACACAGTACGGTAGTCCACGGCTGTAGCTACCTCTGTGTCGGCAGTCGCTCGTCCATCCATAATTGTATACCACCTACCCGTGGGGTTTTTTTTTCTATCTTCTTGATACTAGTAGCTTACTTTAGGAGTCTGCAGTGCTGACAGACAGTGTCCAGCAGGTCCGTCATTACATAATATATACCTGTCCGGCTGCAGTACTAGTGTGATATATATATATATTTTAATTTTATCTCATTATCATCCAGTCTATATTAGCAGCAGACACAGTACGGTAGTCCACGGCTGTAGCTACCTCTGTGTCGGCAGTCGCTCGTCCATCCATAATTGTATACCACCTACCCGTGGGTTTTTTTTTTCTATCTTCTTGATACTAGTAGCTTACTTTAGGAGTCTGCAGTGCTGACAGACAGTGTCCAGCAGGTCCGTCATTACATAATATATACCTGTCCGGCTGCAGTACTAGTGTGATATATATATATATTTTAATTTTATCTCATTATAATCCAGTCTATATTAGCAGCAGACACAGTACGGTAGTCCACGGCTGTAGCTACCTCTGTGTCGGCAGTCGCTCGTCCATCCATAATTGTATACCACCTACCCGTGGTTTTTTTTTTTCTATCTTCTTGATACTAGTAGCTTACTTTAGGAGTCTGCAGTGCTGACAGACAGTGTCCAGCAGGTCCGTCATTACATAATATATACCTGTCCGGCTGCAGTACTAGTGTGATATATATATATATTTTAATTTTATCTCATTATCATCCAGTCTATATTAGCAGCAGACACAGTACGGTAGTCCACGGCTGTAGCTACCTCTGTTTCGGCAGTCGCTCGTCCATCCATAAGTATACTAGTATCCATCCATCTCCATTGTTTACCTGAGGTGCCTTTTAGTTGTGCCTATTAAAATATGGAGAACAAAAATGTTGAGGTTCCAAAAATAGGGAAAGATCAAGATCGACTTCCACCTCGTGCTGAAGCTGCTGCCACTAGTCATGGCCGAGACGATGAAATGCCAGCAACGTCGTCTGCCAAGGCCGATGCCCAATGTCATAGTACAGAGCATGTAAAATCCAAAACACCAAATATCAGTAAAAAAAGGACTCAAAAATCTAAAATAAAATTGTCGGAGGAGAAGCGTAAACTTGCCAATATGCCATTTACCACACGGAGTGGCAAGGAACGGCTGAGGCCCTGGCCTATGTTCATGGCTAGTGGTTCAGCTTCACATGAGGATGGAAGCACTCAGCCTCTCGCTAGAAAAATGAAAAGACTGTGCGTTCTTCGAAATCCCAAATCCACAAGGAGAGTCCAATTGTGTCGGTTGCGATGCCTGACCTTCCCAACACTGGACGTGAAGAGCATGCGCCTTCCACCATTTGCACGCCCCCTGCAAGTGCTGGAAGGAGCACCCGCAGTCCAGTTCCTGATAGTCAGATTGAAGATGTCAGTGTTGAAGTACACCAGGATGAGGAGGATATGGGTGTTGCTGGCGCTGGGGAGGAAATTGACAAGGAGGATTCTGATGGTGAGGTGGTTTGTTTAAGTCAGGCACCCGGGGAGACACCTGTTGTCCGTGGGAGGAATATGGCCATTGACATGCCTGGTGAAAATACCAAAAAAATCAGCTCTTCGGTGTGGAAGTATTTCACCAGAAATGCGGACAACATTTGTCAAGCCGTGTGTTGCCTTTGTCAAGCTGTAATAAGTAGGGGTAAGGACGTTAACCACCTCGGAACATCCTCCCTTATACGTCACCTGCAGCGCATTCATAATAAGTCAGTGACAAGTTCAAAAACTTTGGGCGACAGCGGAAGCAGTCCACTGTCTTTGTGAGAGGCGTGCATTATAAAGTGAGGCTTGGCTTATTAAGTGAGTTTGAAACAGCAGCAGGTGAGTTAGAATACAGCAACAGGTGAGTTTTAAAATACACCAAGTAACACACAAATTTGCAATACCATTAACATCTGATACAATGTTTGGCCTTGTGCAGTGCAATGGATGTAAAGCATTTGTTTGGAAAGAGGCAGCGTGGAGACTCAGCTGCTGTCCAATCTGTGAGCAATTTTCTCTGCTGAAGGAGGAGATAGCAAAATTGCATGCTGAGATTTGTAGGATGTCTGTGTCTTTGAAGCCTCCACTGCCTCAGAGAGCCACCAGAAGACATTCTGCCTGGACTACTGTGGGCTCTCAAGGGCAGAGATTTCCAGAGGGACACAGACACCTCCCGCAAGCGGTGACACTGCAAAACTCGTATGCTACTCTTGCAGGGCTGGAAGATACAACTAATAGAGGCACTACAGAACAGGAGGATATGGGGACATCTACCAACTATAGGAACAGGAAATGGAACAGGAAAATTGAATCTCCAAAAAGGACTGCACTTCTCTTGGGAGATTCCATTATTAGAGGAATACATCTGGGAAATGCAAATGAAGTAGAGAAACAAGTAAGGTGCTTACCTGGAGCCACAGCTCCAAGGGATAAAGAGCGCATGCTAAGAATTGTGAAGGCAGCAAGAAAAGATGGGGAGGTGGATGTCATTGTCCACCTAGGGACAAATGACCTGGCAAATGCTGAACTCATGGCTGTAAAAGATGAATTTAGGAAGTTAGGGACTGCTCTGAAGCAGGTGGCAACCACTGTATCTTTTTCAGAAGTATTGCCAGTACACAGAGGGAAAGACAGAACTCATTGCATCAGAAACTTCAATGTTTGGCTAAGGACATGGTGCAATGAGGAGAGATTTGGATTTATAGGCCATAGTCACACCATCTGGCAAGATAGGAGCTTATACAAAAGTGACGGCCTGCACCCATCTTCAAGGGGAACGAGAATACTAACTGAACAGTTTGGATGCTTCATCAAGAACTATTTAAACTAACAAAGGGGGGCAGTGAACCAAATAGGAATAAAGAAATCTGCTCCCCCAACACAGAGGTATTGTTTCTGCAGGCAAAAGGAATAGGAAGCATATCCACAGCAACAGAAGATAATTCAGATCAAAACCAAATAAAAATAGGCAGAGAGAAGAACATAGCTAGGAACAGAAAAAGCACAAACAAAACTCTAAAAGCTATGTGTGCAAATGCTAGGAGCTTAGGAAATAAAATCCCAGAACTAACTGCAATAATGACAAGGGATGATCTAGACATTGTGGCAATTACAGAGTCATGGTACAATGAAAATCATGACTGGGACATAGCTATACCGGGATATACTTTATTTAGGAAGGACAGAATTGGAAAAATCGTAGGAGGGGTAGCAATGTATGTAAAAAATGCCATAAATACTACATTAATACAAAGTATTGAAGAAAAAACTGAGGCCCTTTGGGTGACCATAGAAACAGGGGAAAAGTTGATTATTCGTATTGGCGTGATATACAGGCCACCAGGTCAGGAAGAGGAACTTGACAAGAACCTATTGCAGGACATAACTAAAATGGCATTAAAAGGAGAGGTAATAATCATGGGAGACTTTAATCTTCCTGATGTAAACTGGGAGGTGTCTGTTGCTAGTTCCACTAGAAGTAGGAACATTTTAAATTCTCTTCAGGGAGCATCCCTCCACCAATTGGTGAGGGAGCCCACTCGGAAAGACGCAATATTAGACTTAATACTTACAAATGGAGACAGATTATCGGACGTAAAAGTGGGTGAAAACCTGGGATCCAGTGATCATCAAGCAGTATGGTTCAGCATTAAGACAGAGACTGACTCGTCCCATACAAAAACAAAGGTGTTGGATTTTAGGAAGGCTGATTTTGTAGGGATGGGAAAATGTGTAAGCGATTCTTTGGCAGAGTGGAGGAACTTGGAAACAGTGCAGGAGAGGTGGGAAACATTCAAATGTGCAATATTGAAGGCAACAGACCTTTCTATCAAAACTGTTAGGAAAAACACAAGGAAAAGGAAGCCAGTGTGGTTTGCAAAAGAAGTAGCAAATATTGTGAGAGCAAAAAAGATGGCTTTTAGGAAATATAAGCAGACACAAAATAATGAAGACAAAAAGATATATCTTGTTAGACAGAAGGAGACAAAGAAGGTAATCAGATGTGCAAAGGCACAAGCTGAGGAGCAAATGGCCCAGTCAGTGGGTAAAGGAGGCAAAACTTTTTTTAGGTATATAAGCGAAAAGAGAAAAACAAAAGGCGGAATTATAAAACTAAAGACGGACACTGGGAGTCTTGTTGAAGGAGACAATTTAATAGCAGATCATCTTAATGATTATTTTTGCACAGTATTTACTACTGAAAGAGAGGGGAAGGGGCCACAGTTAAGTTGCAGGGATATTCAGGAAAATGAAACAAGTACATTTACAGAGGAGAAGGTCCTAACAGAACTCTCAAAGCTGAAAGTGGACAAATCTATGGGGCCAGATGGGATACATCCAAGGATATTAAAAGAACTTAAACAGGTGCTGGTAGCACCATTGACAGAATTATTCAACCAGTCATTAGCTACAGGAGAAATTCCAGTGGACTGGAAAAGAGCAAACGTAGTCCCACTGCACAAAAGTGGAAGCAAGGAAGAGGCAAACAACTACAGACCAGTGAGTCTTACATCAGTAGTAGGGAAATTGATGGAAACACTCTTAAAAGAAAGAGTTGTAGATTATCTCAAATCCGGCAATTTACTGGATCCCAAACAGCATGGATTCACTGGGGGGAGATCATGTCAAACAAATCTTATTGACTTTTTTGATTGTGTGACTAAAGTGATGGATAAAGGTGGAGCCATGGATATAGCTTATCTAGACTTTAGTAAGGCTTTTGACACAGTTCCACATCGCAGATTGCTAAATAAACTTGAAAGTTTGGGATTGGATATTAGGATTATTAAATGGATAAGATCTTGGTTGAAGGATACAAAAAAGAGAGTTGTGGTAAATGGAGTGCATTCACAGGAGGGAAATGTTACCAGTGGAGTACCCCAGGGATCTGTACTTGGACCAGTGCTTTTTAATATCTTTATTGGTGACATTGCAAATGGCATTAAAGGGAAAGTATGCCTTTTTGCAGATGACACAAAGGTATGCAACAGGGTAGACACACCAGGTGGGGTAAAACAAATGATTGAGGATCTAGGTAGACTAGAGGAATGGTCAAGAGTCTGGCAATTACAGTTTAATGCCAAAAAATGCAAAATCATGCACTTGGGTCTCAAAAATCCTAAAGCTAAATACAGTATTAATGGCACTATACTGGAAACTACTGAGGAGGAAAGGGATCTAGGAGTCACTATTTCAGATGACTTAAAAGCAGGTAAGCAATGTAACAAGGCAATGAGGAAGGCTAGTCAGATGCTTGGCTGCATTGGGAGGGGAATCAGCAGCAGAAAGAAAGAAGTAATAATGCCACTGTATAGGTCATTGGTACGGCCTCATCTAGAATACTGTATTCAGTTCTGGAGGCCATATCTTCAAAAGGATATTAATACATTAGAAACTGTACAAAGGAGGGCAACTAAAATGGTGCATGGCCTACATCACAAAACATACCCAGAAAGACTAAGAAATCTCAATATGTATAGTTTGGAGCAGAGAAGGGAAAGGGGGGACATGATAGAAACTTTCAAATATATGAAGGGTTTTAACAAAGTCCAGGAGGGAAACATTCTCCAAATGAAGAGAAGCAATAGGACACGAGGACATGCACTGAGACTGGAAGGGGGGAGGTTCAGGGGAAATTTGCGGAAAAATTATTTCACAGAAAGGGTAGTGGACAAGTGGAATAGCCTCCCATCAGAGGTGGGAGAGGCTAAGACAGTAGAGCAATTTAAACATGCATGGGATAGACATAAGGATATCCTTACAAAGAAATAAGGATCAAATAAGGTTAGTGTTAAAAAATAATATAAAAAAAAATAAAAAAAAATAAGGGGCAGACTAGATGGGCCAAGTGGTTCTTATCTGCCGACAAATTCTATGTTTCTATGTTTCTATGTTTAAATCCCTTCCTCTTGTAACCAAGCTCACGCAAACCACCCCACCAACTCCCTCAGTGTCAATTTCCTCCTTCCCCAGGAATGCCAATAGTCCTGCAGGCCATGTCACTGGCAATTCTGACGAGTCCTCTCCTGCCTGGGATTCCTCCGATGCATCCTTGCGTGTAACGCCTACTGCTGCTGGCGCTGCTGTTGTTGCTGCTGGGAGTCGATGGTCATCCCAGAGGGGAAGTCGTAAGCCCACTTTTACTACTTCCACCAAGCAATTGACTGTCCAACAGTCCTTTGCGAGGAAGATGAAATATCACAGCAGTCATCCTGTTGCAAAGCGGATAACTGAGGCCTTGACAACTATGTTGGTGTTAGACGTGCGTCCGGTATCCGCCGTTAGTTCACAGGGAACTAGACAATTTCTTGAGGTAGTGTGCCCCCGTTACCAAATACCATCTAGGTTCCACTTCTCTAGGCAGGCGATACCGAGAATGTACACGGACGTCAGAAAAAGACTCACCAGTGTCCTAAAAAATGCAGTTGTACCCAATGTCCACTTAACCACGGACATGTGGACAAGTGGAGCAGGGCAGGGTCAGGACTATATGACTGTGACAGCCCACTGGGTAGATGTATGGACTCCCGCCGCAAGAACAGCAGCGGCGGCACCAGTAGCAGCATCTCGCAAACGCCAACTCTTTCCTAGGCAGGCTACGCTTTGTATCACCGGTTTCCAGAATACGCACACAGCTGAAAACCTCTTACGGCAACTGAGGAAGATCATCGCGGAATGGCTTACCCCAATTGGACTCTCCTGTGGATTTGTGGCATCGGACAACGCCAGCAATATTGTGTGTGCATTAAATATGGGCAAATTCCAGCACGTCCCATGTTTTGCACATACCTTGAATTTGGTGGTGCAGAATTTTTAAAAAAACGACAGGGGCGTGCAAGAGATGCTGTCGGTGGCCAGAAGAATTGCGGGACACTTTCGGCGTACAGGCACCACGTACAGAAGACTGGAGCAACACCAAAAACGCCTGAACCTGCCCTGCCATCATCTGAAGCAAGAAGTGGTAACGAGGTGGAATTCAACCCTATATATGCTTCAGAGGTTGGAGGAGCAGCAAAAGGCCATTCAAGCCTATACAATTGAGCACGATATAGGAGGTGGAATGCACCTGTCTCAAGCGCAGTGGAGAATGATTTCAACGTTGTGCAAGGTTCTGCTGCCCTTTGAACTTGCCACACGTGAAGTCAGTTCAGACACTGCCAGCCTGAGTCAGGTCATTCCCCTCATCAGGCTTTTGCAGAAGAAGCTGGAGACATTGAAGGAGGAGCTAACACAGAGCGATTCCGCTAGGCATGTGGGACTTGTGAATGGAGCCCTTAATTCGCTTAACAAGGATTCACGGGTGGTCAATCTGTTGAAATCAGAGCACTACATTTTGGCCACCGTGCTCGATCCTAGATTTAAAACCTACCTTGAATCTCTCTTTCCGGCACACACAAGTCTGCTGGGGTTCAAAGACCTGCTGGTGAGAAAATTGTCAAGTCAAGCGGAACGCGACCTGTCAACATCTCCTCCTTCACATTCTCCCGCAACTGGGGGTGCGAGGAAAAGGCTCAGAATTCCGAGCCCACCCGCTGGCGGTGATGCAGGGCAGTCTGGAGCGACTGCTGATGCTGACATCTGGTCCGGACTGAAGGACCTGACAACGATTACGGACATGTCGTCTACTGTCACTGCATATGATTCTCTCCCCATTGAAAGAATGGTGGAGGATTATATGAGTGACCGCATCCAAGTAGGCACGTCAGACAGTCCGTACTTATACTGGCAGGAAAAAGAGGCAATTTGGAGGCCCTTGCATAAACTGGCTTTAT
The DNA here is from genome assembly GCF_028390025.1 of Pseudophryne corroboree. Classification (NCBI taxonomy): domain Eukaryota; kingdom Metazoa; phylum Chordata; class Amphibia; order Anura; family Myobatrachidae; genus Pseudophryne; species Pseudophryne corroboree. The sequence continues at coordinate 767,101,439 of NC_086448.1, forward strand.
TCTACCTAAGTTGCCCTCCCACAAGTGTGTACTCCGAAAGAGTGTTTAGTGCCGCCGCTCACCTTGTCAGCAATCGGCGTACGAGGTTACTTCCAGAAAATGTGGAGAAGATGATGTTCATTAAAATGAATTATAATCAATTCCTCCGTGGAGACATTGACCAGCAGCAATTGCCTCCACAAAGTACACAGGGAGCTGAGATGGTGGATTCCAGTGGGGACGAATTGATAATCTGTGAGGAGGGGGATGTACACGGTGATATATCGGAGGATGATGATGAGGTGGACATCTTGCCTCTGTAGAGCCAGTTTGTGCAAGGAGAGAGTAATTGCTTCTTTTTTGGTGGGGGTCCAAACCAACCCGTCATTTCAGTCACAGTCGTGTGGCAGACCCTGTCACTGAAATGATGGGTTGGTTAAAGTGTGCATGTCCTGTTTATACAACATAAGGGTGGGTGGGAGGGCGCAAGGACAATTCCATCTTGCACCTCTTTTTTCTTTAATTTTTCTTTGCGTCATGTGCTGTTTGGGGAGTATTTTTTTGAAGGGCCATCCTGCGTGACACTGCAGTGCCACTCCTAGATGGGCCAGGTGTTTGTGTCGGCCACTAGGGTCACTTATCTTACTCACACAGCTACCTCATTGCGCCTCTTTTTTTCTTTGCGTCATGTGCTGTTTGGGGAGGGTTTTTTGGAAGGGCCATCCTGCGTGACACTGCAGTGCCACTCCTAGATGGGCCAGGTGTTTGTGTCGGCCACTAGGGTCGCTTATCTTACTCACACAGCTACCTCATTGCGCCTCTTTTTTTCTTTGCGTCATGTGCTGTTTGGGGAGTGTTTTTTGGAAGGGCCATCCTGCGTGACACTGCAGTGCCACTCCTAGATGGGCCAGGTGTTTGTGTCGGCCACTAGGGTCGCTTATCTTACTCACACAGCTACCTCATTGCGCCTCTTTTTTTCTTTGCGTCATGTGCTGTTTGGGGAGTGTTTTTTGGAAGGGCCATCCTGCGTGACACTGCAGTGCCACTCCTAGATGAGCCAGGTGTTTGTGTCGGCCACTAGGGTCGCTTATCTTACTCACACAGCTACCTCATTGCGCCTCTTTTTTTCTTTGCTTCATGTGCTGTTTGGGGAGTGTTTTTTGGAAGGGCCATCCTGCGTGACACTGCAGTGCCACTCCTAGATGGGCCAGGTGTTTGTGTCGGCCACTAGGGTCGCTTATCTTACTCACACAGCTACCTCATTGCGCCTCTTTTTTTCTTTGCGTCATGTGCTGTTTGGGGAGTGTTTTTTGGAAGGGCCATCCTGCGTGACACTGCAGTGCCACTCCTAGATGGGCCAGGTGTTTGTGTCGGCCACTAGGGTCGCTTATCTTACTCACACAGCTACCTCATTGCGCCTCTTTTTTTCTTTGCGTCATGTGCTGTTTGGGGAGTGTTTTTTGGAAGGGCCATCCTGCGTGACACTGCAGTGCCACTCCTAGATGGGCCAGGTGTTTGTGTCGGCCACTAGGGTCGCTTATCTTACTCACACAGCTACCTCATTGCGCCTCTTTTTTTCTTTGCGTCATGTGCTGTTTGGGGAGTGTTTTTTGGAAGGGCCATCCTGCGTGACACTGCAGTGACACTCCTAGATGGGCCAGGTGTTTGTGTCGGCCACTAGGGTCGCTTATCTTACTCACACAGCTACCTCATTGCGCCTCTTTTTTTCTTTGCGTCATGTGCTGTTTGGGGAGTGTTTTTTGGAAGGGCCATTCTGCGTGACACTGCAGTGCCACTCCTAGATGGGCCAGGTGTTTGTGTCGGCCACTAGGGTCGCTTAGCTTAGTCATCCAGCGACCTCGGTGCAAATTTTAGGACTAAAAATAATATTGTGAGGTGTGAGGTGTTCAGAATAGACTGAAAATGAGTGGAAATTGTGGTTTTTGAGGTTAATAATACTTTGGGATCAAAATGACCCCCAAATTCTATGATTTAAGCTGTTTTTTAGTGTTTTTTGAAAAAAACACCCGAATCCAAAACACACCCGAATCCGACAAAAAAAATTCGGTGAGGTTTTGCCAAAACGCGGTCGAACCCAAAACACGGCCGCGGAACAGAACCCAAAACCAAAACACAAAACCCGAAAAATTTCAAGTGCACATCTCTAACTGGCACCACAATAGGTTGGTTTATGTGGAAAGAGGAAACCACCTTTGGAAGAAAATGTTGACGAGTTCTCAACTCTGCCCTATCTTCATAGAAGATCAGGTAAGGGCTCTTGTGGGACAAGGCCCCAAATTCAGACACCCGCCTTGCGGATGCCAACGCCAAAAGCATCACCACTTTCCAAGTGAGAAACTTCCACTCTATTTCTTGTAGAGGCTCAAACCAACCCGATTGAAGGAACTGCAACACCACATTAAGGTCCCATGGTGCCACTGGAAGCACAAATGGAGGCTGAACTTCTGGAAAGGAGGCCAATTGTTTTTGAAAGAAAACTTATAAGGCCGAAATCTGGACCTTGATTGACCCCAATCTAAGGCCCGCATCCACACCAGCCTGCAGAAAATGGAGAAAACGTCCCAACTCAAACTCTTCCTTAGAAGCCTTCTTGGATTCACACCAAGACACATATTTTCTCCAAATACGGTGGTAATGTTTAGACGTTACTCCTTTCCTGGCCTTAATAAGAGAGGGGATGACTTCCTTGGGAATACCCTTTCGGGCTAGGACCTGCCGCTCAACAGCCATGCTGTCAAACGTAGCCGCGGTAAGTAGAGATGTGCACCGGACATTTTTCGGGTTTTGTGTTTGGTTTTGGATTCGGTTCCGCTGCCGTGTTTTGGATTGGGATGCGTTTTGGCAAAACCTCCCTGAAAATTTTTTGTCGGATTCTGGTGATTTTTTTCAAAAACCACTCAAAAACAGCTTAAATCATAGAATTTGGGAGTAATTTTGATCCTATAGTATTATTAACCTCAATAACCACAATTTCCACTCATTTCCAGTCTATTCTGAACACCTCACACCTCACAATACTATTTTTAGTCCTAAAATTTGCACCGAGGTCGTTGGATGACTAAGCAAAGCGACCCAAGAGGGTGGCACAGACACCTGGCCCATCTAGGAGTGGCACTGCAGTGTCAGACAGGATGGCACTTAAAAATTTTTGCCCCAAACAGCACATGATGCAAAGAAAAGAGAAAAAGAGGTGCACTGTGGTCGCTGGACGGCTAAGCTAAGCAACACAAACACCTCAATATCACAGGAATTATTCGTTCTAATCAATGGTATTATTGGTCCAAATCACTGGAAGAAAATGACAAATTCACTGGAATTATTTGTTCTAATCAATGGTATTATTGGTCCAAATCACTGGAAGAAAATGACAAAATCACTGGAATTATTCGTTCTAATCAATGGTATTATTGGTCCAAATCACTGGAAGAAAATAGAATGGATGGATACTTGCAGTGACACAGAGCTGCAAGATACAGCAATGGCCTACTGTACACAACTATATACTGTTGGGTCACCAAAATGCTGCACTGTAATACTATATATACTGCTCACAAAAATGCTGCACAGATATGGAATGGATACTTGCAGTGACACAGAGCTGCAAGATACAGCAATGGCCTACTGTACAACTATATACTGTTAGTCACCAAAATGCTGCACTGTAATACTATATATACTGCTCACAAAAATGCCGCACAGATATGGAATGGATACTTGCAGTGACACAGAGCTGCAAGATACAGCAATGGCCTACTGTACAACTATATACTGTTAGTAACCAAAATGCTACACTGTAATACTATATATACTGCTCACAAAAATGCCGCACAGATATGGAATGGATACTTGCAGTGACACAGAGCTGCAAGATACAGCAATGTCCTACTGTACTGTACTACTATAATTATTATATAGATGACAGATATAAAGTTACATTGTGGGGGAATCCAGTATACGTTCTGTCACCAGGTACCAGTGAATGGCCACATCATGTATATAGGTGACAGATATAAAGTTACATTGTGAGGGAATCCAGTATACGTTCTGTCACCAGGTACCAGTGAATGACCACATCATGTATATAGGTGACAGATATAAAGTTACACTGTGGGGGAATCCAGTATACGTTCTGTCACCAGGTACCAGTGAATGGCCACATCATGTATATAGGTGACAGATATAAAGATACATTGTGAGGGAATCCAGAATACGTTCTGTCACCAGGTACCAGTGAATGACCACATCATGTATATAGGTGACAGATATAAAGTTACATTGTGGGGGAATCCAGTATACGTTCTGTCACCAGGTACCAGTGAATGACCACATCATGTATATAGATGACAGATATAAAGTTACATTGTGGGGGAATCCAGTATACGTTCTGTCACCAGGTACCAGTGAATGGCCACATCATGTATATAGGTGACAGATATAAAGTTACATTGTGGGGTAATCCAGTATACGTTCTGTCACCAGGTACCAGTGAATGACCACATCATGTATATACTTATACTGGTGGTCCCCAGTCCCCACAATGCAGCACACTGATCAGATATTTGCAGCACACTGAGCACATATATGGAGCGTTTTCAGGCAGAGAACGTAGATATTTTCAGCACACTGAGCATAGATTATTTGCAGCACACTGAGCACAGATATTTGCAGCACACTGAGCACGGATTACGGAGCTTTTCAGGGAGAGAACGCTGCCACGTCCTCTCCGTTCAATCTCCAATGCATGAGTGAAAATGGCGGCGACGCGCGGCTCCTTATATAGAATATGAATCTCGCGAGAATCCAACAGCGGGATGATGACGTTCGGGCGCGTTCTGGTTAACCGAGCAAGGCAGGAAGATCCGAGGCTGCCTCGGAACCGTGTAAAATGGGTGAAGTTCGGGGGGGTTCGGATCCCGAGCAACCAAATCCGCTCATCTCTAGCGGTAAGTCTTGATACACACACGGCCCCTGCTATAGTAGGTCCTCTTGAGAAGGAAGAGGCCGAGGATCTTCTATGAGCAACTCCTGAAGATCTGGATACCAAGCCCTCCTTGGCCAGTCTGGGGCAATGAAGATTGCTCAAACTCTTGTTCTTATTATAATTTTGAGAACTTTTGGAATCAGTGGAAGTGGAGGGAAAACATATACCAACCGTAACACCCACTGGGTCACCAGTGTATCCACTGCTATTGCTTGAGGGTCTCTCGACCTGGAACAATATCTCTGAAGCTTCTTGTTTAGACAAGATGCCATCATGTCTACTTGAGGAACTCCCCAAAGACTCGTCACCTCTGCGAAGACTTCTTGGTGGAGGCCCCACTCTTCTGGATGGAGATCGTGTCTGCTGAGGAAGTCTTCTTCCCAGTTGTCCACTCCTGGAATGAAAATTGCTGACAGAGCTCTAACATGTCTTTCTGCACAGAGGAGAATCCTTGTCACCTCTGCCATTGCCGCTCTGCTTTTCGTCCCGCCTTGCCTGTTTATGTACGCGACTGCTGTTACATTGTCCGACTGGATCTGCACGGGATCTTGAAGAAGATGTACCGCTTGTTAAGGCCGTTGTAAATGGCTCTCAATTCCAGAACGTTTATGTGAAGGCAGGCTTCCTGACTTGACCATTTTCCTTGGAAGCTTTCCCCCTGTGTGACAGCTCTCCAGCCTTGGAGACTTGCATCCTTGGTTATTAGGACCCAGTCGTGAATCCCAAACCTGCGTCCCTTTAGTAGGTGAGAACTGTGTAGCCACCACAGGAGCGAAATCCTGGCTTTGAGGGACAGGATTATTTTCCGGTGTATGTGTAGGTGGCATCCGGACCACTTGTCCAACAGGTCCTACTGGAATACTCTGGCATGAAATTGGCCAAACTGTATGGCCTCGTAGGCCGCTACCATTTTCCCCAACAACCGAATGCATTGATGGATCAACACGCTTGTTGGTTTCAACACGCTTGTTGTGTCCAGAATCATCCCTAAAAAGGACAATCTTGTCGTCTGTTCCAACTGCGACTTTGGAAAATTCATGTTCCAACCGTGTTGTTGGAGTATTGACAGGGAGAGTGCGATGTTCTGCACCAACTGTTCCCTGGATCTCGCTTTTATTAGGAGATCGTCCAGATAAGGAATTATATTGAGTCCTTTTTAACGAAGGAGGACCATCATCTCCGCCATCACCTTGGTGAATACCCTCGGTGCCGTGGAGTGTCCGAACGGCAACGTCTGAAACTGGTAATGGCAATCCTGTACTGCGCATCTCAGATAAGCTTGGTGAGGAGGATAAATGGGAACATGCAAGTAAGCATCTTTTATGTCTACTGACACCATGAGGTCCCCCTCTTCCAGACTGGAAATCACTACCCTCAGGGATTCCATCTTGAACTTGAACCTTTTCAGGTAGAGATTCAGATTTTCAGGTTTAAAATCGGTCTGACCGAGCCGTCCGGCTTCGGAACGACGAAGATGCTTGAATAAAAAAACCTTCTCCTTACTGTGCCAAGAGTACCAGGACAATGACCTGATCCTGACATAATTTTTAATTGCCGTTGTTACTGCCTCTCTTCCCGGAAGAGAAGCTGGCATGGTCGATTTGAAAAATCGGCATGGGGGACGTCTTGAAACTCTAGTTTGTACCCATGGGACACTATTTGTAAGACCCATTGGTCCAGGCCAGCTTGAATCCAGATTTTGCTGAAAAGTTTCAGACGTGCTCCCACCCGAGCGGACTCCTGCAGGGGAGCCCCAGCGTTATGCTGCAGATTTGGCAGAAGCAGGGGTGGACTTCTGCTCCTGCGATCCGGGAGACGCTGCAGATTTCTTTCCTTTTCCCCTTCCCCTACCTGCAAAAAAAAGGGGAGACCTTTGGCCTTTTTGTATTTGTTGGGCCGAAAGGACTGTATGTGAGAGTGATGTGTCTTTTTCGCCGGTGTAGGAGCATAAGGCAAGAATGTCGACTTACCTGCGGTAGCCATCGAGGCTAACGCATCCAGCCCATCACCAAACAGGGCCTCACCTTTATACGGGAGAGCCTCCATATTTTATTTTGGAATCTACATCAGCATTCCACTGGCGAATCCACAACGCCCTCCGAGCCGATACTGCCATGGTAGCGGTTCTTGATCTCAAGAAACCAATATATTTCATGGATTCTAGTACGTCCGCAGCAGCGTCTTTGATATGACCTAACGTTAGGAGTATCTCGTCTCCATCTATTGTGTCAATGTCTAATGACAAGTTTTCTGATCACTTTTCAATAGCACTACTCACCCACTCACAGACAATGGTAGGCCTGAGTAGTGTCCCATTGGCCACATCAGTAAATCACCTCATTCACTTGTCTGTCACTCACTTGCCTGTCGGCTCTTTAAGTGAAGCCATTCCAGGCGCAGGGAGAAACACCTTTTCTCTTTTATGACAGGGCCCTGTCTAAAATGCGGGGTGACTCCTACCTTTTTTGGAAAAAGGTAAGCTGCCTGAATTCCTTTTGGGAATCTGAAATTTCTTTTCAGGTTAAATCAGACCTGAGGTGGAGGGAAAATTACATTACGTCTTTACTAAAGTAAACCCTCTCCTTGTGGTAAAAGAGGGGGATTCGTAACTTTTAACACCTCCTTTATAGCTAAACCATGTTTTGAATGCTTTTTGCTAACTTAGGACCTATTCCCCTGGAATCACTAGTGTCGACACAGGAATCAGAGTCCGTGTCGGTATCAGTTTGTACTACTTGTGCAAATTTGTATGTGAACCAGAAAGGTCCCTGTGGATGAAAGGCAGAACTATTAAAAATCACATCTTCAACAGATTATTTTCATTTTCTGTATGAGATTCAGTCCAACCTCTTAATGATATGATTCACACTATCATGTAACCTTTCACCCAATCAGGCTCTTGGTGTCATATTACACCTCTGTGTCCCTAACATGTCTCCACAGAGTTCCCTGCCACAGACATGTCACACACGTGCAGAACCACACCACAGACACTCCGGGATTTATAGGGGACAGACCCACAGTAAAATCTGTCAGAGGGACACAGATGGGATTTGCCAGTTCACAACCCAGCGCCAGTAAAATGCCCACTGACATTCAGCGCTTTTATAATGTTAATCACACAATTATATAGCACCAAATTCACTGTGGCCCCCCCTGTTTTGCACCCTGATACTTGTTCAGTAGTGGAGGAGGACCAGCGTAGTCTCTGCAGCCTGAGGAGAGAGAGAAAATGGCGCTGAACAGTGTGCTGGCTGACTGAGGCGGAAGCTCCACTCTTCAATGGTGTGTTTCTCCTCAGCTTTTATGAGGTAATTTTTTATACTGGTGGGGGTAGGACTGTGTCTCAGCAACTTATACCCCTTATTTATGCCAGTTTCCATAGGTTTCATGCTGCTCAGGGCACCGCCCCCCCCCCCCCCCCCGCGCTCCCTGCACCCTGCAGTGTCTGTGTATGTGTGGGCAACATGGCGCGCTGCTCTCCCACCAGCCGGCGGGACCTTTAGCCGTCACTTACATGATTGAAGATCTGTCTTCTAACACTCACCTGTCTTCTGACTTCTGGCTCTGTGAGGGGGGTGACGGCGTGCTGTGGGAGTGAGCATCTAGGCACGTCTAGCGTTCAGTTCCCTTCAGGAGCTAATGGTGTCCTGTCAGCCAGAAGCAGAGCCATGAAACTCTTTAGGAAGTTGGTTCCTACTTCTGCCCCCTCAGTCCCACGAAGCAGGGAGTCTGATGCCAGCAGATCCCCCTGAAAATAAAAAACCTAACATAAGTCTTTTCAGAGAAACTCGGTAGAGCTCCTCAGAGTGCATCCAGTCGACCTGGGCACATTTCTAAAACTGAGGAGGGGCATAGAGGGAGGAGCCAGTTCACACCCAATGAAAAGTCTTTAGAGTGCCCATGTCTCCTGCGGATCCCGTCTATACCCCATGGTCTTGATGTCGTCCCCAGCATCCTCTAGGAGGTATGAGAAACAGTGTTAGTAGTGGTAGGGAAAAGAAACTTCCCTCCGCTGCTGCTGTCAGAGGGACCGTACTGCCTACCCGCACCCTGCTCCAGTGTTAGCCATGCTGACGATCATTGCTGATCGGTCAGCACGGCAGGACCCCCCACCCAGCGGCTGCAGACAATAGCAGCAGTTGGGGAAGCGTAAATCAACCCCTCAAGCACCCCGTGTACCTGGCGGCTGTACCCACTATTAAAGGAAAGTCGTGATGGCCGCAATGTTTCCGATGTTCCAGACCGATGTTCTGATGTTTGGGGAGATTGAAAAAAACATACATTTTTTATTTTTATTTTTAGTGCAAAATATGTTTATTGAAAAAATTTGTAGCAATAACAAACGGTTAACATACAGACAGTCGCAATAAAAAAATAGCATCGTAATACAACTGCAAGCCTGTCTAGCTCCCGTGGTCAATAACAAGAGAGCATGTACTCAATGTTTTATAACAGCTCAAACACATAGAATGGTATAATTTAATAGTCAAACATGTCTTGATAACCTTATTAATTCAAAGCAAGAACAAGATAAAGAAGAAGAAGAAAGAAAAGATACGGAAAGAGGTAGAGGAGAAAAAGAAGGGGGAAAGGACAAGAACAAGAATCAGAATCACCCGGTCCACAGCGCGAGTCTCTTGCTTACCAAGAAGCAGTACATTGAGGCGGGGAAGTGTCTAAGAGGACGTGGGGGAACTGGAGGCGAGAATGGACCTAAAAGTTGGGGATTCTTTAAAAAGTAGCCATCGAGCCCACGTATCCCTGAAGGATGAATAGCCCCCATCAGCAGATGCCATTATATCATCCAAATCCATATAAAGATCTACTCTATTCAACCAATCTCTAACAGTTGGAGGGGAGGGGAGGAGGGTCGCCAGCGGACAGGAATCACCGCCTTGGCGGAATTGTTGAGATGACATAATAAGGAGTGTTTATAGCTCGAGATGGGTTTGGACGTGTAGTGAAACAGCCAAAACAGGGGGTCCGTTGGTACCTCGTCACCCATAATTTTAGCAGAGAGTGAAAGTATCTCCTTCCAGTAGGGTTGGAGCAAGGGGCACGACCACCATATATGGAGCGGGTTCCCGGGGCCAGAAGAGCAGCGCCACAGGTTTTGGGGAGACCAAGACCCATCTTAGAAAGAATATCAGGGCATCTATACCACCGAGAGATCAATTTGTACTGGGTCTCTACTACCAGTGTACTAGGGGAGCAAGCATGAGCCAGTTTGAATATTTTCTCCCAAACTTCCTCGCCAAGCTCCCTGCCGAGATTTCTATCCCACGTCTAAGTAAAGGGAGGGAGAGTTGAGCTGGAGTCTGTAAATAGAAGGTTGTATATCAGGGAGATAGAGTGGTGCGGGGGCGACGGGCTGTCGCAGAGGCGTTCAAACGGTGTGAGGGCTTGGGGCCTCCCTCCAGGATAGCCCTGAGACACCAAAAAGTGGCGAACTTGCAGATAACGCCAAAAGTCCCTGGGCGGCAAATGCCATTTCTCTTGTAGATTCGAATAGGAGACAACCCCACCCCCATCCATCAGCTGCCCGACCCTCCAGAGTCCCAAGTCATACCAAGACTGGAAGGCCTGCATGGCCATACCAGGGGGAAATCGTTCATTAAATAAAAAGGACATGTAAGCGGAAGTCGGTGAGGAAACAGAGGGGGATTTTCTAATCGCTTTCCAACACGTCAAAGTGGGGCCTATAGTGGGATGGGAAATGGCAGGGAGGGTATGGAACCTCTGAGCGACAGCAATTGGTGACGGGAGCACCTGAATCTCTATCTGCACCCATTGTTTAGATGGTACAGCTCTAGACCACCAAAGGATCCTTTGGAGATGGCAGGCTCGATAGTAGCCTTGTATATCTGGCAGGCGGAGGCCACCTTTGTCTCTCTGCCTAACCATTATGGAAAATTTCAAACGCGGCCTCTTGCCTCCCCAGATAAATTCTCTAAATAGCAGTTGGACCTCCCGGAACCATGTTGAAGGAATTTTGATCGGTAGGGTCTGCAATAGATACAAGATTGTAGGGAGGGAATTCATCTTGAGAATACCCAGTCTGCCTAGCCAGGAAAAAGACTTGGAAGTCCAGGACTGGAGGTCTGCACGAAGTTTAGTTAGGAGGGGGTAAAGTTAGAATCGAAAAGGCGTGAAAGATCCCTGGTAATGGTAGTCCCCAAGTATTTCAAGTGAGAGGTGTGCCAGGTGAAGCGGAGTGCAGCTTTAAGTCCTGATACCATGGCAGACGGGGCATTAAGATTCAGGGCCACCGATTTTGAATAATTTATTTTAAAATTAGAGAGCTCTCCAAAGAGCTTAAACTCATCCATTAAATTAGGCAAGGAGACTGTAGGGTTTGTGATTGTAGCCAGTAAGTCATCGGCGAAGAGGGCAAGTTTGTATTCATCATCCTGGAGCCTGATCCCAGAAATATTTGGATTAAGCCTAATCGCCCTAGCTAAGGCCTCCATGCAGAGAATAAAAATCATGGGGGATAGGGGGCAGCCCTGCCTAGTCCCATTATTAATATCGAACGATTCGGACAAGGAACCGTTAATCACAATTCTGGCCGAAGGGGAGGTGTAAAGGGCTAGAATGCGATGCAAGCAAGTCGGACCCAGTCCCATGTGTCTCAACACCCCGGCCATAAACCCCCAGTCAATTCTATCGAACGCCTTTTCAGCGTCAGTAGATAGTAGGATCGTTGGGGAGTCCTTTGAGGAAACGTAGTGTATAATAGCTATGATCTTAGACGTATTGTCCTTCGCCTCTCGACCAGGGACAAACCCCACTTGGTCATTGTGTATAAGGGAGGGTAGGAGGGACCTGAGCCTATTAGCAAGGAGCTTGGCGAAGAGCTTAACGTCAACATTGAGAAGGGATATAGGCCGGTAGCTGGGACACAGGGAGGGGTCCTTACCTTCCTTAGGGATGGCCGTGATGTGGGCCTCAAGGGATTGCCTAGAAAAAGGGTTAGTATCGGAGACTGTGTTGCATGCGTCTAAGAGGAGAGGGGACAATTTATCCCTAAAGGCTTTATAATAATTGATGGTAAAACCGTCAGGGCCAGGACTCTTTCCAGAAGGAGTGGATTTAATGGCATCATCGAGTTCTTGGGAAGTAAAGGGCTTTTCCAACTCCTCCCCGGCATCTTCCGAGAGTTTAGGGAAGCCAATCTTTGTAAGGTAAGCGTCCACGTCGCGCAACCGATCGCTAGCCGAATCGGGGGAGGGAAGATTGTAGAGGGAGGTGTAGTACGAACAGAATGTCTCCGCAATTTTGTCTGTGTTGTGGAAAAGACGGCCCTGTGCGTCCTTTATGGAGGGAATAAATGAGGACGCCCTCTGGGTACGTAAAGCCCTGGCAAGCATTTTGCCCGGCTTGTTGCCCCAGCGGTAATACCGATTGCGACACTTCCGGAAAGAGAATTTCACTTTATCTAATAGCAATTTATTTAAGGACGAACGGGCCGCGACCAGATCTACATAGGTGTCAGGGGAGAGAGAGGCCTTATGGGCGCTTTCTAGGGATTCAATTTGCCGCAGAAGTCCCTCAATTTGGCCCAAACGTTGTTTCTTTAAATAGGAGCCCAATTGAATGCACTTTCCCCGGATTACACATTTATGAGCCTCCCAAATTGTCAAATCAGAGACATCAGGGTAGACATTACAATCAATATACATATCAATGGCATCCTCCAGTTGGGCTTTACAGTATGGGTCGTGCAATAGAGACTCGTTAAAGCGCCACGAGCGTCGCTGAGCAGGAGGGGGTCCGATGGAAATGTCCAGTCTGACCGGAGCGTGGTCGGACCATGTCATCTGGCCTATGGAAGCATCGCAAGCCAGGGACAGGTGTCTGTGGTCAAGTAGAATATAGTCTAGCCTAGAGTATGAACAATGAGGGACCGAATAATATGTATAATCCCGGTCTGATGGGTGAAATATACGCCAGACGTCGGACAGCTGATGGACGTGAAGGAGGCGTCGCACCTTCCTGGACAAGCGGTGACGCACCAACGGGGACTCGGAGGAGGTGTCTAGGGTGTAGTCGAGGGCCCAGTTGAAGTCACCCCCCACAATCAGGATCCCCTGTTTCAGCGCATCAACCCTGTCCATAATAGCCTCGAGGAAGGCAGGTTGACCCTGATTGGGAGCATATATATTAACAATTGTAAAGGTCGTGTTAAAAATAGCGCATACAAGTACAAGGCATCACCCCTCCTCCAACCTGTGGGCCGCCACATTGGTAACAGGTAAATGTTTAGCAAAAAGGATGGCCACACCTTTAGATTTAGATTGGGAATAGTTACAATAATACGAAGTGGGAAAGAACCTATTCGTAAGGTGGGGTGCAGAGGGGGAGTGTCGGAAATGGGTCTCATGCACAAGGACAATATCAGCCCTCTCCGCGTGAAACGAACGGAGAGCACCGGCCCTCTTTTCAGGGACGTTTAAACCCCTGGCGTTTATGGAGATGATCCTAAGTGTAGAAGCCATATGTCGGGGTATTGTAGGACTTCAAAGATCGTACTCTGTGGACCAGGTAACAAGAGGAAAAAAAGGAATAATGGGACTAGGAAGAAAAGAGAAAATAGAAGAGAATCCATGAACAAGAAAGAGAGAAAGCGACATACCGGAGTAAGTCGAACAGTAAGATAACCGCAACCGGACAGGGAAGGGACAGTAAGGGTGCCTCTGTCTCGGGAAAACCGTAGCGGTAGGGGGTACATTAGGGGGCCGCAGCCCCGCCATCCTAAAATCATTTATTTCAAGTGGAGCGTAAGCAACAAAAATAACCGGTGTTGGTTGTGCATTCCAAGAACAGTAACATGAATAACAACAATAATAGCAATACTAATAATAATAATAATAATAATAATAATAATAATGGGAAAGGTCCTTTCAGGGCAACAAAAAAAAGGGGGGGTTCAAGCGGCACCAATAAGGGCCAAAACTGCGTGAAGTAAATGCGTAGAAGTAAAGGGCCTAGGTCTAAAAACAAATTAGTAATTGACAGCTATGACATGATACAATGATGAAATACAGGATACGAATATTGTCAAGCACCTAGGGGGACTGAAGGGAGAAGGAGAGAGGAGGGGGGGGGGAAAAACACCACAAATCTGAAGTCATGCAACAGAAACAACAGAGAAACGAAGCAAATAAATCTCACAGGGGAGTCCATCTACAAACTCGACACGGAAGCCAGTAGAATCAGAACTGGAAAAAGGACTAGCAAAGTCCTTCAGCTGTACTCCCATCAAGTGGCATCCACCAAGTGGAGAGGGTCTTCGCCTTTGGATTTCCGTTTTGGATTCTGGACCTTGTGCCACCTCTCTCTTCTGGTCGGATTGGTGGAGGCCAGGGTGGGGAGAGTAAAAGCTTGCCAATCAGGGAGGGAAATATCTTTGAGTCCCAAAGCAGAGCAAAATCCAGGCAAATCCACCAGGGATTGGAGAGAGAGGACCCTACCAGCATGGGATACTTGCAAGGAAAACGGGAAACCCCATCTGTACTTCAGGTCACGTTTGCGCAGCATTTCTGTCAGAGGCTTCAGCAATCTCCACTGTTGGAGCATGCGCCAGGAGAGGTCTTGGAAAATTTGGATCCGAGTACCATTAAAATCGACTCCTTCCAAGTGTCGTACCTTGCGAAGAATCTCCTCTTTCTGTGAGAAATAATGGAGTCTGCAAATGACGTCCCTCGGGCGTTCAGAAGCTGGCCCTTTAGGTCTGAGGGCTCTGTGAGCCCGGTCAAATTCAATCGAGTCAGAGGAGTCCAGGCCCAGGATTTCGCTGAATATTTTGGTTAGAGCGTCAACAAGGCCGGATGAAGGAACCTCTTCAGGGAGGCACCGAACTCTAATATTATTCTGACGACCCCTGTTGTCCAAATCGTCTAATTTATTCTGCATCAGTTCCATGTCCGACCCCTGTTGAGCAACCGTGTCACGAAGCTGGAGTAATTGGTCCTCTACTGTGTCCCTTTCCTCCTCTAGGGAAACAATTCTGGATCCCAAATGTTTTATGTCAGATTGTACCGACGAGTTCTGGGTTTGAATAGAGTCCTGAAGTCGGCATTCCAGAGCTTGCATGTCTTGTTTAGAAGGAAGGGAGCGGACGTGGGTCAGGATTTCCCCAATTTCACCCTGCAGTTGGGACATTTGAGCCCGTAGATCTCCAGTCGGGGGAGAGGAAGCTATCGTGGGTGGGGCAATACCTGTATCAGGCGTAGTAGGAGGGGGATCAACAACAGACGCTATTGACAGGTAGGATCGGAGATTCGATTGAGATGAAGTGCTACGTGTAGACCGGGCGGATTTTCCCTGTTGGTTTTTCTTGCCTCTGGCCATCAGAAAAGGGTAAATGAAAGGACCATTTCAAAAGGACAACACCATAATCTTAGAAGGATGATGGGGGATACATTCCCCTACTAGTTATACAGCATAGCCAGAGGAGAGCAGCCGCGCTCACATCCCATCAGCGACCCCGGGGTGGACGCCCGGGAGTATGTAAATGAGGAAGAGTCCAGCAATATAGTGCACCGCTGTCGGAGAGGGAGGGTCAGAGTAGCGCAAAAGGCACTGCGTAAATTCTCATGAAAGTTCCCATGTACTGAGGGGCACGTGTAGCGGAGAAGTGAAGAGCCCGCAACCCAGGAATACAAGGCAACAGCAGCTATCACAAAGCGGGGGGAGTCACCCACAGCACAGGTGCAGATCACAGGGAGCCCCCACGAGCAGCAGCAGGGTAGGGACACTGACCCCCACCAGATCGCCAGGAACAGGAGCCAGGCGCAGAGAGGCAAGCAGCCAGGCAGCAGGGGTGGAAACAGTGCGCACGGTGGGGAGCCGTCCCGGAGGGCTCCAGGGCCCACTGACCCAGCAAGAGGACTGACGGGAGGGGTACTGCAGGGCAAGGTGGTTGGCAGAGAGGAGGTTCCAGCCAGATGAGGCAACTCTGGCCGCTAGTGAACTCCCAGTCCCCGGAAGCACACAGACGGACCCTGGTTGTCAAAGGAGACCTCAATTCAGCCCCACCACCGCAAGCAGGTGCCCCCAGGACCAGCGCCCGCACCCCGGGAAACTCTGGTTCAACTGCGGCCCCCGTTCACGGAGCTCCGGCGCTTATAGCTGGGGGAAAGCAGGAGGCAAGCGGGCGCCGGTGGGGAGGCTCGCGGGGTCCGGCAAGCTTACCGCACAGCGTCGCGGGCCTCCGGCTGCAGGGGAGAGGAAGGAGACACGTCAGTGAGGATGCGGTCAGCGGCTCCAGGTGGCGGCAGGCAATATGGCCGCCGCTCGAGCTCCGGCCCCCGGGTAACCTCTTCCTCACGTCCAGCACTAGCACCCAGCCTCCAGACGAGGGTGCAGGGGACCTGGACGGGGTGACGGAAGACTAGTGGTGCCTGTGGGAAGCAAACGGCAGCGAGATCCCGCTTCCGGACGCCCGGGCCATCCCCAAACTCGAGGCCCCAGCTCCACGCTGGGGGAAGGCAGCAATCCGCAGGAGCTTTTAAAAGCACTCCCCGACTCCGCGGGTCCCCCACAGCGGCAACAGCTACTCAGGAGGGGACACAGAATAATCTGGAGCATCCAGGTACAAGGCAGGAGGGGAAAAGGGCTTTTTTAAGGGCTATGCCTGCAGGAGCTGGGAAGAGCACGTCCACTCTCCAGAACGGCCAGGCCACGCCCCCCTTTTTATTTTTATTTTTAACTAAAATCATTTTGGATAAAGTTAAATTCATATTCTTCACCGAAAAGTTAATTTTACCAAGCCCAAAAAAGCTTTGGAGCTTGGCCTCAATAGCTAACACCTACACCTCTCCTATAATTACCATCCATGTATGCACAATAGCTCAGCCAGTTCAAGCATGGAAGTAAAGTCATCGCGTAAGTGATTGCTTTACTTTTTAGACTTTGGAGACAGGCTTGGTTTTGCCTTTTAAATGATTACCGTTTTTAAAATACAGGCAGACCCGCCAGAATTTCCGCAGAGCGTGCAGCTCGCACACTATTACATAAGCCCCTTGGTCTGTAAAATGTATAGTTCTTGATACTTACAGTGTAGCTCTCAGTTAGAGCCTTTGGAGCCTATATCTTACCATAATTATAATTTTTTTATAGTGTCATGTAGGAACATGGGCTCCTATCTAAGCCAGTCTCTGTAAAGTCTAAAAAGTGAAGCAAGTGCTTACGCGATCCTTAAATATCAGTATTATAAGCTGGGAGAATCAATTTGCAAAGGTCACGGTGAAAGAGAACAACTACACTATATCTTAACATTTAATTTTTAAACCATAGATTCTTTAAAAATGTGAAAAAAACAGGATTTTAATTACCTACCGGTAAATCCTTTTCTCGTAGGCCATAGAGGATGCTGGGGTCCACATTAGTACCATGGGGTATAGATAGGTCCACCAGGAGCCATTGGCACTTTAAGAGTTTCAGAGTGTGGGCTGGCTCCTCCCTCTATGCCCCCCCTACCAGACAGTCTAGAAACTGTGCCCGAGGAGACTGACATCTTCGAGAGAAGGATTTAACACAGATAGTGGCGAGATTCACACCAGCTCACACATATAAGGCAAACTAAGCTAACTAGCTTGAAACTCAGCAACAGCTGAAACATTACGTACCAAGTAACAATGCAGTACTCAACTAAAACAAAGTTGTACTGAATCAGATAACCATTCCAGGATAACGAAGAGCTGGGCGGGCACCCAGCATCCTCTACGGACTACGAGAACAGGATTTACTGGTAGGTAATTAAAATCCTGTTTTCTCTTACGTCCTAGAGGATGCTGGGGTCCACATTAGTACCATGGGGATGTACCAAAGCTCCCAGAACGGGAGGGAGAGCGCGGTGGTTCCTGCAGAACCAATTGACCAAACTTTAGGTCCTCAGAGGCCAAAGTATCGAACTTGTAGAACTTTGCGAACGTGTTCGACCCTGACCAAGTAGCCGCTCGGCAGAGTTGTAATGCCGAGACACCCCGGGCAGCCGCCTAGGAAGAACCCACCTTACAAGTAGAGTGGGCCTTAACAGACGTAGGACATGGCAAGCCTGCCGTAGAATTTGCATACTGGATAGTGAACCTGATCCAGCAAGAGATCGTCTGCTTAGAAGCAGGATACCCAATCTTCTTGGGATCATACAGGACAAACAGACTTTCTGTGACGAGCAGTCCTCCTCACATAGATCTTTAGAACCCTTACAACATCTAAGGACCTTGAGGAAATTGAGGAGACAGTCGCAACTGGCACCACAATAGGTTGGTTGATATGAAATGCCGACACAACCTTCGGAAGAAACTGCTGACATGTTCGAAGCTCAGCTCTATCTTCATGGAAGATCAAGTATGGGCTTTTACATGACAAAGCCCCCAACTCCGAGACACGTCTAGCAGACGCAAAGGCCAACAAAGTGACAGCTTTCCACGTGAGAAACTTGACCTCGACCTCCTGTAGAGGCTCAAACCAGTCCGACTGGAGGAACTGCAACACCACGATAAGATCCCAAGGCGCCGTAGGCAGTACAAAGGGAGGTTGGATGTGCAGAACTCCCTTCAAAAAAGTCTGAACCTCAGGGAGGGCAGCCAACTGTTTCTGGAAGAAAATGGATAGAGCCGAAATTTGGACCTTTATGGATCCTAACCTCAGGCCCATATCCACCCCTGCTTGCAGGAAGAGGAGAAACCGTCCCAGTTGAAACTCCACCGAAGGAAACTTCTTGGACTCACACCAAGACACATATTTTTTCCAAATACGATAGTAATGGTTATACGTTACCCCTTTCCCAGCCTATATCAGGGTAGAAATAACCTTGTTCGGAATGCCCTTCCGAGCTAGTATCTGGCGTTCAACCTCCATGCCGTCAAACGTAGCCATGGTAAGTTTTGATAGGCGATTGGCCCCTGCTGCAGTAGGTCCTCCCGAAGGGGAAGAGGCCTCGGCTCTTCCAGCAGTAGATCCTGAAGATCCGCGTACCAAGCCCTTCTCGGCCAGTCCGGAGCAATGAGGATTGCCTGAACTCTTGTTCTCCTTATGAGTTTGAGAACTCTTGGAATGAGTGGAAGTGGAGGAAACACGTACACCGACCTGAACACCCACGGAGTCACCAGGGCATCCACCGCCACTGCTTGCGGGTCCCTCGACCTGGAATAATGCCGCCGAAGCTTCTTGTTGAGACAAGAGGCCATCATGTCGATCTGAGGTACGCCCCAATGATCTGTTACCTCCTTGAACACTTCCGGATGGAGACCCCACTTCCCTGGATGGAGATTGTGTCTGCTGAGGAAGTCCGCTTCCCAGTTGTCTACTCCCGGAATGAAGATTGCTGACAGCGCTAACGCTTGTTTTTCTGCCCAGAGGATGATTCTTGTTACCTCTGACATTGCAGCTCTGCTCTTCATTCCACCTTGTTGCTTTATGTAAGCCACTGTCGTTACATTGTCCGACTGCTCTTGGCCCGATTTCTCAGAAGGTGGGCCGCTTGGAGAAGACCGTTGTAGACGGCTCTTAGTTCCAGAATGTTTATCGGCAGGCCGGCTTCCAGACTTGACCACCTTCCTTGGAAGGTTTCCCCTTGAGCGACTGCGCCCCAGCCCCGGAGACTTGTATCCATGGTTAGAAGGATCCAGTCCTGAATCCCGAACCTGCGGCCCTCCAGAAGGTGAGGTAATTGCAGCCACCAGAGGAGTGAAATCCTGGCCTTTGGCGACAGATGTATTCTCTGGTGCATGTGTAGATGGGATCCCGACCACTTGTCCAGGAGATCCAGCTGGAAGGACCGAGCATGAAACCTCCCATACTGCAGAGCCTCGTAAGAGGCCACCATCTTCCCCAGAAGGTGAATGCACTGATGAACCGACACCCGGGCTGGCTTCAGAACATCCCGGACCATTGTTTGTATCACCAATGCTTTTTCCACTGGAAGAAACACCCTCTGCACCTCCGTGTCGAGGATCATTCTCAGAAAAGACAACCTCCTGGTTGGTTCCAAATGTGATTTCGAAATATTCAGGATCCAACCATGTTCCCTGAGAAGCTGGGTCGTAAGAGCTATGGACAGAAACAGTTTCTCCTTGGACGATGCCTTTATCAGCAGATCGTCCAGATATGGAATTATGTTCACCCTCTGTCTGCGGAGGAGAACCATCATTTCCGCCATCACCTTGGTGAATACCCTCGGTGCTGTGGAGAGGCCGAATGGCAGGGCCTGGAACTGAAAAGGACAGTCCAACAGAGCAAATCGGAGATAAGCTTGATGCAGCAGCCAAATCGGAATGTGGAGGTATGCATCCTTGATATCTAGGGATACCAGGAATTCCCCCTCCTCCAGACCTGATATCACTGCACTTAGAGACTCCATTTTGAACATGAACTCCCTCAGAAAGGGTTTTAATGATTTTAAGTTCAGAATGGGCCTGAACGAACCATCCGGTTTCGGTACAACGAAAAGGTTCGAATAGTAACCTTTGTTTTGCATCTGGGGAGGAACTGGTATGATAACCTGTGCCTCCACCAGCTTCCAGATGGCTCCCTGTAGGGTAGCCCTGTCTGCCAGCAAAGCTGGCAAGCCTGATTTGAAGAACCGGTGAGAAGGGAGATCTTGAAATTCCAGCCGATACCCCTGGGACACAATTTCTAGTACCCAGGGTTCCAGGCCGGACGATACCCAGACGTGACTGAATTGTCTGAGTCTCGCCCCCACCGGCCCTACCTCCAGGCCGCACTGTCCACCATCATGCTGAAGACTTTGGTGTACCAGAAGCAAGTTTCTGTTCCTGGGAACCTGCAGCAGCAGGTTTCTTGGATTTTGTCCGACCTCCTCTAAAGAAGGTATTGGACAGTTTGGCCTTTCTTGTTTTAGTAACACGAAAGGACTGTGATGCCGCTGAAGGAAAAGGTTTCTTCACCGCAGGTGCAGCTGAGGGAAGAAAAGGTGACTTACTCGCCGTAGCCGTGGAGATCCACGCATCCAACGCTTCCACAAAGAGAGCCTGACCTGTGTAAGGTAGGGTCTCCACATCTCTCCTGGATTCCGCGTCGGCAGACCACTGGCGCAGCCACAGTCCTCGACGAGCTGAGACAGACATGGAAGAAATTCCTGCAGCCATTGAAACCAGGTCCTTCATGGATTCCACCATAAATCCTGCAGAATCCTGAATGTTACGTAAAAACAATTCTACGTCACTTTTATCCATACTATCCAAATCCTCAAGTAACGTGCCTGACCACTTTACTATAGCTTTGGATCTCCAGTAGGCCGTAGTATCGCCCCTGAAGCCATGTATATGGATTTGAGTATCAATTTTGCGATCAGCCGGCTCTTTTAAGGCGGTAGATCCTGGAACAGGTAAAACCACCTTTTTAGAGAGTCTGGATACAAACGCGTCCACTATGGGTGGGTTTTCCCATTTTTTCCTATCTTCCTCAGAGAAGGGAAAAGCAACCAGAACCCTTCTATGGATCTGGAATTTTTTCTCCCGGTTTTCCCATGCTTCCCATAGTTCTTTGGACGCAGGGAAGGTTAGCCAGGCTTTCTTATTGTCAGTGAAGTAAGCCTCCTCAACCTGCTCAGGTGTTCTGTCTGCAATATTCAACACATCCCTTATAGCCTCTATCATCAACTGCACCCCTTTAGCAAGAGATGCGGCCCCCCTGAGCACATCCCCATCACCGTCTGCCGTGTCAGAGTCGGTATCCGTGTCACCCTGCATAATCATTGCAAGAGCACATTTATGGGAACCTCCAGAGGGGGGCCCTGAGGTAACAGAACCGGACCAAACTGCCGTAGAGTTCTGTAAAGCCTGAGTTGCAGATTCATTCTGTGGAACCCTAGTAGAAATCTGAGAAATCATGGATTTGATAGAGGATAACCATTCATGCTCCCTTGCTGGTATCTGTGCTAAAACCGTGCAATCCTGATTACATGGAATGGGATCATCCTGAGGGGACCTATCCTCTGCAGCATATGACACAGAGTCCCTGGACATAGCTTAATGAAGACCACAGACACTCCACACACACACAGGGGAGGACAGACAGAGATTATCCCCAAGAATGGCAAGAGAGACACAGAGATTGGAGCCAACCCACACACAGCGCTTTCCAAGTATAGGGAGACCCTAACCAGCGCTGACTGTGTACCTTAACAGGTTACACAGTCTTTACATAGCATCCCCCCCAATCCCCCCCCCCCCCCCCGGTACCGTGAGAGATAGCTGGAGTTGCTCTGGAGGGACTGCACATCACTGACAGCGTGTCTGCAGGCAGGAAAATGGCGCTGAACGCTGCTGGGTCCGCTCTGAGGAGAAGCTCTGCCCCCATAATGGCGCTGTCTTCCCACTCTTCATAGGATTATACTGGCCTGAGGATTTATACTGGCAGAGATCCCGGGACCCTGACAGGCTTGAGAGGTCAGTGTAGCGTGTAGGCGCTGGCTCAGGGCGCCCCTCACAGCGCCCACTATGTACCGCTGAGCCCCGGAGCGCAGTTAGTACTGCGCTCCATACCCTGTTGCCGCCATCTTCACACCAGCTCCCCGCTTGCTAGGGGGGCCGGTGACTAACTCGCTACCGATCTCCTGGCTCTGTAAGGGGGTGGCGGCATGCTGCCGGGGTGAGCGATCCCCTGTGGCGGGGAACTTTCGATCCCCTCAGGAGCTCAGTATCCTGTCAGCGGAGATAGTGGCTCAGACTCCGCAGGGCGGACACTACTCTCCCCCTTAGTCCCTAGAAGCAGGGAGGCTCTTGCCAGCAGCCTCCCTGTAAAATAAAAAACACTAAAATAAACTTTTACTAAAGAAGCTCTGTAGAGCTCCCCTAGCTGTGACCGGCTCCTCCGCGCACATTTCTAAACTGAGTCTGGTAGGAGGGGCATAGAGGGAGGTGCCAGCCCACACTCTCAAACTCTTAAAGTGTAAGTGGCTCCTAGTGGACCTGTCTATACCCCATGGTACTAATGTGGACCCCAGCATCCTCTAGGACGTAGGAGAAATAATTAATGTACAATGTAATTAACTCTTTATTGTGTGTGTGTGTGTGTGTGTGTGTGTGTGTGTGTGTGTGTGTGTGTATGTGTGTGTGTGTGTGTGTGTGTGTGTGTGTGTGTGTGTGTGTGTGTGTGTGTGTAGGAAGGAGGGGGATCTGCGGGCCTTCCCCTATCTTGATCCGCCCCTGCCCTATGATAAGTAGATGAGACACTGGCTTTCAACAAAGCTTTCAACAGTAGGTTCATCATGAGAATCTGATCCTCCACAGAATAGAATTTCATTACTGTATTCTTTGTAATTATAAGGCTGAACTGTGATAAAAAAAAATGATGTCATCACGTCAGAACGTAATGAGAGTTTGATGAACTCTGACCCCTCCCACTGGTGTCAGTGATGTTACTTCTAGAGCAGTGGCTCTCAAACTCGGTCCTTAGTACATGTTTTCCAGGTGACCTGTGGATCTTTAAAATGTGACATTTGGAAATACACCTGTGCAGTCTGTCTCCCAGCAAGAGCTTCTTACTAAATTCTTGTGAATATTAAAATCCCTTTTCCACCTAAATCCAGGTCCAACCCAGGTAACAGAAAACGGTTTCAAGCTGTGACACAGCCGTATCACAGCCATGTCACAGCGGCTTGAAAGCCCATTCACACCACAGACTGAACCTGGGTTAGTAGTTGGTCTTCCGTCTGCTGGCGCTTGGAGATAATATCCTCTCCCAGCGCTGGTGATCTGGCTCTCAATAGACCTTTAACGGGATCCGAGTCGGATGAGCCGGGTCACTCATTTACACTGCACCGTTACCCCGTTACCCATTTTTCAAGGACCCTTTGCCACTGAGCTGCAATCCAGGTAGACTCGACAATAACCCAGGTTACTGCGGCAGTGGAAAAGGGGTATAAGGCAGCAACAGTCTGTACTGTATGCAGCCGGAATGGTGAAAATCACAATACTGAAAGCAGGAAGTCGATATTGATGATGTTGACATGTTAACACGTGCAAAATATCGACACTAACAGAATGCCGATATGGGAAATATCGGCATTGTCATAATGTCAATATTTAGGGTTAGTGTTAGCGGTTATGGTTAGTGTAAAGGGTTAGACGTAGTAATATAAATAGCTGAAAAGCACAGCGTCAACATTTCAACACTGTTGACATTACATCAGTGTCGACATGATGATTGTTGACATGTTCAATGTCAACATCATCATCATGTGGACACGTTGAAGGTCAACATTACAAACATGTGAACACTGACAAGATATGCCACACCCAGTCTATACACAGAGTTTGGCACATGCTTGGGAAAGTGCTGCTGAAATACATTAAAGTCCACTCAAAGTAATGCCCGCTACAAATGTACAATGTGTGGGAATGGGATAAGAAGGTAGTGACCGACTCTAAAGACCCCCGAGCCTTGCTACAAAACATAGGGGGACATATGTAATATCTCTATAAAAGGGTTCGTACCTGAAACTCTGTCGGTCTCGTAATCGGCCGTATCCACTCTTCAACGATGTCTTGGCCAGCGTCTATTCTTCTCCTCACCTGTAAGGCTGGGGCAGAAGGACCAGGAGAATCCCGGAAGGGCAACCCAAACCCAATGTGCTCAAGGACCACGACACATGGAGACGGTGACAACCATTTATTGCACTGACGATATCAGTCACCGCTGTAACTCAGTTTTCATTAAACACAGTTGCATAGGTTGAACATTATTATAATATCCTGAGTCTTTCCCTGTCTTATAACAGCATTCACAGTTTTAACACCTCGAAGGTATAACTTTGACCAAATCAAACAATCAAATACTTCACCCGTACTACCAATCATTTGGAGAATAATGTCCTATTAGGGTAAAGTATGTCCTGGCAGTAACGCGGGAGCTCTCCCTAAACTGTCCACGAGGGGGCGTTTGCAGCCAATGTCTCTCTAATAGACTGCTTATACTGAAACAGAGGACTTCTAAGGAGGCGTCAGTGGACGCAAGGTAAACAGTTGTAAACAGGCATGCAAAACCACTTTCTCCATAATACAGAACAGCAGTAATGTCTCACGGTACCAACCGCATTTGTATCCACAGAAAGGTAAGTCAGTTATCATCCAGTGATATAAACTAGTAAACAGACCAGTTCTGGCTTGCACAGTAAGAACAGGGGTTTGCACAGTCCTGTTACCTGTTGTTGAACTGTGTTGTAACAACCGGGTGCAGTATAAGTGTGAAGGTCATAACATGGACCCGTTAGGAGGCGCTATTACATAGGGAGAGTCTTTGACGGAGCTGTTTAGGGTTAGGGGCGTCCCCCTTTCTGACAGGCGGCAGTTAATGATAACCCTCTACTTTACGTGGAAACATCTATGAAGACCCAGGTACAGTGCTTCTGTACTTGGGGTTCCTGTAACCCGGATAGCTGGGATATTGGGGATAAGTGAGAGTACCTGCGGTATATTCGTTGCTCCTGCTGTCTGCAGCCGTGCTCCCAATCACTGCAGCCTCTCCCGTATGACTGTTATTAGGGGAATCCTCTTCCCACGCGATCTCCCCCCTTCCGGATCTCGAGCCCTTGTGCCGCGGCGTCTTTGATGTTGGGCAGGTGTCAGGAAGCCTCCGTGACCTGAGCCACCTCCCTCTCTTGTCCACCCGGCGGTGTTGTTCCTTCTCTCCGGCCGTGGCAGGCAGCAGCGATTCCAGCGGGTGGGCGCGCTCTCTTCGTTCCCCTCACACCGCGGTCCTCTCTCTCTCCGTCTTCCCGCCTCTGCCCCGATCTCCTCAGCTCACTGTTCTCTCAGTCTCCTCACTGCCTGCTCACTCTCCTCAGCTCACTGTTCTGCAGGCTGCTGCAGGACAACCTTTTTATAACTTTGCATTCCCAGGAACACATTCTATCTGGGATTTCCCGCTCTTAGTCTGCAAATGGGTGAGTCATGCACTTTGCATTTTGCAGACTGATCTGTATTGCTATGAGCTGTGCTGTTAACTCCTTCTGTGCTGCAAGCTGTAGGCTGCTGGCACAGTGCTATGCAACTCCAGCAAACATTTTACTTTTTTTTAAAGTCATGCTGGCACCTGTAGTGCCACAGTTGATTTGGGCTGCAGTTTCAGGGTATCACACATATACTAAGCAGTGATAAAAGTGGAGAAGTGAGCCAGTGGAGAAGCTGCCCATGGCAACCAATCAGCATTGATGAAACATTTATAATTTGCATACAATAAGAGTATACAGAACAGCTGATTGGTTGCCATGGGCAGCTTCTCCACTGACTCACTTCTCCACTTTTATCACTGATTAGTACATGTCTCCCGTAGCCCTGTGTGTCCCACAGCCAGGGTCGGACAGGGGAAACCACCGGTGGGCCCCACTGCCTGGGGCCCCACTCTTTCCTCTAGGGATCAGGTTCCAGACTGTGCACTTGTATTATACATGGTAGATATGTTGCATTACACTGCACAAGTCTATTGTGTATTTCAAGCCTCTGTGGGGGTTGGCCACACCCCCTTTGTAGGCTGACCACACCCCTAATTATGGGCCCCTATCACTGCATTCCCCCGGTGGTCCCTTCATGCCCCAGTCCGACACTGCCCGCAGCACATCCCCCACTGCTGATTTTCCCTTCCACACGCGAATATCTTAACTAGGGGGTTTACTAATCCTTGGATGGAGATTAAGTCCCTGGAGATAAAGTACCAGCCAATCAGCTCCTAACTGTCATTTTTCAAACACAGCCTGTGGCATGGCAGTTAGAAGCCGATTGGCTGTTTTTTTTTATCTCCAGCGACTTTATCTCCATCCAAGGCTTAGTAAACAGACCCCTGTGTGACCCAACTGTCACAACTGAGGGCCTGAGCTGACGGGAGGCAGCCTCAGTTGTAGGGGCTGAGATGTAACGGAACCTGGGAGGTTGTATCAGACCCCTAGACATGTAAGTAACATGTAGAATAACTGCCCGAAGGCGTGACCACGACAACCAGGATAAAAGTCAATGATGTTTATTATGACATACTCCGTAACACAGCAGCAAATAAGAAAACATAAAACTCAGCAGGGAAATAATACAGTTCCTGGGTACTACAGGGTGGCAAGGACCACAGGGCTCTGGTAGTATGAGATAGTTCTTAATAATCTTCTAGGTGGAAAGTCCTTACCAGGCCCGACTGTAGCAATGGAAATAGCCCAGGATCGTACCAGCTGGTGTTCCAGGAAAAGCTGGGCTGCTGTGGGTAAAACGGCTGCTGTGGATACTGGCTGAAACCAGACTGATGTTGGCACGGAGTGGATACTGGCTGGAACCAGTTAAATAATAAATGTAGCTTGAGAGCGATGAAATATGAAGTGATGTTTGGAGCTTGAGAGCGGTGAAATAATAATGCCGGTGATAAATGATAATCTGCAGAAAAGGGTACTGGCACTTTAAGAAGAGCTGACCTCTGCTGGAAGCTGGATGCTGAAAGCAGGTGGATCTGTAGCTGGAAGCAGATGAGTCCAAATGGATAGGAGAGTCAGGCTACACCGCAGGTGGAAATGCTGGTGCGGGTCTCTTTAGTGGAAGTGTGGAGATAGGAGCTGGAACCTGGAAAACAACCACAGGAGAGAGACAAACTGGAACTAGGTTTGACAACCAAAGCACTGACGCCTTCCTTGCTCAGGCACAGATTACTTATACCTGCAGCAAGGAAGGGATTGGCTAGGCAATTATGCAGATTAACATTGCAAACAGCAGTTGGTGGAAATGAACAGATGACAGAATCCAAGATGGCTGCGCCCATGCAGACACTTGGATGGAAGTTTGGTTTGTAATCCATGTGGGAATTAAAACAGTAATGGCGGCGCCGGCCACAGGAGACAGGAGACGCCAGACTGATAAGTGCACATTTAACCACGCGGGCACAGCGGAGGCCGCGGCTGACGTAATCACCACTCTGACATTCTGCATGTAGAAACTCAGGAACAGCGGCGGAGGCCGCGGGAGACGCCACTCCGGATGTAACAGGCGTTGCGGTGACCGCGTCTCAGAGTGACAGGAGAGGAGGCAGGAATGTGGACATCAGTATAACAGATGGGATCCGGTCCTGGAACGCTGAGCCAGCCTTAGGAGGCATCTGAAGGGTAAGTAATGGCGTCCAGATACCCGGATCGTGACAGCACCCCCCCCCCCCCCCCCCCTTTAGGAGTGGCCCCAGGACACTTCTTTGGCTTTTGAGGAAACTTGGAATGGAATCTCCGGACCAAGGCAGGAGCATGGACATCAGAAGCATTGGTCCATGAACGTTCCTCAGGGCCGTAACCCTTCCTGTCAATAAGATACTGTAGTTGACCGTAACGGTGACGTGAGTCCAGGATCTTGGCCACTTCATACTCAACGCCTCGTTGAGTTTGGACTTTCGGAGTTGGAGGAAGTGAGGAATGAAACCGATTCAGGATCAGCGGTTTTAACAGGGAAACATGGAATGTCCTGGGTATTTTTAAGAAGGGAGGTAACTGAAGTCTGTAAGCAACAGGATTGATGACTTGCTCAATTTTGAAAGGACCAATGTAGCGAGGTGCAAACTTCATACTGGGAACTCTTAACCTCAAATTCTTCGTGGATAACCATACCCGATCACCCACCTTGAGAGCAGGAACCGCTCTACGCTTCTTGTCCGCAAACTTCTTATACCTGAACGATGCCTTGAGCAGAGCTGCTCGTACACTCTTCCAGTTGTTTGCAAACTGATGCAAGGTGATATCCACTGCTGGAACAGAAGTTGCTGGGAGCGGTTGGAAATCAGGGACTTTAGGGTGGAATCCAAAGTTGGTGAAGAATGGTGTTGAAGAAGATGAGGAATGATACTGATTGTTATGACAGAACTCGGCCCAGGGAAGTAATTGAACCCAGTCATCTTGAGAGGAAGACACATAGATGCGGAGGAAGGCCTCCAAGTCCTGATTCACCCTCTCAGTTTGACCATTGGTCTGAGGATGGTAAGCCGTGGAAAACTTTAGTTTGACTTGGAGGACTTGACATAAACTTCGCCAGAATTTGGCTGTGAATTGAACTCCTCGATCTGAGATAATTTCTTCAGGCAGACCGTGGAGTCGGAAGATCTCTTGTATGAACACTTGAGTCAACTTGGAAGCTGACGGAAGACCGGTGAGAGGAATGAAGTGTGCCATCTTGGTGAACCGGTCAACTACCACCCAAATGGTATTGAACTTGTTGCACATGGGTAAGTCTGAAATGAAATCCATCGACAGATGGGTCCATGGTCGACGGGGAACGGATAGTGGAACCAGTTGCCCCGCAGGCGACTGGCGGGATACTTTATGTTGGGCACACTTTGGGCAAGATGCAATAAACTCAGTGACGTCCTTTTTCAGAGTTGGCCACCAATAGGACCTAGAGATAAACTCCAGGGTTTTTTGGATACCTGTATGTCCGGCAAAACGGGAAGCATGGGCCCAATGCATGAGCTTCTTCCTTAGCACCGGCTTCACAAAACTTTTCCCTAGTGGGGGCGTAGAGTCCATCCCTACCGTGGAGAATGCCAACGGATTAATAATAGGATGCTTGTCTGAAGACTCCGACTCATTTTCTTGCTCCCATGAGCAGGAAAGGGCATCGGCCTTACGATTCTGAGAGCCCGGACAGAACTGGAGTTTAAAGTCGAACCTGGAAAAGAAAAGTGCCCATCTGACCTGACGAGGATTGAGACATTGTGCACCTTTCAGATATAAAAGATTCTTGTGGTCCGTAAGTATGGTGATTGAATGAGAAGCTCCCTCCAACAGATACCTCCACTCCTCTAGAGCGAGCTTGATGGCTAGCAACTCCTGGTCGCCAATGGCATAGTTGCGCTCAGCTGGGGAGAACTTCCGGGAGAAGAAACTGCAAGGGTGTAAATGACCATCTTTAGCCCTCTGAGACAACACCGCTCCCACTCCAACGGAGGAGGCATCCACCTCTAAGATGAAAGGAGAGTCGACGTCGGGCTGCCTCTGAACTGGTGCAGAGATGAACCGTTGTTTTAAAAGATGAAAAGCTTGCGTAGCTTCTTCAGACCACTTGGACGGGTTAGCACCCTTCTGAGTTAAAGCAGTAATAGGCGCCACAATGGTGGAAAAGTCTCGTATAAACTTTCTGTAATAATTGGCGAACCCTAAGAACCTCTGGACCCCTTTGAGGGTTAAGGGTATCGGCCAATTCTGGATTGCTTGTAGTTTCTCAGGATCCATCTCTAGTCCGGAACCGGACACAATGTAACCCAGAAACGGAATGGACTTGACTTCAAAGACGCATTTCTCTAATTTGCAATAGAGATGATTGACACGGAGACGGGACAGAACCTCTTTTACCCAAAAACGATGTTCCTCTAAATTGTTGGCAAAAATGAGGATATCATCTAAATAGACCACGACATGACGGTATAAAATGTCTCTGAAGATCTCATTGACAAAATGCTGGAAGACAGCTGGAGCATTGCTCAATCCGAAGAGCATGACGAGGTACTCATAATGTCCGTCACGGGTGTTAAAGGCGGTCTTCCACTCGTCACCCTCACGGATCCGGATGAGATTGTATGCACCTCTCAAGTCCAGCTTTGTGAAGATGGTAGCTCCGCTAACTCTATCAAAGAGCTCAGTAATCAGGGGTAGTGGATAGCGGTTCTTGATGGTAATGTCGTTCAGACCTCTGTAATCGATGCACGGCCGCAGACCACCATGTTTTTTCTTTACGAAAAAGAAGCCTGCGCCGGCTGGAGAAGAGGAAGGTCGAATGAACCCCTTTGCTAGGTTCTCTTTAATGTATTCCTCCATAGAATGCGTCTCAGGCAGAGACAACGGGTAAGTTCGGCCTCGAGGTGGAACCTTCCCTGGAACGAGATCAATCGGGCAGTCCCATTCTCTATGGGGAGGAAGGATATCAGCAGAAGCTTTACTGAACACATCCGTGAAATCTTGATATGGAGGAGGTGGAACATCAGACGACCTGGGGGAGGAAGAACAGACAGGCAATACTTTAAACAAACATGTCTCAGCACAGGAGGGACCCCATGCCAGAATCTGCGTAGTCGTCCAATCAATAGATGGATTGTGAAGACGGAGCCATGGAAGGCCCAGGACCACAGGATGTGTGGCTCTTGGAATCACTAAAAAAGAAATAAATTCGGAATGAAGAACTCCCACTCTCAGACGAACTGGTAGAGTCCTTAGGGAAATAACTGCATCAAAAATCTTGCTGCCATCCACGGCAGTTAAGGAGATGGACGAAGGAAGTCTCTCGGTGGGTAGGGACCACCGTTTAACATAGGCTTCGGTAATAAAGTTCCCAGCTGCTCCGGAATCAAGGAGGGCAATGACGTTCCGATAACGTTGAGCAACTTGAAGCGAGACTGGGAGATTACAATCATGAGGAGATGGAGAGGAGATCATTACTCCTAGCCGGCCCTCTCCTTGGCGAGCTAGGATTTGGAGTTTCCCGGACGTTTGGGACAGGCATTAATGGTGTGAGACGGAGCTGCACAATAAAGACAAAGAGACTCAGAGAGACGTCTTCGGCGCTCAGCAGGAGTTAAACGGGAACGGCCAATTTGCATGGGCTCGTCTTTAGATGGTGACAGTTGGCGAGGAGGAGGAGCAGAAGATTTTGATTTGATGATCTTCCACGCTCAGTTGCTCTCTCTCTGAAACGTAAATCAACTTTCGTGCAGAGTGAGATTAGCTCATCTAACTTGGAAGGTAAGTCTCTGGTAGCTAACTCATCTTTAATACACTCAGATAAGCCATGCCAAAATGCAGCATACAGGGCCTCGTCGTTCCATGCCAGTTCGGATGCCAGGATCTGGAACTGTATAAGATATTGTCCTACAGTACGTGATCCCTGGCGTAAACGGAAAATCTCAGATGAAGCTGAAGTTACCCGGCCTGGCTCGTCGAAGATACGCCTGAATGTTGACACGAATGCAGTGTAGGAGGATAGCAGGGTGTCGGACCTCTCCCATAACGGTGATGCCCAATCAAGGGCTGAGCCACTGAGAAGAGAGATAATGTAGGCAATTTTAGTACGGTCACTGGGAAAATTGCCAGGTTGTAGCTCAAAATGAATTTCACACTGGTTGAGAAATCCCCTGCAGAATCTTGGAGGTCCGTCAAATTTTGCTGGCGTTGGAAGATGAAGACGGGGAGCAGAAATGGGTAAGGTGGGTGGGGTTATAGCTGGAGTCACTGTGGTTGACGCACTGGACGCGCCTGATCCACGGAGGGTTGTCTGAATCCCATCCAGCCGAGTAGAGAGATCCTGGAGACAGCGGACAATGTGGCCCTGTGCAGCCTCCTGATGTTCAAGTCGGGCTGCCAGTTCTTGCATCGGCCTGGCCGCTTGATCCTGGTCTCCGGCTGGATTCATATGGTCAGTGCTTACTGTCACAACTGAGGGCCTGAGCTGACGGGAGGCATCCTCAGTTGTAGGGGCTGAGATGTAACGGAACCTGGGAGGTTGTATCAGACCCCTAGACATGTAAGTAACATGTAGAATAACTGCCCGAAGGCGTGACCACGACAACCAGGATAAAAGTCAATGATGTTTATTATGACATACTCCGTAACACAGCAGCAAATAAGAAAACATAAAACTCAGCAGGGAAATAATACAGTTCCTGGGTACTACAGGGTGGCAAGGACCACAGGGCTCTGGTAGTATGAGATAGTTCTTAATAATCTTCTAGGTGGAAAGTCCTTACCAGGCCCGACTGTAGCAATGGAAATAGCCCAGGATCGTACCAGCTGGTGTTTCAGGAAAAGCTGGGCTGCTGTGGGTAAAACGGCTGCTGTGGATACTGGCTGAAACCAGACTGATGTTGGCACGGAGTGGATACTGGCTGGAACCAGTTAAATAATAAATGTAGCTTGAGAGCGATGAAATATGAAGTGATGTTTGGAGCTTGAGAGCGGTGAAATAATAATGCCGGTGATAAATGATAATCTGCAGAAAAGGGTACCGGCACTTTAAGAAGAGCTGACCTCTGCTGGAAGCTGGATGCTGAAAGCAGGTGGATCTGTAGCTGGAAGCAGATGAATCCAAATGGATAGGAGAGTCAGGCTACACCGCAGGTGGAAATGCTGGTGCGGGTCTCTTTAGTGGAAGTGTGGAGATAGGAGCTGGAACCTGGAAAACAACCACAGGAGAGAGACAAACTGGAACTAGGTTTGACAACCAAAGCACTGACGCCTTCCTTGCTCAGGCACAGATTACTTATACCTGCAGCAAGGAAGGGATTGGCTAGGCAATTATGCAGATTAACATTGCAAACAGCAGATTGGTGGAAATGAACAGATGACAGAATCCAAGATGGCTGCGCCCATGCAGACACTTGGAGGGAAGTTTGGTTTGTAATCCATGTGGGAATTAAAACAGTAATGGCGGCGCCGGCCACAGGAGACAGGAGACGCCAGACTGATAAGTGCACATTTAACCACGCGGGCACAGCGGAGGCCGCGGCTGACGTAATCACCACTCTGACATTCTGCATGTAGAAACTCAGGAACATCGGCGGAGGCCGCGGGAGACGCCACTCCGGATGTAACAGGCGTTGCGGTGACCGCGTCTCAGAGTGACAGGAGAGGAGGCAGGAATGTGGACATCAGTATAACAGATGGGATCCGGTCCTGGAACGCTGAGCCAGCCTTAGGAGGCATCTGAAGGGTAAGTAATGGCGTCCAGATACCCGGATCGTGACACCAAGAATGTACCATCTGGATTCTCTGACTTTCTGGGGGCTGCCAGAATCTATCCATTGCCTCCCTATCCCACTTGTCTCTTTGGTACTAGCAACGAGTCTACTTCTCCTTGTGTCTCCCTCATGCCTGCGCTGAGCAGTAGCATAACATTTGAGTCCTGCCCCTGTGACTCTCCTCCACTTGCCTTTGAAGATACTACTGTGAGTTACCCAACCCTCGCCCTTTGTCCGCGTCCTACATAGCTTGTTGGTTTATTGTTCTTTGCTGTGCCAAAAATACAGTATGTCAACTTACTTTTACTGTACCATTCATAGGTCAGTTTCTGTGTTACTTTATGCTGCAGAAACTATATGGCACCTTAAAAATAAAATATAATAATAAAAGGCCTTTGGACCCTGAAGTGGTTGCTATCCTTACTATCAAATAAAACAACAACAATATATATATATATATATTAGCATATGATATATTAAAGTATTTAGTATGTGTTTTCTATACCGAGGAACCTTTTTTTTTTACTAAGAGATGTATTAATAACCTTTTGCACGCAACAGACTGTAGCTCGGTATATCACAGTTCAAACACAGTGATTCATTCTATAATATATGGTTGAACCCCTGCTGTTCAGCCAGAAAGGTAATAATTTGAACAATATATGGCGATACCATCTGAAGAAAACAAAAGGTAGGCATTATCTAGAACAAATAAAGGAAGGAAAGTACGGCAGAGAACAGTCAGTACTTGATCAATGAGTATGGGCAGAGCCTGGCCAGGAAATGTCTTTGTGGTGACCTGGAGTCGGCTGACCTATTCCCCCTTCTTGAAGTGTTGGTGTCAGCAATGTTCTCTATTCTTGTCTGGTGACTGCTGTCTTGTCTGCTTTAAGTAATATTAGATACTGTATTATGATGACAAGATTTTCCTCTGACTTGCTGGAGAGTAGAATGTGAACACTTCAGCATTCTAAATGATAAAGTACATTATTATCATTGTAATAATACTAGGGAAATGCAGATTTTCTTGCATAAATGCTTCAATGCAAGATCCCTTACCATGCATGCTCACTAGAAACTGTCTCAGCAGGCTTTTATACAGGCTTGGACTGGCCCACATGGGTACAGGGGAAACCACCGGTGGGCCCCACTGCCTGGGGGCCCCTTCTCCTGCTCTAAGGATCAGGTTCCAGACTGTGCACTTGAATTATACATTATACATACATTATGTTACCTTATACTGGACTATGGTGTATTTTCTACAGTGCATTGCTGCTTAGTGCTAAGTTATCTGGTACATTATCATGCATGCAGCAGCTGATTTTACGGTATATACACTGCTCAAAAAATAAAGGGAACACTAAAATAACACATCCTAGATCTGAATTAATGAAATATTTTTATTAAAGACTTTGTTCTTTACATAGCTGAATGTGCTGACAACAAAATCACACAAAAATTATCAATGGAAATCAAATTTATTAACCCATGGAGGTCTGGATTTGGAGTCACACTCAAAATTAAAGTGGAAAAACACACTACAGGCTGATCCAACTTTGATGTAATGTGCTTAAAACAAGTCAAAATGAGGCTCAGTAGTGTGTGTGGCCTCCACGTGCCTGTATGACCTCCCTACAATGCCTGGGCATGCTCCTGATGAGGTGGCGGATGGTCTCCTGAGGGATCTCCTCCCAGACCTGGACTAAAGCATCCGCCAACTCCTGGACAGTCTGTGGTGCAACGTGGCGTTGGTGGATGGAGCGAGACATGATGTCCCAGATGTGCTCAATTGGATTCAGGTCTGGGGAATGGGCGGGCCAGTCCATAGCATCAATGCCTTCGTCTTGCAGGAACTGCTGACACACTCCAGCCACATGAGGTCTAGCATTGTCTTGCATTAGGAGGAACCCAGGGCCAAGCGCACCAGCATATGGTCTCACAAGGGGTCTGAGGATCTCCTCTCGGTACCTAATGGCAGTCAGGCTACCTCTGGCGAGCACATTGAGGGCTGTGCGGCCCCCCAAAGAAATGCCACCCCACACCATTACTGACCCACTGCCAAACCGGTCATGCTGGATGTTGCAGGCAGCAGAACGTTCTCCTTGGCATCTCCAGACTCTGTCACGTCTGTCACATGTGCTCAGTGAGAACCTGCTTTCATCTGTGAAGAGCACAGGGCGCCAGTGGCGAATTTGCCAATCTTGGTGTTCTCTGGCAAATGCCAAACGTACTGCACGGTGTTGGGCTGTAAGCACAACCCCCACCTGTGGACGTCGGACCCTCATACCACCCTCATGGAGTCTGTTTCTGATCGTTTCAGTAGACACATGCACATTTGTGGCTTGCTGGAGGTCATTTTGCAGGGCTCTGGCAGTGCTCCTCCTGTTCCTCCTTGCACAAAGGCGGAGGTAGCGGTCCTGCTGCAGGGTTGTTGCCATCCTGCGGCCTCCTCCACGTCTCCTGATGTACTGGCCTGTCTCCTGGTAGCGCGTCCATGCTCTGGACACTACGCCGACAGACACAGCAAACCTTCTTGCCACAGCTTGCATTGATGTGCCATCCTGGATGAGCTGCACTACCTGAGCCACTTGTGTGGGTTGTAGACTCCGTCTCATGCTACCACTAGAGTGAAAGCTCCGCCAGCTTTCAAAAGTGACCAAAACATCAGCCAGAAAGCATAGGAGCTGAGAAGTGGTCTGTGGTCACGACCTGCAGAACAACTCCTTTATTGGGGGTGTCTTGCTAATTGCCTATAATTTCCACCTGTTGTCTATTCCATTTGCACAACAGCATGTGAAATTGATTGGCAATCAGTGTTGCTTCCTAAGTGGACAGTTTGATTTCACAGAAGTGTGATTGACTTGGAGTTACATTGTGTTGTTTAAGTGTTCCCTTTATTTTTTGAGCAGTGTATTTATGAAAGGGCCCAGGCGTTGCACTCTCTAATCGTTGGTCAAACCAATGAGGTGGCATGCCACACCCCCTCTGCAGACTAGCCACACCTCTAAACATGGGCCCCTACCACTGCATTCCCCCGGTGGGCCCTACATGCCCCAGTCCGACACTGCTTTTATATTTGGGTTGTGATACCTTCCAGCATTTTAGAATTGTATATCGGCACTCCCTCTGCAAGCCGACAGTGTGCGAGGCCAAACAGGGGTGTGGTCTCTGCCCATAAGCCATGCCCCTGAATGATGATGTTTTGTAGTTGTGTCAGCATAACATCCCCCCATTTTCGAGTCACGCTGGGGGGAAAAATAGGACGGTGTTTGCTATCTGTAACTGAATAAATAAATTATAAAATTGCTCCTTTAATTATAAAATATTGAGGCCTAAATTCAAGTGCCCAAAGCTGCGTCCCTTGGGTCTCTTAGCATGCCTGCAAACAGCGAGTATTTGCATACAGCGAATGCGCAGAAGCAAATTTACGCATTTATGTCCGTTTTCCCTGAGTTGGACAGAACTTGGCAGGATCTAACTTTCCATGCAAAAGGGCATTTTGGGGTGGGAACCAGGTGGTAACAAACTAACAATGCGATCACATGTTGCTATCCTGCCTTGTAGGAATGTCATGGGCATGTATCATCAGTCATGCGTACTGGGGAGGGGAACCTGTGTCTGATGGATCTTTTGTACTTAGCACAGTGGCATCAGAAGGGGGGGTGCAGTCCGCACCCAGGTGTCACCCTCAGAGGGGGTGTCACCAAAATGCCTGCCTCTCACACTCACAGGAGCCGGGTGCTGCATTGTGACAGTCACTTGCACCACTTGACTCCTGTGATACAGGCGCTGACACTACACATTTACTGGTCTCTGGGAATAGCCCAGCTTCCTCGGGTGATGCTGGGCTGCCCACGGAGTGATGTCACCGGGTTCCCCCTCGAGGTCACACCCATCCGACTTAGGGCACCCCCCCTTTTTGCCCATTACCTCACATCCGCGCACAAGAGGGTGCAGAGTGCGCACCGGGTGTCACCAGACCCGGTGACTCCCCTGACTTAGCATGGTGTGTGGCAAGTGGAAATAAGTAACTATAGGTGTCAGTTACGGCTGCTGGTGAAAAGTAAAATGGGCGGCGCGGGATTCCGCTCTCACAAACCCCTTACATTAGGTAATACATTTGGCTTCCACGGCAACCCGCAACTACAGCCACTTTTTGTGTGACTCAGAATCAGCCTCAAAGGGTCTATTTACTGATCCTTGGAAAGAGATAAATTAGGTGGAGGTAAAGTACCAGCCAATCAGCTCCTAAATGCCAAGTCACAGGCTGGGTTTGAAAAATTCAAAGGGAGAAAAAGACAAAAAAGTCTCTTCCAGTAGCACTCTTTAATGTATATGTTATACAATCATGCTGTAGATAAAGTAATAAGACATCCAGTTCTGCATCGTAAGAGAAAGTACATACATATGCTATAAAACGTAACTTTTAATTCTGTAATTATATAAAAAGAAAAGGAAAAAGAAAGAAAATTCTTTAACGACACTCTAAATAAGTCAATACGTTAAATGGGACACATTTGCCCCTAGTAAGTACCTGTATATACAGGTATCACATGTACATATATGTGTAAAAAATGCCTTTTAAGTGAAAATATGACTCATAGAACATATAGGGACTCTCAGTAATCCTATACCCCTAAATCCATATATGGAGGAGTCTCTGGTCCGCAGAGTCGCTAATTACTCTTAATTTAAATGTCTGTAGCTATTGAACTTGTAAGGAGTAAAATATACACAGAAAACGTGTTGTCTATGTATAGGGTGGCCTTTTCACTTCATACACTTGAAATAGGTCTCTTGTCAGTACATATAAGGTGAATATAGAGAGGACTGAGTGAATGATGTTATTTAATGTGCAACTTCAGTTTAGGGAAAAAAAGAGATAGTAAAGGTTGTGAATCTGCTGTCAACGTTAGACCTTAAGTTTCCACCTCCTGGAAAAACCTACAACACCTGGTATTCCCATAGAGTCTCCTTCATGGTACTGACCCGGCCCAACACTTTATTGCTTCCAAGATTGGACGAGATTGGGCAAATTCAATGTAGTATGGTTGTAGGATATTAATTTCTCCTAAAGAATGAGGGCAGTTATGAAACAGGTTATTATGCATAGCTAGATTGCAAATGAAAATTTGGTGAATCATAAGTAATTAGTGTGATTACAGTCAGTGGGTATTATACCCACAATGCATAAAGTTTGGTATGGCAGATAGCACCAATTCAGTATTATGGCGTCAGAAGGTATGAATATCACAACCCTAAAGTGAAGAGCGGAATCAAACACAATAGTCCATCAATCAATTTTATATGTTTGTACTTGAAGACCTCATAAATAAAATTTCTTCACAAAAAATTATCATTTATTCAGGACTCTCATCAGTGATCCAGAGACTGTGTCAATCTTGGAGGCCTTAAGACATACCTCTGCCTAACACTGAAAGCAGATCCTAAATTTTCTTGCTTCCATCCTCCTCCGTCTGCATTAGCCATTAGGGGAGGTCTTTTACTTCTTATTCATTTTTGGAAACCTTCCGCTATTCACTTTTTCTTGTTTCATAACTGCCCTCATTTGTGATCTCTCATCAACGATTCTTAAGTAGAAATTGATGTCCTACAACGATACCACATTGAGTTTGCCCAATCTCGTCCAGTCTTGGAAGCAATAAAGTGTTGGGCCGGATCAGTACCATGAAGGGGACTCCATGGGAATACCAGGTGTTGTAGGTTTTTCCAGGAGCTGGAAGCTTAAGGTCTAACGTTGACAGCAGATTCACAACTCTTATCATCCCTTTTTTTCCCTAAACTGAAGTTGCACATTAAATAACATAATTCCCTCAGTCCTCTCTATATTCTCTTTATACGTACTGACAAGAGACCTACTTTATAAAGTGAAAAGGCCACCCTATACATAGACAACAAGTTTTTGGTGTATATTTTACTCCTTACAAGTTCAATAGCTAAAGGAATATAAATTAAGGGTAATCAGCGACTCTGTGGAGCAGAGACTCCCCCATATATGGATTTAGGGGTATAGAATTACTGAGAGTCCCTATATGTTCTATGTGTCATATTTTCACCTAACTTAAAGGTGTTTTTTTTACACATATATGTACATGTGATACCTGTATATAGAGGTACTTACTATGGGCAAATGTGTCCCGTTTAACGTATTGACTTATTTTGAGTGTCATTAAAGAGTCCTCTTTCTTTGTCCTTTTTATATAATTACAGAATTAAAAGTTACGTTTTATAGCTAATGTATGTACTTTCTCTTACAATGCAGAACTGGATATCTTATTACTTTAAGGGGTGGTTTTGCAAAGAAGCAAAAGAAAGAAGCTAGTTGATATGTCTCTCTGGGGCACACTTTTTAAATTGATTTAAGGACAATATTATGAAACAATGGAATATGTATAAAGCATTAAAACGTAACTTTTATTTAATTATTCAGACGAAAAAGTTTAATTAATTATATGAAAAATACCTTGCTGTGTGAAACAGCGGAGTGAATTAAAACAAGTATTAAATAGTATATAAAAGACGATATAGTAATAATATGTCACTCGCTTATTGAAAGTGGGTGACAGAAAATTTGTCTGCACACCCTCTGGATTCTAGGCGAGTATTATTGTTAGACATATGTCCTCTGCGAAAATGAAAGTTCTCGTTATCTCTATGGGTTTATGATTGAAGATACTTGTGCGTATTTCATATAAGAGATACAAGAAAAGGAAACCGGCTTTTTATTTACCGGACTCCTTTTGAAATAATCAACTGTGCTGCGTGTTCTGCAGTGTTAGTTGACAAGTAGGTTCTGCTGGTCAATGAAAGGCATATACCTTGATGGGACTACAGTACCCAGTATTCCCAGAGGGTCACCCTTTCTGGTACTAACCGGGCCCAATGCTGCTTGGCTTCCAAGATCAGACGAGATCGGGCAGATCCAGCATGGTATGACTGTAGAAGGTATGGTAAATACCTCTCAGCGTGTAAATTGGATGATTTTTGAGGCAAAAGGTGATTCCGTGAAAAGAAAGATTGATTTGACCATCGCCAATTGGTATTGGCCAATTAATGGCCCAAAGAAGACCAAGCAGTGGAGGGGTTATTCATTGATGAAATCCTCCTTGTTACAATTATGATGGAGAACAAATGCCAAAGTCGCCTCAAATAAATTAAATGAGGCAATTAAGTTAATAGTATGACAATGGTTAAATAATTTGATGAAATGCTGATAGAAATAATAGTATGACATGGGTTAATTGCTTTGGTGAAATCAATCACGTAGAATAACATAAGCTGAATCTTACATACATTTAAACATTTCAACGTACATTGTTGCAGAAAAGGTGTGTGGGCAGCTCTGTGTCCAAATGAAAACAGATACAATTGTTTTAAACACACAACATAAGTTGTAAAGGGCAGCTGCCTTTTAACACTGCAAGATGCAAAAAGTTGTCACAGTAACATACTGCAAACAGATGTGTTTGTTTTGGACTCATCCACATAGGCTGCAAGAAGCAGCAGGATTCTATTGCAAGCTTATCTCATTAATTTATCACAATAACAGATAAGAAAAATACAAAAAAATCACAATTTGTCACAATAATCAAGTGCTGAGAAAGCTGCAGAGATAGTGACTCTAGTCCCAACCAAAAAAAAACAAACATTTTTTTGCAGATTTGAAACCAGCAGAAGGTTATAATCAAGATTAGTAAGGACAGAGTGGTTGTAAGTTGACACTGTTCTAATAGTAAGAGTAAAAGAAGCTCTCGCACCAACGGAGTGCCTGAATTGAAGAGTAATTGCCTGGCTAACTTGAAGGTATTTAATGTAGTACCAATAAAGTGATGGCTGACAGCACGAATCCCTTGTTTTAAATACGTGCTGTGTGTCTGTGCACCGTTTGCAGAGTTTTAAATATCAGCATTTAGTGACACTAATAACCTCTATACTTGTAAATTAGTGAGGGAATTAACAGGCAATATTGCTGGCTAAATCTTGCCAGGGAGACAGTCCATGCTTTATGCACTGGGTGGGGGCAGCTTTTTCCCTTGAGAGTGCGCTAGGCACGCGGGGAGAGAGCTGGCCTGGAGAGCTTTGAATCCGCTGCAGTGAGCGGTGTTATACTTGCGGTGATCGCTGACAGGAGTCCGCCCGTCGGAGCCCCGTTGCCGAGGTCCCGGAAGTTGGGTGCCGGACCGGAAGTGACGCGCGTTTCGCTGGGAGGAGCTTGTTCACTGGATCCAGACGATCCAGTGAACAAGCTCCTCCCAGCGAAACGCGCGTCACTTCCGGTCCGGCACCCAACTTCCGGGACCTCGGCAACGGGGCTCCGACGGGCGGACTCCTGTCAGCGATCACCGCAAGTATAACACCGCTCACTGCAGCGGATTCAAAGCTCTCCAGGCCAGCTCTCTCCCCGCGTGCCTAGCGCACTCTCAAGGGAAAAAGCTGCCCCCACCCAGTGCATAAAGCATGGACTGTCTCCCTGGCAAGATTTAGCCAGCAATATTGCCTGTTAATTCCCTCACTAATTTACAAGTATAGAGGTTATTAGTGTCACTAAATGCTGATATTTAAAACTCTGCAAACGGTGCACAGACACACAGCACGTATTTAAAACAAGGGATTCGTGCTGTCAGCCATCACTTTATTGGTACTACATTAAATACCTTCAAGTTAGCCAGGCAATTACTCTTCAATTCAGGCACTCCGTTGGTGCGAGAGCTTCTTTTACTCTTACTATTAGAACAGTGTCAACTTACAACCACTCTGTCCTTACTAATCTTGATTATAACCTTCTGCTGGTTTCAAATCTGCAAAAAAATGTTTTTTTTTTTTGGTTGGGACTAGAGTCACTATCTCTGCAGCTTTCTCAGCACTTGATTATTGTGACAAATTGTGATTTTTTTTGTATTTTTCTTATCTGTTATTGTGATAAAT
The DNA here is from genome assembly GCF_028390025.1 of Pseudophryne corroboree. NCBI lineage: Eukaryota > Metazoa > Chordata > Amphibia > Anura > Myobatrachidae > Pseudophryne > Pseudophryne corroboree. The sequence continues at coordinate 767,144,070 of NC_086448.1, forward strand.
TAATGAGATAAGCTTGCAATAGAATCCTGCTGCTTCTTGCAGCCTATGTGGTTGATTCCAAAACAAACACATCTGTTTGCAGTATGTTACTGTGACAACTTTTTGCATCTTGCAGTGTTAAAAGGCAGCTGCCCTTTACAACTTATGTTGTGTGTTTAAAACAATTGTATCTGTTTTCATTTGGACACAGAGCTGCCCACACACCTTTTCTGCAACAATGTACGTTGAAATGTTTAAATGTATGTAAGATTCAGCTTATGTTATTCTACATGATTGATTTCACCAAAGCAATTAACCCATGTCATACTATTATTTCTATCAGCATTTCATCAAATTATTTAACCATTGTCATACTATTAACTTAATTGCCTCATTTAATTTATTTGAGGCGACTTTGGCATTTGTTCTCCATCATAATTGTAACAAGGAGGATTTCATCAATGAATAACCCCTCCACTGCTTGGTCTTCTTTGGGCCATTAATTGGCCAATACCAATTGGCGATTGTCAAATCAATCTTTCTTTTCACGGAATCACCTTTTGCCTCAAAAATCATCCAATTTACACGCTGAGAGGTATTTACCATACCTTCTACAGTCATACCATGCTGGATCTGCCCGATCTCGTCTGATCTTGGAAGCCAAGCAGCATTGGGCCCGGTTAGTACCAGAAAGGGTGACCCTCTGGGAATACTGGGTACTGTAGTCCCATCAAGGTATATGCCTTTCATTGACCAGCAGAACCTACTTGTCAACTAACACTGCAGAACACGCAGCACAGTTGATTATTTCAAAAGGAGTCCGGTAAATAAAAAGCCGGTTTCCTTTTCTTGTATCTCTTATATGAAATACGCACAAGTATCTTCAATCATAAACCCATAGAGATAACGAGAACTTTCATTTTCGCAGAGGACATATGTCTAACAATAATACTCGCCTAGAATCCAGAGGGTGTGCAGACAAATTTTCTGTCACCCACTTTCAATAAGCGAGTGACATATTATTACTATATCGTCTTTTATATACTATTTAATACTTGTTTTAATTCACTCCGCTGTTTCACACAGCAAGGTATTTTTCATATAATTAATTAAACTTTTTCGTCTGAATAATTAAATAAAAGTTACGTTTTAATGCTTTATACATATTCCATTGTTTCATAATATTGTCCTTAAATCAATTTAAAAAGTGTGCCCCAGAGAGACATATCAACTAGCTTCTTTCTTTTGCTTCTTTGCAAAACCACCCCTTATAGCTCTTTTTGCTAAAAATGTCCGGGAGCACCACCAACCGTTGTTCTGCCCCAAAAGCTCTTTGAGGCGAAATTGGCAGCTCTATGTTGGTCTAAACTGTAAGTAGAATCTTCATTAGTACCATTATATACTTCTTATCAGGTAATGTACAATCTGTTCCAGTGCAGATCTCAAAAAAACCCACCCAATATTATCTTATTACTTTATCAACTGCATGATTCTATAAAATATGCATTAAAGAGTGCTCCTGGAAGAGACTTTTTTGTCTTTTTCTCCCTTTGAATTGTGTTGTCCATACCTACAAAATAATTCCGGGAGCACCACTAAAGAAAACTGTGCAAAATGTAAAATTATAGTCTCGTATATTGGTTGTACATCTTGTATTAATCACCCCATCTACTACCAGTGCAGACTCATCCCTCTCTCTATACTGGGTTTGAAAAATGATAGGAGCTGATTGGCTGGTACTTTATCTCCGTCCACTTTACCTCCATCCACAGCTTAGTAAATAGACCTATGAGTTTCAAAAGTGACAGAAGCTGGTTGTTTGGTACTTTAACTCCATCCACTTTATCTCTTTTCAAGGCTTAGTACATACACCTCTAAGTCTGGAATTTGCATATTGGCTTTGGCTAGTAAATCTTATAAACTTTCGGCATAATTATCTCCAGGTATGATTGAGCTCTCAGTCTGGAACTGTTTTAGCAATGGCCTTTATTATGAGGCGTACTGTGACAAATTACATGGCCCAATGTGGGCACTGCTATCAAGTAGTTAGGACTGCTGTATCAGAGAAGCCGTGAAGTGGCCAGCAGCTAAACATGTGTTTGCAAACATTTGTGACGAATTCTCTGAATTTTATTACCAGATAGATTCAGGGATGGTTACAGGTAATTTTCAGTGTGCGGAAGGGAATTTGGGGGTAGGGATTTGCACCCCCCTTCCTCTTTGTTTGTTTGTCTGTGACCCCTCCCCCTTCCAGCACCTGATATATAATTATCTCCAGGTATGATTGAGCAGCTTCCAAATTGTTTGTCTGCTTGTGTGCATGAGGCATTGAATGGGAGCAGCATTTGGAAGGCATGCTGTTCCTTGTAGTGCCAATGGGAGATCCTGGGGGTGGCTCCCTGGTAAGTTAGCTCTCAGTCTGGAACTGTTTTAGTAATGGCCTTTATTATGAGGCGTACTGTGACAAATTACATGGCCCAATGTGGGCACTGCTATCAAGTAGTTAGGACTGCTGTATCAGAGAAGCCGTGAAGTGGCCAGCAGCTAAACATGTGTTTGCAAACATTTGTGACGAATTCTCTGAATTTTATTACCAGATAGATTCAGGGATGGTTACAGGTAATTTTCAGTGTGCGGAAGGGAATTTGGGGGTGGGGATTTGCACCCCCCTTCCTCTTTGTTTGTTTGTCTGTGACCCCTCCCCCTTCCAGCACCTGATATATAATTATCTCCAGGTATGATTGAGCAGCTTCCAAATTGTTTGTCTGCTTGTGTGCATGAGGCATTGTATGGGAGCAGCATTTGGAAGGCATGCTGTTCCTTGTAGTGCCAATGGGAGATCCTGGGGGTGGCTCCCTGGTAAGTCAGCTCTCAGTCTGGAACTGTTTTAGTAATGGCCTTTATTATGAGGCGTACTGTGACAAATTACATGGCCCAATGTGGGCACTGCTATCAAGTAGTTAGGACTGCTGTATCAGAGAAGCCGTGAAGTGGCCAGCAGCTAAACATGTGTTTGCAAACATTTGTGACGAATTCTCTGAATTTTATTACCAGATAGATTCAGGGATGGTTACAGGTAATTTTCAGTGTGCGGAAGGGAATTTGGGGGTGGGGATTTGCACCCCACTTCCTCTTTGTTTGTTTGTTTGTGACCCCTCCCCCTTCCAGCACCTGATATATAATTATCTCCAGGTATGATTGAGCAGCTTCCAAATTGTTTGTCTGCTTGTGTGCATGAGGCATTGAATGGGAGCAGCATTTGGAAGGCATGCTGTTCCTTGTAGTGCCAATGGGAGATCCTGGGGGTGGCTCCCTGGTAAGTTAGCTCTCAGTCTGGAACTGTTTTAGTAATGGCCTTTATTATGAGGCGTACTGTGACAAATTACATGGCCCAATGTGGGCACTGCTATCAAGTAGTTAGGACTGCTGTATCAGAGAAGCCGTGAAGTGGCCAGCAGCTAAACATGTGTTTGCAAACATTTGTGACGAATTTTCTGAATTTTATTACCAGATAGATTCAGGGATGGTTACAGGTAATTTTTAGTGTGCGGAAGGGAATTTGGGGGTGGGGATTTGCACCCCCTTCCTCTTTGTTTGTTTGTCTGTGACCCCTCCCCCTTCCAGCACCTGATATATAATTATCTCCAGGTATGATTGAGCAGCTTCCAAATTGTTTGTCTGCTTGTGTGCATGAGGCATTGAATGGGAGCAGCATTTGGAAGGCATGCTGTTCCTTGAAGTGACAATGGGAGATCCTGGGGGTGGCTCCCTGGTAAGTTAGCTCTCAGTCTGGAACTGTTTTAGTAATGGCCTTTATTATGAGGCGTACTGTGACAAATTACATGGCCCAATGTGGGCACTGCTATCAAGTAGTTAGGACTGCTGTATCAGAGAAGCCGTGACGTGGGCAGCAGCTAAACATGTGTTTGCAAACATTTGTGACGAATTCTCTGAATTTTATTACCAGATAGATTCAGGGATGGTTACAGGTAATTTTCAGTGTGCGGAAGGGAATTTGGGGGTAGGGATTTGCACCCCCCTTCCTCTTTGTTTGTTTGTCTGTGACCCCTCCCCCTTCCAGCACCTGATATATAATTATCTCCAGGTATGATTGAGCAGCTTCCAAATTGTTTGTCTGCTTGTGTGCATGAGGCATTGAATGGGAGCAGCATTTGGAAGGCATGCTGTTCCTTGTAGTGCCAATGGGAGATCCTGGGGGTGGCTCCCTGGTAAGTTAGCTCTCAGTCTGGAACTGTTTTAGTAATGGCCTTTATTATGAGGCGTACTGTGACAAATTACATGGCCCAATGTGGGCACTGCTATCAAGTAGTTAGGACTGCTGTATCAGAGAAGCCGTGAAGTGGCCAGCAGCTAAACATGTGTTTGCAAACATTTGTGACGAATTCTCTGAATTTTATTACCAGATAGATTCAGGGATGGTTACAGGTAATTTTCAGTGTGCGGAAGGGAATTTGGGGGTGGGGATTTGCACCCCCCTTCCTCTTTGTTTGTTTGTCTGTGACCCCTCCCCCTTCCAGCACCTGATATATAATTATTTCCAGGTATGATTGAGCAGCTTCCAAATTGTTTGTCTGCTTGTGTGCATGAGGCATTGAATGGGAGCAGCATTTGGAAGGCATGCTGTTCCTTGTAGTGCCAATAGGAGATCCTGGGGGTGGCTCCCTGGTAAGTTAGCTCTCAGTCTGGAACTGTTTTAGTAATGGCCTTTATTATGAGGCGTACTGTGACAAATTACATGGCCCAATGTGGGCACTGCTATCAAGTAGTTAGGACTGCTGTATCAGAGAAGCCGTGACGTGGGCAGCAGCTAAACATGTGTTTGCAAACATTTGTGACGAATTCTCTGAATTTTATTACCAGATAGATTCAGGGATGGTTACAGGTAATTTTCAGTGTGCGGAAGGGAATTTGGGGGTAGGGATTTGCACCCCCCTTCCTCTTTGTTTGTTTGTCTGTGACCCCTCCCCCTTCCAGCACCTGATATATAATTATCTCCAGGTATGATTGAGCAGCTTCCAAATTGTTTGTCTGCTTGTGTGCATGAGGCATTGAATGGGAGCAGCATTTGGAAGGCATGCTGTTCCTTGTAGTGCCAATGGGAGATCCTGGGGGTGGCTCCCTGGTAAGTAAGCTCTCAGTCTGGAACTGTTTTAGTAATGGCCTTTATTATGAGGCGTACTGTGACAAATTACATGGCCCAATGTGGGCACTGCTATCAAGTAGTTAGGACTGCTGTATCAGAGAAGCCGTGAAGTGGCCAGCAGCTAAACATGTGTTTGCAAACATTTGTGATGAATTCTCTGAATTTTATTACCAGATAGATTCAGGGATGGTTACATGTAATTTTCAGTGTGCGGAAGGGAATTTGGGGGTGGGGATTTGCACCCCCCTTCCTCTTTGTTTATAATGCCATGTCTGCAAGGTTATTTATACCCAGTGTCGGTCTGGGGCATGAAGGGCCCACCGGGGAATGCAGTGGTAGGGGCCCATGTTTAGGGGTGTGGTCAGTCTCCAGAGGGGGTGGGGCCAGCCGTTACATTGGATTGCCTAACCATTAATGAATGCATGGGCTGGGTCCCTTGACAAATATATAAATACTTCTAGTGCATGCATGATAATGTACCAGATAAATAATAAGAATTTACTTACCGATAATTCTATTTCTCATAGTCCGTAGTGGATGCTGGGGACTCCGTAAGGACCATGGGGAATAGCGGCTCCGCAGGAGACTGGGCACATCTAAAGAAAGCTTTAGGACTAACTGGTGTGCACTGGCTCCTCCCCCTATGACCCTCCTCCAAGCCTCAGTTAGGATACTGTGCCCGGACGAGCGTACACAATAAGGAAGGATTTTTGAATCCCGGGTAAGACTCATACCAGCCACACCAATCACACCGTATAACTTGTGATCTGAACCCAGTTAACAGTATGATAACAGAGGAGCCTCTGAAAAGATGGCTCCCAACAATAATAACCCGATTTTTGTAACAATAACTATGTACAAGTATTGCAGACAATCCGCACTTGGGATGGGCGCCCAGCATCCACTACGGACTATGAGAAATAGAATTATCGGTAAGTAAATTCTTATTTTCTCTAACGTCCTAAGTGGATGCTGGGGACTCCGTAAGGACCATGGGGGTTATACCAAAGCTCCCAAACGGGCGGGAGAGTGCGGATGACTCTGCAGCACCGAATGAGAGAACTCCAGGTCCTCCTCAGCCAGGGTATCCAATTTTGTAGAATTTAGCAAACGTGTTTGCCCCTGACCAAGTAGCTGCTCGGCAAAGTTGTAAAGCCGAGACCCCTCGGGCAGCCGCCCAAGATGAGCCCACTTTCCTTGTGGAACGGGCTTTTACAGATTTTAGCTGTGGCAGGCCTGCCACAGAATGTGCAAGCTGAATTGTACTACAAATCCAACGAGCAATAGTCTGCTTAGAAGCAGGAGCACCCAGCTTGTTGGGTGCATACAGGATAAACAGCGAGTCAGATTTCCTGACTCCAGCCGTCCTGGAAATATTTTCAGGGCCCTGACAACATCCAGCAACTTGGATTCCTCCAAGTCCCTAGTAGCCGCAGGCACCACAATAGGTTGGTTCAGGTGAAAACGCTGGAACCACCTTAGGGAGAAACTGAGGACGAGTCCTCAATTCCGCCCTGTCCGAATGGAAAATCAGATAAGGGCTTTTACAGGATAAAGCCGCCAATTCTGACACGCGCCTGGCCCAGGCCAGGGCCAACAGCATGACCACTTTCCATGTGAGATATTTTAACTCCACAGATTTAAGTGGTTCAAACCAATGTAACTTTTGGAACCCAAACTACATTGAGATCCCAAATTGCCACTGGAGGCACAAAAGGAGGCTGTATATGCAGTACCCCTTTTACAAACGTCTAAACTTCAGGGACTGAAGCTAGTTCTTTTTTGGAAGAAAATTGACAGGGCCGAAATCTGAACCTTAATGGACCCCAATTTCAGGCCCATAGACACTCCTGTTTGCAGGAAATGTAGGAATCGACCCAGTTGAATTTCCTCCGTCGGGCCTTACTGGCCTCGCACTACGCAACATATTTTCGCCAATTGCGGTGATAATGTTTTTGCGGTTACATCCTTCCTGGCTTTAGATCAGGATATGGATGACTTCATCCGGAATGCCCTTTTTTTTTTTTTTTTTCCTTCAGGATCCGGTGTTCAACCGGCATGCCGTCAAACGCAGCCGCGGTAAGTCTTGGAACAGACAGGGTCCTTGCTGGAGCAGGTCCCTTCTTAGAGGTAGAGGCCACGGATCCTCCGTGAGCCTCTCTTGAAGTTCCGGTTACCAAGTCCTTCTTGGCCAATCCGGAGCCACGAATATAGTGCTTTCTCCTCTCCATCTTATCAATCTCAGTACCTTGGGTATGAGAGGCAGAGGAGGGAACACATACACTGACTGGTACACCCACGGTGTTACCAGAGCGTCTACAACTATTGCCTGAGGGTCTCTTGACCTGGCGCAATACCTGTCGAGTTTTAATCATGTGGACGACTTCTGGGTGAAGTCCCCACTCTCCCGGGTGGAGGTCGTGCTGAGGAAGTCTGCTTCCCAGTTGTCCACTCCCGGAATGAATACTGTTGACAGTGCTATCACATGATTTTCCGCCCAGCGAAGAATCCCTGTAGCTTCTGCCATTGCCCTCCTGCTTCTTGTGCCACCCTGTCTGTTTACGTGGGTGACTGCCATGATGTTGTCCGACTGGATCAACACCGGCTGACCTTGAAGCAGAGGTCTTGCTAAGCTTAGAGCATTGTAAATGGCCCTTAGCTTCAGGATATTTATGTGAAGTGATGTATCCAGGCTTGACCCTAAGCCCTGGATATTCCTTCCCTGTGTGACTGCTCCCCAGCCTCGCAGGCTGGCATCCGTGGTCACCAGGACCCAGTCCTGAATGCCGAATCTGCGGCCCTCTAGAAGATGAGCACTCTGCAACCACCACAGGATGGATACCCTTGTCCTTGGTGACAGGGTTATCCGCTGATGCATCTGAAAATGCGACCCGGACCATTTGTCCAGTAGGTTCCACTGGAAAGTTCTTGCGTGGAATCTAACGAATGGGATTGCTTCGTAGGAAGCCACCATTTTTACCCAGAACCCTTGTGCATTGATGCACTGAGATTTGGTTCGGTTTTAGGAGGTTCCTGACTAGCTTGGATAACTCCCTGGCTTTCTCTTCCGGGAGAAACACCTTTTTTCAGGACTGTGTCCAGGAACATCCCTAGGAAACAGAAGACAAGTCGTCGGAACCAGCTGCGATTTTGGAATATTGAGAATCCAATCGTGCTGCCGCAACACTACCTGAGATAGTGCTACACCGACTTCCAACTGTTCCCTGGATCTTACCCTTATCAGGGAATCGTCCAAGTAAGGGATAACTAAAATTTCCTTCCTTCGAAGGGATATCATTTCGGCCATTACCTTGGTAAAGACCCGGGGTGCCGTGGACCATCCCTACGGCAGCGTCTGAACTGATAGTGACAGTTCTGTATCATAACCTGAGGTACCCTTGGTGAGAAGGGTAAATTTTGACATGAAGGTAAGCATCCTTGATGTCCCGAGACATCATGTAGTCCCCTTCTTCCAGGTTCGCAATCACTGCTCTGAGTGACTCAATCTTGAATTTGAACCTCTGTATGTAAGTGTTCAAAGATTTTAGATTTTAGATTTAGAATCGGTCTCACCGAGCCGTCTGGCTTCGGTACCACAATAGTGTGGAATAATACCCCGTTCCCTGTTGCAGGAGGGGTACCTTGATTATCACCTGCTGGGAATACAGCTTGTGAATGGCTTCCAAAACTGCCTCCCTGTCAGAGGGGGACGTCGGTAAAGCCGACTTTTGGAAACGGCGAGGGGGAGACGTCTCGAATTCCAATATGTACCCTTGAGATATTACCTGAAGGATCCAGGGGTCTACTTGCGAGTGAGCCCACTGCGCACTGAAATTCATTGAGAACGGGCCCCCACCGTGCCTGAGCTTGTAAGGCCCTAGCGTCATACTGAGGGCTTGGCAGAGGCGGGAAAGGGTTTCTGTTCCTGGGAACTGGCTAATCTCTTCAGCCTTTTTCCTCTCCCTCTGTCACGAGCAGAAAAGAGGAACCTTTTGTCCGCTTGCCAACAAAGGACTGCGCCTGATAATACGGCGTCTTATTTTGAGAGGCGACCTGGGGTACAAACGTGGATTTCCCAGTTGTTGCCGTGGCCACCAGGTCTAAAAGACCGACCCCAAATGTCCCTTTTCAAAGGCAATACTTCCAAATGCCGTTTGGAATCCGCATCACCAGACCATTTTACTGGTAGAATTGGACAAACGCACTTATACTTGATGCCAGTCGGCAAATATTCCGCTGTGCATCATGCATATATAGAAATGCATCTTTTAAATGCTCTATAGGCAATAATATACTATCCTTATCTAGGATATCAATATTTCCAGTCAGGGAATCCGACCATGCCAACCCAGCACTGCACCTCCAGGCTGAGGCGATTGCTGGTCGCAGTATAACACCAGTATGTGTGTGAATACATTTTTGGATACCCTCCTGCTTTCTATCAGCAGGATCCTTAAGGGCGGCCATCTCATGAGAGGGTAGAGCCCTTGTTCTTACAAGCGTGTGAGCGCCTTATCCCCCCTAGGGGGTGTTTCCCAACGCACCCTAACCTCTGGCGGGAAGGGTATACAGCCAATACTTTTTAAGAAATTATCAATTGTTATCGGGGGGAAACCCACGCATCATCACACACCTCATTTTATTTCTCAGATTCAGGAAAACTACAGGTAGTTTTTCCCTCACCGAACATAATACCCCTTTTTGGTGGTACTCGTATTATCAGACATGTATAAAACATTTTCCATTGTCTCAATCATGTAACGTGTGGCCCTACTGGAAATCACGGTTGTCTCTTCACCGTCGACACAGGAGTCAGTATCCGTGTCGGCGTCTGTATCTGCCATCTGAGGTAACAGGCGCTTTAGAGCCCCTGACGGCCTATGAGACGTCTGGACAGGCACAAGCTGAGTAGCCGGCTGTCTCATGTCAACCACTGTTTTTTTATACAGAGCTGACACTGTCACGTAATTTTCAACAGTACATCCACTCAGGTGTCGACCCCCTAGGTGGTGACATCACTGTTACAGACATTCTGCTCCGTCTCCGCATCATTTTTTCTCCTCATACATGTCGACACAAACGTACCGACACACAGCACACACACAGGGAATGCTCTGATAGAGGACAGGACCCCACTAGCCCTTTGGGGAGACAGAGGGAGAGTATGCCAGCACACACCAGAGCGCTATATATATATACAGGGATAACCTTATATAAGTGTTTTTCCCCTTATAGCTGCTGTATGTTTTAATACTGCGCCTATTTAGTGCCCCCCTCTCTTTTTTTAACCCTTTCTGTAGTGTAGTGACTGCAGGGAAGAGACCGGGAGCTTCCCTCCAACTGAGCTGTGAGGGAAAATGGCGCCAGTGTGCTGAGGAGATAGGCTCCGCCCCCTTTTCGGCGGCCTTATCACCCGTTTTTCTGTATATTTTGGCAGGGGTTAAATGCATCCATATAGCCCAGGAGCTATATGTGATGCATTTTTTGCCATGTAAGGTATTTTTATCCTGTTTTATTGCGTCTCAGGGCACCCCCCCCAGCGCCCTGCACCCTCAGTGACCGGAGTATGAAGTGTGCTGAGAGCAATGGCGCACAGCTGCAGTGCTGTGCGCTACCTTATTGAAGACAGGAACGTCTTCTGCCGCCGATTTTTCCGGACCTCTTCGCTCTTCTGGCTCTGTAAGGGGGCCGGCGGCGCGGCTCCGGGACCCATCCAGGCTGGGCCTGTGATCGTCCCTCTGGAGCTAATGTCCAGTAGCCAAGAAGCCCAATCCACTCTGCACTCAGGTGAGTTCGCTTCTTCTCCCCTTAGTCCCTCGATGCAGTGAGCCTGTTGCCAGCAGGTCTCACTGAAAATAACAAACCTAAACTAAAACTTTCACTAAGAAGCTCAGGAGAGCCCCTAGTGTGCACCCTTCTCGTCGGGCACAGAAATCTAACTGAGGCTTGGAGGAGGGTCATAGGGGGAGGAGCCAGTGCACACCAGTTAGTCCTAAAGCTTTCTTTAGATGTGCCCAGTCTCCTGCGGAGCCGCTATTCCCCATGGTCCTTACGGAGTCCCCAGCATCCACTTAGGACGTTAGAGAAATTGGCAATGCACTGTAGACAATATATTATAGTCCTGTGCAGTATGAGGTAACATATGTATAATTCATGTGCAGAGTCTGGAACCCGATCACTAGAGGAGGAGGGCCCCCAGGCAGTGGGGCCCACCGGTGGTTTCCCCTGTACCCCTGTAGGCCAGTGCGACCCTGTTTATACCCCTTGTTCCCAGAATACTCTACATCTTCAGCCAGCTGAGAGATATGGTTTATCCAGCAAGCAAAAACTACCCAGGATTCATTGAGTTTGCTGAAATGTCTACATCAGCCCTGTCCTCTCCACCCCGCAGCCTAACCCTAACCTCCTCCACCCCGCAGCCTAACCCTAACCTCCCCCACCCCGCAGCCTGTCCCTAACCCCCACCCCACCCCTGCAGCCTATCTCTCCCATAGTGCCTAACCCTAACCATTCCCTCCTGCAGCTTAACCCTAACTGTCCCCTCCTACAACTTCACCCTATCCCCAAGGCCAGTAATTGACATTTGAGATCTGTATGGCTTCTGACCTCTGAGATCCCGCTATCCGTATTCTGACTGTCGGTATCCCAACTGACGAGATCCTGACCGCATCCCCAGTTTGCATAAATGCATAATACTCCCAATGATAAACAGACCACTATGAAGAATAAAAATCCTTATTAAACACATTATACTACTACTATATTATCTGTCAGTCTTGTTTTGCAGAAGTGATGTGAGCTGTGTTATATTCCTCTATAACAGAGCTGTCATGTTGAGCATGCAGCGTTAATTGCTTGGTGAAAAGAGCTATGGGTCAAGTATGCAGACAATCTGTCAAGTCATAAAGAGGTTTATTAAATGTAGCAATTAATACAAATATAGCAGGTGGTATTGCTGCACGGCTTGCTCTTTGTGTCCCATGTGATACGTGTTAATTGTTTATAAAGTCCTGGATACTATCAGCTGTATGTTGAATAATGTCTAAGGATCATGGAGCTGACTGCATAGATTATAATAGATGGGAACATAGGTAAACAAACTGAGTTGTGCTGGTCTTTAAAAGCTTTACTGAAATTTCCAGACCCATTGCCAGATTTAACGTCATGTGGGTATCATCATTAATTACTGGATCCTCGAACTGGGATCTTCTTGCAGGATGTTCCTTTGGACCCTTCTTTGTTATTATTCTTGGGAAATGATCAGTACATGCACAATGTTCTCCATAATAATATAAAGGACCAGATTGATTCAGTATGATAAAGCATTTTTTAGCACATGATCAATTAAGGCCAAGTTGATTTATTTTCTATCTTTGAAGTGGTTTTTCATTTTAATATAATATTAATTATAGGCTTTTTACAAATACACTGTTGTCATAGCTGCATAGGTTCCCTCAGTGCTTTTCAGCCATATATGTATATAAATAGGCAGGAATGTATATTTTTGTTGACCTAGAATATGACATAGAGCTGTACTGCAACACCTGCCTTAAATTCATGGTAACACTGACCTTGGACTATCCCAAAACGGTTTTGCAAGTTTCATCCCTCTCGCACAGATAGTTTGCTGTCATGCAATTGTGTAGATTGTAAGCTTGCGTGCAGGGCCCTTTCTACTTCTATGTCTGTCTGTTTTTGCCCAGTTTTGTTCTATAACTGTTGTTTTAAATGTAAAGTGCAATGGAATATGCTGCGCTATATATGCTGTGCTATATAAGAAACTGCTAATAAATAATAAATAATAGGATTTTAATACCTACCGGTAAATCCTTTTCTCTTAGTCCGTAGAGGATGCTGGGGTCACATTTAGAACCATGGGGTATAGACGGGATCCGCAGGAGACATGGGCACTTTAAGACTTTCAAAGGGTGTGAACTGGCTCCTCCCTCTATGCCCCTCCTCCAGACTCCAGTTATAGGAACTGTGCCCAGGGAGACGGCCATTTTGAGGAAAGGATTTATTGTTAAACCAAGGTGAGCATCTTAACAGCTCACACCTTAAGCATGCCGCAGAACGTGGCATGAACAACAAGCCAACGGCATGAACAATTGCAGCAACATGCTGACAAGAACCGTAACACAACATGTGTGTGGCGACAATTAATGCTGCAGATACAGTACGCAGCGGGACGGGCGCCCAGCATCCTCTAAAAAGGATTTACCGGTAGGTATTAAAATCCTAATTTCTCATACGTCCTAGAGGATGCTGGGGTCACATTTAGAACCATGGGATTATACCAAAGCTCTAGAACGGGCGGGAGAGTGCGGACGACTCTGCAGCACCGAATGACCAAACTTGAGGTCATCATCGGGCAAGGTATCAAACTTGTAAAACTTAGCTGCTCGGCAAAGTTGCAATGCCCAGACACCCGCCCCCGCCCCCCCCCTCCCCCCGGGCAGCCGCCCAGGACGAGCCCACCTTTCTAGTAGAATGGGCCTTCACCGATTTCGGTAACAGCAATCCTGCCGTGTAATGAGCATGCTGAATCGTACCACAGATCCAGCGCGCAATGGTCTGCTTGGAAGCAGGACACCCAACTTGTTGGGAACATACAGAACAAACAGAGTCTCTGTTTTCCCAATCGGAGCCGTTCAGGCGACATAAAACTTCAAAGTTCTGACCACATCCAGAAACTTTGACTCAACGAAGGCGTTAGTGGCCACAAGCACCCCAATAGGTTGGTTCATGGGGAAAGAGGAAACCCCTTTGGCAGACAATGTTGACTTGTACTCAATTCTGCACTATCTTCATGGAAGATCAAACAAGGGCTCTTGTGAGACAAGGCCGCTAACTCAGACCTCCGCCTTGTAGATGCCAAGGCCAACAGGATGACCACTTTCAAAGTGAGGAACTACAACTCCAGCTTATGTAAAGGTTCAAATCAATGTGATTGAATGAACTGCAACACCACCTTAAGGTTGGATGCGCAACACGCCTTCCACGAAAGTCTGAACTTCTGGAATGGAGGCCAATTGTTTCTGAAAGAAAACTGCTAAGGCTGAACTGTACCTTAATTGAGCCCAATTTTAGATCCGCATCCACACCTGCTTGTAAAAATGGAGAAAACGTCCTAGTTGAAAACCTTCCGTAGGAGCCTTCATGGATTCGCATCAAGAAACATATTTTCTCCAAATACGGTGGTAATGTTTAGACGTTACCCTTTTTCTGTCCAGAAGAAGTGTGGGAATGACTTCACTGGAAATACCCTTACGGCTAGGATTAGGCGTTCAACCGCCATGCCGTCAACCCTATCCGCGGTAAAGATTGATATAGGTACGGCCTCTGCTGTAACAGGTCCTCACTCAGGGAAATAGGCCAGGGAACACCTATGAGTGCTTCCTGAAGATCTGGATATCAAGCCCTCCTTGGCCCGTTTGGGACAACGAGGGTCACTCGAATCTTTGTTTTTTTTTATGATCTTTAGAACTTTTGGAATGAGAGGGAAGGGAGGGAATACATATACCGACCGAAACACCCACGGTGTCACCAGTGCATCTACTGCTATTGCATGAAGGTCCCTCAACCTGGAACAATATCCCCGAAACTTCTTGTTGAGACGAGATGCCATCATGTCTACTTGAGGAACTCCCCAACGACTTGTCACCTCTGTGAAGACTTCTTGGTGGAGGCCCCACTCTCCTGGATGGAGATCGTGTTTGCTGAGGAAATCTGCTTCCCAGATGTCTACTCCTGGAAAGAAGATCGCTGACAGAGCGCCTGTATGCTTTTCCTCCCAGTGGAGAATCTGTGCGGCTTCTGCCACCGTCGCTCTGCGATTCGTTCCATCCTGACGGTTTCTACACGCTACTGCTGTTACATCGTCCGACTGGATCAGTACGGGTAGATCTTGAAGAAGATGTTCCGCTTGTAGAAGGCCATTGTAAATGGCTCTCAACTCCAGAATGTTTATGTGGAGACAAGTTTCCTGACTTGACCATTCCTTGGAAGTTTTCCCCCCTGTGTGTCTGCTGTCCAGCCTCGGAGGCTTGCATCCGTGTCACTAGGATCCAGTCCTGGGTCCCGAACCTGCGCCTCACTAGGAGGGGAGAGTTGTGCAGCCACCACAGGAGTGAGATTCTGGTCTTTGAAGACAGGATTATCCTCCAGAGCATGTGTAGGTGGGATCCGGACTCTAACAGGTCCCACTGGAATAATCTGGCCTGTAACCTGCCAAACTGTATGACCTCGTAGGCCGCAACCATCATCCCCAGCAACCGTATGCATTGATGGATAGACACACTTGCTGGTTTCCGAATTTATTGGACTAATCTCTGGATCTCCAGAGCCCTTTCCACTGGAAGAAAAACTCTGTAGTTCTGTGTCCAGTATCATTTCCAGAAATGGCAATCTTGTCGTCGGTATCAAGTATGACTTTGGGAAGTTCATGACCCAACCCTGTTGTTGAAGAACTGTCAGGGATAGTGCAATGTTCTGCACCAACCTGGCCTTGAAACACTCCTTTATTAGGAGATCTTCCAAGTACGGGATACTAGTGACTCCTTGCTTGCGAAGGAGAACCATCATTTTCGCCATTACCTTGGTGAGAATCTTTGGAGCCGTGGATAGACCAAACGGCAACGTCTGAAATTGGTAATGACAATCCTGAATTGTAAATCTCAGGCAATCCTGACGTGGAGGATAAATGGGAACATGTAAGTAGGCATCCATTATGTCTACTGAAACCATGAAATCTCCTTCCTCGAGACTGGAGATTACTGCCCTGAGAGATTCCATCCTGAATATGAATTACTTCAGGTAGAATTTGAAATATTACTGATTTAGGATCAGTTTGACTGAGCCGTCCGGCTTTGGAGCCACAAAGAGGCTTTAATAAATAAAAAAACCCTCCCTGTTGGAACAGGGGAATCAGGGTAATGACCTGATCCTGACTCAATTTTGAATGGCTGTTCTCACTACCTCCCTGTCAGGGAGAGAACTGGTAAGGCCGATTTGAAATCATCGGTGTGGGGAACCGCCTTGAACTCCAGTTCGCATCCGTGGGACACTATTTGTAAAACCCCCGGGTCCAGGCCAGAATGAACCCAGAACTGACTGAAAAGTGTCAGGCACGCCCCCACTGTGGCGGACTTTCGCAAGGGAGTCCCAGCGTCATGCAGTAGATTTGGCAGAAGCAGGAGATGATTTCTGCTCCTGTGATCCCGAAGAGGCGGACCTCTTTATCTTCCCCTACTTCATGGGCCAAAAGGACCGCAACTTGGAGCGATGCAACTTATTTGTCTGTGGAGGGACACACAGCAGAAAAACGACTTACCTGCGGTAGCTGCCCACCGAATCATCCAGGTCACTACCAAACAAGGTCTCCCCTTCATTACGGGAGAGACTCCATCATCTATTTTGGAAGCAGGATGCGCCTTTTACTGGTGAATTCTCTGTCACGGCTCCACGCATGGATGCCGCAGCATACTGTATATGATCTAACATCAGGAGAATCTCATCCATAGCTAGTGTCAATACTTGATGATAAAATTATCAGACCATGGTTGTATAATTAAATATTAATGTATACTGCAATGTGCGGTCTGCCGGCTCCTTAAGGACAGATGTCCCAGAAGCAGGCATAGCCACTTCTTTGTTAACCGTGAGAGGGCCCTTCTTAAAACGGGAGGTGACTCCCCCTGTCAACTGCCGGGAATGGCTAGGTAACCTGAATTTCCTTGGAAATCACGAGAGGAAGGAAAAAGTTTCCTTCTTTTCTTTCTTTATATATGTAAACCTTATTCTGTTGGTACAGAAGGGTACTCCGTAATGTCTAAGAAAACCCTTATAGCAACAACCATGTACTGAATATTCCAAGTTAATTTCGGAATCATTCTGGAAAATTAGTGTCGACACCGGATTCAGAGTCCGTGTCGGTATCAGCGTGCATTACATAGAGAATGTTAGGAGACCCCGAGGGGCCTGGTGAGGATGAAAACACAGAACTTTGGAAAAACACCTCTTCCACAGACTGTCTCCAGGGCTGTGTCTGAGACTCAGACATATGCTTATATTCTCACCCAATTTTTTCACCCATACACGTTTTAGTGGTACCGTAAGGAACACCACATTACATATATATATATATATATACATATACGTATATATATATATATATATATATATATATACGCATATATATATACATATACACACATATATATATATATTTTTATATATATACATATATATATATATATATATACACATCTGTGCTAGGGATGAGCGGGTTCGGTTCCTCGGAATCCGAACCCGCCCGAACTTCATGTTTTTTTACACGGGGCCGAGCAACTCGGATCTTCCCGCCTTGCTCGGTTAACCCGAGCGCGCCCGAACGTCATCATCCCGCTGTCGGATTCTCGCGAGGCTCGGATTCTATCGCGAGACTCGGATTCTATATAAGGAGCCGCGCGTCGCCGCCATTTTCACACATGCATTGAGATTCATAGGGAGAGGACGTGGCTGGCGTCCTCTCCGTTTATAGAGAAGAGAGTGAGACAGTAGAGAGAGACACAGTAGTAATTTTGGGGAGCATTAGGAGGAGTACTAGTTACTTGCTGAAGTGATAGATAGTGTGACTGTATATTATCTGACTTGTGGGGGAGACACTGACAGTGGGGAGCAGTTAGAGTCTGAGAGCAGGACTCAGGAGTACATATAACGTACAGTGCACACTTTTGCTGCCAGAGTGCCACACTGCCATTGTGACCACACTGTGACCACCAGTATAATATATATTGTGATTGTCTGCTTAGGAGTACTACTTGCAAGTTGCTGATAGTGTGACCAGTGACCTGACCACCAGTCACCACCAGTTTAATATATATATATATATATATATAATTGTATATAATATATATATAATATTGTATACCACCTACCCGTGGTTTTTTTTTTTTTCTTTCTTCTTTATACATACTACTATAGTAGCTTACTGTAGCAGTCTGCGGTGCTGCTGAGCTGACTGTGTCCAGCAGGTCCGTCATCAGTCATTACATAATAAATATATATACCTGTCCGGCTGCAGTACTAGTGATATTATATATATATATATTGATTTCATCTCATTATCATCCAGTCTATATTAGCAGCAGACACAGTACGGTAGTCCACGGCTGTAGCTACCTCTGTATCGGCAGTCGCTCGTCCATCCATAATTGTATACCACCTACCCGTGGTTTTTTTTTTTTTCTTTCTTCTTTATACATACTACTATAGTAGCTTACTGTAGCAGTCTGCGGTGCTGCTGAGCTGACAGTGTCCAGCAGGTCCGTCATCAGTCATTACATAATAAATATATCTACCTGTCCGGCTGCAGTACTAGTGATATTATATATATATATATTGATTTCATCTCATTATCATCCAGTCTATATTAGCAGCAGACACAGTACGGTAGTCCACGGCTGTAGCTACCTCTGTGTCGGCAGTCGCTCGTCCATCCATAATTGTATACCACCTACCCGTGGTTTTTTTTTTCTTTCTTCTTTATACATACTACTATAGTAGCTTACTGTAGCAGTCTGCGGTGCTGCTGAGCTGACAGTGTCCAGCAGGTCCGTCATCAGTCATTACATAATAAATATATCTACCTGTCCGGCTGCAGTACTAGTGATATTATATATATATATATTGATTTCATCTCATTATCATCCAGTCTATATTAGCAGCAGACACAGTACGGTAGTCCACGGCTGTAGCTACCTCTGTGTCGGCAGTCGCTCGTCCATCCATAATTGTATACCACCTACCCGTGGTTTTTTTTTTTTCTTTCTTCTTTATACATACTACTATAGTAGCTTACTGTAGCAGTCTGCGGTGCTGCTGAGCTGACTGTGTCCAGCAGGTCCGTCATCAGTCATTACATAATAAATATATCTACCTGTCCGGCTGCAGTACTAGTGTGATATAATATATATTGATTTCATCTCATTATCATCCAGTCTATATTAGCAGCAGACACAGTACGGTAGTCCACGGCTGTAGCTACCTCTGTGTCGGCAGTCGCTCGTCCATCCATAATTGTATACCACCTACCCGTGGTTTTTTTTTTTCTTTCTTCTTTATACATACTACTATAGTAGCTTACTGTAGCAGTCTGCGGTGCTGCTGAGCTGACTGTGTCCAGCAGGTCCGTCATCAGTCATTACATAATAAATATATCTACCTGTCCGGCTGCAGTACTAGTGTGATATAATATATATTGATTTCATCTCATTATCATCCAGTCTATATTAGCAGCAGACACAGTACGGTAGTCCACGGCTGTAGCTACCTCTGTGTCGGCAGTCGCTCGTCCATCCATAATTGTATACTACCTACCCGTGGTTTTTTTTTTTCTTTCTTCTTTATACATACTACTATAGTAGCTTACTGTAGCAGTCTGCGGTGCTGCTGAGCTGACAGTGTCCAGCAGGTCCGTCATCAGTCATTACATAATAAATATATCTACCTGTCCGGCTGCAGTACTAGTGTGATATAATATATATTGATTTCATCTCATTATCATCCAGTCTATATTAGCAGCAGACACAGTATGGTAGTCCACGGCTGTAGCTACCTCTGTGTCGGCAGTCGCTCGTCCATCCATAAGTATACTAGTATCCATCCATCTCCATTGTTTACCTGAGGTGCCTTTTAGTTGTGCCTATTAAAATATGGAGAACAAAAATGTTGAGGTTCCAAAATTAGGGAAAGATCAAGATCCACTTCCACCTCGTGCTGAAGCTGCTGCCACTAGTCATGGCCGAGACGATGAAATGCCAGCAACGTCGTCTGCCAAGGCCGATGCCCAATGTCATAGTACAGAGCATGTAAAATCCAAAACACCAAATATCAGTAAAAAAAGGACTCCAAAATCTAAAATAAAATTGTCGGAGGAGAAGCGTAAACTTGCCAATATGCCATTTACCACACGGAGTGGCAAGGAACGGCTGAGGCCCTGGCCTATGTTCATGGCTAGTGGTTCAGCTTCACATGAGGATGGAAGCACTCAGCCTCTCGCTAGAAAAATGAAAAGACTCAAGCTGGCAAAAGCACCGCAAAGAACTGTGCGTTCTTCGAAATCCCAAATCCACAAGGAGAGTCCAATTGTGTCAGTTGCGATGCCTGACCTTCCCAACACTGGACGTGAAGAGCATGCGCCTTCCACCATTTGCACGCCCCCTGCAAGTGCTGGAAGGAGCACCCGCAGTCCAGTTCCTGATAGTCAGATTGAAGATGTCAGTGTTGAAGTACACCAGGATGAGGAGGATATGGGTGTTGCTGGCGCTGGGGAGGAAATTGACAAGGAGGATTCTGATGGTGAGGTGGTTTGTTTAAGTTAGGCACCCGGGGAGACACCTGTTGTCCGTGGGAGGAATATGGCCGTTGACATGCCTGGTGAAAATACCAAAAAAATCAGCTCTTCGGTGTGGAAGTATTTCAACAGAAATGCGGACAACATTTGTCAAGCCGTGTGTTGCCTTTGTCAAGCTGTAATAAGTAGGGGTAAGGACGTTAACCACCTCGGAACATCCTCCCTTATACGTCACCTGCAGCGCATTCATAATAAGTCAGTGACAAGTTCAAAAACTTTGGCCGACAGCGGAAGCAGTCCACTGACCAGTAAATCCCTTCCTCTTGTAACCAAGCTCACGCAAACCACCCCACCAACTCCCTCAGTGTCAATTTCCTCCTTCCCCAGGAATGCCAATAGTCCTGCAGGCCATGTCACTGGCAATTCTGACGATTCCTCTCCTGCCTGGGATTCCTCCGATGCATCCTTGCGTGTAACACCTACTGCTGCTGGCGCTGCTGTTGTTGCTGCTGGGAGTCGATGGTCATCCCAGAGGGGAAATCGTAAGACCACTTTTACTACTTCCACCAAGCAATTGACTGTCCAACAGTCCTTTGCGAGGAAGATGAAATATCACAGCAGTCATCCTGCTGCAAAGCGGATAACTGAGGCCTTGGCATCCTGGGTGGTGAGAAACGTGGTTCCGGTATCCATCATTACTGCAGAGCCAACTAGAGACTTGTTGGAGGTACTGTGTCCCCGGTACCAAATACCATCTAGGTTCCATTTCTCTAGGCAGGCGATACCGAAAATGTACACAGACCTCAGAAAAAGAGTCACCAGTGTCCTAAAAAATGCAGCTGTACCCAATGTCCACTTAACCACGGACATGTGGACAAGTGGAGCAGGGCAGGGTCAGGACTATATGACTGTGACAGCCCACTGGGTAGATGTATGGACTCCCGCCGCAAGAACAGCAGCGGCGGCACCAGTAGCAGCATCTCGCAAACGCCAACTCTTTCCTAGGCAGGCTACGCTTTGTATCACCGGTTTCCAGAATACGCACACAGCTGAAAACCTCTTACGGCAACTGAGGAAGATCATCGCGGAATGGCTTACCCCAATTGGACTCTCCTGTGGATTTGTGGCATCGGACAACGCCAGCAATATTGTGTGTGCATTAAATCTGGGCAAATTCCAGCACGTCCCATGTTTTGCACATACCTTGAATTTGGTGGTGCAGAATTTTTTAAAAAACGACAGGGGCGTGCAAGAGATGCTGTCGGTGGCCAGAAGAATTGCGGGACACTTTCGGCGTACAGGCACCACGTACAGAAGACTGGAGCAACACCAAAAACGCCTGAACCTGCCCTGCCATCATCTGAAGCAAGAAGTGGTAACGAGGTGGAATTCAACCCTATATATGCTTCAGAGGTTGGAGGAGCAGCAAAAGGCCATTCAAGCCTATACAATTCAGCACGATATAGGAGGTGGAATGCACCTGTCTCAAGCGCAGTGGAGAATGATTTCAACGTTGTGCAAGGTTCTGCTGCCCTTTGAACTTGCCACACGTGAAGTCAGTTCAGACACTGCCAGCCTGAGTCAGGTCATTCCCCTCATCAGGCTTTTGCAGAAGAAGCTGGAGACATTGAAGGAGGAGCTAAAATGGAGCGATTCCGCTAGGCATGTGGGACTTGTGAATGGAGCCCTTAATTCGCTTAACAAGGATTCACGGGTGGTCAATCTGTTGAAATCAGAGCACTACATTTTGGCCACCGTGCTCGATCCTAGATTTAAAACCTACCTTGGATCTCTCTTTCCGGCAGACACAAGTCTGCTGGGGTTCAAAGACCTGCTGGTGAGAAAATTGTCAAGTCAAGCGGAACGCGACCTGTCAACATCTCCTCCTTCACATTCTCCCGCAACTGGGGGTGCGAGGAAAAGGCTCAGAATTCCGAGCCCACCCGCTGGCGGTGATGCAGGGCAGTCTGGAGCGACTGCTGATGCTGACATCTGGTCCGGACTGAAGTACCTGTCAACGATTACGGACATGTCGTCTACTGTCACTGCATATGATTCTCTCCCCATTGAAAGAATGGTGGAGGATTATATGAGTGACCGCATCCAAGTAGGCACGTCACACAGTCCGTACTTATACTGGCAGGAAAAAGAGGCAATTTGGAGGCCCTTGCACAAACTGGCTTTATTCTACCTAAGTTGCCCTCCCACAAGTGTGTACTCCGAAAGAGTGTTTAGTGCCGCCGCTCACCTTGTCAGCAATCGGCGTACGAGGTTACTTCCAGAAAATGTGGAGAAGATGATGTTCATTAAAATGAATTATAATCGACCCCCAACCTACCCTCACTACCTACTCGGAGGCTCAGGGTGTCGGTGTACCCGGTCGCGGAGCCGGGAGACCGTTTGTGCGGTCTCTGCAGGTTGTGGCCTACACTGGACACAGAAGCCGCGGCCTAAATTTCAGTAGCTGCCCGCCGGGGGGCTCCGGAGAACGGACGCGGACGCCGGGACCACCCGCGGCCACAAAAAACACCCCGAGAGATCCTGCGGCTGGCTGGGGAGCCTGGAAGGTACCCCCCCCCCCCACCTGCATCATACCTGAAGCCCTGCGAGGCGGGAGCCGAGAACCGGAGCTCGGAGAAGGAGAGAGCCGCGGGACCGCACTTCCGGTGCTGCGCTGGCACGGGTCTCCCTCGGCATACAGTGAAGCTGCTCTGACCAGGTGACAACCTCCCTGCACCCCACTCCCCGTTACCCCTGGCACTATTATACACACCAGTCGTGGGATCAGGAGGAATCCGGAGGGGGGAGGAAATATTTATATAAAACCTATAGGAGCACTTACCTATATATAAATAAACACAGAGGCACAACAAGCCTGCCATATCCTCCCTGCCCCCACCCTCTACAGTCTGATATATCCTGGATAACACCGTACTGACACGGTCCACTCTAATTAGTACTTCAGCTGACCCCAAAATATAAAGCTATTTCTCCAGTCCGCTGCCACAAAGTGAATTACATCTTCACCCCCCCTCTCCACCGCCGTGTGTGTGGGAGGTGAGTGGGACTTACTCAATACCTACTAAATTATCTTCAATTGGCGTGCTCACTCGGTGATGCCGCGGGCCGGATCGCCATTGTGATTGAAATACTACAGTACCAACATTATCTACCACGCTCTCTGAGTCTCACTGCTACCACAGATATTGGCGGTAATAATCTTCTACCTGGTTGACACAACTACATTATCCTGTCAATTTGGCGTACTACAACTGCACTCAGTTCTCCACTGATGGAAACATTTCACAGTAAAATGTGAATCTACACCTACCGTCACTGTAATGTAGATCTCCTCTTATTTTTATAATCAACGACAAACCATATCACTCGTCCAGCCCTCATGAGCTCATAACTACTAGTATGGACAAATACTTAAGATCTTCTACACCGAAACCCCAAAGAGGCAGGAGTGACGAGAAACGTAGAGAATCAGACACCACCTCCCTGATACTATCCCACCATCCTATCGGTCTAGATAACACAGCTGAACCATTGTCTGACATGCCACCAAAGGCTCCGCCCGCTCCTCCTTCCTACTCGGATATAGTGAAGGCAATAAAAGAGACTGTGGAACCTCTACTACAAACTCAGGCAGATAAATTTATGTCCGCAGTATCAGACCTGAAATCAGAGCTCGGCTCTATGTCCCAAAGAATTTCGGTAAACGAGAACAGGATTGGAGTTAACTTCAAAGAAATCGAAGACCTTAAAGAACAAGTCGTATCTTTAACAACTACACGTCAACACATGATGATGAAGATAGACGACCTAGAAAATCGTTCGAGACGTAACAACTTGAGAATTGTGGGCCTCAAGGAATCATTGAAGGGTCCGGACCTTCTGAAATTCCTCCTCTCCGATCTACCAGACCTCTTGGGTATTCCCGAGGAACTCTCGTCGATGGAAATTGAACGAGCCCATAGACTGGGCCCCCCACGTGATTCTAACCAATCTAGACCCCGCCCGGTAATCTTCAAATGCTTAAATTTCAGACACAAAGAACTGATATGGTCTGCGGCCCGAAGTAAAGGCCCACTCCAGTGGGATGGTCAACGGCTGTTCCTTTTCCAGGACTACTCCGCTGAAGTCTCTAGAGCCAGAAAAGAAATGTCTCCAATATGCTCCCATCTTGTGAAAAATGGCATCCGATTTGCTCTCCTTTACCCAGCGCGGCTGCGCATTTTCACCCCCCAGGGCCCGAAAGATTTCACATCGGTGGATTCGGCTAAAGGGTTTATGATGGAGCTGAGCAGATCCACACGGTCATCCCCGACCTCAGTACCACCCTCTCCAAGCAAGACAGATGATAATGTTTGAAACCTGATACCGGGACTCGATTCACGTTCTTATACTAGTTGATATGGTTAATCGTTATGCTCTACTGAGAGGTAACTAGGGATCCACTCCTATCATGACCACTTGGAACAGCACTTACTTTTCTATACGGGTCATGGAGTCGATCCCTTGAATTTATTATCTCCAGATTGTTTGTCGGTTATTATGCTAATCTAATGTTCTACATTGCAGTGATTTCACGTTGAACGCCTTTACTGATGTCGGCTGGTGTAGACGCTCGTATAGGTTATTTCTATTTTTATTTTTGTCTCTACCTCTCTTTCTTCTCCCTGACTTCCTTTACTTTCCCCTATGATATCACTTGTTTGCAGATACTTAACTGGTGGGGGTGGAAATTGTGTATCTCTAGGATACGCTGGACTACTTGTATAACGATATTCCCTATCTTAAGGCCTCTTGCTTTACTCTTGTATTCCTCTGATGGAGCTCTAGATGTCACGACTTAATATAATATCGTGGAATGTAAGGGGTATTAACTCTCCTATTAAACGGAGACGCATCATTACATATTTAAATAAGATAAAAGCTGACGTCTCCATGCTCCAGGAGACACATTTGACTCCCCCTGAACATGCTAAACTTACTATGCTTAGACAAGAAGTTGTGGCATCTTCCTCATTTTCATCCAAAGCAAGGGGGGTCGTTATCCTTATTCGTAAAGGCGTGTCATTTGACATACATCATCAGATTATCGACCCTCAGGGAAGATATATAGTATTAGATATCACCTTGGAGGGTACCAGATTAACATTATGCAATATTTATGCCCCGGCTGTCTATGACAAATCATTTTATCTGGAGATAACGAATATTCTCCGCCCATATTCACATACCTCTCTCATCGTTGGAGGAGATATGAATATGGTATCCTCCTTAGTTTTAGACAGGAAGAGTGCTTCGTCTCAGAGAACCCGACTACCCAAGATCAACCTTGATTACATATCCAAACAGTTGGGACTGGTTGATATATGGCGCCTCCACAACCCTGTAGAACTGGAATATACTTACTACTCTACAACCCATAATTCCTTCTCACGTATAGATTATTTCCTAGTCTCTACTGATCTGTCACCCAGGATCAGTGAGACAGCTATTAACCCTATAACCGTATCAGACCATGCCCCTATCTCACTGGTCCTTGAGGGTAGACTAACCTTAGGTTCTAATTCACAGTGGAGATTCCCTGCTAAGATGGCCGCCTCCCCAGATTTTAAAACTATGTTGGTAAAAGCCTGGGATTCTTATGTTCTCAATAACTCTGACCATCAATCTGACCCTGCATTATTTTGGCAGACTGCTAAAGCGGTTCTAAGGGGAGATATAATTGCATACATGACAAAGTATAAACGAGATCAAGATGCCACATATAGAGCGGCGCAATCGGCACTCACTTCCTCATTCCAGACCTTTAAATCCTCACCTACGATAACTAACAAACAGAAATATAGAGACGCTAAGACCCAATTTGACCATACTCTGACTCATATGGATAATAGATTCCTTATAGCTGGTAAACACAAACTCTTTCAATATGGAGATAAACCGAGCAGAATGCTTTCTAACTTACTTAAAACTGACAAGGGACCCCAATATGTGACAGCACTGAGGGATTCGACCTCAGCAATACAGACCGAAGGGAAGGCAGTCACTGACATCTTCCACTACTTCTTTAGCGATTTATACTCCCATAGTAATATCGACCAATCTACCAAAACCTCTTTTTGGGACACTCTACAGCTGCCCCAGATTTCCGCAGAACAATCGGAATCCCTTACGGCCCTCTATTACTGTCACTGAAGTAACGGAGGCTATTAAAGCCCTTAAGACACTGAAGACACCAGGCCCCGACGGTTTGTCCGGGGAATTCTTTAAAATACTCTCACCTAAAATAGTAGATTCTTTAACAGCATTTTTCAATTCCATATTCTCCAACCTTACTATCCCATATCATTTTAACTCAGCTCTGATCCGAGTAATACCCAAACCTGGCAAAGACCCACTTCTCCCGTCTTCCTATCGTCCTATTTCCTTACTTAATGTAGATTACAAACTATTTACTAAGCTATTAGCGGATCGACTAAAATTTATCTTGCCTGACATAATTCACAGTGATCAAACCGGTTTTATCACAGGCAGGCACTCGGTGACTAATATTCGTAAAGTTCTAACGGTTTTACAATCCCTGAAGGAGGTTGAAACGGACGACCCTGCCTTCCTATTATCATTGGATGCGGAAAAGGCATTCGACCTGGTGACATGGGATCACCTATTTGAGACACTCCGACGCTTCGGATTCTCAGACCAATTTGTGACCACTATACAAACTATATACCAAAATGCATCTACACAAGTGTTCACAAATCGATATTTATCTCACCCCTTAACGATACACAGGGGGACCAGACAGGGATGTCCTTTATCCCCTTTACTCTTTGCAGCAGCATTAGAACCCCTGGCAATAGCACTGAGGCAATTATCAACCTTCTCGGGAATATCAGTGGGGAAAAGGGAAGTTAAAATTGGACTATTTGCGGATGATATGATCTTATTTGTCTCCAACCCACGCACTTCAATACCTGCCATTTTTGACACCATACACCGCTTTAGTACCTTTGCCGGCTACCGCATAAATACTCATAAATCCGAACTACTTCCTTTGACCAACATAACAGAACCCCTTCTTTATTCTGCCTTCTCTTCCCAATTCACGCTGACCCCTACCAAACTAAAATACTTAGGTATCTATATCCCCTCGGTGCTCTCCCGATTATATCTATTCAACTATACACCCATTATTCAACAAATCAAAGCACAGTTAGAATCTTGGAAAGACCTCAAACTTTCACTGTTGGGTAGGGTAGTAGTGATAAAGGCTATTATCTTTCCAAAATTGGCCTACCTACTTCAGATGCTCCCCGTCACGATCAATAAACAAGACACCATACTCTGTTCGCAAATATTCTCAAAATGTATTTGGAAAAATTCAAAACCACGTATGCCCAAAACCCGAACTTATATTAATAAACGAAAAGGCGGGTTGAGTATGCCCAATATAACAATGTTTGCTAGGTCAGCACTGTTCAAGTTTGCCTCAGATTGGCTCTTACAGTCAAACACATTCACAAATCGAGAACTGGAAGAGGCATTGTTCTATCCTTACTCACCTGCAGCATTGCTTCACACACCAAAAGCCAACCTACCTCAGGAAGTTAAGACTAATATTTTATTTTGGGACACTTATAGAGCCTGGACCTCCATCCATAAACAATTCGGTACTGATCCATACGAGTCACCATACATACCCTTATGGGGAAACCCCAACTTTCCCTCCTCTTTAGACAACCGACACTTCTACACATGGAAATGTAAGGGGATACTCACTATTAGA
This sequence comes from Pseudophryne corroboree, assembly GCF_028390025.1. NCBI lineage: Eukaryota > Metazoa > Chordata > Amphibia > Anura > Myobatrachidae > Pseudophryne > Pseudophryne corroboree. Next base: position 767,172,372 of record NC_086448.1, read on the forward strand.
GATGTTTTTGACCCTGGTGGAAAGATGCTCTCCTTCTTGCAATTGCGAGACAAATTCACTTTACCCCACTCCAACTTCTTCATGTATCTCCAAGCGCGCCATTACATCAACTCTCTTACTGACCCCTTAGGCAAAATGATCTCTATCCGAACAGTCCTTGACACTCTCACATTTTGCAGACATAACCCCTTCAAAATCCGGTATCTTTACAACGACCTGGTTGAAATGTCGGCCCCCTCTTGGTCCCCTCTCTCTGATTCCTGGAGACGAGAACTCCCAGAAGCACCTGACATGAGTGAGACCTCCACGAACATTGACCGAGTCCTTAAGGCCTTAAAGTCCGCTAAGTTACAAGAAATACATCTAAGGGTGGTAAACAGGATGTATATATCCCCCTCCCAAAGACAACACTTCCGCCCGGATGAGTCGGGCAATTGCCCTAAATGTGGAATAAGTGGAGCTTCCCTGTCACACAATTTTTGGTCATGTGGGAAAATTAAACGTTTCTGGTATAAGATTCTCCAATATCTATCCCGACTACTCAAAGTAACTCTCCCTGCCCTGGTGGCCCCGCTGCTGTATGCTGACTTTTCACCCTGGTTGTCACAAGTAGATCTCACCCCGATGATCCCTCTACTGACTGTGATGGTCACGGTAGCAAAACAAGTGATACTGAGGCACTGGATATATAAAACTGCCCCATCATTAGGGGAATGGGAGTCCGCCTTATTGGAGGTATTATTTTGTGAGAGAAAAATGGCTACCTTCCAAATTGAAAATGGAGTCATACTTTTTCATAAAAAATGGGGAATGTATATCGAGAGTCTACCCTTGGACAGACGTGAATGCATCTGGAGGGTATTCCGAGACACAACGTGGTATTGGACTAATAGGATAACGGGAACTATAAGTTGATCTCAAGTTCCATGAAGATAGAATTACTGAGGGGGCCCCACCTATAACATAGACCCTCCAAAAAGATCATACTACACACTACAACGTTCACCCCAAAACCAAGACTCCACCTCCTAATCCAGACTGTACTTATGACTAACCCCTCACTCCATCCACCCCCCCCCCCCTGACAATATATACAATATTTGGTTATAGTATCCCTGCAATTTTTCTTTCTCTTTACTTTCCACTTCTATCCTTGCCTTTCCTGTCTCCTTTCCTTCCTGACAGCTGAGATGCCTAGTTTACATATTATGTATGTTACCTGAAGTTGGAGGCAGGAGCTCACCCCGGTGAATCATGCCCCCTAATATTGTGTCAGACAGCTGAGTAGAAATTACTCTAAGTGAAATGTTTGCACTTTTCTTCCCCTTTACTTAAAAAAAAAAACAAAAAAGCCGTACAGCCCTCAATTTAATCTATTTTTATACTTATTGAATTTGATTGTTTGTGTCACTGTTGAATATTCTTGTAACTCGACCCTGATAACCTATGTTGTGACTCTATGGCTGTATAATAAAGAAATTTATTAAAAAAAAATAAAAAATGAATTATAATCAATTCCTCCGTGGAGACATTGACCAGCAGCAATTGCCTCCACAAAGTACACAGGGAGCTGAGATGGTGGATTCCAGTGGGGACGAATTGATAATCTGTGAGGAGGGGGATGTACACGGTGATATATCGGAGGATGATGATGAGGTGGACATCTTGCCTCTGTAGAGCCAGTTTGTGCAAGGAGAGATTAATTGCTTCTTTTTTGGTGGGGGTCCAAACCAACCCGTCATTTCAGTCACAGTCGTGTGGCAGACCCTGTCACTGAAATGATGGGTTGGTTAAAGTGTGCATGTCCTGTTTATACAACATAAGGGTGGGTGGGAGGGCCCAAGGACAATTCCATCTTGCACCTCTTTTTTCTTTAATTTTTCTTTGCGTCATGTGCTGTTTGGGGAGTGTTTTTTGGAAGGGTCATCCTGCGTGACACTGCAGTGCCACTCCTAGATGGGCCCTGTGTTTGTGTCGGCCACTAGGGTCGCTTAGCTTACTCACACAGCTACCTCATTGCGCCTCTTTTTTTCTTTGCGTCATGTGCTGTTTGGGGAGTGTTTTTTGGAAGGGCCATCCTGCGTGACACTGCAGTGCCACTCCTAGATGGGCCCGGTGTTTGTGTCGGCCACTAGGGTCGCTTAGCTTACTCACACAGCTACCTCATTGCGCCTCTTTTTTTCTTTGCATCATGTGCTGTTTGGGGAGTGTTTTTTGGAAGGGCCATCCTGCGTGACACTGCAGTGCCACTCCTAGATGGGCCCGGTGTTTGTGTCGGCCACTAGGGTCGCTTAGCTTACTCACACAGCTACCTCATTGCGCCTCTTTTTTTCTTTGCGTCATGTGCTGTTTGGGGAGTGTTTTTTGGAAGGGCCATCCTGCGTGACACTGCAGTGCCACTCCTAGATGGGCCCGGTGTTTGTGTCGGCCACTAGGGTCGCTTATCTTACTCACACAGCTACCTCGGTGCAAATTTTAGGACTAAAAATAATATTGTGAGGTGTGAGGTATTCAGAATAGACTGAAAATGAGTGGAAATTATGGTTGTTGAGGTTAATAATACTTTGGGATCAAAATGACCCCCAAATTCTATGATTTAAGCTGTTTTTTAGGGTTTTTTGAAAAAAACACCCGAATCCAAAACACACCCGAATCTGACAAAAAAAATTCGGTGAGGTTTTGCAAAAACGCGGTCGAACCCAAAACACGGCCGCGGAACCGAACCCAAAACCAAAACACAAAACCCGAAAAATTTCAAGTGCACATCTCTAATCTGTGCCCCTACTAAAATTTCCTCAGGGGAAGACCACCCTGTCAGACATGCTACACACGTGTGCAAACCTCCCACAGACACTCCAGGGCTTATAGGGGACAGATCCATCTGTAAAATCTGTCAAGGGACACAGAGAGGATTTTGTCAGCTCACAACCCAGCGTCAGCAGCAGAAAACTGTGTAACAAGTTTGCTCACAGACCTGCAGCGCCTTTTTATTCATATATCAGTATATACATAAATATACACAGCACTAATTTAATTTCGCACCCCCTGTTTTGCACCCTGATACAGTGGTGAAGGAAGGATCAGCGTCCTTGCATGGAAGGAGGGAAAAATGTCGCCGAGTAGTGTGCTGGCTGTCTGAGGAAGAAGTCCCGCCCCCGCAATGGCACGCTTCTCCTCAGTGCGGATTACTAAATATTTATACTGGCGGGGGTTAGGACGGGTGTAGTACGGCTAACCGGCGGTCAGGAGACCGCCGGTCAGCTTACCGACGCCGGGATCCCGGCAGCATACCGACGCCGGGCTCCCGGCGGGGAGGGGCGAGTGCAGCAAGCCCCTTGCAGGCTCGCAGCGCTCGCCACGCTGCGGGCTCGGTGGCAACCTGCGGTCGCCACGAGTTCTATTCCCACTCTATGGGTGTCGTGGACACCCACGAGTGGAAATAGTCCCTGTTGGTCGGCATGCCGACCATCGGGATAGTGAGCCGTCGGGATGGTGGAGGAGGTCATGTGACTGTCGGTCAGCTGACCGGCGGTCACATGAATACCACCCGTTAGGACACTGCCACCGCACTATATGCCCTTATGTGCCAGTGTTAAAAGAGGATTTTATGCTGCCCAGGGCAACCCCCCCTCCCCCGCGCCCTGCAGTGCCTGTTATGTGTGTGGGAGCATGGTGCGCATTTCGTTCGCTGCGCGGTACCTCTGAAAGTTATCACTGGAGAAGAAGTCTTCTGTTCTTCTGCTACTGACCTGTCTTCTGACTTCTGGCTCTGTAAAGGGGTGACGGCAGGCTGCGGGAGTGAGCATCTAGGTGTACCCAGCGATCAGCACCCTCAGGAGCTAATGGTGTCCTGTCAGCTAGAAGCAGAGCCATTGAACTCACTAGAAGTTGGTCATACTTCTCTCCCCTAAGTCCCACGAAGCAGGGAGACTGTTGCCAGCAGCCTCCCTGAAAATAAAAAACCGAAGTCTTTTCAGAGAAACTCAGTAGAGCTCCCCTGTAGTGCATCCAATCTCACTGGGCACAATTCTAAAACTGGAGTCTGGAGGAGGGACATAGAGGGAGGAGCCAGTTCACACCCTTTGAAAGTCTTAAAGTGCCCATGTCTCCTGCGGATCCCATCTATAGCCCATGGTTCTAAATGTGACCCCAGCATCCTCTAGGACGTATGAGAAAAATAAATGCAGAATTCTAAGAAGTTGTTTTTCCTGTGCATTCTTAAAATATATAGCGGGAATCCAATTAGCCACAATAATTCCGCAGCTGCAAAAATCGGGGGTTTTCACCATTTTGTCAACGATTTTATATCACAATTCCATTGTGCGGAAAGAGAAACTGGTTTTCTCGCAAAATACATAGGGGGGTATTCAATTACGGAGCTATTGAATTCACTCCCCTGTGTATTCAAATGTTGAGCCGTTATCGGACGTTTTTGAGGCATTTTTTTTTTTTTTGCAGATCCATACTGTATGTTTTTCACTCCTGCCGAATTTTTCGCCTAGGCGAAAAAACTGCCCTGCTATTGAATATGGTGAATCCCTATTCATCCTAAAAAAATAGAAAAGTGTAAAAAAAGTTCCTGATTGAATACCCCCCTTAGGGTCCGCAAAATGAGGGAGACCAATGTATTTTTCACAACACTTATTGCGCCAAAATAAGTCACTTATCAGGGATTTTGCTTCACCTGCTTGAGGCAGGCGAAACCAATCCCCGTTAAGCTATTGGGGCTAATAGGATAGCCCCCGGCGAACCATTAAACCTCTGTAAATTACAGGAGATAATTGGATTATACCCTGAGTTCAAAAGCAGAGCAGTGTGTTATTGTAATTTATAATTTTTAGTTAAGTTGAACAAAACGTCCACCAAATCTTTCCGTATGCTAACTCGGTTACAGGGCAGATTGTATGTCCTCAAGGGAGGATTACGTTATGAGTAGTGATGATGACCGGATATTTTTCGGGTTTTGTGTTTTGGTTTTGGATTTGGATTCGGACGCGTTTTGGCAAAACCTCCCTGAAAATTTTTTGTCGGATTCGGGTGTGTTTTGGATTCGGGTGTTTTTTTACAAAAAACCCTCAAAAACAGCTTAAATCATAAAATGTGGGGGTCATTTTGATCCCATAGGGGTATATTCAATTGCGGTCGAATTCCCGAAATTGTCGAATTTCGGGTCATTTTCGACCAAAAAAAAAAATCGCCTATGCAATTCAGTGCTTTCCGACCAAAAAACGGACTTTCAAAATTCGACTTTTTGAAATTCGAATTTTTGCAAATTCGACTTTTCTGCAATGATACAAGTGCTGCAATTCGACCAAAGCATATTCAATTCAAGTTTGGAAATTCGACAGCAGTGCTTTTAGACAGCAAATTCGTCATTTTCAATCCGCCACACTTTGGAGGGTGAAAACAAATAAAAAAATTTTAAACATGTTTTTTTTTGTGTTTTTTTTTGTGGGGAATAGCAGATCTATTTATATTAGAAGGGATTAGGTACTTTTTTTTTTTTTGGAGGCACAAATATTATTTATATATTTTTTAAAATATTATTTTTTTTTATTATTATTTTTTATGCTGGAACGGTGAAATCATAAAAAAAAATGGCGTGGGGTCCCCCCTCCAAAGCATAACCAGCCTCGGGCTCTTCGAGCTGGTCCTGGTTCTAAAAATGCGGGGGAAAAATTGACAGGGGATCCCCCGTATTTTTAAAACCAGCACCGGGCTCTGCGCCTGGTGCTGGTGCCAAAAATACGGGGGACAAAAAGAGTAGGGGTCCCCCGTATTTTTAACACCAGCATCGGGCTCCACTAGCTGGACAGATAATGCCACAGCCGGGGGTCACTTTTATGCCGTGCCCTGCGGCCGTGGCATTAAATATCCAACTAGTCACCCCTGGCCGGGGGACCCCTTCAATCAAGGGGTCCCCCCCCCCCAGCCACCCAAGGGCCAGGGGTGAAGCCCGAGGCTGTCCCCCCCATCCAATGGGCTGCGGATGGGGGGGCTGATAGCCTTTTGTGTGTGTGTGTCGGTAGTGTGTAATAAAGTTTTACTGTCACGGTGTGTGTGTCCTGTTTTTTTTGGGGTATTTTTTCCCCAGTAGTACTACAGGTACCAGCGGGCCCATTTTTCTCCCGCATGCTGGTACTTGTGGTTCTCCAAGTACCAGCTTGCGGGGGAGGCTTGCTGGGACTTGTAGTACTACTGGAAAAAACAATATCTTTTTATTATCACAAAAGGCTATCAGGCAGGATCCAATGTAGGTTTTAAATCTAGGATCGAGCACGGTGGCCAAAATATAGTGCTCTGATTTCAACAGATTCACCACCCGTGAATCCTGGTTAAGCGAATTAAGGGCTCCATCCACAAGTCCCACATGCCTAGCGGAATCGCTCTGTTTTAGCTCCTCCTTCAATGTCTCCAGCTTCTTCTGCAAAAGCCTGATGAGGGGAATGACCTGACTCAGGCTGGCAGTGTCTGAACTGACTTCACGTGTGGCAAGTTCAAACGGTTGCAGAACTTTGCACAACGTTGAAATCATTCTCCACTGCGCTTGAGTCAGGTGCATTCCCCCTCCTTTGCCTATATCGTAGGCAGATGTATAGGCTTGAATGGCCTTTTGCTGCTCCTCCATCCTCTGAAGCATATAGAGGGTTGAATTCCACCTCGTTACCACCTCTTGCTTCAGATGATGGCAGGGCAGGTTCAGGACTGTTTGCTGGTGCTCCAGTCTTCGGCACGCGGTGGCTGAATGCCGAAAGTGGCCCGCAATTCTTCGGGCCACCGACAGCATCTCTTGCACGCCCCTGTCATTTTTTAAATAATTCTGCACCACCAAATTCAATGTATGTGCAAAACATGGGATGTGCTGGAATTTGCCCAGATGTAATGCACGCACAATATTGCTGGCGTTGTCCGATGTCACAAATCCCCAGGAGAGTCCATTTGGGGTAAGCCATTCTGCGATGATGTTCCTCAGTTTCCGTAAGAGGTTGTCAGCTGTGTGCCTCTTCTGGAAAGCGGTGATACAAAGCGTAGCCTGCCTAGGAACGAGTTTGCGTTTGCGAGATGCTGCTACTGGTGCCACCGCTGCTGTTCTTGCTGCGGGAGGCAATACATCTACCCAGTGGGATGTCACAGTCATATAGTCCTGAGTCTGCCCTGCTCCACTTGTCCACATGTCCGTGGTTAAGTGGACATTGGGTACAACTGCATTTTTTAGGACACTGGTGACTCTTTTTCTGAGGTCTGTGTACATTTTCGGTTTCGCCTGCCTAGAGAAATGGAACCTAGATGGTATTTGGTACCGGGGACACAGTACCTCAATCAAGTCTGTAGTTGCCTGTGAATTAACGGTGGATAACGAAAACACGTTTCTCACCGCCCAGGCTGCCAAGGCCTGAGTTATCCGCTTTGCAGCAGGATGACTGCTGTGATATTTCATCTTCCTCGCAAAGGACTGTTGGACAGTCAATTGCTTACTGGAAGTAGTACAAGTGGTCTTCCGACTTCCCCTCTGGGATGACGATCGACTCCCAGCAGCAACAACAGCAGCGCCAGCAGCAGGAGGCGTTACACTCAAGGATGCATCGGAGGAATCCCAGGCAGGAGAGGACTCGTCAGACTTGACAGTGACATGGCCTGCAGGACTATTGGCTTTCCTGTGTAAGGAGGAAATTGACACTGAGGGAGTTGGTGGTGTGGTTTGCAGGAGCTTGGTTACAAGAGGAAGGGATTTAGTGGTCAGTGGACTGCTTCCGCTGTCATCCAAAGTTTTTGAACTTGTCACTGACTTATGATGAATGCGCTGCAGGTGACGTATAAGGGAGGATGTTCCGAGGTGGTTAACGTCCTTACCCCTACTTATTACAGCTTGACAAAGGCAACACATGGCTTGACAACAGGTGTCTCCCCGGGTGCCTGACTTAAACAAACCACCTCACCATCAGAATCCTCCTTGTCAATTTCCTCCTCAGCGCCAGCAACACCCATATCCTCATCCTGGTGTACTTCAACAGTGACATCTTCAATTTGACTATCAGGAACTGGACTGCGGGTGCTCCTTCCAGCACTTGCAGGGGGCGTGCAAATGGTGGAAGGCGCCACCTCTTCCCGTCCAGTGTTGGGAAGGTCAGGCATCGCACCCGACACAATTGGACTCTCCTTAGGGATTTGTGATTTAGAAGAACGCACAGTTCTTTGCTGTGCTTTTGCCAGCTTAAGTCTTTTCATTTTTCTAGCGAGAGGATGAGTGCTTCCATCCTCATGTGAAGCTGAACCACTAGCCCTAAACATAGGCCAGGGCCTCAGCCGTTCCTTGCCACTCCGTGTCGTAAATGGCATATTGGCAAGTTTACGCTTCTCCTCAGACGCTTTTAATTTTGATTTTTGGGTCATTTTACTGAACTTTTGTGTTTTGGATTTTACATGCTCTCTACTATGACATTGGGCATCGGCCTTGGCAGACGACGTTGATGGCATTTCATCGTCTCGGCCATGACTAGTGGCAGCAGCTTCAGCACGAGGTGGAAGTGGATCTTGATCTTTCCCTATTTTACCTTCCACATTTTTGTTCTCCATTTTTTAATGTGTGGAATTATATGCCAGTATCAAGAGCAATGGCCTACTACTATATATATACTGTGCACAACTGAAATGCACCACAGGTATGGATGGATAGTATACTTGACGACACAGAGGTAGGTAGAGCAGTGGCCTACTGTACCGTACTGCTATATATTATATACTGGTGGTCAGCAAACTGTGCAAAACTGAAATGCACCACAGGTATGGATGGATAGTATACTTGACGACACAGAGGTAGGTAGAGCAGTGGCCTACTGTACCGTACTGCTATATATTATATACTGGTGGTCAGCAAACTGTGCAAAACTGAAATGCACCACAGGTATGGATGGATAGTATACTTGACGACACAGAGGTAGGTAGAGCAGTGGCCTACTGTACCGTACTGCTATATATTATATACTGGTGGTCAGCAAACTGTGCAAAACTTAAATGCACCACAGGTATGGATGGATAGTATACTTGACGACACAGAGGTAGGTAGAGCAGTGGCCTTCTGTACCGTACTTCTATATATTATATACTGGTGGTCAGCAAAATTATGCACTGTACTCCTACTATATACTACAATGCAGCACAGATATGGAGTGTTTTTCAGGCAGAGAACGTATAATACTGGTGGTCACTGGTCAGCAAAACTCTGCACTGTACTCCTCCTATATAATACTGCTGGTCCCCAGTCCCCACAATAAAGCAGTGTGAGCACAGATATATGCAGCACACTGAGCACAGATATGGAGCGTTTTGCAGGCAGAGAACGTATAATACTGGTGGTCACTGGTCAGCAAAACTCTGCACTGTACTCCTCCTATATAATACTGCTGGTCCCCAGTCCCTACAATAAAGCAGTGTGAGCACAGATATATGCAGCACACTGAGCACAGATATGGAGCGTTTTTCAGGCAGAGAACGTATAATACTGGTGGTCACTGGTCAGCAAAACTCTGCACTGTACTCCTCCTATATAATACTGCTGGTCCCCAGTCCCCACAATAAAGCAGTTTGAGCAGATATATGCAGCACACTGAGCACAGATATGGAGCGTTTTTCAGGCAGACAACGCATACTGGTGGTCACTGGTCAGCAAAACTCTACACTGTACTCCTCCTATATAATACTGCTGGTCCCCAGTCCCCACAATAAAGCAGTGTGAGCACAGATATATGCAGCACACTGAGCACAGATATGGAGCGTTTTTCAGGCAGAGAACGTATAATACTGGTGGTCACTGGTCAGCAAAACTCTGCACTGTACTCTTCCTATATAATACTGCTGGTCCCCAGTCCCCACAATAAAGCAGTGTGAGCACAGATATATGCAGCACACTGAGCACAGATATGGAGCGTTTTTCAGGCAGACAACGTATAATACTGGTGGTCACTGGTCAGCAAAACTCTGCACTGTACTCCTCCTATAATACTGCTGGTACCCAGAATAAAGATATTTGCACTGCAGCCCCCTGAAACAAAGTGAGAGGACGCCAGCCACGTCCTCTCACTATCATTTCCAATGCACAAGTGAAAAATGGCAGCGACGCGCGGCTCCTTATATAGAATCCGAATCTCGCGAGAATCCGACAGCGGGATGATGACGTTCGGGCACGCTCGGGTTAACCGAGCAAGGCGGGAGGATCCGAATCTGCCTCGGACCAGTGTAAAAAGGGTGAAGTTCGGGGGGGTTCGGATTCCGAGGAACCGAACCCGCCCATCACTAGTTATGAGTGAGCGAGCAGCTAACTAAATACCTCCCATAGGGCATTTTAAGGAATGAACAGAACGGAGGAGCTTAGGTTTCTCGCTCTGCAGCAGATAAGCAATTAATAAGTAAAAAAAAAAATTTTTTAACTATGCAAGTTAACAGTGGCGGATCCAGGGGGGGCACTCGGGCCCGTGCCCCCCCTGTCGTTTGTGGCCTCTGTCCCTCCCACGTCCCTCTGTCGTCGCCCCCCCGGCGCCGCACAGGGAGATAGCAGTAGCAGCCGGAGCGTGAGAGAAGCAGCAGCTCTGGAGGAGAGATCAGCAGGCAGGCTCCGGTACTTCCGGTCGTGGCCGCCGGGACACAGCACCGCTCTCCGTCCGTAATAGGCGTCCGCTCCCCAGCCTGAGCAGCAGCTCAGCAGGTAGAAGGCCATGGTGGGCGGGCAGGGTGAGGGAAGCTCCAGGATCCCGCGGCTCCGGCGGTATGGGTTAAGTGGACGCCAGTCGGGAGCTCTGATGGGGTTCGTCTGCACTCGTTGCCTGCTAGGCCACGCCCCCATTACTACTGGGGGGAATCAACAAGGGGCATTACTACTGGGGGCATCAACAAGGGACATTACTACTGGGGGCATTATTACTGGGGGAGCATCTACTGGGAGCATCAACAAGGGGCATTACTACTGGGGAGGCATTACTACTGGGGGGCATTACTATTGGGGGGGTCATCTATTGGGGGCATTACTACTGGGGGCCATCTACTGGGGGCATTATTACTGGGGGCATTACTACTGGGGGGTCATCTATTGGGGGCAACCTCCTAGGGGGCATTACTACTGGGGGCAAACTACTGGAGGACATTATTACTGGGGGGCATCTACTGGGGGCAAACTACTGGGGGACATTATTACTGGGGGCCAACTACAAAGGGGCTAACTACTGGGGGCATACTACAGGAGGGCATTACTACTGGCGGCGTAACTACAGGGGCATTACTACTGGCGGCTTAACTACAGGGGCATACTACTTGAGGGCTAAACTACAGGTGGGCCAAACTACTGGGGGCACAACTACAGGGGCCAAACTACTGGGGGATAACTACAGGGGCCAAACTACTGGGGGCATTACTACTGGGGGCCAAACTACAAGGGGGGCATAACTACAGGGGCTAAACTACAATGGGGCAAACTACAGGGGGGCATTACTACTGGTGGCTAAACTACAAGCAGGCAAACTACTGGGGGCATTACCACTGGGAGGCTAAACTAAAGGGGGGGGGGGGTAAACTACTGGGGTCATACCTGCAGGGGCATTACCACTGGGGGCATAGCTACTAGGGCGCCAAATGACTGGGGGCATTACTACAGGCAACATTACTACTGGGGGCAATACGGGCATTGCATAAGGGGCACCACTACTATGGGGTCTATATAACAGGCACTACCAGTACAGTGGACATTGCATAATGAGCGCTACAACTGTGGGCATTGTATAAGAAGCGCCACCTCACATGCACCGAAGCCGCACGCAAATGTACTTGCCCCTTCCATGGTGTCCCCCCCTATCATTTTCTTCTGGATCCGCCCCTGCAAGTTAACCTAAATTGAAAGGTGAGCAGAGTCCATGTTTCAAATGGTGCCTGTATAATTAACTAGTACTCTTTATTATAATATCTATAATGTTCTTTTTTTATGGGGATGGTATCAGGATCCTGACGCTTGGAATGCCGGCGGCCAGCATACTGACATCAGAGGCGTAGCGTGGAGACATGACACCCGGAGCAGGGTCATGTCACGGCGCCCCCACCTACCACCACACACACACACACACACACACACACACACACACACACACACACACATACATAGATTCACACAAATTTAGGCACAGATATAAAAAAACACACAAATATACACAGATATACACACACACAAATATACACAGAAATACACATATACACACAGACATACATAAACAGTAAACACACACATACACATACTGTAAACAAAGATATATATAAACAAACACACACATACATGTATACACATTAGCACACAGACATATACACACACATTTATTTACACACAAACACAGTAATTCTCACCAGCTCCTCGTTCCAGCCTGGAGGGGCGGAGCTTCTATGTGATTGACAGGCTGGACCTCGTGGGTAGAAGGAAAGGACTGAGGAAAGGGAAGGGTTGAGTCTATATCGGAGTGGCAGAAGGGACCTTGTGACGTACCTAGGGGAGGAGACACGTCACCAGGGGGAGGAGCTACGGGCGAACAGGGTACCCGAAAAGTACCCTCGCGGGCTCGCTTCGCTCGCCACGCTTCGGGCTCGGTGGCTCGCTTCGCTCGCCACCTGATTACTAAAGGTAATAGTTGGTGGCGTGGATAGTAGAGGAACTATCCCGCTGGCGTAGCTCCTACCCCTTGTGTCGTGACTCCTCCCCCAGACGGAGAAGGTCCCTTAGCCCACTTGATTCTAGCATCTACCGAAAGGGAAGGGGTTAACACCACACTGCCTGCATGTTCCAGATCACTGAATGCAGATCCCTGACAGCCAGGAAAGTTCTTCTGACAAGCCTCAAAACCTCCCCTCTTCCCTAACAACACACCACACTGCACTGCACTGGACTCTCTGTACTGTGCAATCAGTGATCTGCAACATGCAGGCAGTGTGGTGGCCACCCCTTCCCTCTCTTCTAGTCATCTCCTCCTACCTCTGCCCGAGACCCGGCTCTCAGCTGTGCAGGGAAATGGCGCCTTCTGTCCCCAGCGGCACCTGGAGCTCAAGCTCCACTTGTTCCACGCTCCCTACGCCCGTGACTGATATTGGCATCCCGGATTCCAGAGCTGGCATTATGATTGATGTCGGGATACCGGCTTCGGTATTCTAAGCGGTGTCAGAATTCCAGCGTCGGTATTCCCGAACACCGGGATTCTGACCGGATCCCCTTTTTGTGTACCCTGCAGTTGTTAATGTTCTAGATAACTATTATTATTACCAAAGGATTCGATGGAGAATAGGCTTCTTATATGCTGGCGTTTTTTAAAGGATTCTTTGCTTTGGGAACACGGTCTACTTAGGGATAGTGGAGTAGATTGACAGTGAAGCTGTTTAATCCTGATTAGTGTTTTGTGCAGACTGCCAAAAACAGCAGTGACAAGTTGTGTTTTGTTGACATGATGCTATTTCAAACACACTTAAGTGGATAGATTCATTTCAGTGTCCTGTAAATATGTTTACGAGAATAAATCTGCTGAAATAATAATGCAATTTATAGTATGTATCACTAAGTGCTCCTGCACTCATTTTGAAAATTCACATATTTTTCGTTTGGTGTATCAGCCTATCAAATCATTGGACAATGGGCCTGAATCAGGCATCGACACCAATGCATTCTCGCGAATGCGTTTTGCATCGGCAAATGCAAATGCTGGTTTCAGCCTTCCCCTTGTGTACTCTCCTTGTGTTCTGTATGTGGACAGCACACCAACGCCGGTGGTTCTCATTACTTCACCATTGGTGCACAATCGCATTCACCATCGAAGCGTAAACCTGCGTATGGCTGTTACTTCGTCAGGAGGCTCCTGACGAAGTAACATACGAAACGCGTTGGGGCGTGGCCTGCCAGATACTCTGTCTCCAATCTGGGTCCCGGTCCGACTGGTCTCCTGTTGCGGTGTCTCAGATTGAATGCAGAAGCCGGCGCAACACTTGCACAAGGCGGAACAGTTCTGTGCAGTCGCATGGTCTGCTCAGAAATGCCAAGTAACGGATAGTGTGGTCTGTTGACAAATGGCTCAGTCTGTACACACCAGTGATTTCCGGCTGTGGGTATGTTTGATTCAAGACATGCACAGTCACCAATTTCTTAATTTAGCGCATGCACAGTAAGTTGGAATCCGTAAGATCCGTTTGCATTTCCACTTGTGTCCGACAAACAATCAGGACCAATATGTGAAACTTATAGATGACTATTAAGAAGCAATGATAAAATGAACTTTACTTCTGAATAGCCCCTCATAGTAATCCTGGAAGTATTCTATGATGAGATGCATGAATGTAAAGTTGTGTATTATAAGAATAAGGCAAGGAGTGTGTACAGATACAATGTATATACCATATTAAACAATCATGGGAGAAAGACTTTGATGTAATTCATCCTCTGGTGTTGTCATGGAAATGAATCGTCTGTGATACAAAGCAATTCTTTACCCAGAGGAGGAAATGGATTTGATCTCACGGTCAGGAGAAGGAACAGGTACTGAATGGAGACCTTCGTGTTGTACACACATCTTTCTTGGAATTGCACCCTGTGAGTAACTAATTTAAAATGTGTCATAAAGACTAGATTTCCCAGCTGCTGTCCTGCTGGCGATAAGAAACAAGCAATGTACTGTGATAAACAACATTAACCTCTCTGACCACTCCCTCTCTGTCTCCTCTCATGACTCCACCTCTCTCACACTTCCCCTAACAGTAGGTCCCCCCACTGTTCTGTTCTTGGACCTCTCTTTTTCTTTCTCTTTAGGAGAGTTCATTCACTCTTTTGACTTCCAATATTTCTATGATGATGATACTCAAATCTACCTTTCCTCCCCTGATCGATCCCCCTCTCTCCTCACTCGTATCTCCAGTTGTCTCTCTGCTAACGCTTCTTGGATGTCCTAGTGCTTTCTTAAACTTAACATGTCTAAGACTGAGCTGATCATCTTCCCACCCTCCCACATAACCTCAACCCCCACAAATTCATTATCCATTGATGGCATTACTATTAGTGATGTGCACCGGAAATTTTTCGGGTTTTGGTTTTGGATTCGGGTCCGCGGCCGTGTTTTGGATTCGGACGCGTTTTGGCAAAACCTCCCTGAAAATTTTTTTGTCGGATTCGGGTGTGTTTTGGATTCGGGTGTTTTTTTACAAAAAACCCTCAAAAACAGCTTAAATTATAGAATTTGGGGGTCATTTTGATCCCATAGTATTATTAACCTCAATAACCATAATTTCCACTCATTTTCAGTCTATTCTGAACACCTCACACCTCACAATATTATTTTTAGTCCTAAAATTTGCACCGAGGTCGCTGGATGGCTAAGCTAAGCGACACAAGTGGCCGACACAAACACCTGGCCCATCTAGGAGTGGCACTACAGTGTCAGACAGGATGGCATTTCAAAAAAATAGTCCCCAAACAGCACATGATGCAAAGAAAAAAAGAGGTGCACCAAGGTCGCTGGATGGCTAAGCTAAGCGACACAAGTGGCCGACACAAACACCTGGCCCATCTAGGAGTGGCACTGCAGTGTCAGACAGGATGGCACTTCAAAAAAATAGTCCCCAAACAGCACATGATGCAAAGAAAAAAAGAGGCGCACCAAGGTCGTTGGATGACTAAGCTAACCAACACAAGTGGCCGACACAAACACCTGGCCCATCTAGGAGTGGCACTGCAGTGTCAGGCAGGATATCACTTCAAAAAAATTGACCCCAAACAGCACATGATGCAAAGAAAAAAAGAGGCACACCAAGGTCGCTGTGTGACTAAGCTAAGCGACACAAGTGGCCGACACAAACACCTGGCCCATCTAGGAGTGACACTGCAGTGTCAGACAGGATGGCACTTAAAAAAAATAGTCCCCAAACAGCACATGATGCAAAGAAAAAAAGAGGCGCACCAAGGTCGCTGTGTGACTAAGCTAAGCAACACAAGTGGCCGACACAAACACCTGGCCCATCTGGGAGTGGCACTGCAGTGTCAGGCAGGATATCACTTCAAAAAAATTGACCCCAAACAGCACATGATGCAAAGAAAAAAAGAGGCGCACCAAGGTCGCTGTGTGACTAAGCTAAGTGACACAAGTGGCCGACACAAACACCTGGCCCATCTAGGAGTGGCACTGCAGTGTCAGGCAGGATGGCACTTCAAAAAAATTGTCCCCAAACAGCACATGATGCAAAGAAAAAAAGAGGCGCACCAAGGTCGCTGGATGGCTAAGCTAAGCGACACAAGTGGCCGACACAAACACCTGGCCCATCTAGGAGTGGCACTGCAGTGTCAGGCAGGATGGCACTTCAAAAAAATTGTCCCCAAACAGCACATGATGCAAAGAAAAAAAGAGGCGCACCAAGGTCGTTGGATGGCTAAGCTAAGCGACACAAGTGGCCGACACAAACACCTGGCCCATATAGGAGTGGCACTGCAGTGTCAGGCAGGATGGCACTTCAAAAAAATTGTCCCCAAACAGCACATGATGCAAAGAAAAATGAAAGAAAAAAGAGGTACAAGATGGAATTGTCCTTGGGCCCTCCCACCCACCCTTATGTTGTATAAACAGGACATGCACACTTTAACAAACCCATCATTTCAGCGACAGGGTCTGCCACACGACTGTGACTGAAATGACTGGTTGGTTTGGGCCCCCACCAAAAAAGAAGCAATCAATCTCTCCTTGCACAAACTGGCTCTACAGAGGCAATATGTCCACCTCATCATCATCCTCCAATTCCTCACCCCTTTCACTGTGTACATCCCCCTCCTCACAGATTATTAATTCGTCCCCACTGGAATCCACCATCTCAGGTCCCTGTGTACTTTCTGGAGGCAATTGCTGCTGGTGAATGTCTCCACGGAGGAATTGATTATAATTCATTTTGATGAACATCATCTTCTCCACATTTTCTGGAAGTAACCTCGTACGCCGATTGCTGACAAGGTGTGCGGCTGCACTAAACACTCTTTCGGAGTACACACTGGAGGGTGGGCAACTTAGGTAAAATACAGCCAGTTTGTGCAAGGGCCTCCAAATTGCCTCTTTTTCCTGCCAGTATACGTACGGACTGTCTGACGTGCCTACTTGGATGCGGTCACTCATATAATCCTCCACCATTCTTTCAATGGTGACAGAATCATATGCAGTGACAGTAGATGACATGTCAGTAATCGTTGCCAGGTCCTTCAGTCCGGACCAGATGTCAGCACTCGCTCCAGACTGCCCTGCATCACCGCCAGCGGGTGGGCTCGGAATTCGTAGCCTTTTCCTCGCACCCCCAGTTGCGGGAGAATGTGAAGGAGGAGCTGTTGACGGGTCACGTTCCGCTTGACTTGACAATTTTCTCACCAGCAGGTCTTTGAACCTCTGCAGACTTGTGTCTGCCGGAAAGAGAGATACAACGTAGGTTTTAAATCTAGGATCGAGCACGGTGGCCAAAATGTAGTGCTCTGATTTCAACAGATTGATCACCCGTGAATCCTGGTTAAGCGAATTAAGGGCTCCATCCACAAGTCCCACATGCCCAGCGGAATCGCTCTGTTTTAGCTCCTCCTTCAATGTCTCCAGCTACTTCTGCTAAAGCCTGATGAGGGGAATGACCTGACTCAGGCTGGCAGTGTCTGAACTGACTTCACGTGTGGCAAGTTCAAAGGGTTGCAGAACCTTGCACAACGTTGAAATAATTCTCCACTGCGCTTGAGTCAGGTGCATTCCCCCTCCTTTGCCTATATCGTGGGCAGATGTATAGGCTTGAATGGCCTTTTGCTGCTCCTCCATCCTCTGAAGCATATAGAGGGTTGAATTCCACCTCGTTACCACCTCTTGCTTCAGATGATGGCAGGGCAGGTTCAGGACTGTTTGGTGGTGCTCCAGTCTTCGGCACGCGGTGGCTGAATGCCGAAAGTGACCCGCAATTCTTCGGGCCACCGACAGCATCTCTTGCACGCCCCTGTCATTTTTTAAATAATTCTGCACCACCAAATTCAATGTATGTGCAAAACATGGGACGTGCTGGAATTTGCCCAGATGTAATACACGCACAATATTGCTGGCGTTGTCCGATGTCACAAATCCCCAGGATAGTCCAATTGGGGTAAGCCATTCTGCGATGATGTTCCTCAGTTTCCGTAAGAGGTTGTCAACTGTGTGCCTCTTCTGGAAAGCGGTGATACAAAGCGTAGCCTGCCTAGGAACGAGTTGGCGTTTGCGAGATGCTGCTACTGGTGCCACCGCTGCTGTTCTTGCTGCGGGAGGCAATACATCTACCCAGAGGCTGTCACAGTCATATAGTCCTGAGTCTGCCCTGCTCCACTTGTCCACATGTCCGTGGTTAAGTGGACATTGGGTACAACTGCATTTTTTAGGACACTGGTGACTCTTTTTCTGACGTCTGTGTACATTTTCGGTATCGACTGCCTAGAGAAATGGAACCTAGTTGCCTCTGAATTAACGGTGGATACCGGAACCACGTTTCTCACCACCCAGGCTGACAAGACCTGAGTTATCCGCTTTGCAGCAGGATGACTGCTGTGATATTTCATCTTCTTTATTGCTTACTGGAAGTAGTACAAGTGGTCTTCCGACTTCCCCTCTGGGATGACGATCGACTCCCAGCAGCAACAACAGCAGCGCCAGCAGCAGTAGGCGTTACACTCAAGGATGCATCGGAGGAATCCCAGGCAGGAGAGGACTCGTCAGACTTGCCAGTGACATGGCCTGCAGGACTATTGGCTTTCCTGTGTAAGGTGGAAATTGACACTGAGGGAGTTGGTGGTGTGGTTTGCAGGAGCTTGGTTACAAGAGGAAGGGATTTAGTGGTCAGTGGACTGCTTCCGCTGTCATCCAAAGTTTTTGAACTTGTCACTGACTTATGAATGCGCTGCAGGTGACGTATAAGGGAGGATGTTACGAGGTGGTTAACGTCCTTACCCCTACTTATTACAGCTTGACAAAGGCAACACACGGCTTGACACCTGTTGTCCGCATTTGTGTTAAAATAATTCCACACCGAAGAGCTGATTTTTTTTGTATTTTGACCAGGTATGTCAATGGCCATATTCGTCCCACGGACAACAGGTGTCTCCCCAGGTGCCTGACTTAAACAAACCACCTCACCATCAGAATCCTCCTTGTCAATTTCCTCCCCAGCGCCAGCAACACCCATATATCCTCATCCTCAACAGTGACATCTTCAATTTGACTATCAGGAACTGGACTGCAGGTGCTCCTTCCAGCACTTGCAGGGTGTGTGCAAATGGTGGAAGGCGCAAGCTCTTCCCGTCCAGTGTTGGGAAGGTCAGGCATCGCAACCAACACAATTGGACTCTCGTTGGGGATTTGTGATTTAGAAGAACGCACAGTTCTTTCCTGTGCTTTTGCCAGCTTAAGGCTTTTCATTTTTCTAGCGAGAGGATGAGTGCTTCCATCCTCATGTGAATCTGAACCACTAGCCATGAACATAGGCCAGGGCCTCAGCCGTTCCTTGCCACTCCGTGTCGTAAATGGCATATTGGCAAGTTTACGCTTCTCATCAGACGCTTTCAATTTTGATTTTGGGGTCATTTTACTGAACTTTTGTTTTTTGGATTTTACATGCTCTCTACTATGACATTGGGCATCGGCCTTGGCAGACGACGTTGATGGCATTTCATCGTCTCGGCCATGACAACTGGCAGCAGCTTCAGCACGAGGTGGAAGTGGATCTTGATCTTTCCCTATTTTAACCTCCACATTTTTGTTCTCCATTTTTTAATGTGTGGCATTATATGCCAGTATCAATAGCAATGGCCTACTACTATATATACTGCGCACAACTGAAATGCACCACAGGTATGGATGGATAGTATACTTGACGACACAGAGGTAGGTAGAGCAGTGGCCTACTGTACCGTACTGCTATATATAACATATACTGGTGGTCAGCAAACTGTGCAAAACTTAAATGCACCACAGGTATGGATGGATAGTATACTTGACGACACAGAGGTAGGTACAGCAGTGGCCTACTGTACCGTAATGCTATATATTATATACTGGTGGTTAGCAAACTGTGCAAAACCTAAATGCACCACAGGTATGGATGGATAGTATACTTGACGACACAGAGGTAGGTACAGCAGTGGCCTACTGTACCGTAATGCTATATATTATATACTGGTGGTCAGCAAACTGTGCAAAACTTAAATGCACCACAGGTATGGATGGATAGTAACAAAGCTAAATATTTATCTTATTAAAAACACGTTAAAGGTTAAAGAACACAGTACGCAATTGGCGCAAAAAGTACCGCAAGGGTACTCCCTTAACTATACCTTAAGGAATGTACTTATACTGTAAACCTCTGTGTAGTGGTAGAGTGTAAATGCAACACAGTATAACCTTATTACCTTTAAAGCTGTTCTAGCGTCACCGACGCTCTGAGAATACTTAACACTATAAGAAATACACAGATACCGTGCTCAGGGTCCAACGCCTAATATATATATTATGAATGATATACTTGCAAAAGAATTAATACAAATACAAATCATACACTACAATATAACATAGACTACCTAACCAGATAACTACACAGGAAATATAATACAATTACTATTTAAGAGAAAATAAGAGAGAAAGAGGAGAAGAGAGAGAGAGAGAGATTGGCTCACAATAACAAGAAGATCAATATGGTTGCAGCGAAGCTTACACATGTGAGGAACAATCGCTGCGCAGTTATTCAATGCTGAGAATCTTTGTGGAGAAAATACTTGACCTTACCCATACTGGCAGTCCCTATATACACAACCCTACAATACCGCATGGGACAGAAGCTAGACTCCATTTTATTAAAGCTCCCATGATTCCAAAGACTGCACCACATGGTTGAAAGGGGGAGGGGAAAATACCCGGCAGCAGCCATTTTAGATTTGCAGGTCCAAACACATGGCACTCTCTGCTACCCCACAATCACATAGCAGAAGACACAAGACTCCATTTTATTCCAAACTGTCCAAGCCTCAGAACAATGCATATGTTCTGATTTTACAATTCCAAACCATCTAAATCACCTTTCACAATTTCAATCCAACTTCCTAGAACCATCTTATTCACTTTCACATTCCAAACAACTTCAGTATGTCAATAACCAGAGCATATTCATCACAAGACCAGATCACAATGTAACCACACATCTCAGCCTGCCATTGCTACCAGCACATGTTCAAACGTAACTGCATGGTGGTATTTATGATTAACAAGATATATTATAACTAACCAGCACAATCTATTTTAAATCACCATAGGCAAACAAATACCACAAATGCTATGCTACAGGTTGTCTAATGTCCCAGCTACCATCACAGATTCCCAGATCTATCACACAAACACCCAACAATCACACAACCAAGTTACAATATCCTATTTAAACCAGAAAGCAATCTGTCTATATTTCCTTATCTAGCCATGTGAATTCAATACTTAGCCTTTGGTGCCTGGTGATGATCCAGCCATGCTTCTGGGAGCTTTGTTCTGAGTGTAGCTTCATTACATCTGTTCTCTGAGGCCACCTGCAAAAACTGACCCCCAACCCCCCCAGACAGGAACTATCCTCCTGTGTGTCTGTTCCTAGGGGAGGGGTCTCTCTCTCTCCTTTGTATATGTTAATCAGGTTCAGCCCTGAAAATCTTAGTAAAAGGTTGGCTTGATCATCCATTGTTCTCAACAAAGTGATCTCAGCTTTTATACATATAATCATATCTATCCGCTGCAATGTCCCACAACTTCACAACCAGCATCAAACTAACCCACACATCATTCTGCTTGCTTCAATACCAAACATGATGGGCGCATCTGGTTCTGTTCAGATAATACATATTCATGACATCAATTCATCAGCCAATTCTAAATCTCCATGATGTCTGGTGCTTGACATTATTATAACCATGTACTGTATGAAACAAGCGCCGAATCCATCTCCGTGCCATGTCCGAGCAAATGCGTGTGTTTCCATATATTGCTGTGCTCGCTGCGCATATTTGCAAGTATATCGACTTAAATGTGTGTGTGGTTTGTATGTTCTCTCTATGTAATATTTTTGACTTTGACAATAGTATACTTGATGACACAGAGGTAGGTACAGCAGTGGCCTACTGTACCGTAATGCTATATATTATATACTGGTGGTCAGCAAACTGTGCAAAACTTAAATGCACCACAGGTATGGATGGATAGTATACTTGACGACACAGAGGTAGGTACAGCAGTGGCCTACTGTACCGTAATGCTATATATTATATATTGGTGGTCAGCAAACTGTGCAAAACTTAAATGCATCACAGGTATGGATGGATAGTATACTTGACGACACAGAGATAGGTACAGCAGTGGCCTTCTGTACCGTACTCCTATATATTATAAACTGGTGGTCAGCAAAATTATGCACTGTACTCCTACTATATACTACAATGCAGCACAGATATGGAGTGTTTTTCAGGCAGACAACGTATACTGGTGGTCACTGGTCAGCAAAACTCTGCACTGTACTCCTCCTATATAATATACTGGTGGTCCCCAGTCCCCACAATAAAGCAGTGTGAGCACAGATATATGCAGCACACTGAGCACAGATATGGAGTGTTTTTCAGGCAGACAACGTATACAGGTGGTCACTGTCAGCAAAACTCTGCACTGTACTCCTCCTATAGAATACAGCTGCTCCCCAGTCCCCAAAATTAAGCAGTGTGAGCACAGATATATGCAGCACACTGAGCACAGATAAGGAGCGTTTTTTTTTAGGCAGAGAACGGATAAAACTGGTGGTCACTGATCAGCAAAACTCTGCACTGTACTCCTCCTATATTAATAATACAGCTGCTCCCCAGTCCCCACAATTAAGCAATAAGCAAGTACAAATATTTGCATCAACAATAAACGGAGAGGACGCCAGCCACGTCCTCTCCCTAACATTTCCAATGCACGAGTGAAAATGGAGGCGACGCGCGGCTGCTTATATAGAATCCGAATCTCGCGAGAATCCGACAGCGGGATGATGACGTTCGGGCGCGCTCGGGTTAACCGAGCCATACGGGAGAATCCGAGTATGCCTCGGACCCGTGTAAAATGGGTGAAGTTCGGGGGGGTTCGGTTTCCGAGGAACCGAACCCGCTCATCACTAATTACTATCTCCTCTAGTCCTCAAGTGCGCTGTCTTGGAGTTATTCTTGATTCCTTACGCTCCTCCAAACCACACATTCAGCATCTCTCACAGCCCTGCCGTTTCCATCTCAAAAAATATATTCATCATAACCCTCTGCTACATGCTCACTTCTACCCCATCTCTCATCCTAACCCTCTGCTACATGCTCACTTCTACCCCATCTCTCATCCTAACCCTCTGCTACATGTTCACTTCTACCCCATCTCTCATCCTAACCCTGTGTCACATGCTCACTTCTACCCCATCTCTCATCCTAACCCTCTGCTACATGCTCACTTCTACCCCATCTCTCATTCTAACCCTCTGCTACATGCTTACTTGTACCCCATCTCTCATCCTAACCCTCTGCTACATGCTCACTTCTTCCCCATCTCTCATCCTAACCCTCTGTCACATGCTCACTTCTACCCCATCTCTCATCCTAACCCCCTGCTACATGCTCACTTCTACACTGTATCTCATCCTAACCCCCTGCTACATGCTCACTTCTACCCCATCTCTCATTCTAACCCTCTGCTACATGCTTACTTGTACCCCATCTCTCATCCTAACCCTCTGCTACATGCTCACTTCTTCCCCATCTCTCATCCTAACCCTCTGTCACATACTCACTTCTACCCTGTCTCTCATCCTAAACCCCTGCTACATGCTCACTTCTACCCCATCTCTCATCCTAACCCTCTGTCACATGCTCACTTCTACTCCATCTCTCATCCGATTCCTAACCCTCTGCTACATGCTCACTTCTACCCCATCTCTCATCCTTACCCTGTGTCACATGCTCACTTCTACCCCATCTCTCATCCTAACCCTCTGCTACATGCTCACTTCTACCCCATCTCTCAGTCTAACCCTCTGCTGCATGCTCACTTGTACCCCATCTCTCATCCTAACCCTCTGCTACATGGCTCACTTCTTCCCCATCTCTCATCCTAACCCTCTGTCACATGCTCACTTCTACCCTGTCTCTCATCCTAACCCCCTGCTACATGCTCACTTCTACCCAATCTCTCATCCTAACCCCCTGCTACATGCTCACTTCTACCCCATCTCTCATCCTAACCCTCTGTCACATGCTCACTTCTACTCCATCTCTCATCCGATTCCTAACCCTCTGTCACATGCTCACTTCTACCCCATCTCTCATCCTAACCCTTTGCTACATGCTCACTTCTACCCCATCTCTCATCCTAACCCTCTGCTACATGCTCACTTCTACCCCATCTATCATTCTAACCCTCTGCTACATGCTCACTTCTACCCCATCTCTCATCCTAACCCTCTGTCACATGCTCACTTCTACCCCATCTCTCATCCTAACCCTCTGCTACATGGCTCACTTCTTCCCCATCTCTCATTCTCACCCTCTGTCACATGCTCACTTCTACCCTGTCTCTCATCCTAACCCCCTGCTACATGCTCACTTCTACCCCATCTCTCATCCTAACCCTCTGCTACATGCTCACTTCTACCCCATCTCTCATCCTAACCCTCTGTCACATGCTCACTTCTACTCCATCTCTCATCCGATTCCTAACCCTCTGTCACATGCTCACTTCTACCCCATCTCTCATCCTAACCCTTTGCTACATGCTCACTTCTACCCCATCTCTCATCCTAACCCTCTGCTACATGCTCACTTCTACCCCATCTATCATTCTAACCCTCTGCTACATGCTCACTTCTACCCCATCTCTCATCCTAACCCTCTGCTACATGCTCACTTCTACCCCATCTATCATTCTAACCCTCTGCTACATGCTCACTTCTACCCCATCTCTCATCCTAACCCTCTGCTACATGCTCACGTCTACCCTATCTCTCATCCTAGCCCGCTGCTACATGCTCACTTCTACCCCATCTCTCATTCTAACCCTCTGCTACATGCTCACTTCTATCCCATCTCTTATCCTAACCCTCTGTCACATGATCACTTCTACCCCATCTCTCAGCCTAACCCTCGGTCACATGCTCACTTCTACCCCATCTCTCATCCTAAGCCTCTGCTACATGCTCACTTCTACCCCATCTCTCATCCTAACCCCCTGCTACATGCTCACTTCTACCCCATCTCTCATCCTAACCCTCTGCTACATGCTCACTTCTACCCCATCTCTCATCCTAACCCTCTGCTTAATGCTCACTTCTACCCTATCTCTCATCCTAACCTTCTGCTACATGCTCACGTCTACCCTATCTCTCATCCTAGCCCTCTGCTACATGCTCACTTCTACCCCATCTCTCATCCTAACCCTCTGCTACATGCTCACTTCTACCCCATCTCTCATCCTAACCCTGTCACATGCTCACTTCTACCCCATCTCTCATCCTAGACCTCTGCTACATGCTCACTTCTACCCCGTATCTCATCCTAATCCTCTGCTACATGCTCACTTCTACCCCATCTCTTATCCTAACCCTCTGCTACATGCTCACTGCTACCCCATCTCTCATCCTAACCCTCTGTCACATGCTCACTTTGATAATGTCAATTATTACCTTTAAACATAAAGCTATATACTATTACCGTTGAGCCGCTATGGCCGCTACACCACGTGTACGTGCTACGCACTTTGCACGCTATTTGCGTACAGAGTACCCTACGTGGTACGCACTCGGCGTACACATGCTGCGCTAAGAGTACGGAATACACACAGCGAGCGCACACACAGTTGATAACCTTTAAACCTTATTAATAAACACAGTAAGAATATGCTTATTCTCTAAACCTTAGTAGTCAGATACTACAATGATGTAACGCTTAAAAACCTTAACAATGAGTATGCTGTTTGAGCGATTGAGACGCTAAGAAAAGCCCTTTGCAGTAAACAGTGAAAACACAAGACCTGGTTTGGATTTAAAAACCACAGCAGCTCTAACACCGCCGTGGATGGTTTAGAGAAAAAGGGAAACACATTACAAGTTATACACTACAAACTAACATAGAAATCTAAACAGAATAACAGAAAACAATGTGAACAATGGCGAATAATTGCAAACAAGAGCGAACAAAATGAGAACATAAATGGCGAACAAAATGGCTACAGAGAATAATACATACGTGGGGATGATTCGCATGCGCGACCTGGATCCAGTCCTCAGCATTCAGGGAGAAAGCCTTCAGAGAGAGAGTGAGGCTGGCCAGGCAATGGTGGTCTTTATATAGCACAACATACATTCACAATACAATGGTACCTTGTATCTCATTGTTCATTGGACACAGGGATGTGTCTCTACACTATAGCAAAGGTCATAGGTGGATTTGAACAGGTGGGCTGTGTCTTTCCCCAACTGTTCTGGTGGCAGGTATCCTCAGGATTCCCGCCGCATGTGTAATTTACAGCAAATACAGTTAATGTTCATAATCTACTTCTGTACATAACTATACGCAGGAGCGAGCGATCCTTTCCTAACTAGCATCGGAATGTTACCCTTAAAATACCCTACAGCTGGATACTAGACACCACCTTTCAACCTTTGTCTGACCCTTCCTATCATGTAAAGAGGAATCCATCTGTCCAGGAACAGTTTAAACTAAACATACTCGCTGACATTGTCTAGGGGAATATTAACTACAAAACACACTATATGGGTTGAATATGCTACGATCGAGTCGCATGCTAGACGCTTACAAACTCTACCGTAAATGCGCATACCACGCGCGTGATCGCCGGAGCGATCTTTACGCAAATTGCGGATATGTGCACGCACGGCAGAGTGTGTGCACGCGCAGCGGGCATGTGCATGAGGGGTTAGTACAAGGCATATGCATCATAATATTTTTCGACTTTGAAAACTTCTACCCCATCTCTCATCCTAACCCTCTGTCACATGCTCACTTCTACCCCATCTCTCATCCTAACCCTCTGTCACATGCTCACTTCTACCCCATCTCTCATCCTAGACCTCTGCTACACGCTCACTTCTACTCCATCTCTCATCCTAACCCTCTGCTACATGCTCACTTCTACCCCATCTCTCATCCTAACACTCTGCTACATGCTCACTTCTACCCCATCTATCATTCTAACCCTCTGCTACATGCTCACTTCTACCCCATCTCTCATCCTAGACCTCTGCTACATGCTCACTAATACCCCATGTCTCATCCTAACCTACTGCTACATGCTCACTAATACCCCATGTCTCATCCTAACCTACTGCTACATGCTCACTTCTACCCCGTCTCTCATCCCAACCCTTTGCTACATGCTCACTTCTACCCCATCTCTCATCCTAACCCCCTTTGCTACATGCTCACTTCTACCCCATCTCTCATCCTAGCCCTTTGCTACATGCTCACTTCTACCCCGCCTGTGTCACCCCTGTCTGTCTGCCCCTCCCCTTCAGATTGTAAACTCTCATGAGCAGGGCCCTCTTCCCTCGTGTGCTTTTCCCTCTCTTAGACTACTTTCTACTCCACACTTCCTACAACGGCCCCTAACCCTCTCCCTGATGTTTATTTCAGTGTCCTATCCCCTGATGCAGATATGTTAATATGCCATGTATTTGTTTTACATTGTCTTGTACTGTAAATCATTGTTTTCTTGTTTTGCTCATTTGTTTATGTACTTTGGTAGGCACTGCAGAACCCTTGTGGTGCCATATAAATAAACAATAATAATTATTATTATTATAGATTTACATACTTCTCTTCTGGGGGGTCCTTAATCCCTATAGTAAATAAATTCACAGGGTCTGTGAGGTTAATGTTATCTCATCATTTTATCTATCCTGTCCCCCTCATCATCATCACCCTGCCCCATCATCTGCCCCACAGCACAGACATAGCACATTGTACCACATCACCCCACCTGGTTACATCTACCTCATTGCTACAGGTAATAGCATCCATTGTACTCACAGAACTTTAGTTTGTAAACACTGTCCTCTGAGAGTTCCATATATGGGACACCCAAAGTTCCAGAGTAATTTACAGTGTGAAGTTTTTTTTTGTTTTGTTTTTTATCATCAATGCTATTTATTGGAATTTTTCAGGGAAAGGGGTACAGTAAAAAGAAAGGTCGGTGAAGGAACATAGGGAAGGGATGCTATAAGAATGAAATGTATACACAGTGTAATTCAAGAAGAACCACCAACCTCATGTAAGCTAAACAGCAATGGATCTGACAGCGAGGGTTCTGTTCTGTGGATAAGTTTTAATGAATACAGTGATTAGTGAATTATTTTTATGAACGCTGATTGGACGGCTGCTGCAGCTCAGAAGAAGCCATCCAATCAGAGTAACTGACACATTCCACTAAGCTCTGAGTCTATTTAAACATATCCAGAGTCTAGAATCCTGAATAATGGAGAGTTTTCTGTTGGGACAGCCTGAGATGAGTTACTCTAGAATTGTAAAGAGTCTGAAGGTTTTCCTTAAATGGCTGAAACAAAGGGTGATGACTGAGGTTCTTGATAATAGAAGGCTCGCTTAATAACGATGGGCCCGATTCAGACTTGATCGCTGCTGTGCATTTTTGCACAGCGGGCGATCAGCAATTAACTGTGTATGCACCGCAATGCTCACTCATTTTGGCAAACAACAACAGGCCATTTGGGGGTGGTAACTGACCATTTTCTGGGAGTGTCAGGGAAAACACAGGCGTTCCCAAGCGTTTTCAGGGAGGGTGTGTGACGTCAGCTCCGGACCCGAACTGCCCGTTGTGATCGCACTGTAGGAGTAAGTCCTGGGCTGCGCACAGACTGCACACACTGGTAAAAACCATTGACTGGTGAGTGAGGTGCGAACGGATTTGCAGCTGTCCGCTGACTGAGGGATTTTTTAGCTGCTCGGCGTACACATGCAATTGCACACTTACACGACGAATATACACTCCCCTTGGGCGGCGACTATCTGATCGCAGGACAACTATTGTAGCAGCCCAGCGATCAGGTCTGAATTAGGCCCTATAGACATTAGAAAGCTCAACACTGTATCTAGGTCTTGTTGTCGCTGAGTAACT
Source organism: Pseudophryne corroboree (assembly GCF_028390025.1). Classification (NCBI taxonomy): domain Eukaryota; kingdom Metazoa; phylum Chordata; class Amphibia; order Anura; family Myobatrachidae; genus Pseudophryne; species Pseudophryne corroboree. Next base: position 767,201,585 of record NC_086448.1, read on the forward strand.
CATACTTGCCGACGACTGTAACAGACTGCAATAAAAAATGTACAGCTGCTGATTTTGCCCCATATAAAAATATATTTCTATGGAAGCAATTCATCATTAAAATTATAATGGGGTATACTGTCTGGTAACCCTCTGTTCCACATTCACTGTCCACCCCATCTGTGTTACCCAGTTCTGGTGCTATGGTGCTCGGCGCCCCCCCTGCAAACTATAAATTTGCGCCCTACCTCCCATACATTATAAAGAGTTAGTGCGTGCCGAAGTCATGCACCACAAAAAGAGTGTGTTGTACTACAAGGAAGATACATGGCCAGTAGTACAATATTATTTACATTATACTGCACATAGTAGTGCCCTATTCATATTACACCACACAGTAGTACCCCTTATACACATTTAGTCACACATTTAGTCACACTGCAGTGCCCCTTATACACATTACGCCGCACAGTAGTAATGCCCCTTACACATAATAGCCACAGCAATAAAGAGGTAGACCTGGGCGGAGCAACGCAGAAATTTTACAGGAAGGGGGATTTCCAGATTTTCTATCTATCTATCTATCTATCTATCTATCTATCTATCTATCTATCTCAGAGAGCAAGAGAGAGACAGAGGTATGGTGGGAGAGAGAGGCATGGTGCGGGAGAGAGTGTGGGCATGGAGAGTGCAGCATGGGGGAAAGAGAGAGGGCACGGAGGAGAGAGAGAGAAGGGGGCATGGGGAGAGACAGAGAGGGAGGCATGGGGGAGAGAGAGAGTGGGAGAGAGCAGCATGGAGGAAACAGAGAAAGGGGGCACAGGATTTTCAGCAATATACTAGAGATGTGCACTTGAAATTTTTCGGGTTTTGTGTTTTGGTTTTGGGTTCGGTTCCGCGGCCGTGTTTTGGGTTCGACCGCGTTTTGGCAAAACCTCACCGAAATTTTTTTGTCGGATTCGGGTGTTTTTTTTAAAAAACACTAAAAAACAGCTTAAATCATAGAATTTGGGGGTCATTTTGATCCCAAAGTATTATTAACCTCAAAAACCATAATTTCCACTCATTTTCAGTCTATTCTCACACCTCACAATATTATTTTTAGTCCTAAAATTTGCACCTAGGTCGCTGGATGACTAAGCTAAGCGACCCTAGTGGCCGACACAAACACCGTGCCCATCTAGGAGTGGCACTGCAGTGTCACGCAGGATGCCCTTCCAAAAAACACTCCCCAAACAGCACATGACGCAAAGAAAAAAAGAGGCGCAATGAGGTAGCTGTGTGAGTAAGATAAGCGACCCTAGTGGCCGACACAAACACCGGGCCCATCTAGGAGTGGCACTGCAGTGTCACGCAGGATGGCCCTTCCAAAAAACCCTCCCCAAACAGCACATGACGCAAAGAAAAAAAGAGGCGCAATGAGGTAGCTGTGTGAGTAAGATAAGCGACCCTAGTGGCCGACACAAACACCGGGCCCATCTAGGAGTGGCACTGCAGTGTCACGCAGGATGGCCCTTCCAAAAAACCCTCCCCAAACAGCACATGACGCAAAGAAAAAAAGAGGCGCAATGAGGTAGCTGTGTGAGTAAGATAAGCGACCCTAGTGGCCGACACAAACACCGTGCTCATCTAGGAGTGGCACTGCAGTGTCACGCAGGATGGCCCTTCCAAAAAACCCTCCCCAAACAGCACATGACGCAAAGAAAAAAAGAGGCGCAATGAGGTAGCTGTGTGAGTAAGATAAGCGACCCTAGTGGCCGACACAAACACCGTGCCCATCTAGGAGTGGCACTGCAGTGTCACGCAGGATGGCCCTTCCAAAAAACCCTCCCCAAACAGCACATGACGCAAAGAAAAAAAGAGGCGCAATGAGGTAGCTGTGTGAGTAAGATAAGCGACCCTAGTGGCCGACACAAACACCATGCCCATCTAGGAGTGGCACTGCAGTGTCACGCAGGATGGCCCTTCCAAAAAACCCTCCCCAAACAGCACATGACGCAAAGAAAAAAAGAGGCGCAATGAGGTAGCTGTGTGAGTAAGATAAGCAACCCTAGTGGCCGACACAAACACCGTGCCCATCTAGGAGTGGCACTGCAGTGTCACGCAGGATGGCCCTTCCAAAAAACCCTCCCCAAACAGCACATGACGCAAAGAAAAAAAGAGGCGCAATGAGGTAGCTGTGTGAGTAAGATAAGCGACCCTAGTGGCCGACACAAACACCGTGCCCATCTAGGAGTGGCACTGCAGTGTCACGCAGGATGGCCCTTCCAAAAAACCCTCCCCAAACAGCACATGACGCAAAGAAAAAAAGAGGCGCAATGAGGTAGCTGTGTGAGTAAGATAAGCGACCCTAGTGGCCGACACAAACACCGTGCCCATCTAGGAGTGGCACTGCAGTGTCACGCAGGATGGCCCTTCCAAAAAACCCTCCCCAAACAGCACATGACGCAAAGAAAAAAAGAGGCGCAATGAGGTAGCTGTGTGAGTAAGATAAGCGACCCTAGTGGCCGACACAAACACCGGGCCCATCTAGGAGTGGCACTGCAGTGTCACGCAGGATGGCCCTTCCAAAAAACATTCCACAAACAGCACATGACGCAAAGAAAAATTAAAGAAAAAAGAGGTGCAAGATGGAATTGTCCTTGGGCCCTCCCACCCACCCTTATGTTGTATAAACAGGACATGCACACTTTAACCAACCCATCATTTCAGTGACAGGGTCTGCCACACGACTGTGACTGAAATGACGGGTTGGTTTGGACCCCCACCAAAAAAGAAGCAATTAATCTCTCCTTGCACAAACTGGCTCTACAGAGGCAAGATGTCCACCTCATCATCATCCTCCGATATATCACCGTGTACATCCCCCTCCTCACAGATTATCAATTCGTCCCCACTGGAATCCACCATCTCAGCTCCCTGTGTACTTTGTGGAGGCAATTGCTGCTGGTCAATGTCTCCACGGAGGAATTGATTATAATTCATTTTAATGAACATCATCTTCTCCACATTTTCTGGATGTAACCTCGTACGCCGATTGCTGACAAGGTGAGCGGCGGCACTAAACACTCTTTCGGAGTACACACTTGTGGGAGGGCAACTTAGGTAGAATAAAGCCAGTTTGTGCAAGGGCCTCCAAATTGCCTCTTTTTCCTGCCAGTATAAGTACGGACTGTGTGACGTGCCTACTTGGATGCGGTCACTCATATAATCCTCCACCATTCTTTCAATGGTGAGAGAATCATATGCAGTGACAGTAGACGACATGTCCGTAATCGTTGTCAGGTCCTTCAGTCCGGACCAGATGTCAGCATCAGCAGTCGCTCCAGACTGCCCTGCATCACCGCCAGCGGGTGGGCTCGGAATTCTGAGCCTTTTCCTCGCACCCCCAGTTGCGGGAGAATGTGAAGGAGGAGATGTTGACAGGTCGCGTTCCGCTTGACTTGACAATTTTGTCACCAGCAGGTCTTTCAACCCCAGCAGACTTGTGTCTGCCGGAAAGAGAGATCCAAGGTAGGCTTTAAATCTAGGATCGAGCACGGTGGCCAAAATGTAGTGCTCTGATTTCAACAGATTGACCACCCGTGAATCCTTGTTAAGCGAATTAAGGGCTCCATCCACAAGTCCCACATGCCTAGCGGAATCGCTCCGTGTTAGCTCCTCCTTCAATGTCTCCAGCTTCTTCTGCAAAAGCCTGATGAGGGGAATGACCTGACTCAGGCTGGCAGTGTCTGAACTGACTTCACGTGTGGCAAGTTCAAAGGGCATCAGAACCTTGCACAACGTTGAAATCATTCTCCACTGCGCTTGAGACAGGTGCATTCCACCTCCTATATCGTGCTCAATTGTATAGGCTTGAATGGCCTTTTGCTGCTCCTCCAACCTCTGAAGCATATAGAGGGTTGAATTCCACCTCGTTACCACTTCTTGCTTCAGATGATGGCAGGGCAGGTTCAGTAGTTTTTGGTGGTGCTCCAGTCTTCTGTACGTGGTGCCTGTACGCCGAAAGTGTCCCGCAATTCTTCTGGCCACCGACAGCATCTCTTGCACGCCCCTGTCGTTTTTAAAAAAATTCTGCACCACCAAATTCAAGGTATGTGCAAAACATGGGACGTGCTGGAATTTGCCCATATTTAATGCACACACAATATTGCTGGCGTTGTCCGATGCCACAAATCCACAGGAGAGTCCAATTGGGGTAAGCCATTCCGCGATGATCTTCCTCAGTTGCCGTAAGAGGTTTTCAGCTGTGTGCGTATTCTGGAAAGCGGTGATACAAAGCGTAGCATGCCTAGGAAAGAGTTGGCGTTTGCGAGATGCTGCTACTGGTGCCGCCGCTGCTGTTCTTGCGGCGGGAGTCCATACATCTACCCAGTGGGCTGTCACAGTCATATAGTCCTGACCCTGCCCTGCTCCACTTGTCCACATGTCCGTGGTTAAGTGGACATTGGGTACAACTGCATTTTTTAGGACACTGGTGAGTCTTTTTCTGACGTCCGTGTACATTCTCGGTATCGCCTGCCTAGAGAAGTGGAACCTAGATGGTATTTGGTAACGGGGGCACACTGCCTCAATAAATTGTCTAGTTCCCTGTGAACTAACGGCGGATACCGGACGCACGTCTAACACCAACATAGTTGTCAAGGCCTCAGTTATCCGCTTTGCAGCAGGATGACTGCTGTGATATTTCATCTTCCTCGCAAAGGACTGTTGGACAGTCAATTGCTTACTGGAAGTAGTACAAGTGGGCTTACGACTTCCCCTCTGGGATGACCATCGACTCCCAGCAGCAACAACAGCAGCGCCAGCAGCAGTAGGCATTACACGCAAGGATGCATCGGAGGAATCCCAGGCAGGAGAGGACTCGTCAGAATTGCCAGTGACATGGCCTGCAGGACTATTGACATTCCTGGGGAAGGAGGAAATTGACACTGAGGGAGTTGGTGGGGTGGTTTGCGTGAGCTTGGTTACAAGAGGAAGGGATTTACTGGTCAGTGGACTGCTTCCGCTGTCGCCCAAAGTTTTTGAACTTGTCAATGACTTATTATGAATGCGCTGCAGGTGACGTATAAGGGAGGATGTTCCGAGGTGGTTAACGTCCTTACCCCTACTTATTACAGCTTGACAAAGGCAACACACGGTTTGACACCTGTTGTCCGCTTTTCTGTTGAAATACCTCCACACTGAAGAGCTGATTTTTTTGGTATTTTCACCAGGCATGTCAACGGCCATATTCCTCCCACGGACAACAGGTGTCTCCCCGGGTGCCTGACTTAAACAAACCACCTCACCATCAGAATCCTCCTGGTCAATTTCCTCCCCAGCGCCAGCAACACCCATATCCTCCTCATCCTGGTGTACTTCAACACTGACATCTTCAATCTGACTATCAGGAACTGGACTGCGGGTGCTCCTTCCAGCACTTGCAGGGGGCGTGCAAATGGTGGAAGGCGCATGCTCTTCACGTCCAGTGTTGGGAAGGTCAGGCATCGCAACCGACACAATTGGACTCTCCTTGTGGATTTGGGATTTCGAAGAACGCACAGTTCTTTGCGGTGCTTTTGCCAGCTTGAGTCTTTTCAGTTTTCTAACGAGAGGCTGAGTGCTTCCATCCTCATGTGAAGCTGAACCACTAGCCATGAACATAGGCCAGGGCCTCAGCCGTTCCTTGCCACTCCGTGTGGTAAATGGCATATTGGCAAGTTTACGCTTCTCCTCCGACAATTTTATTTTAGGTTTTGGAGTCCTTTTTTTACTGATATTTGGTGTTTTGGATTTGACATGCTCTGTACTATGACATTGGGCATCGGCCTTGGCAGACGACGTTGCTGGCATTTCATCGTCTCGGCCATGACTAGTGGCAGCAGCTTCAGCACGAGGTGGAAGTGGATCTTGATCTTTCCCTAATTTTGGAACCTCAACATTTTTGTTCTCCATATTTTAATAGGCACAACTAAAAGGCACCTCAGGTAAACAATGGAGATGGATGGATACTAGTATACTTATGGATGGACTGCCGAGTGCCGACACAGAGGTAGCTACAGCCGTGGACTACCGTACTGTGTCTGCTGCTAATATAGACTGGATGATAATGAGATGAAATCAATATATATATATGTATGTATATATAATATCACTAGTACTGCAGCCGGACAGGTAGATAATATATTTATTAGGTAATGATGACTGATGACGGACCTGCTGGACACTGTCAGCTCAGCAGCACCGCAGACTGCTACAGTAAGCTACTATACTATAGTAGTATGTACAAAGAAGAAAGGAAAAAAAAAACCACGGGTAGGTGGTATACAATTATGGATGGACTGCCGAGTGCCGACACAGAGGTAGCTACAGCCGTGGACTAACGTACTGTGTCTGCTGCTAATATAGACTGGATGATTGATAATGAGATGAAATCAATATATATATATGTATGTATATATAATATCACTAGTACTGCAGCCGGACAGGTAGATAATATATTTATTAGGTAATGATGACTGATGACGGACCTGCTGGACACTGTCAGCTCAGCAGCACCGCAGACTGCTACAGTAAGCTACTATACTATACTAGTAGTATGTACAAAGAAGAAAGAAAAAAAAAAAACCACGGGTAGGTGGTATACAATTATGGATGGACTGCCGAGTGCCGACACAGAGGTAGCTACAGCCGTGGACTAACGTACTGTGTCTGCTGCTAATATAGACTGGATGATTGATAATGAGATGAAATCAATATATATATATGTATGTATATATAATATCACTAGTACTGCAGCCGGACAGGTAGATAATATATTTATTAGGTAATGATGACTGATGACGGACCTGCTGGACACTGTCAGCTCAGCAGCACCGCAGACTGCTACAGTAAGCTACTATACTATACTAGTAGTATGTACAAAGAAGAAAGAAAAAAAAAACCACGGGTAGGTGGTATACAATTATGGATGGACTGCCGAGTGCCGACACAGAGGTAGCTACAGCCGTGGACTAACGTACTGTGTCTGCTGCTAATATAGACTGGATGATTGATAATGAGATGAAATCAATATATATATATGTATGTATATATAATATCACTAGTACTGCAGCCGGACAGGTAGATAATATATTTATTAGGTAATGATGACTGATGACGGACCTGCTGGACACTGTCAGCTCAGCAGCACCGCAGACTGCTACAGTAAGCTACTATACTATAGTAGTATGTACAAAGAAGAAAAAAAAAAAAAACCACGGGTAGGTGGTATACAATTATGGATGGACTGCCGAGTGCCGACACAGAGGTAGCTACAGCCGTGGACTAACGTACTGTGTCTGCTGCTAATATAGACTGGATGATTGATAATGAGATGAAATCAATATATATATATGTATGTATATATAATATCACTAGTACTGCAGCCGGACAGGTAGATAATATATTTATTAGGTAATGATGACTGATGACGGACCTGCTGGACACTGTCAGCTCAGCAGCACCGCAGACTGCTACAGTAAGCTACTATACTCTATAGTAGTATGTACAAAGAAGAAAGAAAAAAAAAAAACACGGGTAGGTGGTATACAATTATGGATGGACTGCCGAGTGCCGACACAGAGGTAGCTACAGCCGTGGACTAACGTACTGTGTCTGCTGCTAATATAGAGTCTAGACTGGATGATAAATTATTGATAATGAGATGAAATCAATATAATATCACTAGTACTGCAGCCGGACAGGTACTATATATATTTATTATGTAATGAATGATGACGGACCTGCTGGACACTGTCAGGTCAGCACAGCACCGCAGACTGCTACAGTAAGCTACTATAGTAGTATGTATAAAGAAGAATGAAAAAAAAAAAAACCACGGGTAGGTGGTATACAATATTATATATATATATATATATATATATATTATATACAATTATATATATATATATATATATATATATATATTAAACTGGTGGTGATTGATTATTAAACTGGTGGTCACTTCAGGTCACGTTGCAACTTGCAACTAGTACTCCGAGGCCTAAGCAGACAATCACAAAATATATTATTATACTGGTGGTCAGTGTGGTCACAACAATGGCAGTGTGGCACTGACTCTGGCAGCAAAAGTGTGCACTGTACGTTATATGTACTCCTGAGTCCTGCTCTCAGACTCTAACTGCTCCCCACTGTCAGTGTCTCCCCCACAAGTCAGATAATACACTTACAGTCACACTATCTATTATCTAATCTAGTATAAAATATCACTTCAGCAGCAAGTAGTATAGTAGTATACAGTATAGTAGTACTCCTCCTAATAATGCTCCCCAAAATACTGTGTCTCTCTCTTCTCTAAACGGAGAGGACGCCAGCCACGTCCTCTCCCTATGACTCTCAATGCACGTGTGAAAATGGCGGCGACGCGCGGCTCCTTATATAGAATCCGAGTCTCGCGATAGAATCCGAGCCTCGCGAGAATCCGACAGCGTGATGATGACGTTCGGGCGCGCTCGGGTTAGCCGAGCAAGGCGGGAAGATCCGAGCCTGCTCGGACCCGTGTAAAAAACCTGAAGTTCGGGCGGGTTCGGATTCAGAGGAACCGAACCCGCTCATCTCTACAATATACTATACTATTACACAATAACCCTTCTATGGCTATTATACATGTAACAGCCGGAACAGGCTGCAGTAACATAGCTCATGTCCAGCTTTACAAGGCCATATACAGTACATACCATGATTCTTGTCAGGCAGCTGATAGATCAGGCAGGCTGCAGAGAGGGGATAGCAGGACCTCGGCGGATGAGGTGGTGAATCCAACAAACAAGCGCGCACAGGTGCTGCAGGGACTGCCTCCTGGCCAGGGATTGGTCAGCCGTCACTCGTGGGCCCGTTCCCTATTGAACAGTGAGTGGTAGCAAGCTACAAGTGTCTGCGGCTCTGCAGCTGGGAGTTCATGTGAGGCGGAGCCGAGGAAAGAGCAAGGCTTAGAAGATGGGGCTTGCGGGCAGGGGCCGATCCAGAACAACATGACAGGGGGAGGGGGGCACCATAACAGGAGAAGAGGGGGTTGTGGTGCTCTTTTCACTAAAGGCACGAGCGCTACTGGAAAAGTAGGTGTGGCCTCAAAAGAAAAGAACTATCCACAAGCCATGCCCTCATTTTCATTACACTTCCTGACTCCCTTTATGCCAGCCTCCTCATCCACTCCCCTGCTCATGCCAGTCATTGCCAATCTCAGACTGCTTTTCTAAAGACAGGGAGAGGCCGTGGGTGATGCCAGGGAATGGGTGACAGGGGGAGGCTGTGGGTGAGTTAGAGTATGATGGAGAGAGGCAGTGGGTGACAGGGAGAGGGTGACAGAAGAGAGAGGTGACAGGGAGATATAGTGGGAGATGGAGAAGCGGTGAATGACAGGAAAGGGTGACGGAGGTTATGGGCAGTGGCAGTAAGTGACAGGGAGAGGGTGATGGGGAAAAGCAGTGGGTAACAGGGTGAAGCAGAGGGTGACTGGGACAGGTTAATGCCTTGGAGAAGCAGAGGTTGACAGGAGAGGGAGATGGGGAGATAGTGACACAGGAAAGAAGCGCAGGGTGAGTCAGTGAATATGGGGAGATGCATTGAGAGATGTAGAGGCAGAGGGTGACAGGTAGAGGCAATGGTTGATAGATAAATAGAATATGATGGCAGATAAGAACCCCTTGGCCCATCTTGAATGCCCATGTACACGCAATATTACAAACAATAGTTAATTTTTGTCAGGAGCCAATTAATAAACAAATATATTTTTGGATTGTGGGACGAAACCGTCGTATACGGAGGAAAACCCATGCAAGCACGGCGAGAATATACAAACGCCACACAGTTAGGGCCATGATGGGAATGGAACCCAAGTACTCTGAGGCGGTAATGCTAACCACTACACAACCAGCGAGCACATTATCATCCCTGTGTGTTTAACCCCCTCAAGGAGCACAGCAAGCACATACACCCTAGTGGAGCAGTAAGTATGACCCCACAGAGAGCAGCACAGTGAGCACATACCCCTAACCCATTAAAGGAGTGAATATTCTCCCTTTCAAGTGGCACAACAAACACATATACCATCCCTAATGGCTTACAGTGAGGAGTATGACCCCCCTCAGGAGGTGCAGTAAACATAACCCACCCTCAGGCAATGTAGTGAGCACATACCCCTTCCACAAGTGGCATAGTGAGTACAACCCCCCTCAGGAGGTGCAGTAAGCATGTATATATGTATGTGTGTGTGTATTAATATATACTTTCATGCATTACCGGTACTCAATATCTCCTGGTTACTCACCCTGGTGCCCTCCAACACGATGAGTGAACATGGCCGTAATTAGGGGGGGGGGTGTCTAAGGGGGCATGTGCCTTGGGTGCAGAATCTGAAAGGGCGCAAAGATGGGTACTCTGCCTCCCCTCTTTCCTCTCACCTCTAAGGGGATACCTTCTGCCGGGTCCAGGAATCCTGACTGCTCTTCACCATCAATGAAACTCCCCCCTCCCCGGCAACTAGAATGCTATTGAATGGGGCAAGGGTGGTGACCAAGGACTCTCCAGCTGCCCCTTTTTATTTCCCAAGCGCTGGTCCATGGCTGTTCACACACTCCTGTGCCTGTGTAAGCGATGTCTGCCCCCAGGCCTGTTCCACAGTGCCTCCCCCCTCCCACATGCAGCTCCACCAGAGGAGGAAAGGACCTTAAGGGGCTACCTACTGCCAGGTCCCAGAACCCTCGCTGCAAGTCCTCGCTCCCCAGTACCACCAATATGGACTGCTGGGAAACCAACCCCCTGGCAACTAAAACACTTATGAATAGGGCGGGGGTGGCCGTTCACACACTCCTGTGCCTGTGTAAATTATATCTGCCCCTGGCCTGTTCCTCAGGGCCTCCCCCTTCCTGCATGGCAGCTCCACCAGCAGAGGACAGGGTGAAAGGAAACAGAAGCTGATAATTAGTCTGGGCACTGAGGTGAGGTCTCTATACGCCAGGACAGCTGCTACCTCTCAAAGTGTGGTCCTAGGTTCCAACTTGCATGCAGGGCTTTGTAGTCCTACAGCAGTTGGCCAGTTGGAGTCCTCCCCCCAGTATGTGTGATACAGTGATTGCATAGCTTATATCAGGTATATAACACCAGCAGGGGCGGATCCAGAAGAAAATGATAGGGGGGGGCACCATGGAAGGGGAAGTACATTTGTGTGCGGCTTCGGTGCATGTGAGGTGGCGCTTCTTATACAATGCCCACAGTTGTAGCGCTCATTATGCAATGTCCACTGTACTGGTAGTGCCCCTTATATAGACCCCATAGTAGTGGTGCCCCTTAAGCAATGCCCGTATTGCCCCCAGTAGTAGTGTTGCCTGTAGTAATGCCCGCAGTCATTTAGGGAGAGTGGTCAATTAAAATGAGACGTGATACACAGACATATTCCCCCAATAGTGCAGTGCCAAATCCACAATTGCACCCACAGTGCCAGATCCACAATTGCCCCCACAGTGCCAGATCCACAAATGCCCCCACAGTGCCAGATCCAAAAATGCCCCCACAGTGCCAGATCCACAAATGCCCCCACAGTGCCAGATCCAAAAATGCCCCCACGGTGCCAGATCCAAAAATGCCCCTACAGTGCCAGATCCAAAAATGCCCCTACAGTGCCAGATCCAAAAATGCCCCCACAGTGTCAGGTATACAAATGCCCCCACAGTGCCAGGTAAACAATTGCCCTCACAGTGCCATGTAAACAATTGCCCCCACAGTGCCATGTATACAATTGGACTCACAGTGCCAGGTATACAAATGCCCCCACAGCAGGTATACAAATGCCCCCACAGCAGTTCTGCAGCTGCTTACCGCTGCTGCTTCTCTCCCCAGCTGGCTCTGAGGGTGTCAGGAGGAGAGCGCGGCTATGTCTGGCGGCGTGTAGGACTTCAAACTAGCCGCCAGTTCGTGAGCCAATCAGAGCTCGCGGACCGGCGGCTCCTGATTGGCTGCCGGTCCGCAAGCTCTGATTGGCTCACGAACCGGCGGCTGGTTTGAAGTCCGCAACACGCCGCCAGATAGCCGCGCTCTCCTCCTGACAGCTGAGACACGCTGCCGCCGGACTGAGCGGCAGCGTGTCTCAGTGACACAAGCGGGGGGGGGGGGGGACGGATGGTGCCACAAATGACAGGGGGGGCACGGGCCCGAGTGCCCTTCCCCCCTGGATTCGCCACTGAACACCAGCCAGTCCTAGGGACTCCTCTCTGCAGACAGGATAACCCACATTGTGTGTGTCCCCACCCCAGATATTTGGTACTCCTCCTCTTTAATTGGTCCTATGTCCTGACTGGCATACTGGGATTTGGAGTCCTACAGCAGTTGGCCACTCAGAGTCCCCCACAATACTGTATCTGAGGTGCATGTTAGTTTTTTTGTGTTCCTATCCATTTTCCTAGGGAGTATGTGCTGGATGCACCCTGACGGTGCTAGTTGTCAATTTGCTAACTGTTTATTACTATGTTTTTTACATGGTTCCAAAGTGTGTGTGCATGCATGCATGCATGGGGGGGGGGGGCGCTAAATTACAGTCTTGCCCCGGGTGCCACAAATCCTAGTTTTGGCCCTGGAGTGAATGTAGGTCGAAGTAGAATGGTGGCACTCAGTCGGGTCTTACACCGTGACAATAAATGAAGAGACTGCGCTCTAATCTGTGTTAACGTTTCAGTGTATTTCAACTTTCATCAGAACAAAAGACATTATCAAAATGACATACATTTATACCTCCACCCCTCTACGTGCGCTCACTAATCGGCTCGGTCACTCCGGCAGAGAAAGATGATGTCATCAATCTGCAACAATTGCAGTGCGCTCCACCCCGTCGTCGCTCCGGTAACCATGGTAGCTGATACAACAAAACATAGTAGTGTAAAAATACATATAAAAAGCAATTATGGAGAGCCCGCACAACATCACTTATAGGCAAACTGTTTAATGTCCCCCTTATAACACATATAAAGGACATTATAATGTCCTTCTGTTCATTTATATACCACATTACAATGAGCAGGTACAGGGGCATAGCAAGATATATTGTAGACCACAAGGCAAACATTTGTAAAGGACTCTACAATGGGGAAAATGTATATAACATGAGTAACTGTGACAGGGAAGGTGGCCCCTCTCAGCTCTGGGCACCATAGCATCTGCACTCCCTGCACCTGTGGTAGCTACACCCTTGGGTGAAGGTATAAAGGTATGTCACTTTGTTTATGTCTTTTGTTCTGATGAAAGCTGAAATACACTGAAATGTTAACACAGATTAGAGCGCAGTCTCTTCATTTATTGTCGCTGTGTAAGACCCGATTGAGTGCCACCATTCTACGTCGATATATATATACATATATCTCAATACCATGTGTCACACAGGGGGAGCGAGCAGCAGTGAGATTGGAGACACATGGCCTACCCTGCCGTCCCCTGGTCTGAAGGCCCGGCACTCCCCCAGCGCAGCAGCAGCCACACTCCCATGGTCACTTTACCTTTGCTGACGGCTGTCGGCGGTGAGCTCCGGGAACGAAGGAACTGTTAGCCGCTCTGACACTGGGGACTGCGGTAGCGGCTCTCACTGCTCCACGTGAAGGTACCTGCCCACCGCCGCATCATAAAAGAAAGGGTGTACCCGTGGCTGTCCCAACAATGAAAGTCACAGCACGGCCACGGCTGTAGCCACACAAACCACTGGACCACTACGGCGCTGGTAGAAGGGGCCCGGGGGGCACACAGCATTATTATAAATATAATTTGCCGTGGTGCCCTCCATGAATCCACCACTGCTCGCGGGACTCCATGGACAGTGTGAGTGGGGATAAACTCCAAGGTCCCAGGTTGACGCTGCCGGCACCGATGCCTGTCAAGCACCGGCAGCCGGCAGCAACACTGGGCTGGGCAGCAGCAGGGATGCAGAGCAGGGGAGCACCTCTCCAGTCATGCGCCTACCTGCTTTGTATCCCTTTGCTGAGCGAGATCCGCCGGCTCTAGTGTTACCCCTGTCTGTCTACCCCTTCCCTTTAGAATGTAAGCTCTCATGAGCAGGGCCCTCAACCCACATGTGCTTATCCTTCTCCTACTTAAACCATCTTCGATGTCACCACGTCCGTGGCTTTCTGCCACCCTCATACTTATGTCAGTGTCGTCTGCTGCTGTAGCTATGTATATTTACCCTTAACTTGTCCTATATTGTCTTCAACTGTAAGTCACTATTTTCCTTTTTTGATTATTCGTTTATGTACGCTGTAATTGGGCGCTGCAAATCCCTTGTGGCACCATATATATAAAGGATAATAATAATAATAATAATAATAATAATAACAATAATAACGGTAAGAAGAGGCTTATAGATTGACTACTGTAGTTCAGATTCTTGGTGGGGGGGGGATTCAATTGTTTTAACAAGTTCCCAAAGTAATAGGCGCCCATCAGAGCAATTAAATTGTTGCTCCGATTGGGCGTCCATTACTTTTCACGCGTCCATATAGATGGGATTTAGCCGCGTATATCGGCTAAACCCATCTAAAGTCTTGGTTAAGGTGCCCCAAACCCCAACTTTTCGCACATTTCTTCTTACCACCGCAGCTGGCTGCAAGACGTAATGTGTCTCCCTCAGCTAATGGGCGCCCAAATAAACATTTGAATTGCCCTTTTTTTTATGCACATGAGTGACCCAACATGCACACGGCACTGTCAGTTCCCAATTCCACAAGCACAGTAGCTTGCCCCCCCCCCCCCCTTATTATAACCTATGTAAGTTTTCCAGCTCCAGAATGGTTCTATTAGCTCATCGCTGGCTCCAGAGCCCAGATGATCAATGAAAACATCCAGGAACCACGTCTTCATCTGTAGTCACTAGTCACATTCTCCAGCTCTGGAATGTGGTATTTCTTTTTATTTTACGTCCATTTGATGCAATTGCGGAACCAATGTTAGAATTAGAATACATCGTCTAATTTTACATTTTACTCAACAATATTACGTTGTTGAAAGAGGGAAAGAGCTGTAGAACCTGAGCTCCAGCCAGAGGCGGATTGTCCATAGACCTTACAAAGTTTTACCAGCAGGTAAGTTGCTCTCCATGACTTCATTGTGCCGCCTGAGACGTTTATTTAATGTTTTCTAACAACTATTTAATGTCTTAACATGGAGGCTGTCTGGACTAATTGAACTCTCGATGGCCTAAAGCTGAGTACACACTAAACGATTGTGTGCCCCAGCGATGGCCAGACAAGATGTACCAATATATCGCGCTGCCGTACACGCTGCACAATACTGTATATCATACATCGGAATATGTATCAGTACATCCCGCATTTAACTGCATGCTGTGGTCCACGGAGTCTGTCCATCTGACACACAGGACATCAGATGGGATGACCCCACGGATGATGGCCATGAATGTGCAATCGTGAGTACACACAGGGGCTAATTCAGACCTGGTCGCTGCTGTGCGTTTTCGCACAGCGGGCGATCAGGTCTACGCTGCGCATGTACCGCAGTGCGCATGTGCATGCCAGAGATGCGATCGGCATCTCAGCCCAGCGATCGCCTCTGCCTGATTGGCAGGCAGAAGCGGGAGGGGGCGGGCCGACGGCATTTGGCCGCTGTTTTGGGGGAGTGGTCCGGGCAACGCAGGTCTGACCGGACCGTGTGTGTGTGTGGGGGGGGGGGGCTGCGTAACCTCACACGCAGCCTCTGCAACCCAGGATGTGGTGAAAAGTCGCCAACCAGCGCAGGTAGGGACTTACTCGCTGGGTACAATAGCATCGCGGTCATGTAATGCTGTCGCACCCGTGCAGCAGGGGGGAGGACCAGACATGCAGGGCGGACTAGCTCTGTGCTGGGCGTCCCTCTGCATGTCAGGGTGGCTGATCGTATCCGTGCTAAATTTTGCACGGCTACGATCAGGTCTGAATTAGCCTCAGTATGAGATGTAGATGATACAGCATTCCGATCCACGTCGGAGAGATATAATGTCCAATAAATCGCTCAATAAGTACCCAGCTTAAGACATGTTGACCAGCAGTGGAGAGGCAACGGCAGTATAGAACACAGGCTGGGACTCTTAGGGGGAGATTTATCAGAGCTTGGAGAGAGATAAAGTACCAGCCAATCAGTTACTAACTGCCATGTTACAGGCTGTGTTAACAATCAGGAGCTGATTAGTTGGTAATCTATTTCTCTCCATTTTATCTCTCTCCGGGCTTTGATAAATCTCCCCATAGTCACATCAGTGAAATAAAGAGCCCCAAAGTCATAGGGGGTAGTTCTGAGTTGATCGCAGCAGCAAGTTTGTTAGCAATTGGGCAAAACCATTTGCACTGCAGGGGGGGCAGATATAACATGTGCAGAGAGAGTTAGATTTGGGTGGGTTATTTTGTTTCTGTGCAGGGTAAATACTGGCTGCTTTATTTTTACACTGCAATTTAGATTTCAGTTTAAACACACCACACCCAAATCTAACTATCTCTGCACATGTTATATCTGCCCCCCCCCCCTGCAGTGCACATGGTTTTGCCCAACTGCTAAAAAATTTCCTGCTGCGATCAACTTGGAATTACCCCCATAGTGCGGAATGTCATCAGTCCAGCTGCAGAAAAAGAGAAACATGAATGAACTGTAAGTGGAAGAAGGCCGTTCCACAAATTCCCTCTGTGGTGAAATGTAAGTGGTAGGTGACAGGGTGACAGTACTGTGTTACAGGGTGCAACGGACAGTCAGAATGTCAGAATGTCCAGTAAACTTCATTATTGCAGCTTTTATACTGCTACAAAATGATTAGAAATGGATGTTTCTTCCAAATTAGAATAGATGTCTCCTTAGCTGTAATTTAAATACTGAAAACACTTTAAAGACAACCCAAATGTTACTACGGGTGATGAGAAGTCTAAGGCTTGTCATGTGGTTTAATCACCATAATGCTGTTACTGTAATACTAATCTATTGTTTCGCCTTGACCAAGGCATCAAACTCCAACCCTAATGTTATATCCCCTAACACACCATGGTCAGACAACCATCAAACGCAGAGTTGGTTTCCTTTGGGTGCAAAAGAAACATGTCATTCAGCCACTTGCACATCATCTCTACAGTCATCTGAGCATTAAACGTCTTCTCCACTGATAGCTGAGAAAAGTTTGAATGTTGATGACAGTCATTCATTGGTTAGATGTTGTTGGATCTGACTGTACAATGGGCATCATTCAGACCGGATCGCTCGGTAGCAGTTTTTTGCAGTCCTGCGATCAGATAGTCTCCGCCTACAGGGGAGTGTATTTTAGCTGTGCAAGTGTGCGAACGCATGTGCAGCCGTACGGTCCAAAAAAACTTTGCAGTTTGTGAGTTGCCCAGGACGTACTCAGCCGCTGCAATCACTTCAGCCTGTCTGAGGCCGGAATTGATGTCATACACCCGACCTGCAAACACTTGGACACGCCTGCGTTTTTCCAACTATTCCTTGAAAATGGTCAGTTGACACCCACAAACACCTTCTTCCTGTCAATCTCCTTGTGATCGAATAGTGCGAATGGATTCTTTGTAAAACCCATCGCACAGCAATGATCCGCTTTGTACCTGTGCGACACGCCTGTACATTGCGGTGCATACATATGTGCAGTTCTGACCTGATCGCAGCACTGCAAAAAATGCTAGCGAGCGATCAGGTCTGAATGACCCCCCCCCATATCAACCCAATGAAATACTTTGACACCTCCCAATCCCCAGAGGGAAATTTATTCCGGCTTGTGAGTATTGAGTAAGGGATGCTTGTGGTTCTACTATTAAGGAGGGCCACAGGCCTGACAATATGAGTATTGATTGGAACTGGATGCAGTTAATTTGCAAATCTGTGCCCGGCTCAGAATGTGTGTGTATAGTCCAATTTGAATGTTGTCCTCTCTGTCACCAAGTCATGGGTGGATTATAGATGCGAACCCGTACCGTGGGATTGGTGGAGACTCTGAACAGAGGTGCGGAGTCTAACATGCCGGTGGTATTCACTAGGGACCAAGTGAGGTTTAGACTTAGCTGCACCTGACACACAGGTCATGGCCCCAGTCTGGGTTCCCAGGTACAGGGGCTGGTAAGCACTGGAGCAGACAAAGGAATAGGCTGAATGGCATTCAGACACTGGAACGGCAGACTGCAGAAAAGCCAGTTGGCAGAATTCAGAGTGTAGCACAAGAGACGGGTACCAGAAACAAGCAGACACCAGGAATGGAGCATGGATGACAGAAATCCAGAATGACACAGGGAACATAACCAGGAGCACAGTTTCACAGTTCACAATGAACACAAGTAGCACATACGCTGAAGCTGGAGCATGGTTCAGCCAGGGCCGGATTAAGGGCCACATGGGCCTGGAGCTGAAAATATTGAAGGGTCTATTGTGAAAAATGGGGTGAGTGATCAGCGCTGTGTGGGTGTGGCCAGAGCCATATGGGTGTGTACATCCCCTACACTATCAACTCCAACAGCTCCATAAATATGTAAAAATATAAAAAAAAAATGCATAAATATGTGAGAAAAATAGAAATACAATGTTAATAGTTATGCTTCATGGCAGACCATGTTGCCAGCTGTTGGGTAATGATCGTCATGCTGCCATGATGATGGGCCTATTTTTATGTGGAGGCCTGGAGCTGTAGCTCCATCCGCCCCATTGTTAATCTGGCCCTGGGTTTAGGAGTCTAGTACCTATACTAAATGCATAAGCAGATTACGCTGAGTAAAATTATATGTGGTATGTGTATATTCTGTGTGCTGTATCTGTATATGAAATGCTACATTACAGTGTCAGTGGAATACAGCTGTATGAAAAGACGCTCACCGTTAATACACTCGCTCAGGACTAGGTGCGACTAGAAGGGCAGTGTAACGTGACTGTAGTAACGATGACAGTGGAGGACACATCTATAGTCTTCCCTTCATTTGTTTTTCTCCTATTTTAAATTGGGAAACGACTTTTCTATAGGTTACAATGCCCAGCCGTCTTACATTAGGCCTGAAAACAATCTTCAGGGGCTACTATTCATATACACTCATTAATGTTTTATCATGTAGAAATAGGGTGGAAAGACATTAAATAATAGATAAGGACAGGAGGGATGAGAAAGAAGAACAGTATGTGTATGGAAGGAAGTAGACAATTTCTGGGCCTGTTTAATACCCCTTTCACATCGCACAAATAACCCGGTATCGACACGGCATATTGCCGTGTCGAAACGGGTCAGTGTGCGATGTGAAAGCACTTTGGCTGATTTAGCGGGTTGCCTGACCCGGTAATTCAACCCGGTAAAAAAGAAGGGTTATTACCAGGTTCAATACCGGGTCAGGCGCAGTGTGAATGGGAGCCGTTTCGATGCGACACGGCTCCAATTCACAGCATAGGGAGAGGCGGCGCAGGAGATGAGCTCATCTCCCAGCGCCGCCTCCACCCCCGCCCCTGCTGCTGCTGCGCCCCCCGCTGCTATGGCAACCGACCCGGTATATTGACAGGGTCAGAAAGCCACCAAAACAGTGCAAATGCCGGATCCCACCCAGTAAGGACACGTTTCTCTTACCGGGTGGCATCCGGCATTTGCGATCTGAAAGCGGTATAAGAGATGTACACTAATGTATTTGCAGCTGTGAATCTGTATGCAGCAGCTCTGCGAAAATTTGCAAATGTCGCTGCCGCATAAATTTGTACTGAGATGCTCACCGGCGGCTTTGAAAATCCCAGCGGCTGCGTTCAGAGGGATCCTCTGCAGATCTGTCGATTTATAGAAGTTCTGCGTAGCCGCATAGTTACGCAGCATGGCCACAGGAAGAAATATGCTGGAAACATGCCGCTGTGTACAGGATCACAGTCTCAAATATGCCCACAAAACAATCGCAACACGCCCACTTTTGTGTTGACACTTCCCATGATCTCCCCCAAACGGCCCAACTGTCAACCACTTGGCAAATAAATCCTTTATGTAGCCGCCGTCACACAGCCATTGCGGCACATGCGCAGTGCGACTTACATGAAAGCGCAGGCCGCTGCTAATCGCTCAACTGCAATCAAGCCAGGTTTGCCTCACTCTGAATCAGGCCCTCTAACCTTTACATCACTCAGACAACTCATCACATGGCATAGCAAGAAGCCCCTGGGGCCTGGTCCCAAAAGCTGAAGGTGCATGCTGTAATGCTGAACACTGTTTTTAATCCTCCCCTGGAGGATATATACTAACTGATTCTCCCTATAGGGTCCTGCTATTACTACTTATTCCACAATAAGGGGGACATTTACTAAGCAGTGATAAGAGCAGAGAAGTGAGCC
This sequence comes from Pseudophryne corroboree, assembly GCF_028390025.1. Lineage (NCBI taxonomy): Eukaryota > Metazoa > Chordata > Amphibia > Anura > Myobatrachidae > Pseudophryne > Pseudophryne corroboree. The sequence continues at coordinate 767,221,901 of NC_086448.1, forward strand.
AGTGGAGAAGTGACCTTGGCAACCAAGCAGCACTGAAGTAACATCTATAATTTGCATACTATAAAATTATACAGGGCTGCTGATTGGTTGATGGGGAAACTTCTCCACTGGCTCACTTCTCCGCTCTTATCACTGCTTAGTAAATGTCCCCCTAAGTGCACTACAACAAAGGCAAAGTTACGGCTTTTATAACAGGTTCAGTATGATTGACCGGTGGACGGGATGCTGGCAGTCACAATACTGACACTGGCATCCCAGTCTTTGAAAGTCCGACAGGATAGAGGTAACTCTGTTAACCCCTCTCCCCTACCCCTCCCTTCCTGCAGCCTAACCCTAACCCCTTTCCCACAGCCCAACCTCCTCCCCCTACAACTTAACCATACCTCCCAACTTTCACATCTCTGGAAGAGGGATCACGAGTTTAGGGGGCGTGACCTAACGAAAGGGGGCATGGCCTCGCGGCAAGTGCTGCGATCGCAAGCCACGCCCCCGTTTATGGGGGCATGAACAGCGCTGTGAGAGCTGCTGGTCATGCCCCCTGTCCCTCTCTGCCGTGAATAGACACTGTGCGCATGCGCACAGCATCTATTCACCGCTGCTCTCCTCAGAGCAGCGAGTGACAGGGGGGGATCTCCCAACTGCCCCCCCACCCGCGGGACATTGCGACCCGCGGGTGGGACAGTGGGACAGACCGTGAAAAATGGGACTGTCCCGCCAAAATCGGGACAGTTGGGAGGTATGCTTAACCCTAAACACCCTGGGTGGTGCCTTAACCTAACCTCCTTCCCCCCCACGCCCCGTCCCGCTATACGGTCAGGGTTCCGGCATCAGTCTCCTGACCCTGTCAGAAATTGGAGCCAGGATTCCGACTGCCTGGAACCAGAGAGCCGGCATCTTAACCGCACCTTTAAACAAATGCATGATTAAAAGAAAAAGCAATTGCAATAGTCTTCCACAGCATGCATGCGCTGTTAGTCATTGACTCTACTCTACATACGTATATGCAGGTGCAGTATTCCATTATCAGTGCACTTGCTCAGAATCAGTGCTCCTACACTGTACTTTACTTTACTGTACTTTATTTAATCTGACCATCCAAAGTCCAGCATCTAAAAGCGTTTGATCATGTTGGTATTGTCGCCACCTAGTGGTGTTTTAAGGTACAAAATAGCACCTGAGGTTGGTATTGTACAGGTCCAAGAGATGTCATTGCAGTGTTTTATAAATGGAAAAGTTGTTTGAAATAATGTAACATACTGTACCACTGTTACATTATTATCAAACCAGTATAAAATATAACCTTACCATTTACAGTAACTGGGAATAATCTACACCGATTGAAAATATAAAGATATTCAGTCTGAAGATCAACAGTAACTATGTCGGTATTCATAATGTTGACACCAGGAAGTCGACATGGCTCAAACTGTCGACAGGAACCAGGTCAATATTCTCAAACTGTTGACAGGTTCACAATGTCAAAATCTGAAATGTCGCCATGTGAAATGTTGACATACTGAGGATCCAGCGGTTAGGGATTAGCGCCACCAGGTGGGTTAGGGTTAGGCTGTGGGGTGAGGTTAGGGTAAGGCTGTGGGGGGAGGGAGGTTTGGGATATGGGGAGAAGTACTCATCTGGATACTGCAGCATCACATGTCCACGTCGGAAGTCACAATCACAGCACTGCCAGAACAAGACCCAGAAGCCACCGCTGCCACTGGAAGATTAGAGAACACTAAACCAACAAGGAATTTTTGGTGACAGTTCATCATGTCGATATGATGTGTCGACAAGTCATAGTACACCCCACTGTGGAGCTCTGCTATCATATAATAACACAGCTCTGTTCTTGTTACAACACATCGTATTTCCAAATGACTTGTACTGGCTGCTCCTCATATCCAGCTGTGGTTTTCCACCACTGATATTCCATTGCAAAAAGACTCATGTTTCGTACTTGACATCACTGGTACGTTTACCCCTCAGCTGGGATTCCTCCAGACAGAATGGAAAATGGCAAGATCTGTCTGGAGTCCGAAGACTTGCTCATCCCGTATGGGTGGTGCAGCTCTGCCCGCCCACATACACCTTTGATTGTTTCATGGACCACCTCCTCCCCACGATGAGATGCGGCTGTGCCAAGGACAGCACAGCTTGGCATGGTGGCATCTAATGCAATTATGCCAGGCAAGGGATTAACAGAAAAGGTACAAAAACACCCCACTGAGGGCTTTATTTGCTCTGTATTAAAACTGAAAAACATAAACTCTGATTAAGGGTCATTGTCCTCTCACAAAATTTGATGACTTTCCAAACTTTCCTCTGGCACAAGTTCCAATTCCATTTCCCCATTCAGCAACAGCTACTCCGTGGAAACCAGGTGTGCTTCTCCATCCGCTTCCTGTTTTATTATCACTGCCTACTGCTATGATGGCCCTGGGGATCCCAAACTTGGCTCTTGTATCAGTGCAGTGATGTCAGACTGAACGGATGCACTGCTCCCGTAAAGAACACTGATAATGTCCCACAGAGTATACGGGGAATATGTATGTTTTGGGGGGACTTGGAAAACATATTTCTCAGTAATGCCATACCCAGGACTTGAACCCACAAACTCCTACATTGCAGTCAAACACCTTACACATGGAGCTATCTGATCCTGCATAGGAAACCTTGTAATTCTAAAGTGGGGTACTCACGGAGCGATCGCTGCTTAAAATCTAAGCAATCTGACTAGATTGCTTAGATTTTAAGCACGATCGCTCCATGTGTACCCCACACAGCGATAGCGATGCGCAGCCCGCGAATCGCTATTGCTGGTGCTAGGCCAATCTAGCAGGTTGCTCATTTCAGCCGCTGGGTGAAATGACCGCCCCCCCCCCGTCTCCCCCCGCACGCTCAGCACACATCGTGCTGTGCTGAGCGGCGGGAGAGATGTGTGCTGAGCGGTTCGCTCAGCACACATCTCTCCCACATCGGCCAGTGAGTACTGGCCTTAACTATATGAAGCTACTTGTAATTGTCAGTATAAAACCATTGCAGCTAAGTAGATCTATGTAGTGTTTTGCTGCAAGGGAATGGATGTGTGGCTGCCCACTACATAGATCTGCTTAGCTGCAATTTATACTGACAATGACATGTAGCTTCATATGGTTAGGATTAAGAATCCGTTTATGAAGTTCCCCAGGGCCATAACAAGGAATGTGGGGGCCAGCACCGTTCATGTCCCACGACACCTGCATTTGGCTTGTAGGGTGCTTGGAACGGCTTCTGCCTGTAGAGCTGCTGCAGAGTCGCCAGACTGCCCTTTTTAAACTCTTCACCTCAAAAATAGCAAATGTGCACCCACTGACCACTTACAACTCCTGACACTTCACACCAGAGAGTGGTCCACATTTATCAGTTGAATTCTTCAGCCACAAATCTGTCACTGATGATGACCTGAACGATGGTTCCTGAATATATTTTTCTGACTTGCTCTGGTTCCAGGTTGAAAGAGATTAATCTCTGGCCTTAGGGGTTGTGCCATTATATTTCACAATACTCCACCCAATGATAAAGTCTACTTATAACCACTGCCACATGAGAAAGTAATAAGGGAGGTGATCCCACACCAAGATAACTGTACTATATAGGTGAGGGTCACCTATTAATTACAAGTCATCAATGTTATAGGATTAGTACTACCCACACACATAGAATTTACAGAGGAAGTCACCCTTACACAGAGAGGGAATAAACTAAAGCTCAGAAGGACAGAAATCCATCAACAATACAAAAGAATGTCAAAGGTCAGAAGTAAACTGTGATTCTCAAACTAGGTGGGAGAGTAATTTTATTGGTGTAGAGCTCAATAACTCACAAGAACTTCCTCCTGAAACAGAAATTCCTCTCAAATGTCATATAGCCCTATAATAAAGTATACATGTATGGAAAAATAATGCCTTTTAATATAGTACTTCATAACATAAATACAAAATGCCTATATTTAAAATTGGGTAATGTATATATATATATATATATACAGTCTATCCGGACCGGCACTCCCCCTCCTCAACTTTACTGCTTTGGTGCCATCTCAGGAATTGGGGGGTAGATGAAGCATGAAAAAAGCGGCACTCAAAGTCTGGTGAAGAAGTTAAATATATTTCACACGTAGTGGTGAACCGACGTTTCGGGGACCAAGCGCCCCTTTTTCAAGGTGAACAACAGTGTATACAAGAAAAACATACCTTTTAAAGAAGAAGAAATGCCCGCCAAGTGCTCCTAATCACGCCCGCCCGGCCGCTCGTGGTTCGTCTTCCGCTCCGGCACATCTAGATGACGTCATGTTCAGTGCGCCCTACGTGCGCGTCATTGCCATGGTTACCCGATGTAATCCTCGGCCGGGCTGCGGCGCTGATTGGAAAAATATGTACAGTTTGTGACATCAAAAATTACAGAACCAGCCACCACTAAATAAAATTATTGCAATAAGGTGATACTTGAGCAAATGGGTGTTATATGCAAACCTATTGGGAAATGAAAATGAACAGGAAATACACTCAAAACAATGGTCCACATGGCTGACTGGGTGGTAATTCTATTTAGACAGACTGGTGTGGAATGGATGTGAGGTGAAAATTCCATTGCTATACAGTATATATAACTGTGGGATTGTAACCATGAGCAACCCTAAACACTGAAAGGGTTGAAGGGGTTGAAGGGACTGTTGGAATAGTGGAATCGCCCCTGCTGGACCAACTAAGTTATCCCCAGGTATCACCTTGATTGCTGTCCGGTATAAATGCTCTATAGGAAAGAAAAATGTTATGCATGAGTGAAGTCACTAATATATAAGGACAATCACATCAGTTGGGCCCCTGCTAATTGTTATAAATTCAATGTTATTATTACTAAAAGATATTCCAATTCAGTCTCTCGTTCAAACCTTGGGGATTGGTAGTATTCAGTTCAAAAATCCATTTAGTTTCCAAACGTAAGAGTTTGCCATCTCTGTCTCCCCCTCTAATGTGTTTGGGAACATGATCTATGATCATGTGTTTCAGATCGTTCATGGAGTGTTTAGCCATCGCAAAATGTCTTGCCACCGGTTGCTCTGACTCCTTTCCTGCCAAAGCTTGCTTGATGGCCGACCGGTGGAGAGCCATCCTTTCCCTGAATGTCCTGACAGATTTGCCCACATAGTGGAGACCACATGGGCATTTAATGAGGTAGACGATGTGAGAAGTGGTGCAGGTGAGTACATGATTGATTTTAGCAGGTACCGGAAGGAACCCTCATGTGTGTGGTGGATGTAGTTAGTCTGTATACTAACATACCGCATGAGGCAGGATTAACAGCCATGGAAGCTTTCTTGAAAAAAGAACACATGGACAAATTGGAAGTTCCATTGTTCATGAACCTCCTCCGCATGACCCTGGAAAAAAATTTCTTTCTATTTAATGGCAAATTTTATCGCCAAAAGGTGGGGTGTGCGATGGGGAGCAACGTCTCCCCGTCATTTGCAAACATCTATATGTTCGAGGAAGAAGAGAAGGTGTTTTTTCAAGAACAAACAGTCTGCCAGCATATTTTATTCTTTTCCCGATATATAGATGACCTCTTCCTCCTGTGGACAGGAGGATCGGAAAGTTTTGACCAGCTAATGCATCTTACCAACTCCAGACCAGAAGGCGTTAAATATACCTATCAAACCAGCACAAGTTCCATCCACTACCTGGACGTACAGATTTCCATCATGGAGGGCGCATTGCAAACAGGGGTCTACACGAAACCAACAGACAGGAACACCCTGTTGAGAGCTAACAGCCACCACCCTAAAGCCCTCAAGAATGGTCTGCCTCGCTCTCAAATGATCAGGGTATCACGCCTGATCAGCGATCGAGATAAGCTGGAAGAAGAGCTGGATAAGATGGTTCTGAAATTCAGGGAACGAGGATATAATTGTCAACTCCTCGCAAAACACAAGCAGGAGGTGATGCAATTGCCCAGAGAGACTCTTCTCCAACCCAGCAAACGCGCAAAAAGTCGGGCCATACCTTTCATCTCTAGGTTCAACACCACAAGTCCGGTAGTACAGAGAGCGACTAGAGCCTTATGGCCCATCATCACTTCGGATCAGTCGCTACCGTCACTTAGAGGGACACGACCAATGATGTGTTTTTCAAGGGGCAGAAACATCAAGGACGTAATAGTCCACACAGACATCACGGGTTTCCAACGACAGGAACAGTCTTCAACTACTTTCCTGACCAGACAGCCCGGGTGCTACAAGTGCATTAAATGCACTACGTGTGAAAACATGATAGTAGGTTCCAGTTTTGACAATCCCCATCGAGACAAAACATAAAATCAATCATGTACTCACCTGCACCACTTCTCACATCGTCTACCTCATTAAATGCCCATGTGGTCTCCACTATGTGGGCAAATCTGTCAGGACATTCAGGGAAAGGATGGCTCTCCACCGGTCGGCCATCAAGCAAGCTTTGGCAGGAAAGGAGTCAGAGCAACCGGTGGCAAGACATTTTGCGATGGCTAAACACTCCATGAACGATCTGAAACACATGATCATAGATCATGTTCCCAAACACATTAGAGGGGGAGACAGAGATGGCAAACTCTTACGTTTGGAAACTAAATGGATTTTTGAACTGAATACTACCAATCCCCAAGGTTTGAACGAGAGACTGAATTGGAATATCTTTTAGTAATAATAACATTGAATTTATAACAATTAGCAGGGGCCCAACTGATGTGATTGTCCTTATATATTAGTGACTTCACTCATGCATAAAATTTTTCTTTCCTATAGAGCATTTATACCTGACAGCAATCAAGGTGATACCTGGGGATAACTTAGTTGGTCCAGCAGGGGCGATTCCACTATTCCAACAGTCCCTTCAACCCCTTCAACCCTTTCAGTGTTTAGGGTTGCTCATGGTTACAATCCCACTGTTATATATATAGCAATGGAATTTTCACCTCACATCCATTCCACACCAGTCTGTCTAAATAGAATTACCACCCAGTCAGCCATGTGGACCATTGTTTTGAGTGTATTTCCTGTTCATTTTCATTTCCCAATAGGTTTGCATATAACACCCATTTGCTCAAGTATCACCTTATTGCAATAATTTTATTTAGTGGTGGCTGGTTCTGTAATTTTTTATGTCACAAACTGTACATATTTTTCCAATCAGCGCCGCAGCCCGGCCGAGGATTACATCGGGTAACCATGGCAATGACGCGCACGTAGGGCGCACTGAACATGACGTCATCTAGATGTGCCGGAGCGGAAGACGAACCACGAGCGGCCGGGCGGGCGTGATTAGGAGCACTTGCCGGGCATTTCTTCTTCTTTAAAAGGTATGTTTTTCTTGTATACACTGTTGTTCACCTTGAAAAAGGGGCGCTTGGTCCCCGAAACGTCGGTTCACCACTACGTGTGAAATATATTTAACTTCTTCACCAGACTTTGAGTGCCGCTTTTTTCATGCTTCATCTATATATATATATATATATATATATATATATATAATTTTCTATACGGATGTTAATGTTTTTGGAATACAATAGCGGAAGGCGCATGCTATCCTCATCTTCAGTACATCTCCCAAAAAAAGAATAAAGTTAATCTTGGTACAAAACTTGGTTGACACACTGAGATAAGAAAAAAAGGGCCAGGTGGATGTGTATTGGTTAGCCCTGTCTTACTATTTATCCCTGCATTATATAACAACCTATAGTGACTGTCTTACTTGCGGTAAGATGTTTTTATTGGCCACAATCTATTAACTTAATGGCCAATTTCTTTGCTTGCTGTGGAGTATTAGACCACATAATAACAGAAGTCGTCATTTTTCAAACACAGGTAGGTGCTGATTGGCTGGTACTTTATCTCTCTTTATCCATCTCCACTTTATCTCTTGTTAAGGCTTAATAAATTTGGGCCAAAGGGAGGTCAGTGCTTTATATTTTCCTTGATGGTTATATATACACATCTAGAAATGTAAAAATTGAAGTTGTCCAGTAGCCTCTGCTACTTCCTCTTTGCCTGCTCCACCTTATTGTCCTCTTATTGGGTTTCCTGTCTATGCCATAGTGCAATACCCTAAAGAGGACATCCCAATTATGTACAGTCACAATCACCATCTGAAGTTGACAATTTGGCCAGTGTGTAGCGTTGTTTATATGTTGATCTGTTGTTAGGTCATGTGCCTCGTTTTTTTGCCACCAGTAATAAAGCTTACTTCTGGCTATAATCAGCCTGCACCTTAGACAATTTATCTTATTTAAACTTGATCATGGCCATTGGGTATGGGATCCCGGCGGCCAGAATGCCGGCAGCGGGGCAAGCGCTAGCTAGACCCTTGCGATCTTGGAGGCTCGCCACAGTTTCTATTCCCACTCTATGGGTGTTGTGGACACCCACGAGTGGGAATAGCCCCCGCTAGCCGGGATTCCGGCTGTCGGCATTGTCAGCGGTTGGAATTCTGGCACCAGTATCCTGACCGCCGGGATCCTGACTGCCAAAAATGTAACTGTATCCTGATAATAGACCTGGCTAGCAGCGGGTTTGGTGCGGACTCCCCAAGCCTATATTTAAAGCACTTTCTTTAAATGCACTGCAGGGAGTATTCCTGCATTGTGGAAGTTTTCTAAGGTGTTAAAAATAGGATTTTAATTACCTACCGGTAAATCCTTTTCTCGTAGTCCGTAGAGGATGCTGGGGTCCATTTAGTACCATGGGGTATAGACGGGTCCTTTGGGAGCCAATGGCACCTTAAGAGTTAAATAGTGTGGGCTGGCTCCTCCCTCTATGCCCCTCCTACCAGACTCAGTCTAGAAACTGTGCCCGTGGAGACGACATACTTCGAGAGAAGGAAATACACAGATAGTGGTGAGATTCACACCAGCTCACACATAACAAAAAGGAAAGCCAAGCTAACTAACTTGGAACAATTCAGCAATGGCTGAAACAACAATACTGAACCAAGTAACAATGCAGGAATACGAAGCACTGGGCGGGCGCCCAGCATCCTCTACGGACTACGAGAAAAGGATGCTATTTCTCTTACGTCCTAGAGCAGTGATTTTCAACCTTTCTCGACTCGCGGCACGCCTAACAAGACTTTAAATTCCCAAGGCACGCTATCAGTTACCCACGGGGAAAAAAAAACACATTGGCCCCCACAGTAATTGAACACATTGACCCCAACAGTTAAAGCATATTGGCCCCCACAGGTATAAATCAAACACACTGACCCCCACAGTAATTCCACACTGCCACCCCATACCTTACCCAGACATACCCCTCACTCACCATCACTGCCTGACCCTCTCGCTCTTCTATTGCCAGTAATGTGCTCCAACCTCTGTATTGCTAGTGATGTGCCCTTTAATATGGTGCAGTGGTGTGCCAGCTCCCCACTGTACTCCAATAGTGTGGTCCCCCTGTTGTATTTACAGTAGTGAATGCTCCTTCTCCCCCTCCGTTTTCCCAATACTGCATTCCCCCCCCCCCCCCCCCGTCCCCATGTATGGTCATTAATGTGCTGCTCCGGCCCTTCAAACTCCCTGCTACCCGAGTTAACTTACCTTGTTCTGCTGTTCTGCTCTGTCTTGACAGCCTGTACCCTCCTTACACTCACCAGACGCGTGGGTCTCCTCTCTTCTGTGACAGCACGGCGGCAAACATTAGGCTGCAGCGTCGTGACATGACGTCTGTGCGACACTGCTCAGGGGACAGAACTGACTACGGAGCGGGGAGCGGGCTTTCCCCTCCGCTTACATTCTTCCAGAACTGCTTCCTTTTTGGCCCGGAGGTCGCTGGCAGCGTCTCATTAGTAATGAAGCTTGCTGATACTGTTGCCGGCTGTGTGGCTGCACCACTAGTAGTTCTGACACTGGGTGGAGCAATGTGCAGGGCATCTCTGGTGGCCAGTGAGCAGCAGGCTGCGGCACACCTGACAACCGCTGGCGGCACACTAGTGTGCCGCGGCACAGCGGTTGAAAAACGCTGTCCTAGAGGATGCTGGGGTCCATTTAGTACCATGGGGATGTACCAAAGCTCCCAATATGGGAGGGAGAGTGTGGAGGTTCCTGCAGAACAGATTGACCAAACTTTAGGTCCTCAGAGGCCAAAGTATCGAACTTGTAGAACTTAGCAAACGTGTTCGACCCAGACCAAGTAGCTGCTCGGAAAAGCTGTAAAGCCGAGACACCCCAGGCAGCCGCCCAGGAAGAACCCACTGTACGAGTAGAGTGGGCCTTAACCGATTGTGGACACGGCAAGCCTGCCGTAGAATAAGCATGCTGGATAGTAAATCTGATCCAACGAGAAATTGTCTGCTTAGAAGCAGGACACCCAACCTTGTTGGGATCACAAAGGACGAATAAAGCATCAGACTTCCTGTGACGAAAAGTTCTCTTCACATAAATTTTCAAAGCCCTCACCACATCCAAGGACTTTGAGGTAATAGAGGAGTCAGTAGCCACTGGCACCACAATAGGTTGGATGATATGAAAAGCTGACACAACCTTTGGAAGGAACTGCTGACGCGTTCTGAGCTCAGCCCTATCTTCATGGAAAATCAAATAGGGGCTCTTGCACGACAATGCCCCTAACTCTGACACACATCTTGCAGATGCGAATGCCAACAGTGTGACCGCCTTCCAAGTAAGAAACTTGACGTCCACCTCCTGTAAAGGTTCGAACCAATCCGATTGCAGGAACTGCAACACCACATTAAGATCCCAAGGTGCCGTAGGAGGCACAAAGGGTGGTTGGATGTGCAGAACCCCTTTCAAGAATGTCTGAACCTCAGGGAGGGCAGCCAATTGTTTCTGGAAGTAAATGGACAAGGCCGAAATCTGGACTTTTATGGAGCGCAAGCGTAGGCCCACATCCACACCTGCTTGCAGAAAGAGGAGAAAACGCCCCAGTTGAAACTCCACCATTGGAAAGTTCTTGGAGTCACACCAAGACAAATACTTATTCCAAATTCGATGGTAATGTTTAGACGTAACTCCCTTCCTAGCTTGTATCAGGGTAGGAATGACCTTTTTCGTAATGCCTTTCCGAGCTAAGATCTGGCATTCAACCTCCATGCCGTCAAATGTAGCCGCGGTAAGTCTTCATAGACGAACGGCCCCTGTTGCAGAAGGTTCTCGTGAAGAAGAAGAGGCCTCGGATCCTCCAGGAGTAATCCCAGAAGATCGGCGTACCAGTCCAGAGCAATGAGGATCGCCTGAACCCCTGTTCTTTTTATGAGTTTGAGAACCCTTGGAATGAGTGGAAGTGGAGGGAACACATACACCGACTGGAATACCCACGGAGTTACCAGTGCGTCCACCGCCACTGCCTGTGGGTCTCTCGACCTGGAACTGGACCTCTGAAGCTTCTTGTTGAGACGAGAGGCCATCATGTCTACTTGAAGAATACCCCATCGGCTTGTCACCTCTGCGAACACCTCCGGGTGGAGACCACATTCTCCTTGATGGAGATCGTGTCTGCTGAGGAAGTCCCCTTCCCAGTTGTCCACTCCCAGAATGAAGATTGCTGATAGCACCACCGCGTGCTTTTCTGCCCAGAGGATGATTCTTGTTACCTCTGACATTGCCGCTCTGCTCTTCGTTCCGCCCTGACGGTTTATGCAAGACACTGCCGTGACATTGTCCAAGTGGACCTGTATGGCCCGATCTTGCAGAAGATGTGCCACTTGTAGAAGGCCGTTGTATATGGCCCCTAGTTCCAGAATGTTTATCGGAAGTATGGACTCCAGACTTGACCACTTTCCTTGGAACTTTCCCCTTGGGTGACTGCTCCCCAACCTCTGAGACTTGCATCCGTGGTTAGAAGGAACCAATTCTGAATCTTGAACCTGCGGCCTTCGAGTAGGTGAGAAGTTTGCAGCCACCAGAGTAGCGAAATTCTGGCTTCCGGTGACAGGCGTATCCGCTGGTGCATGTGAAGGTGTGATCCCGACCATTTGTCTAGGAGATCTAGCTGGAATAACCGCGCATGGAACCTTCCGTACTGAAGAGCCTCATAGGAGGCTACCATCTTCCCCATAAGGCGAATGCACTGATGAACCAAAACCTGGGCTGGCTTCAGGACATCCCGTACCATTGATTGGATCACTAACGCTTTCTCCAACGGTAGAAACACCCTCTGCACTTCTGTGTCGAGTATCATCCCCAGGAAGGGTAGTCTACTTGTCGGTTCCAAATATGACTTTGGAAGGTTCAGGATCCACCCATGATCCTGGAGTAGTCGAGATGAGAGAGAGCAATACTCTGCAACAACCTCTCCCTGGATGATGCTTTTATCAGCAGATCGTCCACATACGGAATTATGTTCACTCCTTGTCTGCGGAGGAGTAGCATCATCTCTGCCATGACCTTGGTGAACACCCTCGGTGCTGTGGAGAGGCCAAATGGCAGTGCCTGGAACTGATAGTGACAGTCCAGCAGCGCAAATCTGAGATAAGCCTGGTGAGGCGGCTAGATCGGAATGTGAAGGTATGCATTCTTGGGGTGTAGTATGTTATGCCGGCGGTCGGGCTCCCAGTGGCCAGCACACCAGCGCCGGAATCCCGACCGCCGGCATACCAACAGCTGGGTGAGCGTAAATGAGCCCCTTTCAGGTCTGCTGCGGGCACGGTGGCGCGCTACATGCACCACGCTATCTATTCTCCCTCCAGGGGGGGGCGTGGACCCCCTAGAGGGAGAAAAGCTGTTGGTATGCTGGCGGTCAGGATTGCGGCGCCCGTATGCTGGTCGTCGTGAGCCTGGCTGCCAGCAAACTGAAGACCACCCCATCCAGGGATACTAGGAATTCCCCCTCCTCCAGACCTGAGATCACCGCTTTCAGAGACTCCATCTTGAATTTGAATTCCCTCAAGTAGGGGTTCAATGACTTTAGGTTTAAAATCAGCCTTACCGAACCATCCGGTTTCGGCACCACAAACAGGTTTGAGTAATAACCCTTGTGGTGTAGATGAGGTGGAACTGGGACAATAACATCTGTTTGGACCAATTTTTGAATGGCTTCCTGTAGGATAGCACTTTCTGTCAGCGAAACTGGTAAACCTGATTTGAAGAATCTGTGAGGTGGGAGTTCCTGAAACTCCAGTCTGTAGCCCTGGGTAACAATGTCTGTCACCCAGGGGTCTAGGCCTGATGACGCCCAGATATGACTGAAATTCCTTAGTCTCGCTCCCACCTGCCCGATCTCCAGGCTGGGAGGTCCACCATCATGCTGAAGATTTTGAGGAAACAGAACCTGGTTTCTGTTCCTGAGAACCTGTTGGTGCAGGATTTTTGGATTTTCCCTGACCACCCCTAAAGAAGGTGGAAGAGGATTTGGATTTTTTAAATTTTGCGGTCTGAAAGGACTGCAGTGTGGACGTAGGGTAAGATTTCCTAGTCGGTGGAGCTGATGAGGGGAGAAAGGTTGACTTGGAAATCCACGCATCCAATGCATCCCCAAACAGGGCCTGACCTGTGAAGGGTAGGTTTTCCACACTTTTCTTAGATTCTTCATCCGCAGTCCATTGGCGTAGCCAGAGTCCTCTGCGTGCTGAGACCGCAATGGTAGTCAGCATACCAAGGTCTTTCATGGCCTCCACCATGAACCCAGCAGAATCCTATATGTGACGCAAAAACAAATCAATGTCACTCCTATCCATAGTATCTAAGTCCTCTAGTAATGTGCCTGACCACTTTACTATGGCTTTAGAAATCCACGCACAAGCAATAGTGGGCCTTAAAGCCACGCCTGTAGCAGTGTATAGAGATTTGAGCGTAGTCTCAATCTTGCGGTCAGCCGGCTCTTTTAGGGCGGTTGAACCAGGGACAGGTAATACAACCTAGATACAGAAGTGTCTACTATAGGTGGGTTTTCCCATTTTTTTCTATCCTCTTCAGGGAAAGGTAAAGCAATGAGAATTCTTTTAGGGATCTGAAATTTTTTCTCTGGGTTTTCCCAGGATTTTTCAAATAAAGAGCTTAGCTCTTTAGAAGCAGGGACTGTGAGGGAGGATTTCCTATTTTCCGTAAAATAAGATTCCTCTTCCGGCTCAGGTACCTTCTCAGTAATATGCAAAACATCCCTAATGGCTTCAATCATAAGCTGCACCCCCTTAGCAAGGGATGCATTCCCCCCCTGCATATCCCCATCACCGTCCCCTGTATCAGAGTCGGTATCTGTGTCAACTTGCATTATTTGAGCAAGTGTATGTTTTTTAGGCTATGTAGGTGGGGTACTTGAGGGAGTAGGAGCTGAATGCTGCAAACCCTCTACAGACTTTCTAAATAACTGCGTCTCTTTCTCATTATGTGACATCCTTGATGATATCTGAGATATTTTCCTTAAAGAATCCACCCATGGGGGTTCGGATTCGGCAGGTTGGGAGAGCACATTGCAGTCCCGAGTACATGGGATAGACTCCTCAGGAGAAGATACACACTCTGCAGCACATGATACAGAGCCCTTAGACATGGTAATGTGGATATATACAAATACACACACACACATACAGAAAAATGTCAGACACAGTTTCCCCAAGAGTACCTTCAGAGAGTCACAGAGTATAAGGAGCCAGCCACACAGCGCCCCAGTGAGAAGTTATTATGGTAACAACCGGCGGAGACTTATACCCCTTTTCCACTGTAGCACGGGTCGCAGCCGTGTCGCCTGACACAGCTGCGACCCGAGCTACAGCCCCCTTTCCCACAGCGCTCACCAACCCGGCATATTGCCAGGTTGGTGACGCTGCTAGTGACGCGGCAGGGGCGACGCTTGGAGATCACAGATCTCCCAGCGCCACCCTCCCATACACTGTGAATGGGAGCCTCGACACGGCTCCCGTTCACACTACACAGCTTACCGAGTTGAACGCGTGTTCAACCCGGTAAGCTACCAGAGTAGGATTCCGGGATCACTTGATCGGGAATTTGCAGGGGGACCCTTTTCCACTAGGGAAAAACACGGGTAAATGCGCGCCCCCGCGCATTTACCCGTGTTTTAAAAGCTAGTGGAAAAGGGGTATATATAACCTTAATAGGTTTAATAGCACTAACTACACTCCCCCACCCCTGTCTATAACACCTTGGTATCGCAGTAACTGGAGTTATGTGGAGGGTCAGCGCTCCCTGTCAGCATGTTGTTCTGCAGGGAGAAAATGGCGCTGGTGAGTGCTGGATCCACTCTGAGGATAAGCCCCGCCCCCTGTAATGGCGCGCGGCTTCCCGCACACTATGATTATACTGGTCTGAGGTCTTCAGTGCTAAAAGCGGGATTAGCCCTCTCAGGAGCTTAGTGTCCTGTCAGCAGAGATAGAGAACCATTAACTTCAAGAGTTGGTTCCTACTCCCCAGTGACGTGCGGTGGGGTGAGGCAGGTGAGGCAGAGCCTTTCCTGTCATACTAACGTTTGTGCCAGAGTTTTGACTGCGTAAAGTATATGAAAAATACAAAGAATATGTTTGAAATATCTTCTTTGCATTATTCTAATAATTTTTATAACCAAAACTGTGGAGTAAAAAGTCTATGGCAGGTGAGGCAGTGCCTCACCTGACTATCTTTTCCGCACATCTCTGATCAAAACTCACCAAATTTCCAGGAGTTTATACTGCTGCACCTGCGTATAATGGCCCTCATTCCGAGTTGTTCGCTCGCAAGCTGCTTTTAGCAGCATTGCACACGCTAAGCCGCCGCCTACTGGGAGTGAATCTTAGCGTAGCAAAATTGCGAACGAAAGATTCTCAAAATTGCGAATAGAAATTTCTAAGCAGTTTCTGAGTAGCTCGACACTTACTCTGAAACTGCGATCAGTGTAGTCAGTTTCGTTCCTGGTTTGACGTCACAAACACACCCAGCATTCGCCCAGACACTCCCCCGTTTCTCCAGCCACTCCCGCGTTTTTCCCAGAAACGGCAGCGTTTTTTCACACACTCTCATAAAACGGCCAGTTTCCTCCCAGAAACACCCACTTCCTGTCAATCACACAACGATCACCAGAACGAAGAAAAAACCTTGCAATGCCGTGAGTAAAATACCAAACTTCTTAGCAAATTTACTTGGCGCAGCCGCAGTGCGAACATTGCGCATGCGCAGTTTGCGGAAAATCGCTGCGATGCGATGAAAAAGAACGAGCGAACA
This sequence comes from Pseudophryne corroboree, assembly GCF_028390025.1. Lineage (NCBI taxonomy): Eukaryota > Metazoa > Chordata > Amphibia > Anura > Myobatrachidae > Pseudophryne > Pseudophryne corroboree. Next base: position 767,238,071 of record NC_086448.1, read on the forward strand.
ACTCAGAATGAGGGCCAATGTCCAGATGTACATTTTGGCTCATATATTGCATGGAAATCTGGCTCTGGTGCTAACTCCTGAGCTATTTAGCTCACCGCACGTCCCTGCTACTCCCCCCCTAAGTCCCACGAAGCAGGGAGGCTGTTGCTAGCAGCCTTCCTGTACCTAACAACTCTTAGAAAAACAATAAAACTAGAAAAACTCCTAGGAGCTCACCTAGCTGTGACCGGCTCCTCCGGGCACATTTTTTAAACTGAGTCTGGTAGGAGGGGCATAGAGGGAGGGGCCAGCCCACACTATTAAACTCTTAAAGTGCCAGTGGCTCCCAAAGAACCCGTCTATACCCCATGGTACTAAATGGACCCCAGTATCTTCTAGGACGTAAGAGAAATTGTGTTTAAGCCAAACCGGTTTGGGTCATGGCTATTTGAAAGGAGAAATGCAATTAAAATACGAGTTATATTTGCCAGTGTCTGCTTATGTTCTAGCCCTAGAGCTCTCACGTACGAGTACCATTCCCCACCGTCTAATAGGTACAATGTTAAATGTGTGCGTGCACTTCGCTTTATTGGTTAAAGGGGCCCAGGGCAGTCATTTACCCCCTTGGTACTGTGTGTTGGAATGGCATAAAGAGACGGCCTGTGGACGCTGAATTTAGATATTCGCTGTCAGAGAGAATACTTCTGCAGAATATCTCTATGTTGTATTGTTTGAGCAGTAAACATCCACTTGCACCAAACGCCCTCATCTGCTTGTATACAGGTGAACACCTGAATATCGCAAAACATTATTCCGTTCTCCAGCTATTCTGTACTAAGGGCATGATTCATAATTGCAAGCAAAGCCAAAAAGCACAGAACTGGGCAAAACAATGCTGCACTGCAGGTGGGGCAGATGTAACATGTGCAGAGAGATTTAGATTTGGGTGGGTTGTATTGTTTCTGTGCAGGGTAAATACTAGTGATGAGCACCGGAAATTTTTCGGTGTTTTGGTTTTGGGTTCGGTTCCGCAACCGTGTTTTGGGTTCGAACGCGTTTTGGCAAAACCTCACCGAATTTTTTTTGTCGGATTCGGGTGTGTTTTGGTTTCGTTTTTTTTTCTTCAAAAAACCCTAAAAAACTGCTTAAATCATAGAATTTGGGGGTCATTTTGATCCCAAAGTATTATTAACCTCAATAACCATTATTTCCACTCATTTTCAGTCTATTCTGAACACCTCACACCTCACAATATTATTTTTAGTCCTAAAATTTGCACCGAGGTCGCTGGATGACTAAGCTCAGCGACCCAAGTGGCCGACACAAACACCTGGCCCATCTAGGAGTGGCACTGCAGTGTCACGCAGGATGGCCCTTCCAAAAAACACTCCCCAAACAGCACATGACGCAAAGAAAAAAAGAGGCGCAATGAGGTAGCTGTGTGAGTAAGATAAGCGACCCAAGTGGCCGACACAAACACCTGGCCCATCTAGGAGTGGCACTGCAGTGTCACGCAGGATGTCCCTTCCAAAAAACACCCCCCAAACAGCACATGACGCAAAGAAAAATGAAAGAAAAAAGAGGTGCAAGATGGAATTGTCCTTGGGTCCTCCCACCCACCCTTATGTTGTATAAACAGGACATGCACACTTTAACCAACCCATCATTTCAGTGACAGGGTCTGCCACACGACTGTGACTGAAATGACGGGTTGGTTTGGACCCCCACCAAAAAAGAAGCAATTAATCTCTCCTTGCACAAACTGGCTCTACAGAGGCAAGATGTCCACCTCATCATCATCCTCCGATATATCACCGTGTACATCCCCCTCCTCACAGATTATCAATTCGTCCCCACTGGAATCCACCATCTCAGCTCCCTGTGTACTTTGTGGAGGCAATTGCTGCTGGTCAATGTCTCCACGGAGGAATTGATTATAATTCATTTTAATGAACATCATCTTCTCCACATTTTCTGGATGTAACCTCGTATGCCGATTGCTGACAAGGTGAGCGGCGGCACTAAACACTCTTTCGGAGTACACACTTGTGGGAGGGCAACTTAGGTAGAATAAAGCCAGTTTGTGCAAGGGCCTCCAAATTGCCTCTTTTTCCTGCCAGTATAAGTACGAACTGTCTGACGTGCCTACTTGGATGCGGTCACTCATATAATCCTCCACCATTCTTTCAATGGGGAGAGAATCATATGCAGTGACAGTAGACGACATGTCCGTAATCGTTGTCAGGTCCTTCAGTCCGGACCAGATGTCAGCATCAGCAGTCGCTCCAGACTGCCCTGCATCACCGCCAGCGGGTGGGCTCGGAATTCTGAGCCTTTTCCTCGCACCCCCAGTTGCGGGAGAATGTGAAGGAGGAGATGTTGACAGGTCGCGTTCCGCTTGACTTGACAATTTTGTCACCAGCAGTTCTTTGAACCCCAGCAGACTTGTGTCTGCCGGAAAGAGAGATCCAAGGTAGGTTTTAAATCTAGGATCGAGCACGGTGGCCAAAATGTAGTGCTCTGATTTCAACAGATTGACCACCCGTGAATCCTTGTTAAGCTCCATCCACAAGTCCCACATGCCTAGCGGAATCGCTCTGTGTTAGCTCCTCCTTCAATGTCTCCAGCTTCTTCTGCAAAAGCCTGATGAGGGGAATGACCTGACTCAGGCTGGCAGTGTCTGAACTGACTTCACGTGTGGCAAGTTCAAAAGGTTGCAGAACCTTGCACAACGTTGAAATCATTCTCCACTGCGCTTGAGACAGGTGCATTCCACCTCCTATATCGTGCTCAGTTGTATAGGCTTGAATGGCCTTTTGCTGCTCCTCCAACCTCTGAAGCATATAGAGGGTTGAATTCCACCTCGTTACCACTTCTTGCTTCAGATGATGGCAGGGCAGGTTCAGGCGTTTTTGGTGGTGCTCCAGTCTTCTGTACGTGGTGCCTGTACGCCGAAAGTGTCCCGCAATTCTTCTGGCCACCGACAGCATCTCTTGCACGCCCCTCTCGTTTTTTAAATAATTCTGCACCACCAAATTCAAGGTATGTGCAAAACATGGGACGTGCTGGAATTTGCCCAGATTTAATGCACACACAATATTGCTGGCGTTGTCCGATGCCACAAATCCACAGGAGAGTCCAATTGGGGTAAGCCATTCTGCGATGATCTTCCTCAGTTGCCGTAAGAGGTTTTTAGCTGTGTGCGTATTCTGGAAAGCGGTGATACAAAGCGTAGCCTGCCTAGGAAAGAGTTGGCGTTTGCGAGATGCTGCTACTGGTGCCGCCGCTGCTGTTCTTGCGGCGGGAGTCCATACATCTACCCAGTGGGCTGTCACAGTCATATAGTCCTGAGCCTGCCCTGCTCCACTTGTCCACATGTCCGTGGTTAAGTGGACATTGGGTACAACTGCATTTTTTAGGACACTGGTGAGTCTTTTTCTGAGGTCTGTGTACATTTTCGGTATCGCCTGCCTAGAGAAATGGAACCTAGATGGTATTTGGTACCGGGGACACAGTACCTCCAACAAGTCTCTAGTTGGCTCTGCAGTAATGATGGATACCGGAACCACGTTTCTCACCGCCCAGGATGCCAAGGCCTCAGTTATCCGCTTTGCAGCAGGATGACTGCTGTGATATTTCATCTTCCTCGCAAAGGACTGTTGGACAGTCAATTGCTTGGTGGAAGTAGTAAAAGTGGTCTTACGAGTACGACTTCCCCTCTGGGATGACCATCGACTCCCAGCAGCAACAACAGCAGCGCCAGCAGCAGTAGGCGTTACACGCAAGGATGCATCGGAGGAATCCCAGGCAAGAGAGGACTCGTCAGAATTGCCAGTGACATGGCCTGCAGGACTATTGGCATTCCTGGGGAAGGAGGAAATTGACACTGAGGGAGTTGGTGGGGTGGTTTGCGTGAGCTTGGTTACAAGAGGAAGGGATTTACTGGTCAGTGGACTGCTTCCGCTGTCGCCCAAAGTTTTTGAACTTGTCACTGACTTATGATGAATGCGCTGCAGGTGACGTATAAGGGAGGATGTTCCGAGGTGGTTAACGTCCTTACCCCTACTTATTACAGCTTGACAAAGGCAACACACGGCTTGACAAATGTTGTCCGCATTTCTGTTGAAATACTTCCACACCGAAGAGCTGATTTTTTTGGTATTTTCACCAGGCATGTCAATGGCCCTATTCCTCCCACGGACAACAGGTGTCTCCCCGGGTGCCTGACTTAAACAAACCACCTCACCATCAGAATCCTCCTGGTCAATTTCCTCCCCAGCGCCAGCAACACCCATATCCTCCTCATCCTGGTGTACTTCAACACTGACATCTTCAATCTGACTATCAGGAACTGGACTGCGGGTGCTCCTTCCAGCACTTGCAGGGGGCGTGCAAATGGTGGAAGGCGCATGCTCTTCACGTCCAGTGTTGGGAAGGTCAGGCATCGCAAACGACACAATTGGACTCTCCTTGTGGATTTGTGATTTCGAAGAACGCACAGTTCTTTGCTGTGCTTTTGCCAGCTTGAGTCTTTTCATTTTTCTAGCGAGAGGCTGAGTGCTTCCATCCTCATGTGAAGCTGAACCACTAGCCATGAACATAGGCCAGGGCCTCAGCCGTTCCTTGCCACTCCGTGTGGTAAATGGCATATTGGCAAGTTTACGCTTCTCCGACGACAATTTTATTTTAGATTTTTGAGTCCTTTTTTTACTGATATTTGGTGTTTTGGATTTTACATGCTCTGTACTATAACATTGGGCATCGGCCTTGGCAGACGACGTTGCTGGCATTTCATCGTCTCGGCCATGACTAGTGGCAGCAGCTTCAGCACGAGGTGGAAGTCGATCTTGATCTTTCCCTATTTTTGGAACCTCAACATTTTTGTTCTCCATATTTTAATAGGCACAACTAAAAGGCACCTCAGGTAAACAATGGAGATGGATGGATACTAGTATACTTATGGATGGACGAGCGACTGCCGACACAGAGGTAGCTACAGCCGTGGACTACCGTACTGCGTCTGCTGCTAATATAGACTCGATGATAATGATATAAAAAATATATATATATCACTACTGCAGCCGGACAGGTATATATTATATAATGACGGACCTGCTGGACACTGTCAGCACTGCAGACTCCTAAAGTAAGCTACTAGTATCAAGAAGATAGAAAAAAAAAAAACACCACAGGTAGGTGGTATACAATTATGGATGGATGAGCGACTGCTGACACAGAGGTAGCTACAGCCAGGGACTACCGTACTGCGTCTGCTGCTAATATAGACTGGATGATAATGATATAAAAAAAATATATATATATCACTACTGCAGCCGGACAGGTATATATTATATAATGACGGACCTGCTGGACACTGTCAGCACTGCAGACTCCTAAAGTAAGCTACTAGTATCAAGAAGATAGAAAGGAAAAAAACACCACAGGTAGGTGGTATACAATTATGGATGGACGAGCGACTGCCGACACAGAGGTAGCTACAGCCGTGGACTACCGTACTGCGTCTGCTGCTAATATAGACTGGATGATAATGATATAAAAAATATATATATATCACTACTGCAGCCGGACAGGTATATATTATATAATGACGGACCTGCTGGACACTGTCAGCACTGCAGACTCCTAAAGTAAGCTACTAGTATCAAGAAGATAGAAAAAAAAACACCACAGGTAGGTGGTATACAATTATGGATGGACAAGCGACTGCCGACACAGAGGTAGCTACAGCCGTGGACTACCGTACTGCATCTGCTGCTAATATAGACTGGATGATAATGATATAAAAAATATATATATATCACTACTGCAGCCGGACAGGTATATATTATATAATGACGGACCTGCTGGACACTGTCAGCAGCACTGCAGACTCCTAAAGTAAGCTACTAGTAGTATCAAGAAGATAGAAAAAAAAAAAACACCACAGGTAGGTGGTATACAATTATGGATGGACGAGCGACTGCCGACACAGAGGTAGCTACAGCCGTGGACTACCGTACTGCGTCTGCTGCTAATATAGACTGGATGATAATGATATAAAAAATATATATATATCACTACTGCAGCCGGACAGGTATATATTATAATGACGGACCTGCTGGACACTGTCAGCACTGCAGACTCCTAAAGTAAGCTACTAGTATCAAGAAGATAGAAAAAAAAAAAAACACCACAGGTAGGTGGTATACAATTATGGATGGACGAGCGACTGCCGACACAGAGGTAGCTACAGCCGTGGACTACCGTACTGCGTCTGCTGCTAATATAGACTGGATGATAATGATATAAAAAATATATATATATATCACTACTGCAGCCGGACAGGTATATATTATATAATTAATGACGGACCTGCTGGACACTGTCAGCAGAATGCGTTTATAGAATAAAAACACCACACGACGAGTGTTTAACTTTTTCAGGCAGACAATCACAATATACTGGTGGTCAGACAGTGGTCACTGGTCAGTCACACTGGCAGTGGCACTCTGGCAGCAAAAGTGTGCACTGTTAAATAATATGTACTCCTGCTACTGCTCCCCAGTCTCCCCCACAATTAAGCTGTGTGAGCACTGAGCACTCAGCACAGTCAGATATACATAGATGATGCAGCACACTGAGGCTGAGCACAGATATGGTATACTGTTACTGTGTCACTGTGTATCGTTTTTTTTCAGGCAGAGAACGGATTATATTAAATAATAATATAATAAAACTGCACTGGTGGTCACTGGTCAGTCACTAGTAAACTCTGCACTCTCTGAGTACTCCTAAGCTCCAGTAAATCAAGTGTCTCACTCTCACTCTCTCTCTTCTAATCTAAATGGAGAGGACGCCAGCCACGTCCTCTCCCTATGAATCTCAATGCACGTGTGAAAATGGCGGCGACGCGCGGCTCCTTATATAGAATCCGAGTCTCGCGATAGAATCCGAGCCTCGCGAGAATCCGACAGCGGGATGATGACGTTCGGGCGCGCTCGGGTTAGCCGAGCAAGGCGGGAAGATCCGAGTCTGCCTCGGATCCGTGTAAAAAGGCTGAAGTTCGGGGGGGTTCGGATTCCGAGGAACCGAACCCGCTCATCACTAGTAAATACGGGCTGCTTTTGCATGTATCCCACAAATACTGGGCAGCTTCATTTTTATACTGCAATTTAGATTGGTTTGAACACACCCCACCCAAATCTAACTCTCTCTGCACGTTTTATTATCCCCATCTGCAGTGCAACATAGGGCCTAATTCAGACCTGATCGCAGCAGCTAATTTTTTTAGTAAATGGGCAAAACCATGTACACTGCAGGGAGCAGATATAACATGTGCAGAGAGAGTTAGATTTGGGTGGGTTATAGTGTTTCTGTGCAGGGTAAATACTGGCTGCTTTATTTTTACACTACAATTTAGATTTCAGTTTGAACACACCCCACCCAAATCTAAAGGTCCATACACACTGAGCGATTTTCTCCGCTGCCCAGCGATGTCAGCGGGGGTGAGCGGTTTTCCATAGCAGGACGCTATGGAAAGCCGCTCATCCCGCCGTTCATCTACTGGTAATACCAGCAGATGAACGGCGGCTGCCAGCGATGAAGCGGGAAAGCGCATCAGCGCTCACCGCTCATCACTTGCTCATACACACAGGCCCTCATTCCGAGTTGATCGGTCGCAAGGCGAATTTAGCAGAGTTACACACGCTAAGCCGCCGCCTACTGGGAGTGAATCTTAGCTTCTTAAAATTGCGACCGATGTATTCGCAATATTGCGATTACTAACTACTTAGCAGTTTCTGAGTAGCTCCAGACTTACTCTGCCTGTGCGATCATTTCAGTGCTTGTCGTTCCTGGTTGACGTCACAAACACACCCAGCGTTCGCCCAGGCACTCCCACCGTTTCCCCGGCCACTCCTGCGTTTTTTCCGGAAACGGTAGCGTTTTCAGCCACACGCCCCTGAAACGCCGTGTTTCCGCCCAGTAACACCCATTTCCTGTCAATCACATTACGATCGCCGGAGCGAAGAAAAAGCCGTGAGTAAAAATACTTTCTTCATAGTAAAGTTACTTGGCGCAGTCGCAGTGCGAACTTTGCGCATGCGTACTAAGCGGATTTTCACTGCGATGCGATGAAAAAGAACGAGCGAACAACTCGGAATGAGGGCCACAGTGCGGCTCTTGAGCTGAAAGCAGCTCAAAACACCAAAAGTGAGCTGCTTTCAGCTCAAAATCGTCCAGTGTGTATGGGTCTTAACTCTCTGCACATGTTATATCTTCCCCCCCTGCAGTGCACATGGTTTTTCCCATTTGCTAACAAATTTGCTGCTGCGATCAGGTTTGAATTAGGCCCACAGTTTTGCCCAGTTGTGTGCTTTTTGGCTGTGCTTGCAACTCTAAATCAGGCCCTGAGCCCAGTGTCTCCAAGCTCAAGCTGCAGAAAGTAAGAGGCCAGTGGGAATTATCCGACACCAACCAGAAGTTGTTGCGGCAAAACCCCCATAAGTAGGTGGTTCCAGGTGCCAGTGCAGAAGCCTGGGTGGAACAAGTGGTTCCAGTAGGGGAGCATGGTGGTGGCAAGTTACCCGCCCACTCTAGTGATGTGCACCGGAAATTTTTCGGGTTTTGTGTTTTGGTTTTGGATTCAGTTCCGCTGCCGTGTTTTGGATTCGGACGCGTTTTGGCAAAACCTCCCTGAAATTTTTTTGTGGGATTCGGGTGTGTTTTGGATTCGGTTTTTTTTTACAAAAAACCCTCAAAAACAGCTTAAATCATAGAATTTGGGGGTCATTTTGATACCATAGTATTATTAACCTCAATAACCATAATTTCCACTCATTTCCAGTCTATTCTGAAAACCTCACACCTCACAATATTATTTTTAGTCCTAAAATTTGCACCAAGGTCGCTGGAAAACTAAGCTAAGCGAGCCAAGTGGCCGACACAAACACCTGGCCCATCTAGGAGTGGCACTGCAGTGTCAGACAGGATGGCACTTCAAAAAAATAGTCCCCAAACCACATGATGCAAAGAAAAAAAGAGGCGCAATGAGGTAGCTGTGTGACTAAGCTAAGCGACCCAAGTGGCCGACACAAACACCTGGCCCATCTAGGAGTGGCACTGCAGTGTCAGACAGGATGGCACTTCAAGAAAATAGTCCCCAAACAGCACATGATGCAAAGAAAAAAAGAGGCGCAATGAGGTAGCTGTGTGACTAAGCTAAGCGACCCAAGTGGCCGACACAAAGACTCAAGTGGCCGACACAAACACCTGGCCCATCTAGGAGTGGCACTGCAGTGTCAGACAGGATGGCAATTCAAAAAAATAGTCCCCAAACAGCACATGATGCAAAGAAAAAAAGAGGCGCAATGAGGTAGCTGTGTGACTAAGCTAAGCGACCCAAGTGGCCGACACAAACACCTGGCCCATCTAGGAGTGGCACTGCAGTGTCAGGCAGGATGGCATTTCAAAAAAATAGTCCCCAAACAGCACATGATGCAAAGAAAAAAAGAGGCGCACCAAGGTCGCTGTGTGACTAAGCTAAGCGACCCAAGTGGCCGACACAAACACCTGGCCCATCTAGGAGTGGCACTGCAGTGTCAGGCAGGATGGCACTTCAAAAAAATAGTCCCCAAACAGCACATGATGCAAAGAAAAATAGAGGCGCACCAAGGTCGCTGTGTGACTAAGCTAAGCGACACAAGTGGCCGACACAAACACCTGGCCCATCTAGGAGTGGCACTGCAGTGTCAGACAGGATGGCACTTCAAAGAAATAGTCCCCAAATAGCACATGATGCTAAGAAAAAAAGAGGCGCACCAAGGTCGCTGTGTGACTAAGCTAAGCGACACAAGTGGCCGACACAAACACCTAGCCCATCTAGGAGTGGCACTGCAGTTTTCTAGCGAGAGGATGAGGGCTTCCATCCTCATGTGAAGCTGAACCACTAGCCATGAACATAGGCCAGGGCCTCAGCCGTTCCTTGCCACTCCGTGTCGTAAATGGCATATTGGCAAGTTTTACGCTTCTCCTCAGACGCTTTTAATTTTGATTTTTGGGTCATTTTACTGAACTATTGTTTTTTGGATTTTACATGCTCTCTACTATGACATTGGGCATCGGCCTTGGCAGACGACGTTGATGGCATTTCATCGTCTCGGCCGTGACTAGTGGCAGCAGCTTCAGCACGAGGTGGAAGTGGATCTTGATCTTTCCTATTTTACCCTACACATTTTTGTTCTCCATTTTTTAATGTTTGGAATTATATGCCAGTATCAATAGCAATGGCCTACTACTATATATACTGCGCACAACTGAAATGCACCACAGGTATGGATGGATAGTATACTTGACGATACAGAGGTAGGTAGAGCAGTGGCCTTCCGTACCGTACTGCTATATATACTGGTGGTCACTGTCAGCAAACTGCAAAACTAAAATGCACCACAGGTATAGAATCTAGATGGATAGTATACTTGACGACACAGAGGTAGGTAGAGCAGTGGCCTTCCGTACCGTACTGCTATGTATACGGGATCCGGTCTGAAGATCGACAGTGTCTAGGTCGACAATGTTTAGGTCGACCACTATAGGTCGACAGTCACTAGGTCGACATGGATGGAAGGTCGACAGGGTTTCTAGGTCGACATGTGCTAGGTTGACAGGTCTAAAGGTCGACATGAGTTTTTCACTTTTTTTGAATTTTTTCATACTTAACGATCCACGTGGACTACGTTTGGAACGGTAAAGTGTGCCGAGCGAAGCGGTAGCGGAGCGAAGGCACCATGCCCGAAGCATGGCGAGCGAAGTGAGCCATGCGAGGGGACGCGGTGCACTAATTTGGGATCCCGGTCACTCTACGAAGAAAACGACACCAAAAAAATTCCTCAAGTCGACCTTTAGACCTGTCGACCTAGCACATGTCGACCTAGAAACCCTGTCGACCTTCCATCCATGTCGACCCAGTGACTGTCGACCTATAGTGGTCGACCTAAACATTGTCGACCTAGACACTGTCGATTTGATGAACCACACCCATATATACTGGTGGTCACTGGTCAGCAAAACTCTGCACTGTACTCCTCCTATATAATATACTGGTGGTCCCCAGTCCCCACAATAAAGCAGTGTGAGCACAGATATATGCAGCACACTGAGCACAGATATGGAGTGTTTTTAAGGCAGACAACGTATACTGGTGGTCACTGGTCAGCAAAACTCTGCACTGTACTCCTCCTATATATATACCGGTGGTCCCCAGTCCCCACAATAAAGCAGTGTGAGCACAGATATATGCAGCACATTGAGCACAGATATGGAGTGTTTTTCAGGCAGACAACGTATACTGGTGGTCACTGGTCAGAAAAACTCTGCACTGTACTCCTCCTATATAATACTGCTACTCCCCAGTCCCCACAATTAAGCAGTGTGAGCACAGATATATGCAGCACACTGAGCACAGATATGGAGTGTTTTTCAGGCAGACAACATATACTGGTGGTCACTGGTCAGCAAAACTCTGCACTGTACTCCTCCTATATAATACTGCTGCTCCCCAGTCCTCACAATAAAGCAGTGTGAGCACAGATATATGCAGCACACTGAGCACAGATATGGAGTGTTTTTCAGGCAGACAACGTATACTGGTGGTCACTGGTCAGCAAAACTCTGCACTGTACTCCTCCTTAGGGCTGTTTCTAGCCAATTTGGCTCCCAGTGCGAGATTTCAAAATGCGCCCCCCCCCTCATTAAAATGGGCGTGGGCTCATTAAAGTGGGCGTGGCCTCATCTGATATCATCACGGCCACCACAGGGAAAAATAAAAAAAATCTAAAGTCCCCATTTTACACAGTACGGCAGGCAGGTGTCCCCATTTTACACAGTATGGCAGGCAGGTGTCCCCATTTTACACATCACGGCAGGCAAGTGTCCCCATTTTACACAGTATGGCAGGCAGGTGTCCCCATTTTACACATTACGCAGGCAGGTGTCCCCATTTTATACATTACGGCAGGCAGGTGTCCCCATTTTACACATTACGCAGGCAGGTGTCCCCATTTTACACAGTGCGGCAGGCACATGTCCCCATTTTACACAGTATGGCAGGCAGGTGTCCCCATTTTATACACTACGCAGGCAGGTGTCCCCATTTTATACACTACGACAGGCAGGTGTCCCCATTTTACCCAGTACACAAGCAGATGTCCCCATTATATACAGTGCGGCAGGCAGGTGTCCCCATTAAATACAGTGCGGCAGGCAGATGTCCCCATTAAATACAGTGCGGCAGGCAGGTGTCCCCATTAAATACAGTGCGGCAGGCAGATGTCCCCATTAAATACGATGCGGCAGGCAGGTGTCCCCATTAAATACAGTGCGGCAGGCAGATGTCCCCATTAAATACAGTGCGGCAGTAAGGTGTCCCCATTTTATACAGTGCGGCAGGCAGGTGTCAAGTGGGGGGGAAGGAAGGGAGAGGGAGGGGGGGAGAGAGAGACTACTTACATATACAGAACCTTCCCGCTCTTCGAAGTCGGGCCGCCTCACCTCCCTCGCGCCGGCCGCCTCCTCCTTCCAGGTAGTCTGCTCCTCCTCCATCATCCGAGTACTCCTGCTCGGGGGGCGTGGTTTTGCGGAATTACGCGATTGCGTCGTGATGTCATGACGCAATCGCGTCATTCCGCGAAACTCAGCCCTCCGAGCAGGAGTGCTCGGGAAGAGGAAGGAGGAGCAGACAAGGACACGCAAAGTGCCGCGGCGGGCGCCCCGTGCGGTTGCACGGCTCGCCCGCCGCAAGAAACGGCACTGCTCCTCCTATATAATATACTGGTGGTCCCCAGTCCCCACAATAAAGCAGTGTGAGCACAGATATATGCAGGACACTGAGCACATATATGGAGTGTTTTTCAGGCAGACAACGTATACTGGTGGTCACTGGTCAGCAAAACTCTGCACTGTACTCCTCCTATATAATACTGCTGCTCCCCAGTCCCCACAATTAAGCAATGTGAGCACAGATATATGCAGCACTCTGAGCACAGATATGGAGTGTTTTTCAGGCAGACAACGTATACTGGTGGTCACTGGTCAGCAAAACTCTGCACTGTACTCCTCCTATATAATACAGCTGCTCCCCAGTCCCCACAATTAAGCAATAAGCACAAACGGAGAGGACGCCAGCCACGTCCTCTCCCTAACATTTCCAAAGCACGAGTGAAAATGGCGGCGACGCGCGGCTGCTTATATAGAATCCGAATCTCGAGAGAATCCGACAGCGGGATGATGACGTTCGGGCGCGCTCGGATTAACCGAGCCATACGGGAGAATCCGAGTATGCCTCGGACCCGTGTAAAATGGGTGAAGTTCGGGGGGGTTCGGTTTCCGAGGAACCGAACCCGCTCATCACTACCCACTACGCAGTGTTAATATGATGGGGACATATCTAAAAATCTGCTAGAATAAGACTCTTATATCCCTTTCAGACAGACTCCAAATTCCCGGGATTTTGCACATGAACGCACATCAACCCAGGAATTTGGTTTGTCTGAAAGGCACCTACGTGGGAACCTGTTCCCGGGTCGCCACCCCTGCATTTGATCTGGGATTTTACCTGGTCTTTCTTCCCGGGTTAAGTTTGAATGGCTCAACCCGGGAATTTGCTCTCTGGCTGCATGAAAAATGTTTTCATTGGCCAGGAAGGGCCACCTGATGCCTGCTGATGACCTCAATCAGAGAGGGACAGACACCACAGCCGCATGAGAGGAAAGAGGGAGCATTGCTGTAAAGTGTGTCAGTGCCACAGGGTGCCAGAGGAACACAGACCTGTGCAGGGAAGTCTACAGAAGTGTGCCAGTGCCAGAGGGTGCCATTCTTTTCATTATGTCTCACTGGAAGGAGGTCCCCTTTGCATGACCTCATTGTTATACCTCCCAACATGACCCTCACCAGGAGGGACTGAATGCTCTGCTCCTGGACTTCCCTCTAAATTTATGATTGCCAGCACCTGTAGTGAAACACCTTTCTTATCCATTCACCTGTTCAATACAGGTGCAGACAATCATAAATTAAGAGGGAAGTCCAGGAGCAGAGCATTGTGTCCCTACTGGAGAGGGCCATGTTGGGAGGTATTCATATTGTGTTCCTACAAACCGTCCCCTTAAAATGACGACACTGCCTTCAAAACTGGAAAATCCAGTTTATGTCTGAAAGGGGCCAACCCGAGAATTTCCCGGGTCTGTGGTGTAGTGTGAAAGGGGTATGAAGAAAAATCCGGGTTTTGATGAAGAGAAAATCCCGGGTCTTGAGCAGGGAAATTCCCGGGTCGTATGTCTGAAGGGGGTATAAATGTCTCTTCCGTTTGGTTACAATGTCACCCAGAGGGTTAAATGAGTCTCTTAAGTTACATTGTTAGCAATAATTGGTATATCTTCTGTCTGTAAAGCTGGGTACACACTGGAGTGATGTCGGGCCGATTTGCAGCTTCGTAACGACAAATCACCTACATAGCTCAGTGTGTACGGGTGATTGATCGCTCCTATGGTCTCAAGCGACAGACGCTAGGGGTTAAATTTACTAAGATGGGAGATTTTTAGAACCGGTGATGTTGCCCATAGCAGCCAATCAGATTATATCTATTATCTGCTAGAAGCAGCTAGATAAATGGTAAGTAGAATCTGATTGGTTGCCATGGGCAACATCACCAGTTCTAAAAATCTCCCACCTTAGTAAATTTACCCCTAGGTTTCATGTGCTAGCGACCTTGTTTGTGCTAATGAAGGATGGAACATGATTGTTTTGGCCTTCATTAAAGTCGTCCCAGTGTGTACACAGAATCTGGGCTCAAGGGCATTTGTTCCGATGTTCCGTAGAGGATGCTGGGGTCCACATTAGTACCATGGGGGTATAGATGGGTCCACTAGGAGCCACTGGCACTTTAAGAGTTTGAGAGTGTGGGCTGGCTCCTCCCTCTATGCCCCTCCTACCAGACTCAGTCTAGAAACTGTGCCCGAGGAGACGGACAACTTCGAGAGGATTTTACACAGATAGTGGCGAGATTCACACCAGCTCACACATACAAGGCAAACCAAGCTAACTAGCTTGAAACATCAGCACTGGCTGAACAATATTACTTACCCAAGTAACAAAACAGTACTAAACCAAGAACTAAGCAGTACTGAACAAAGTAACCACAGCAGGATCACGAAGCGCTGGGCGGGTGCCCAGAATCCTCTACGGACTACGAAAAAAGGATTTAAAATCCTATTTTCTCTTACATCCTAGAGGATGCTGGGGTCCACATTAGTACCATGGGAATGTACCAAAGCTCCCAGAACGGGAGGGAGAGCGCGGAGGCTCCTGCAGAACTGACTGACCAAACTTCAGGTCCTCAGTGGCCAAAGTATCGAACTTGTAGAACTTTGCAAACATGTTCGACCCCGACCAAGTAGCTGCTTGGCAAAGCTGTAAAGCCGAGACACCCTGGGCAGCCGCCCAGGAAGAACCCACCATACGAGTAGAGTGGGCCTTAACAGACGTAGGACACGGCAATCCTGCTGTAGAATACGCATGCTGGATAGTGAACCTGATCCAGCAAGAGATCATCTGCTTAGAAGCAGGACACCCAAGTTTCTTGGGATCATACAGGACAGAGAGTCCGATTTTCTGTGACGAGCAGTCCTCTTCACATAGAATTTAAGAGCCCTTACAACATCCAAGGACTTTGATGAAATTGAGGAGTCAGTAGCAACTGGCACCACAATAGGTTGGTTGGTTGGTTGATATGAAATGCCGACACAACCTTCGGAAGGAACTGCTGATGGATCCGGAGCTCAGCTCTATCTTCATGGAAGATCAAGTAGGGGCTCTTACAAGACAAAGCCCCCAACTCTGACACACGTCTAGCAGAAGCCAAGGCCAACAAAGTGACAGCCTTCCACGTGAGAAATTTGACCTCAACCTCCGGTAGAGGTTTGAACCAATCCGATTGGAGGAACTGTCACACCACGTTAAGATCCCAGGGCGCTGTAGGTGGCACAAAGGGAGGCTGGATATGCAGAACCCCTTTCAGAAAAGTCTGAACCTCCGGGAGGGAAGCCAACCGTTTCTGGAAGAAAATGGATAGGGCCGAAATCTGGACCTTTACAGATCCCAACCTCAGGCCCATATCCACACCTGCTTGCAGGAAGAGGAGAAAATGTCCCAGTTGAAACTGCACCGTAGGAAACTTCTTGGACTCACACCAAGATAGATATTTTTTCCAAATACAATGGTAATGTTTAGACGTTACTCCTTTCCTAGCCTGTATCAGGGTAGGACTAATCTTGTTCGGAATGCCCTTCCGAGCTAATAACTGGCGCTCAACCTCCATGTCGTCAAACGTAGCCGTGGTAAGTCTTGATAAGCAAACGGCCCCTGCTGCAGCAGGTCTTCCCAAAGAGGAAGAGGCCTCGGCTCTTCTAGCAGTAGATCCAGAAAATCCGCATACCAAGCCCTTCTTGGCCAGTCCGGAGCAATGAGGATCGCCTGAACTCTTGTTCTCCTTATGAGTTTTAGAACTCTTGGAATGAGTGGAAGTGGAGGAAACACGTACACCGACTGAAACACCCACGGAGTCACTAGGGCATCCACCGCCACGGCTTGCAGGTCCACCGACCTGGAACAATACCGCCAAAGCTTCTTGTTGAGACGAGAGGCCATCATGTCTATTTGAGGTACACCCCAAAGATCTGTTACCTCCGTGAACACCTTCGGATGGAGTCCTCACTCTCCTGGATGGAGATGGTGTCTCCTGAGGAAGTCCGCTTCCCAGTTGTCCACTCCCGGAATGAAGATTGCTGACAGCTGCAACGCGTGTTTTTCTGCCCAGAGGATGATTCTTGTTACCTCTGACATTGCAGCTCTGCTCTTCATTCCGCCCTGTCGGTTTATGTAAGCCACTGTTGTTACATTGTCCGACTGCACTTGAATGGCTCGATCTCGCAGAAGATGGGCCGCTTGGAGAAGACCGTTGTAGACGACTCTTAGTTCCAGAAAGTTTATTGGTAGGTTGGATTCCAGGCTAGACTACCTTCCTTGGAAGGTTTTCCCCTCAGTGACTGCGCCCCAGCCCCGGAGACTTGCATCCGTGGTTAGAAGGATCCAGTCCCGAATCCCGAACCTGCGGCCCTCCAGAAGGTGAGGTAGTCATAGCTACCAGAGGAGTGTAATCCTGGCTTTTGGCGACAGACGTATTCTGTATCACCAACGCTTTTTTCCCCCGGAAGACACACCCTCTGCACTTCTGTGTCGAGGATCATTTCCAGAAAAGACAACCTCCTGGTCGGCTCTAAATGTGATTTTGGAAAAATCAGGATCCAACCGTGTTCCGTGAGCAGATGAGTCATGAGAACCAATGGACTGCAACAACCTCTCCCTGGATGCTGCCTTTATCAGCAGATCGTCCAGACATGGGATTATATTCACCCCCTCTTTACGGAGGAGAACCATCATCTCTGCCATCACCTTGGTTAACACCCTCGGTGCTGTGGAGAGGCCGAATGGCAGTGCCTGGAATTGATAGTGATTGTCCAACAGTGCAAATCTGAGATAAGTCTGGTGAGGCAGCCAAATCGGAATGTGGAGGTACGCATCCTTGATATCCAGAGATACCAGAAACTCTCCCTCCTCCTCCAGACATGAAATCACTGCTCTGAGAGACTCCATTTTGAATTTGAATACCCTCAGATAAGGGTTCAACGATTTCAAGTACAAAATTGGTCTGACCGAACCATCCGGTTTCGGTACCACGAAAAGGTTTCAATAATAACCCTTGTTTTGCATATGAGGTGGAACTGGGACAATGACCCGTGATTTTCCCAATTTTAGGATGGCTTCCTGTAGGATAGCCCTGTCTATCAGCAAAGCTGGCAAGCCTGATTTGAAGAATCGGTGAGGCTAGAGTTCTTGAAACTCCAGTCTGTACCCCTGGGACACAATATCCTGTACCCAGGGATCCAGGCTGGATGACACCCAGGTGTGGCTGAAATGTCTGAGTCTCGCACCCACCAGCCCGTCCTCCAGGCTTTGAGGTCCACCGTCATGCTGAGGATTTTGAGGAACCAGAAGGTCTCTGGTCTTGGGAGCCTGTTGGTGCAGGTTTTTTGGATTTTGCCCTCCCACCTCTAAAGAAAGTGGTAGAAGACTTGGGCTTTTTTTGTCTTAGCGGTCCGAAAGGACTGCTGCACAGCTGAAGAAACGGTTTATTTGTAGAAGGAGTAGCAGAGGGAAGGAAAGGTGACTTACCCGTGGTTGCCGTGGAAATCCAACGCTTCCCCAATTAGAGCCTGACCTGTGATGGGTAGGTTGTCCACACTTCTCCTGGATTCCGCGTCTGCAGACCATTGGCGTAGCCAGAGTCCCCTGCGAACTGATACCGACATGGAGGATATCCGTGCAGTCAGCGTACCCAGGTCTTTCATGGATTCCACCATGAACCCTGCAGAATCCTCTATGTTACATGAAAACAATTCAATGTCACTTCTATCCATTGCATCCAAATCCTCTAGTAATGTGCCTGACCACTTTACTCTGGCTTTAGAAATCCATGCTCAGGCAATAGTGGGCCTTAAGGCCACTCCTGAAGCTGTGTATATGGATTTGAGTGTAGTGTCAATCTTACGATCAGCCAGTTCTTTCAACGCGGTAGAACCAGGGACAGGTAAAACCACCTTTTTAGGCAGTCTGGAGACAGATGCGTCAACAATTGGTGGGTTTTCCCATTTTTTTCCTATCTTTTCAGGGAAGGGAAAAGCAACCAGAACTCTTTTTGGTACCTTGAATTTTTTTCTCCGGGTTTTCCCAGGATTTTTCAAATATAGCGTTTAATTCTTTAGCCGCGGGAAAGGTTAGCGGGGCTTTCTTATTATCAGTGAAGTAAGCCTCCTCAACCTGCTCAGGTGTAGTGTCAATGTTTAACACATCTCTAATGGCCTCAATCATGAGCTGCACCCCCTTTGCAAGGAATGTCGCCCCCCTCAGCACATCACCGTTTGAAGTATCAGAATCGGTATCCGTGTCATCTTGCATAATTTGGGCAAGTGCACGTTTCTGTGGGAACATGCTAGGGGATTTTGCAGGAATAGGGACAGAGCCTGACCAAACTGCCATAGACTTCTTCAACACCTGAGTTTCAGTCTCAGTATTAACTTCAACAATAGGGATCTGAGACAAAGCATTACAATCCTGTGTACATGGAATGGATCCCTCCTGAGAGGAAACATCTGCAGCATACGACACAGAGTCCCTAGACATAGCTATGTGAGATAGTAAACACACACACACACACACACACACACACACACACACACACACACACACACACACACACGGAAATGTCAGACACAGTTTCCCCCCAAGTATGCCACAGAGAGACACAGAGATTGGAGCCAACCCACAGACAGCGCTTTTTAAGGTAGAACTAATGAAATTACCAGCGCTGTCTGTGTACCTTAATAGACTACACAGACTTTACACAGCCTCCCCCACCCTTCTACCACCCCCTGGTACCGTACAAGATAGCTGGAGTTGATATGGAGGGACAGCTCTCACTGACAGCGCTTCGTATGCAGGAAAATGGCGCTGAACAATGCTGGGTCCGCTCTGAGAAGCTCCGCCCCCTTTCATGGCGCTGCTTCCCGCTCTTCTGAAGATTATACTGGCCTGAGGAAAAGTGCTGGCAGCGATCCTGGGACCCTGACAGGCTTGTTGGTCAGTGTAGGGCAGGCATTCCCAACCATGGTCCTCAAGGCACACCAACAGTGCAGGTTTTAGTGATATCCAGGCTTCAGCACAGATGGTTAAATCAAAATAACTGAGCTACTAATTAAGTCACCTGTGCTGAAGCCTAGATATCACAAAAACCTGCACTGTTAGTGTGCCTTGAGGACCGTGGTTGGGAATGCCTGGTGTAGGGTGTAGGGTGTAGGCACTGACTCAGGGCACCCCTCACAGCACTGCACTATGTACCGCTGAGCCCCGGAGCAAAGTTAGTACTGCGCTCCATACCCTGTTGCCGCCATCTTCACACCGGCTCCCCGCTTGCCAGCGGGGCTGGTGACTAACTCGCAACTGATCTTCTGGCTCTGTAAGGGGGTGGCGGCATGCTGCTGGGGTGAGCGATCCCCTGTGGCGGCGAACGTTCAATCCCCTCAGGAGCTCAGTGTCCTGTCAGCGAAGATAGTGGCTCAGACCCTGCAGGGCGGACACTACTCCCCCCTTAGTCCCTCGAAGCAGGGAGGCTGTTGCCAGCAGCCTCCCTGTGCCTAAGCTCTATTCAAAATAAAAAAACTAAAGGAACTCCTATGGAGCTCCCCTAGCTGTGACCGACTCCTCCGGGCACATTTTCTAAGCTGAGTCTGGTAGGAGGGGCATAGAGGGAGGAGCCAGCCCACACTCTCAAACTCTTACAGTGCCAGTGGCTCCTAGTGGACCTGTCTATACCCCCATGGTACTAATGTGGACCCCAGCATCCTCTAGGACGTAAGAGAAATTAAATTTACAAAATCTCCGAAAATATCTGTATAAAAGGCTAGTAGATTTTCCACTTCAGTCCCAGATCTGACCCAAGATTTGGAACACAGTTCCAAACCGGGTTGGACGTGGGACAGCCTCATTTCCTCCATGGAGCTGATCCGGGTTATTACCGGATCAGCACCGCTCACACAGCACACAGGTGAAGTGCCAACGCTTGGGGATGAAATAATTTCCTTGCACCAGGAGAGTGGCGCTCCCCATCCTGTAAACAGTTCCTGGGTCGAATGACCCGGGTGACCCGTTTACACTGCAGCTCACTCAGGATCTTCCCGGGTAAAACCCTGCTAGGTGACTGGGCCCGGATGGACCCTTTTCCACTGACCTAAATCCCGGATTGCTGTGCAATAACCAATAATTTTCAGGTCAGTGGAAAAGGGGTATTAGTGAACAGAGCATGAATCAGGGAAACAGAATTCATAATGTAGAGTTGCTCAACTCAAATACCCCCAATTGGGTCATGTTTTCTGGATTTCTTTAGTCATGCACAGGTGAGTTAATCTATTTTGCTGGTTTAGTAATTATCTCACTTATTTCCACAGAATGAAATCCTGAACACATGACCTGTTGGGGGCACTCGAGCACTGGATTTTAGAACCACTGCCATAATGCATTTTGAAGTTAAGACTTTGGCCCTAATTCAGACCTGGTCGCACGCAGGCTATATTTTGCACTGCTGCGACCAGGTAATCGCCGCCTACAGGGGAGGGGGTAATCGCTTTGCAGGGGTGCGATCGCCTGTGCAGTGAGCTGCACAAACAAAAGTTTGTGCCGTTTCTGCACAGCCCAGGACTTACTCACCCGCTGCGATAATCATGGATGGAGATGACGTCAGGAACCCTCCCTGGAAACGGCCGGGCATGCCTGAGTTTTCCTGAACACTCCCAGAAAACTGTGAGTTGCCGCCCACGAACGCCTTCTGCCTGTCAATCTTCTTGCGATAGCCAGTGCGATCGCTTTCTTCATTAGATTCGTTGCTGGCGGGCGACCCCTGTCACCTGCCAGCAACACGCCTGCGCATTGCGGATTGCACGCATGCGCTGTTCAGACCCGATCGCACGGCTGCGAAAAAAAGGCAGCATGCGATCGGGTCTCAATGACCCCCTTTGTCCTCAATGTTTGGGTGCATAATGGTGTTAGCATCTCAGTTCCCCGACTCACTTCCCCATCTATGGGCCTAAATCATCATTGAACGCTGCTACGGCAGTGTTCGCATGCTGAAGCCCTGTGAAGTGTGTGCACACGCAGGTGAACGCTTCTGCCTGATTTACAGGGGGGCTTCGTGGGGGTGTTAGGGGGGGCGTGGTGCGGACAATGCAAGCGTGTCCGGACCGCTTGCGAAGAAGGCCTTGACGTCACATGCAGCCACTACAACATGAAACATGGTGGGTTGACGCCTGCTTTCGCAGCTATGCTGCTTAGACAGAGGGCTACCCTAAACATCAGTATCGCACATCTACAATCCACGCTGAATTAGGCCCAATGTTCCTTGCTTTTGCGTCGATTCTGCTTATGTGGACACAGTTGCTGAGTTCTTTGCAACGGCTCCAGCAGGTGTCCAATTCATTTCTGTGTGGCTACTTTAAATTGTGTTGTTTCACGTGTCCATAGCCTGTTGTGATCCCAAATACAATTATAGATGGTATAAGAACACGTGTCTGCTATACTGGAATTTCTGAGAGATAGCACATCCTGATAGATAGATAGATTTCTGAGAGATAGCACATCTCCTGACATCCTGAGACAATGCTCTAGGTACTGGCTGCCACTCCAGTGAAGTGGGCGGGGACATAATGGCAAAAATCGCAGTGCCACCCCCCCCCTCAACTCACACCTAGACATAGGGGGTCATATCGACCCGATCACATGCTGCGCTTCGTCGCAGCCATGCAATCGGGTCGGAACTGCGCATGCGCTGCGCCCGCATTGCGCAGGCGCATCGTTGCTTGCCGCTAGCAAAGAAAGCGGTCGCAGCGGCGACCGCAAGAAGATTGACAGGAGGAAGGCGTTCTGGGGCAACAACTCACCGTTTTCTGGATGTGAAGATCCGAACGCATGCGTGTCGAGGCATTTGGAGGGCGGATGTCTGACGTCAATTCCGGGACCTGCAATGCTGGACTCATCGCACAGGGTAAGTAAGTCTTACCCTGGTCTTGTTTTACGCAAAACTTTTTTTTGCATAGCAGGGCTGCACAAGCGATCGCAGCCTTGCTATGCTAAAAACACTCCCCCATAGGCGGCGTCTAGTTGATCACACGGGCAGCAAAAAGTTGCTATGTGTGATCAACTATGAATGACCCCCATAGCCCTTCCGGATCTTTAGGCAAAAAAGATCTGCACTTCAGGCAAAAGAATTAGTGTTCTGTGAAAGAAAATAGAAAGGACAGAGAGTTACAGCCCCTTCCATATCATCTTGCAGAAGAGCAACAACCGGTCCAAATGAAAAGAGGAGGGAAGCCCTGTCACAAGTAAAAGAGCTTTTAACCACTATGGTAAATCTTGTTGGAACAACCAAGATATTAAAGCCCGCCGGGAAACTCTGGAGCTCATAAGGGCACTGATTTAAGAGATCAAGTATTTAAAGCAAATTCCAAGGTGGGCCCTCAGCAATGCTAAAGATGGTTATGTCCAGCATGATGCTACCTGAGAGACAATAACATCTTCTGTCTTTTCCTTCTTGAAGGCCCATGCAAGCATCACTACCAGAGTTAGTACCTGCCAGATGGCTTGCTGAAAATTCTTTACTCCCTGCTGCTGATAGCTACGAGAAAATCGACAGGTCTGAAATTAAGATACAGTACTTCTCTGACTCCTCCAGCATACACCGGCATCCTACAAAAAACAAAATAAAAAAATAAAATAAAATGAGGTGTTGCAGGAGTAAAGGGCCCCTGCTGTATAATGGTGAATGCAAATACCTTGTTTTAGGGCTGATTCGGTTGTAACTGACCAAATGTTTTAGGGACTGTGCATGAGTTGGAGCCGCAACTCTCGCAATGCTGCCCTGTTAGCCACAGGTTGATTGACGGGCTCCAGGCAAATTCAGGAAGAGTCCCTGAAAACTGGGGCATTTCAGCGGTTCACTGGGCGCACTGAAGCCAGTTGCAACGTCCCCCGATGCAGCAACACTGGCCCAAGCAGTATAGTTTTGCTGGACATCCTGAGTAACCTGAGGGTTACTCAGGTGCTGACACAATCCTGACTAAAATCATATCATTTGGTGACTTTATTATTTATTTATTACCAGTTATTTATATAGCGCACACATATTCCGCAGCGCTTTCCAGAGAATATTTGGCCATTCACATCAGTCCCTGCCCCAGTGGAGCTTACAATCTATATTCTCTACCACATGTACACGCACACACATTCATGCTAGGGTTAATTTTGTTGGGATCCAATTAACCTACCAGTATATTTTTGGATTGTGGGAGGAAACCGGAGTACCCGGAGGAAACCCACGCAAGTACGGGGAGAATATACAAACTCCACACAGTTGGGCCATGGTGGGAATCGAACCCATGACCTCAGTGCTGCGAGGCAGTAATGCTAACCATTACACCATCCGTACTTACCTCTGCCATCTGTCCTGTATCATGTGTGTTTTCTGCTGGCTGGGATAAACAGCTCATCAGTATCATGAGTTCCCTGAGTGCTGAGCTCTCTATCTGGAAAGTGAGACTTGCTAACGAGCTACACTTGTATTGATTAACCTTCTGTGTGAATGCTGATTTCAGCAAGTCTCTTCATGGTGTTATATGTTTCCGTGCCAGCATCCACAAGTCCAGTGGTCTCCAGAAATCACAACCTGAGCTCTCAGGCCTGCAGCCATTACCAGCTCTGCAAACTACACCACGCCGTAGTTCCCTCCAAAACCAGCTATGGATGTCGCCATGACAGTTCCTGGTCAGCTGACCTTCTTGAGTCCAATCCGGAATCAGTTCCTCATCATGTGAATCCCTCATCCAGTCAGCAGTGAGCAAGGGGTATAAGTTCCAATGCCCAGCACTGGCAAGCTGTCAGTGCTTTGTTGTCTGTAGTGAGCTCCTGCATCTTCAGCTGTATTAGACAGAGTGCCATTACCATCACAACGTGTCCAAGTGCACTGGTGTGCCATCCCAGTGCACCTAAAGACTGTTCTGCATTCCATCGCGGCATCTATGCATTGCTGTCTTCATCCAGCATTCCAGAAAACCTGCATTGCTCTCTTCATCCAGCATTCACAGCAAACCTGCTCTGCTGGTTCCGTCCAGCATTCCAGAAACCCTGCATTGCTATCTTCATCCCGCTTTAGCTACCATCTTCCCCAGAAGGCGAATGCACTGATGAACCAAAACCTGGGCTGGCTTCAGGACATCCCATACCATTGATTGGATCACCAACGCTTTCTCCAATGGTAGAAACACCCTCTGCACTTCCGTGTCGAGTATCATCCCCAGGAAGGGTAGTCTCCTTGTCGGTTCCAAATGTGACTTTGGAAGGTTCAGGATCCACCCATGATCCTGGAGTAGTCGAGTTGAGAGAGCAATACTCTGCAACAACCTCTCCCTGGACGATGCTTTTATCAGCAGATCGTCCAGATATGGAATTATGTTCTCTCCTTTTATGCGGAGGAGTAGCATCATCTCTACAATGACCTTGGTGCTGTGGAGAGGCCAAATGGCAGTGCCTGGAACTGATAGTGACAGTCCAGCAGCGTAAATCTGAGATAAGCCTGGTGAGGCGGCCAGATCGGAATGTGAAGGTATGCATTCTTGGGGTGTAGTATGTTATGCCGGCATTCGGGCACCCAACGGCCAGCATACCGGCGCCGGAATCTTGACCGCTGGCATACCGACAGCTGGGCGAGCACAAATAAGCCCCTTGCGGGTTCACTGCACTTGCCACGCTGCGGGCATGGTGGCGCGCTACCATGCTATCTATTCTCCCTCCAGGGGAGTCATGGACCCCATAGAGGGAGAAAAGCTGTCGGTATGCTGGCGGTCGGGATTGCGGCGCCGGTATGCTGGTCGTTGTGAGCCTGGCCGCCGGCAAACTGAAGACCACCCCATCCTTGATATCCAGGGATACGAGGAATTCCCCCTCCTCCAGACCTGAGATCACCACTCTCAGAGACTCCATCTTGAATTTGAATTCCCTCAAGTAGGGGGTTCAATGACTTTAGGTTTACAAATGGCCTTATTGAACCATCCGGTTTCGGCACCACAAACAGGTTTTAGTAATAACCCTTGTGGTGTAGATGAGGTGGAACTGTTTGGACCAAGTTTTGAATGGCTTCCTGTAGGATAGCACTTTCTGTCAGCGAAACTGGTAAGCCTGATTTGAAGAATCTGTGAGGTGGGAGTTCCTGAAACTCCAGTCTGTAGCCCTGGGTAACAATGTCTGTCACCCAGGGGTCTAGGCCTGATGACGCCCAGATATGACTGAAATTTTATAGTCTCTCTCCCACCTGCCCGATCTCCAGGCTGGAAGGTCCACCATCATGCTGAAGATTTTGAGGAAACAGAACCTGGTTTCTGTTCCTGAGAACCTGTTGGTGCAGGTTTTTTGGATTTTCCCCGACCACCTCTAAAGAAGGTGGAAGAGGATTTGGATTTTTTAAAATTTTGCGGTCTGAAAGGACTGCAGTGTGGACGTAGCATAAGATTTCCTAGTCAGTGGAGCTGCTGAGGGGAGAAAGGTTGACTTGGAAATCCACGCATCCAATGCATCCCCAAACAGAGCCTGACCTGTGAAGGGTAGGTTTTCCACACTTTTCTTAGATTCTGCATCCGCAGTCCATTGGCATAGCCAGAGTCCTCTGCGTGCTGAGACCACAATGGAAGTAGCCCTTGCATTCAGCATACCAAGGTCTTTCATGGCCTCCACCATGAACCCAGCAGAATCCTGTATGTGACACAAATACAAATCAATGTCACTCCTTTCCATAGTATCTAAGTCCTCTAGTAATGTGCCTGACCACTTTACTATGGCTTTAGAAATCCACGCACAAGCAATAATGGGCCTTAAAGCCACGCCTGTAGCAGTGTATAGAGATTTGAGCGTAGTCTCAATCTTGCGGTCAGCTGGCTCTTTTAGGGAGGTTGAACCAGGGACAGGTAATACAACCTAGATACAGAAGCGTCTACTATAGGTGGGTTTTCCTATTTTTTATCTATCCTCTTCAGGGAAAGGAAAAGCAATGAGAATTCTTTTAGGGATCTGGAATTTTTTCTCTGGGTTTTCCCAGATTTTTCAAATAGTTTAGCTCTTTAGAAGCAGGGAATGTAAGGGAGGATTTCTTATTTTCTGTAAAATAAGATTCCTCTTCCGGCTCAGGTACCTTCTCAGTAATATGCAAAACATCCTTAATGGCTTCAATCATAAGCTGCACCCCCTTAGCAAACTATGCATCCCCCCCCTTCCTGCATATCCCCATCACCGCCCCCTGTATCAGAGTCGGTATCCGTGTCAACATGCATTATTTGGGCAAGTGTACGATTTTTAGGGAATGTAGGTGGGGTATTTGAGGGAGTATGAGCTGAATGCTGCAAACCCTCTACAGACTTTCTCAAAAACTGCGTCTCTTTCTCATGATGTGACATCCTTGATGAAATCTGGGATATCATTCCCCTTAAAGAATCCACCCATCGGGGTTCGGATTCGGCAGGTTGGGAGAGCACATTGCAGTCCTGAGTACATGGGTTAGACTCCTCAGGAGAAGATACACACTCCAGACTTGCCTACTCTCCCGGAATGGCCGGGAACCTCCCGAAAATCGGGTGACCATCCCGGCCCCCCGGAAGAACAGACCAGTCTCCCGATTTCATGTGTTCCCCACTGCCCGGCCGCCCACTTAGCGAGTAAAGTGGGCGGTCCGGGCAGGCGATGACGCGATTCTTGTTGAATCGCGTCATCATAGCCACGCCCCCTGCTGTATAATGCCGGTAATAGCGGCATTAAACAGCGGGAGGCGTGGCTTATGTGACGCGATCCCGCAGTCACGCCCCCGTTCCGCTTCTGTCACGCCTCTGGCCCGCCCCCCTCTGTACTCCCCATCACTGCCCGCCCTCCTGCTGAGCCGACCTGGCTGCTCTCTCCCGGAGAGAGCACCCAGAAAGCCGGTAAGTATGACACACTCTGCAGCACATGATACAGAGCCCTTAGACATGGTAATGTGGATATATACAAATATACACACACACACATACAGGAAAATGTCAGACACAGTTTCCCCCAGAGTACCTTCAGAGAGTCAGATTATAAGGAGCCAGCCACACAGCGCCCCAGTGAGCAGTTATGGTAACAGCCGGCGCAGACTCAATAACCTTAATAGGTTAAATAGCACTAAGTACACTCCCCCCCCCCCCCCCCCGTCTATAACACCTTGGTATCGCAGTAACTGGAGTTATGCGGAGGGTCAGCGCTCCCTGTCAGCGTGTTGTTCTGCAGGGAGAAAATGGCGCTGGTGAGTGCTGGATCCACTCTGAGGATAAGCCCCGCCCCCTGTAATGGCGCGCGGCTTCCCGCACACTATGATTATACTGGACTGAGGTCTTCAGTGCTGAAAGCGGGATTAGCCCTCTCAGGAGCTCAGTGTCCTGTCAGCGGAGATAGAGAACCATTAACTTCAAGAGTTGGTTCCTACTCCTCCCTAAGTCCCACAAAGCAGGGAGGCTGTTGCTAGCAGCCTTCCTGTACCTAACAACTCTTAGAAAAACAATAAAACTAGAAAAACTCCTAGGAGCTCACCTAGCTGTGACCGGCTCCTCCGGGCACATTTTTTAAACTGAGTCTGGTAGGAGGGGCATAGAGGGAGGGGCCAGCCCACACTATTAAACTCTTAAAGTGCCAGTGGCTCCCAAAGAACCCGTCTATACCCCATGGTACTAAATGGACCCCAGTATCTTCTAGGACGTAAGAGAAATTGTGTTTAAGCCAAACCGGTTTGGGTCATGGCTATTTGAAAGGAGAAATGCAATTAAAATACGAGTTATATTTGCCAGTGTCTTCTTATGTTCTAGCCCTAGAGCTCTCACGTACGAGTACCATTCCCCACCATCTAAGAGGTACAATGTTAAATGTGTGCGTGCACTTCGCTTTATTGGTTAAAGGGGCCCAGGGCAAGCATTTACCCCCTTGGTACTGTGTGTTGGAATGGCATAAAGAGACGGCCTGTGGACGCTGAATTTAGATATTCGCTGTCAGAGAGAATACTTCTGCAGAATATCTCTATGTTGTATTGTTTGAGCAGTAAACATCTACTTACACCAAAACGCCCTCATCTGCTTGTATACAGGTGAACACCTGAATATCGCAAAACACTATTCCGTTCTCCAGCTATCTGTACTGAGGGCATGATTCAGAATTGCAAGCAAAGCCAAAAAGCACAGAACTGGGCAAAACAATGCTGCACTGCAGGTGGGGCAGATGTAACATGTGCAGAGAGATTTAGATTTGGGTGGGTTGTATTGTTTCTGTGCAGGGTAAATACGGGCTGCTTTTGCATGTATCCCACAAATACTGGGCAGCTTCATTTTTATACTGCAATTTAGATTTGTTTGAACACACCCCACCCAAATCTAACTCTCTCTGCACGTTTTATTATCCCCATCTGCAGTGCAACATAGGGCCTAATTCAGACCTGATCGCAGCAGCTAATTTTTTTAGTAAATGGGCAAAACCATGTGCACTGCAGGGAGCAGATATAACATGTGCAGAGAGAGTTAGATTTGGGTGGATTATGGTGTTTCTGTGCAGGGTAAATACTGGCTGCTTTATTTTTACACTACAATTTAGATTTCAGTTTGAACACACCCCACCCAAATCTAAAGGTCCATACGCACTGAGCGCTTTTCCCCACTGCCCAGCGATGTCAGCGGGGGTGAGCGGCTTTCCATAGCAGGAAACTATGGAAAGCCGCTCATCCCGCCGTTCATCTACTGGTAATACCAGCAGATGAACGGCGGCTGCCAGCGATGTAGCGGGAGCGCGCATCAGCGCTCACCGCTCATCACTTTCTCATACACACTGGGTGGCCCTTGAGCTGAAAGCAGCTCAAAACACCAAAAGTGAGCTGCTTTCAGCTCAAAATCGTCCAGTGTATATGGGTCTTAACTCTCTGCACATGTTATATCTTCCCCCCCTGCAGTGCACATGGTTTTACCCATTTGCTAACAAATTTGCTGCTGCGATCAGGTCTGAATTAGGCCCATAGTTTTGCCCAGTTGTGTGCTTTTTGGCTGAGCTTGCAACTCTAAATCAGGCCCTGAGCCCAGTGTCTCCAAGCTTTAGCTGCAGAAATAAGAGGCCAGTGGGAATTATCCGATAGCAACCAGAAGTTGTTGCGACAAAAGCCCCATGAGTTGGTGGTTCCAGATGCCAGTGCAGAAGCCTGGGTGGAACAAGTGGTTCCAGTAGGGGAGCATGGTGGTGGCAAGTTACCCGCCCACTACGCAGTGTTAATGTGTTGGGGACATATCTAAAAAGCTGCTAGAATAAGACTCTTATACCCCTTTCAGACATGCTCCAAATTCCCGGGATTTTGCACATGAACGCGCATCAACCCAGGAATTTGGTATGTCTGAATGGCACCTACCCGGGAACCTGTTCCCAGGTCGCCACCCCTGCATTTGATCTGGGATTTTACCCATACTTGCCTACCTGAGCCTCTCCATGAGGGAGAAAATGCTCTGTTCCTGGACTTTCCTGGTAATGTATGATTGCCATCACCTGTGGTGAAACACCTTTCTTATCAATTAACTAGCTCACCACAGGGGATGGCAATCATACATTACCAGGAAAGTCCAGGAACAGAGCATTTTCTCCCTCATGGAGAGGGTCATGTAGGCAAGTATGATTTTACCTGGTCTTTCTTCCCAGTTAAGTTTGAATTGCTCAACCCGGGAATTTGCTCTCTGGCTGCATGAAAAATGTTTTCATTGGCCAGGAAGGGCCACCTGATGCCTGCTGATGAACTCATCAGCAGCAGCCAGAGAGGGACAGACACCACAGCCGCATGAGAGGAAAGAGGAGCATTGCTGTAAAGTGCCACAGGGTGCCAGAGGAACACAGACCTCTGCAGGGAAGTCTACAGAACAGTGGCGTAACTAGAAATTTTTCTCCCCCAAGCCAAAAATTTTTTGGCGCCCCCCCCCCCCCCCCCCCCCGCCGCATAACTGGGAGCAAGAAAGGGACAAATATGCGCGCGCCGAAGGCGCGCGCTGCAAAAAAAGGGGCGTGGTTTTGTTGGAATGGGCGTGGTTTCTCGTAAAGGGGCGTGGTATTGCAGGAAAAGACTACCTTATACCCCAGTTTTGCAACCTGCACGCCCAGACGTTAGCCACCACAGGAAAGAAAAATAATCCTGATTCATGCCCCTTACATTATTTGTCATTTTTCCTCCTTATAGTAATGCCCAGTATACATTATGCCACATACTGCAATGGCCCTTAGACATTATGCCGCACACAACAATGCACATGACACAATATGCACACACTGTAATGCCCCCGACACATTATGCCACACACCGTAATGCCCCCGACACATTATGACAGGAATCGCAATGCCCGTTATACATTATGCTACACACTGCAATGCCCCTGATACATTATAGCACATACAATGCCTGTGACACATTATGACACACACCGCAATGACCTTGAGACATTATACCACAATGCCCGTGATATAGTATACCATACACCGTAATGCCTGTGACACATACCGCAATGCCCTGCCCGTTATACCCTATGCCACACACCGCAATGCCCGTTATGTATTATGCCACACTGCAATGACCCTGAGACATTATACCACATACCACAATGCCCGTGATATAGTATACCACACACCGTAATGCCTGACACATTATGACACACACCGCAATGTCCGTGATACATTATGCCACACACTGCAATGACCCTGAGACATTATACCACATATCACAATGCCCGCGATATAGTATACCATACACCGTAATGCCTGTGACACATTATGACACACACCACAATGTCCGTGATACATTATGCCACACACCGTAATGCCCATTACACATTAAGTCCTACAGTAAGGCTTCTAATTACTTTTCAATTACCTTCTCGTTGTCAGGGGTTTCATGCACTGGGTGTCATGCTCGTTGCCAGGTGTTTCATGCACTGGGTGTCATGCTCGTTGTCAGGTGTTTCATGCACTGGGTGTCATGCTCGTTGCTAGGAGGTAGTCCTTGTTGCTAGGGCTGTGCTCCCAGTGCCACATATGTCCCCAGTGCCAGATATTTCCCCACGGTGCCAGGTACTCACATGCCCCCGGTGCCAAATATAGCCCCCCCCCCCATGTGCCAGGTACACATATACCCCCCCAGTGCCAGATATGCCCCCAGTGCCAGATATTCCCCCCCAGTGCCACATATGCCCCCAGTGCCAGATATTCCCCCCATGCCAGATATGCCGCCAGTGCCATATATTCCCCCCCAGTGCCACATATGCCCCCAGTGCCAGATATTCCCCCAGTGCCAGATATGCCGCCAGTGCCATATATTCCCCCCGAGTGCCATATATGCCCCCAGTGCCATATATCCCCAGTGACAGATATTCCCCCCCAGTGCCAGATATTCTCCCCCAGTGCCATATAAGCCCCAGGGCCAGATATTCCCTCCCAGTGCCAGATATCCCCCCCCCCCCCAGTGCCATATATCCACCCCGTGCCAGATATCCCCCCCCCAGTGCCATATATGCCCCAGTGCCAGATATCCCCCCCAGTGCCAGACATCCCCCCCCCCAGTGCGATATGCCCTAGTGCCAGATATCTCCCCCCCCCCCCCCAGTGCCATATATGCCCCAGTGCCAGATATCCCCCCCCCCCCTTCCCCAGTGCCAGATATGCCCTAGTGCCAGATATCCCCCGCCCCCCCCCCCCACAGTGTCATATATGCCCCAGTGCCGGATATCCCCCCTAGTGCCTGACATCCCCCCCCCAATGGCCATATATTCCCCGGTGCCAGACACCCTCTCCTCTCTCCCCCCCCCGTGACAGATATGCCGCAGTGCAGCCGCCGCTTGTTGGAGAACTTGGAGGGACACGGCGGGCGCAGCGTGTGCCTCTCCTGTGTCCCTCCTGAGTCCTGCATCATCTCCGGCGGCCGCGGGTCTGATAGGGGGAAGTGCCGTCCGTGAGCTCTAATTGGCTCACGGACGGCACTTCCCCCTATTAGACCCGCGGGCCGCCGGAGATGATGCAGGGCTCAGGAGGGACACAGGATAGGCACACGCTGCGCCCGCCGTGTCCCTCCAATAAAGCAGACTGACATGCGGACGTTCGTCCGCATGTCAGTCTGCTGTAATCAGTGGCGCCCCCGCAGCCCCTCGCCCCCAAGCCACCGCGAGGACTGCGGGGGCAGTAGTTACGCCACTGCTACAGAAGTGTGCCAGTGCCATTCTTTTCATTATGTCTCACTGGAAGGAGGTCTCCTTTGCATGACCTCATTGTCATACTTCCCAACATGACCCTCTCCAGGAGGGACAGAATGCTCTGCTCCTGGACTTCCCTCTACATTTATGATTGCCAGCATCTGTAGTGAAACACCTTTCTTATCCATTCACCTGTTCAATACAGGTGTCTGCAATCATAAATTAAGAGAGAAGTCCAGGAGCAGAGCATTGTGTCCCTCCTGGAGAGGGTCATGTTGGGAGGTATTCATATTGTGTTCCTACAAACCGTCCCCTTAAAATGATGACACTGCCTTCAAAACTGGAAAATCCAGCTTATGTCTGAAAGGGGCCAACCCGAGAATTTCCCGAGTCTGTGGTGTAGTGTGAAAGGGGGGCCAGTGGCGCACCCAGGGGGGGTTTCTGAGTACCCAGAAACCCCCCTCCACTAAAAAAAAATATATATATATATATATATTTTTTTTTTTAGCTGCATGAGTATTATTAATGACTGTCTAGCGTCCTCTGCAGCCTGCTGTCTTCCTGGTGGCACTTGCAAGTGCAATAAAAGTTTACTTTATTTTAATTATAGTACATATATATCCATGTGCCTACATATATACACATTGTATATACATACATACATACATATAAACACACACACATATGATATATATATATATATATATATACATGTGTATATATATATATATGTGTACTGTATGTGTGTGTATATATATATATATATATATATATATGTATGCATGTTTAATATGCTATGTATATGTGTATATGGGTTCACTACGATCTCCCGGCGGCCGGCCTCCCGGCGACCAGCATACCGGCGCTGGGAGGCCGGCCGCCGGCTTACCAACAGTGTGGCGAGCGCAAATGAGCCCCTTGCGGGCTCGCTGCGCTCGCCACGCTACGTGCGCCACACTATTCTATTCTCCCTCCAGGGGGGTCGTGGACCCCCACGAGGGAGAATAAGTGTCGGTATGCCGGCGGTCAGGCTCCCCGCGCCGGTATGCTGGTCGCCGGGAGCCCGACCGCCGGCATACTGAAGACCACCCGTGTATATGTGTGTGTATGTGTGTGTGTATGTGTGTGTATATATATATATATATATATGTGTAGATATATATATATATATGTGTAGATATATATATATATATACACACACACACACACACACACACATACACACACAGACACACTAGTTTTACGGACCCAGCATACACTGGGTCACCTCAGTCCCCACCCCCGTGATTGGCTCCGCCTAGTTCTGGAAACCCCCCCATGCAAATCCTGCGTTTGCCACTGGGGGCTAAAGAAAAATTCAGGTTTTGATGAAGAGAAAATCCCGGGTCTTGAGCAGGGAAATTCCCGGGTCGTATGTCTGAAGGGGGTATAAATTAGAGATGAGCGGGTTCGGTTTCTCTGAATCCGAACCCGCACGAACTTCATGTTTTTTTTCACGGGTCCGAGCGACTCGGATCTTCCCGCCTTGCTCGGTTAACCCGAGCGCGCCCGAACGTCATCATGACGCTGTCGGATTCTCGCGAGACTCGGATTCTATATAAGGAGCCGCGCGTCGCCGCCATTTTCACACGTGCATTGAGATTGATAGGGAGAGGACGTGGCTGGCGTCCTCTCCATTTAGATTAGAAGAGAGAGAGAGAGAGATTGACCTGATTTACTGGAGCTTAGGAGTACTGTAGAACTGTAGAGAGTGCAGAGTTTACTAGTGACTGACCACAGTGACCACCAGACAGTGCAGTTTTATTTAATATATCCGTTCTCTGCCTGAAAAAAACGATACACAGTGACTCAGTCACATACCATATCTGTGTGCACTGCTCAGCCCAGTGTGCTGCATCATCTATGTATATATCTGACTGTGCTCAGCTCACACATCTTATAATTGTGGGGGAGACTGGGGAGCACTGCAGTGCCAGTTATAGGTTATAGCAGGAGCCAGGAGTACATATTATTATTAAAATTAAACAGTGCACACTTTTGCTGCAGGAGTGCCACTGCCAGTGTGACTGACCAGTGACCTGACCACACTGACCACCAGTATAGTTAGTAGTATAGTATACTATATTGTGATTGCCTGAAAAAGTTAAACACTCGTATCTGACTGTGCTCAGCTCACACATCTTATAATTGTGGGGGAGACTGGGGAGCACTGCAGTGCCAGTTATAGGTTATAGCAGGAGCCAGGAGTACATATTATTATTAAAATTAAACAGTGCACACTTTTGCTGCAGGAGTGCCACTGCCAGTGTGACTGACCAGTGACCACCTGACCACACTGACCACCAGTATAGTTAGTAGTATAGTATACTATATTGTGATTGCCTGAAAAAGTTAAACACTCGCCGTGTGACTTCACTTGTGTGGTGTTTTTTTTTTTATTCTATAAAAAACTCATTCTGCTGACAGACAGTGTCCAGCAGGTCCGTCATTATATAATATATACCTGTCCGGCTGCAGTAGTGATATATATATATTTTTTATATCATTATTTATCATCCAGTCGCAGCAGACACAGTACGGTAGTTCACGGCTGTAGCTACCTCTGTGTCGGCACTCGGCAGTCCGTCCATAATTGTATACCACCTACCCGTGGTTTTTTTTTCTTTCTTCTTTATACATACATACTACTACTACATCTCTTTATCAACCAGTCTATATTAGCAGCAGACACAGTACAGTACGGTAGTCCACGGCTGTAGCTACCTCTGTGTCGGCACTCGGCAGTCCGTCCATAATTGTATACCACCTACCCGTGGTTTTTTTTTCTTTCTTCTTTATACATACATACTACTACTACTACATCTCTTTATCAACCAGTCTATATTAGCAGCAGACACAGTACAGTACGGTAGTCCACGGCTGTAGCTACCTCTGTGTCGGCACTGGGCAGTCCGTCCATAATTGTATACCACCTACCCGTGTTTTTTTTTTCTTTCTTCTTTATACATACATACTACTACTACATCTCTTTATCAACCAGTCTATATTAGCAGCAGACACAGTACAGTACGGTAGTCCACGGCTGTAGCTACCTCTGTGTCGGCACTGGGCAGTCCGTCCATAATTGTATACCAACTACCCGTGGTTTTTTTTTCTTTCTTCTTTATACATACATACTACTACTACATCTCTTTATCAACCAGTCTATATTAGCAGCAGACACAGTACAGTACGGTAGTCCACGGCTGTAGCTACCTCTGTGTCGGCACTCGGCAGTCCGTCCATAATTGTATACCACCTACCCGTGGTTTTTTTTTCTTTCTTCTTTATACATACATACTACTACTACATCTCTTTATCAACCAGTCTATATTAGCAGCAGACACAGTACAGTACGGTAGTCCACGGCTGTAGCTACCTCTGTGTCGGCACTCGGCAGTCCGTCCATAATTGTATACCACCTACCCGTGGTTTTTTTTTCTTTCTTCTTTATACATACATACTACTACTACATCTCTTTATCAACCAGTCTATATTAGCAGCAGACACAGTACAGTACGGTAGTCCACGGCTGTAGCTACCTCTGTGTCGGCACTCGGCAGTCCGTCCATAATTGTATACCACCTACCCGTGGTTTTTTTTTCTTTCTTCTTTATACATACATACTACTACTACATCTCTTTATCAACCAGTCTATATTAGCAGCAGACACAGTACAGTACGGTAGTCCACGGCTGTAGCTACCTCTGTGTCGGCACTCGGCAGTCCGTCCATAATTGTATACCACCTACCCGTGGTTTTTTTTTCTTTCTTCTTTATACATACATACTACTACTACATCTCTTTATCAACCAGTCTATATTAGCAGCAGACACAGTACAGTACGGTAGTCCACGGCTGTAGCTACCTCTGTGTCGGCACTCGGCAGTCCATCCATAATTGTATACTAGTATCCATCCATCTCCATTGTTTACCTGAGGTGCCTTTTAGTTGTGCCTATTAAAATATGGAGAACAAAAATGTTGAGGTTCCAAAATTAGGGAAAGATCAAGATCCACTTCCACCTCGTGCTGAAGCTGCTGCCACTAGTCATGGCCGAGACGATGAAATGCCAGCAACGTCGTCTGCCAAGGCCGATGCCCAATGTCATAGTACAGAGCATGTCAAATCCAAAACACCAAATATCAGTAAAAAAAGGACTCCAAAACCTAAAATAAAATTGTCGGAGGAGAAGCGTAAACTTGCCAATATGCCATTTACCACACGGAGTGGCAAGGAACGGCTGAGGCCCTGGCCTATGTTCATGGCTAGTGGTTCAGCTTCACATGAGGATGGAGGCACTCAGCCTCTCGCTAGAAAAATGAAAAGACTCAAGCTGGCAAAAGCAGTAGCACCGCAAAGAACTGTGCGTTCTTCGAAATCCCAAATCCACAAGGAGAGTCCAATTGTGTCGGTTGCGATGCCTGACCTTCCCAACACTGGACGTGAAGAGCATGCGCCTTCCACCATTTGCACGCCCCCTGCAAGTGCTGGAAGGAGCACCCGCAGTCCAGTTCCTGATAGTCAGATTGAAGATGTCAGTGTTGAAGTACACCAGGATGAGGAGGATATGGGTGTTGCTGGCGCTGGGGAGGAAATTGACCAGGAGGATTCTGATGGTGAGGTGGTTTGTTTAAGTCAGGCACCCGGGGAGACACCTGTTGTCCGTGGGAGGAATAGGGCCGTTGACATGCCTGGTGAAAATACAAAAAAAATCAGCTCTTCGGTGTGGAAGTATTTCACCAGAAATGCGGACAACAGGTGTCAAGCCGTGTGTTCCCTTTGTCAAGCTGTAATAAGTAGGGGTAAGGACGTTAACCACCTCGGAACATCCTCCCTTATACGTCACCTGCAGCGCATTCATAATAAGTCAGTGACAAGTTCAAAAACTTGGGCCGACAGCGGAAGCAGTCCACTGACCAGTAAATCCCTTCCTCTTGTAACCAAGCTCACGCAAACCACCCCACCAACTCCCTCAGTGTCAATTTCCTCCTTCCCCAGGAATGCCAATAGTCCTGCAGGCCATGTCACTGGCAATTCTGACGAGTCCTCTCCTGCCTGGGATTCCTCCGATGCATCCTTGCGTGTAACGCCTACTGCTGCTGGCGCTGCTGTTGTTGCTGCTGGGAGTCGATGGTCATCCCAGAGGGGAAGTCGTAAGCCCACTTGTACTACTTCCAGTAAGCAATTGACTGTCCAACAGTCCTTTGCGAGGAAGATGAAATATCACAGCAGTCATCCTGTTGCAAAGCGGATAACTGAGTCCTTGACAACTATGTTGGTGTTAGACGTGCGTCCGGTATCCGCCGTTAGTTCACAGGGAACTAGACAATTTATTGAGGCAGTGTGCCCCCGTTACCAAATACCATCTAGGTTCCACTTCTGTAGGCAGGCGATACCGAGAATGTACACGGACGTCAGAAAAAGACTCACCAGTGTCCAAAAAAATTGCAGTTGTACCCAATGTCCACTTAACCACGGACATGTGGACAAGTGGAGCAGGGCAGGGTCAGGACTATATGACTGTGACAGCCCACAGGGTAGATGTATGGACTCCCGCCGCAAGAACAGCAGCGGCGGCACCAGTAGCAGCATCTCGCAAACGCCAACTCTTTCCTAGGCAGGCTACGCTTTGTATCACCGCTTTCCAGAATACGCACACAGCTGAAAACCTCTTACGGCAACTGAGGAAGATCATCGCAGAATGGCTTACCCCAATTGGACTCTCCTGTGGATTTGTGGCATCGGACAACGCCAGCAATATTGTGTGTGCATTAAATATGGGAAAATTCCAGCACGTCCCATGTTTTGCACATACCTTGAATTTGGTGGTGCAGAATTTTTTTAAAAACGACAGGGGCGTGCAAGAGATGCTGTCGGTGGCCAGAAGAATTGCGGGACACTTTCGGCGTACAGGCACCACGTACAGAAGACTGGAGCACCACCAAAAACTACTGAACCTGCCCTGCCATCATCTGAAGCAAGAAGTGGTAACGAGGTGGAATTCAACCCTCTATATGCTTCAGAGGTTGGAGGAGCAGCAAAAGGCCATTCAAGCCTATACAATTGAGCACGATATAGGAGGTGGAATGCACCTG
This sequence comes from Pseudophryne corroboree, assembly GCF_028390025.1. Classification (NCBI taxonomy): domain Eukaryota; kingdom Metazoa; phylum Chordata; class Amphibia; order Anura; family Myobatrachidae; genus Pseudophryne; species Pseudophryne corroboree. The sequence goes on from NC_086448.1 coordinate 767,277,141, forward strand.
TCTCAAGTGCAGTGGAGAATGATTTCAACGTTGTGCAAGGTTCTGATGCCCTTTGAACTTGCCACACGTGAAGTCAGTTCAGACACTGCCAGCCTGAGTCAGGTCATTCCCCTCATCAGGCTTTTGCAGAAGAAGCTGGAGGCATTGAAGAAGGAGCTAAAAGGGAGCGATTCCGCTAGGCATGTGGGACTTGTGGATGCAGCCCTTAATTCGCTTAACAAGGATTCACGGGTGGTCAATCTGTTGAAATCAGAGCACTACATTTTGGCCACCGTGCTCGATCCTAGATTTAAAACCTACCTTGGATCTCTCTTTCCGGCAGACACAAGTCTGCTGGGGTGCAAAGACCTGCTGGTGACAAAATTGTCAAGTCAAGCGGAACTCGACCTGTCAACATCTCCTCCTTCACATTCTCCCGCAACTGGGGGTGCGAGGAAAAGGCTCAGAATTCCGAGCCCACCCGCTGGCGGTGATGCAGGGCAGTCTGGAGCGACTGCTGATGCTGACATCTGGTCCGGACTGAAGGACCTGCCAACGATTACGGACATGTCGTCTACTGGCACTGCATATGATTCTCTCCCCATTGAAAGAATGGTGGAGGATTATATGAGTGACCGCATCCAAGTAGGCACGTCACACAGTCCATACTTATACTGGCAGGAAAAAGAGGCAATTTGGAGGCCCTTGCACAAACTGGCTTTATTCTACCTAAGTTGCCCTCCCACAAGTGTGTACTCCGAAAGAGTGTTTAGTGCCGCCGCTCACCTTGTCAGCAATCGGCGTACGAGGTTACATCCAGAAAATGTGGAGAAGATGATGTTCATTAAAATGAATTATAATCAATTCCTCCGCGGAGACATTGACCAGCAGCAATTGCCTCCACAAAGTACACAGGGAGCTGAGATGGTGGATTCCAGTGGGGACGAATTGATAATCTGTGAGGAGGGGGATGTACACGGTGATATATCGGAGGATGATGATGAGGTGGACATCTTGCCTCTGTAGAGCCAGTTTGTGCAAGGAGAGATTAATTGCTTCTTTTTTGGTGGGGGTCCAAACCAACCCGTCATATCAGTCACAGTCGTGTGGCAGACCCTGTCACTGAAATGATGGGTTGGTTAAAGTGTGCATGTCCTGTTTATACAACATAAGGGTGGGTGGGAGGGCCCAAGGACAATTCCATCTTGCACCTCTTTTTTCTTTTCTTTTTCTTTGCGTCATGTGCTGTTTGGGGAGTGTTTTTTGGAAGGGCCATCCTGCGTGACACTGCAGTGCCACTCCTAGATGGGCCAGGTGTTTGTGTCGGCCACTAGGGTCGCTTAGCTTAGTCATCCAGCGACCTCGGTGCAAATTTTAGGACTAAAAATAATATTGTGAGGTGTGAGGTATTCAGAATAGACTGAAAATGAGTGGAAATTATGGTTTTTGAGGTTAATAATAATATGGGATCAAAATGACCCCCAAATTCTATGATTTAAGCTGTTTTTTAGGGTTTTTTGAAAAAAACACCCGAATCCAAAACACACCCGAATCCGACAAAAAAAATTCGGTGAGGTTTTGCCAAAACGCGGTCGAACCCAAAACACGGCCGCGGAACCGAACCCAAAACCAAAACACAAAACCCGAAAAATTTCAGGCGCTCATCTCTAGTATAAATGTCTCTTCCGTTTGGTTACAATGTCACCCAGAGGGTTAAATGAGTCTCTTATTGTTAGCAATAATTGGTATATCTTCTGTCTGTAAAGCTGGGTACACACTGGAGTGACGTTGGCCCGTCGCTTAGTGTGTAACCATCTTAAGGGTTCTCTCATTAAGTGTGGTAGTTATAAGCAACATCTTGCATTATGATGCTCTTATTCATATATATGGGCCAGCAATAGAACAAGTGAGATTGGTGTTTTGTAAATTAAATTTACAAAATCTCAGACAATTTCTGTATAAAAGACTAGTACATTTTCCACTTTATTCCCAGATCTGACCCAAGATTTGGAACACAGTTCCAAATCGGGATGGACATGGGACAGCCTCCATGGAGCTGATCGGGGTTATTACCGGATCAGCACCGCTCACACAGCACACAGGTGAAGTGCCAACGCTTGGGGAAGAAATAATTTCCTTGCACTGGGAGAGTGGCGCTCCTCCTCCTGTAAACAGTTCCTGGGTCGAATGACCCGGGTGACCCGTTTACACTGCAGCTCAATCAGGATCTTCCCGGGTAAAACCCTGCTAGGTGACTGGGCCCGGATGGACCCTTTTCCACTGACCTAAATCCCGGATTGCTGTGCAATAACCAATAATTTTAGGTCAGTGTTAAAGGGGTATTAGTGAACAGATCATGAATCAGGGAAACAGAATCCATAATGTAGAGTTGCTCAACTCAAATACCTCCAATTGGGTCAAGTTTTCTGGATTTCTTTAGTCATGCACAGGTGAGTTAATCTATTTTGCTGGTTTAGTAATTATCCCACTTATTTCCACAGAATGATGGGGGTCATTCCGAGTTGTTCGCTCGGTAAAAATCTTCGCATCGCAGCGATTTTCCGCTTAATGCGCATGCGCAATGTCCGCACTGCGACTGCGCCAAGTAAATTTGCTATGCAGTTAGGATTTTTACTCACGGCTTTTTCTTCGTTCTGGCGATCGTAATGTGATTGACAGGAAATGGGTGTTACTGGGCGGAAACAGGCCGTTTTATGGGCGTGTGGGAAAAAACGCTACCGTTTCCGGAAAAAACGCAGGAGTGGCCGGAGAAACGGGGGAGTGTCTGGGTGAACGCTGGGTGTGTTTGTGACGTCAAACCAGGAACGACAAGCACTGAACTGATCGCAGAAGCCGAGTAAGTCTGGAGCTACTCAGAAACTGCTACGAGGTGTGTAATCGCAATATTGCGAATACATCGTTCGCAATTTTAAGATGCTAAGATTCACTCCCAGTAGGCGGCGGCTTAGCATGAGCAAATCTGCTAAAATCCGCTTGCGAGCGAACAACTCGGAATGACCCCCGAAATCCTGAACACATGACCTGTTGGGGGCACTTGAGCACTGGATTTTAGAACCACTGCCGTAATGCATTTTGAAGTGAAGACTTTAGGCCTAATTCAGACTTGGTCGCATGCAGGCTGTTTGCACTGCTGCGACCAGGTAATCGCCGCCTACAGGGGAGGGGGTAATCGCATTGCAGGAGTGCGATCGCCTGTGCAGTGAGCTGCACAAACAAAAGTTTGTGCAGTTTCTGCACAGCCCAGGACTTACTCACCCGCTGTGATGATCATGGATGGAGATGACGTCAGGAACCATCCCTGGAAACGGCCGGGCACGCCCCCGTTTTCCTGGACACTCCCAGAAAACTGTGAGGTGCCGCCCACAAACGCCTTCAGCCTGTCAATCTTCTTGTGATCGCCAGTGCGATTGCTTTCTTCGTTAGATTCGTCGCTGCATGGCAACCCCCGTTGCTGGGCAGCGACGTGTCTGCGCACTGCACACATGCGTTGTTCAGACCCGATCGCACGGCTGCGAAAAAAGGGCGAGCGCAACAAAGCCCCCTGCGGGCTCGGTGGCTCACCACAGGTTCTATTTCCACTCTACAGGTGTCGTGGACACCCACGAGTGGGAATAGTCCCTATGGATTGGCATTCTGTCTGCCGGTATTTTGATCGCTCGGGATCCCGTGCACCGGTCACATGACTGCATCCCGTCTACACAGTTATCATGTGACATTTTTTATTTATTATACTTTGAGCAATTTTATTTCTAGTCTAGATAAGTGTCTGGCAGATTGAATCCTTTGCCTGAACACATTCTTCATATGGTATACATGTAGGATATGCTCACATGTTCTTTGTCTCTTTATTGTTTTGGCCACATGACATTGTACATTGTTTCATTCTTTGTTCAAAATGCTTATGAATCAAGAAAACACACATTTAAATAAATAATAATTATCCTTCTAATTATACACTATGGGGCAGATGCAGTGCACTAATTCTAGCGCAGAATGAAGGCACATTTTGCGTCACTATAAAAGCCATGATTGCATGTACTGTATATGAAAAGCTGCAAGTATCACAAGATATACGCAGGATGCTACTAGTAACATATCACCCGGCTTACTCCAGGCATACATCAGACACAGTTACACCCATGGAATGTGTGGGAATGGGCAAAATTTAATTAAGTGATGCTAACACAGATGTATATTACAGTACATGATAAAAATAACACCAGCACTGATGTATATTAGAGTACATGATCAGTAGTATGATACATTACATGATAAAATAATGTTAACAGGATGTAGAAGACAGAGTGCGGCCTGATTCCAGTTTGTACACAATGCCTATGTTCATGCAACTGAGAGCTAATTGGAAGGCTGCACATGCCCCGCAGCTGCACTGTGCACCGGCGACATATCTATAATGGGTGCAGTGTGTGCGGTGCACATGGGCCCCTGCGTCAGAGGGGGCCCACACCCCACCCATTTCTTCTATACTTACCTTTCCGGCGTCCATCGGCGACTGTGTGTGGGCCCCCTCCTCTCCTGTAGCCGTCACCGCCGCTGCTAGCGTACTGAGCGCTAGAGACTCTGGCACAGTGCCAGAGTCTACAGCGCATGCGCAGGACTCCGGAAAAATGGCGCGGCGGACATTTTTCGGATTCCTGCGCATGCGCTGTAGACTCTGAAACTGTGCCAGACTCTCAGCGCTGAGAACGCTAGCAGCGGCGGTGACGGCCACAGGAGAGGAGGGGGCCCACACACGGAGTCTGCACACGGGTCCCCTCCTCTCTAGACATGCCAATGGCACTATGCATGCATCAAGGCACCTTAGTAAAGCTGGGGGTAATTCCAAGTTGATTGCAGCAGGATTTTTGATAGCAATTGGGCAAAACCATGTGCACTGCAGGGGAGGCAGATATAACATGTGCAGAAAGAGTTAGATTTGGGGTGGGTTATTTTATTTCTGTGCAGGGTAAATACTGGCTGCTTTATTTTTACACTGCAAATTAGATTGCAGATTGAACACACCCCACCCAAATCTAACTCTCTCTGCACATGTTATATCTGCCTCCCCTGCAGTGCACATGGTTTTGCCCAATTGCTAACAAAAATCCTGCTGCGATCAACTTGGAATTACCCCCGCTGTTCGCAATGAGGAGTGAATCTCAGGGTGATTGACATGGGACTGGGGGAGGCAAAAGGGAGTGCATGCAAAAACGCAAACATGTCACACCCATTTTTGTGGCATGTATACATCTGATCTTGCATGCACAAAACATGGTGTTAGCATCTCAGTTCCCCGACTCACTTCCCCGTCTATGGGCCCTGTGAAGTGTGTGCACGCGCAGGCGATGGAATCTCACTTGTGCGAACGCCTCTGCCTGATTAACAGGGGGGCATCGTGGTGATGTTGGGGGGTCGTGGTTCGGACAATGCAGGCGTGTCTGGACCGCTTGCGGAGCAGGCCGTGATGTTACACGCAGCCGCAACGACATGAAACATGGTGGGTAGCCGCCTACTTTCGCAGCTAGGCTGCTTAGGCAGAGGCTACCCTAAACATCAGTATCGCACATCTACGATCCATGCTGAATTAGGCTCAATGGCCCTCATTCCGAGTTGTTCGCTCGCTAGCCGCTTTTAGCAGCACTGCACACGCTAAGCCGCCGCCCTCTGGGAGTGAATCTTAGCTTAGCAGAATTGCGAACGAAAGATTAGCAGAATTGCGAATAGAAACTTCTTAGCAGTTTCTGAGTAGCTCGAGACTTACTCTGCCACTGCGATCAGTTCAGTTAGTTTTGTTCCTGGTTTGACGTCACAAACACACCCAGCATTTGCCCAGACACTCCCCCGTTTCTTCCGACACTCCCACTTTTTCCCCAGAAACGGCTGCGTTTTTTCACACACACCCATAAAACGTCCAGTTTCCGCCCAGAAACACCCACTTCCTGTCAATCACACTCCGATCACCAGAACGAAGAAATTTCTCCGTTAAGCCATGAGTAAAATACCAAACTTTTTAGCAAATTTACTTGGCGCAGGCGCACTGCGAACGTTGCGCATGCGCAGTTTGCGACTAATCGCACCGATGCGAGGAAAAATAACGAGCGAACAACTCGGAATGAGGGCCAATGTTCCTTGCTTTTGCGTTGATTCTGCTTATGTGGACACAGTTCCTGAGTTCTTTGCAATGGCTCCAGCAGGTGTCCAATTCATTTCTGGGTGGCTACTTTAATTGTGTTGTTTCACGTGTCCATAGCCTGTTGTGATCCCAAATACAATTATAGATGGTATAAGAACACTTGTCTGCTATCCCGGAATTTCTGAGAGATTCACAAATTTTGGGGAGTTCTCCTGACATCCTGGGAGAATAGACAACGCTCTAGGTTACTGGCTGCTACTCCAGTGAAGTGGGCGGGGACATAATGGCAAAAATCACAGAGCCACACCCCCCGCAACTCCCACTTGGACATAGGAGGTCATTCCGACCCAATCGCACATTCTGTCGCTGGTTCTGTCCAGCATCTGGAAAACCTTCTGTGCTGATTCCGCCTAGTCTTCTGCAAATCTACCCTGCTGGTTCCGTGCAGCATCTGGAAAACCTTCCGTGCTGGATTTCTTTTGCCCATAAATATGAACAATTAAAGACTCTTCTTCCACCGTTGAAGCAGTTACAAGACCTTCTCTTCAGTATTGTTCAGAATATTTCTGAATTTGTTGGTGACCCTTTTGATATGGTAAAACCCCATCCACTCCCGCCTCAGAGAAAACATTGTCTCTGCTCACTCACATCAAGGAAACAACTGCTACTCCCCCTGGGAGAACCAAGTCTTCACCATCTGCATTGAGTGAGAAGTACCAGTCTAACCCACAACCTAAACTTTCCAAAGAGGAACGCAAATGTCGCAGCCAGCTATGTCTTTGTTTCTATTGTGGGGGTTCTGATTATTTCATTAGAGACTGTTCTCTTTGCAAGCCTAAGAAAGAGGTCACATCCCAGTCTCGCTGTGTCCATGTCCACAAATCAGCTCAAGCACTCTCTTCGTCTACAGTGTCCTCCGTTCTGAACAGTGGATTTAAGAAAGACATCCGTAAAGAGGCTCAAATCTATGATTGGGGTCCTAGGACAGGAAGACCCTATTTTCAATACAGACACCGAAGGAGGTCGTTAAAAACTCTTCTCACTAAAGAGTTTTCTGACTCCATAGCCCCAAGTGGGGCATCTGTTCCTGCAGCCCAAGAAGGGGCATCAGTTACTACAGCCCAAGGAAGGGCATCTGAACTTTCTGCACCCAGAAGGGTGATAGACTCTGTAGCCTCAAGAGAGGCATCTGATATTTTAACCCCAGAAGAGGTGTTCCATGGTTAAGCACCAGGAGGGGCATTTCTGACCCCGTAGCTTCAGAAGAAGTATCCATTCTGCTGTCCACTGGTGGGGTATCCATTGTTCAGGTTCAAGCAGTGGCATCGGAGTCTTCTACTTCAAGAGAAGCATCTAGTCTGTTAACCCCAAGAGGGGCACTGGATTTGCATGCTTCAAGGGAGATTTTCTGCATTTCAGCATAAGGGAGGTATCCACGGCCATGGACCCAGGTGGGAATCGTAGGGCCCCAGATATAGACATTACCTTCGGTCCATCATCTTCTAAGAGTGCATCCAGCATGGTCCAGCTTCAAGGTGAGCTGCCTGAACACTCAGAATCTACTTCTACTGATCAGAGTATCTACGGACCCAATCTGGTCTCATCCGTCGGTTCCAGCCGATTCAAGTATCCATGGACAAGTCCTAGTTTCATCCGTCTGTCCAAAGTCTCCTTCGGTTCATACCGATTCCAGTTTCACCAAACCCGGGGCCAAATGTAATAGAGTGAGAGTTTCAAACAGTGCAAAATTTGGTAAGGTTTTGCAGTTTTTTTTAAAGTGGCAATCAATTACATAGCAAGATCAACCTGGTTTTGCAGTGTAAATGATTGCCACTTTAAAAAAACCCTGAAAAATCTTAACAAATCTCTCACTTTCTTAAACTCTCACTCTATTACATTTGGCCCCAGGTCCGGTTCAATCTAGTGATTCAAGTAATGGACTCCTGTCAATCTGTTCACTTGATACTCCAGCACCCATTTACTTTGATGCCGATTATGCTCAGTTCCGTGCATTAGCACACCAATACCAGGGACGTGCAGTCAGGGGAGGCAGTGCCTCCCCTGTCATTAATGAGTACAATAATACAAAGAAGATACTTATGACACATAAGTATCTTCTTTATTATTTTACTCATCATTAAATCAGTTTGGGAGGCACCGATCGTGGTGCCTCCCGTACCGATTGATAAAAGATATGGGAGCGGGGGGCGGGTGCGGGTGGGGCCTAACAATGGGCAGGAAAAGCCCATTGAAATTGTATGGGAAAGCGGCACCATTAGAGGTGCCGCTTTCCTACAGGGACGTGCTTTTAACCTATGAAAGCACGTCCCCTGTCAGTGAGGCCACAGTGATTGGCCAGCGGATCCGTCACTGGATCCGCTGTCAATCACTGTGTGGGCCTCGGTGGCGGCGGAGGTGCGGGCGGCGGAGGTGCGGGATGCGGCGGGCCAGGCGGCGGAGTTGCTGGCGGCGGTGATGCGGACGACGGTAGCGGCGGCGGGACCCGGCATTACCTACAGTTCAGCAGAGTTTGGCAGCGGAAGCGGTACCCATTTCAAAAATGGCGCCTTAGCGTCATTTTTGAAATTCAAGATGGCCGCCGCGAGCCAATCATGGCTCGCCGCGTCATCGCCCCGCCCCCTCCGCTGACTTATATAAGTCAACGCGAGGCAGCGGCTGTCAGTCCGACGGCGGTGGAGGAGCTGAGAAGAGCTCCTGAAGACCGAAGACGCCGGAAGTCCTGGATGGGCGGCGGCTATGCAAAAGAGCTTAGCAGCCGCCGCCCACCAGGTGAAGATGCTGGAAGTCCTGTGAAGGCGGCGGCCATGCAAAAGAGCTTACAGGCCGCCGCCTCCCAGGTGAAGACGCCGGAGGAAGACGCCAGAAGCCCTGGGGAGGTGGCGCCCCCCCCAGGTGAAGACGCCAGAAGCCCTGGGAAGGCGGCGGCCACGCAAAAGAGCTTAAAGGCCGCCGCCCCCAGGTGAAGACCCTGTTTAATAAAGTTTTTTTTTAAAGTATGTGTTGTGTTTTTTTTTTTATATTTTCTTTACAGGTGGACTACGGGTGCCAGCGGGCCCTTTATGTCCGGGCATGCTGGCACTTGTGGTTCTCCAAGTGCCAGCATGCTGGGGCAGGCTTGCTGGGACCTGTAGGTCACCTGTAAAGAACAATATTACTATTCTTTACAGGTGGACTGCAGGTGCCAGCAGGCCATTTATGTCCGGGCATGCTGGCACTTGTGGTTCTCCAAGTGCCAGCAGGCTGGGGCAGGCCTGCTGGGACCTGTAGGCCACCTGTAAAGAACAGAGCATACAATGAACCCCGCACCCACCGCCACCAGGGGTGCGGGGCATAGCACTGGGCTATCAGCCCAGTGCTGGTTATTGCTCGGGAGTGGGGACCCCATTTTCATGTTTTTGGGGCCCCACTTTCCGAAGAAAGCCAACACTGGGCTGGCTGGGGGGTGTATAATGGCATGGCAGGGGGACCCCACACTGAGTGTCTCCCCTGCTATGGCATTACCCCCCCCCCCCAGCTGGTACTGCCTGGTGCTGGTTTTAGCGGTGGTGGGGAAACTGCATTTTTATTTTTTTTCGGGGGGGGGGGGGGGGGGGGGGGTTAGTTGCAGTGCCTCCCCAGCCCCTGACCTCACCGCACGTCAATGACCAATACCTCACTGAGGCTGAGATAGCATCTTCGATAAGTGAAACTCAACTAAATATTTTCTACTCTTCTTTAGAGGCAAAGCTTTGGAATGGGCTAATCCTCTCATAAGAGTCCAAAGATCCAATATTAAACAAGCTTCTTGCTTTCCTAGATGCAGTTCAACAAGAATTTGCTTCAAAGTCAGTCCGCTTGGGACCATCTAAACATTTCCCTCAATCACCCAGGGATCCGCTTACAGCTATGTCCTCTGCGACATCACTGTTTGAGCAGGACTCTCTGACCTCAGATTTGAGAACTGCATATTCTACTCTGTCTCCATCTAACTGCAGCTCTTCTGAAAGTACCCATACCTAGGGGCAATCAATCACAGGGTTACAGAAAATTTGTCCATTGATCAGTTCTCCGATCCAGCACTCTCTAAGCAAGATCAAGCTTTTGTTGGATCAATACATCAAAGATTTCAAGAATTTCAAGAATTGGAGAACTTCAAAGACAGTTCAGAGACATCAGGCTACTGATTTAAAAATTGGTTATGCATCCTTCTACTCTACTCCTGAATCCTCGCATAGCTCCAGGTTCCCTGAATCATAGTATGCCTCGAATGTCATTATTCCTAAGCAGAAGATACCCATGCTCACCTTAGATTTGGACTCTGATAGTGAATTTCTTGATGACTCAGATTATGTTATGGGAGGTCCTGTTTTTCCCAGTTATATTTTTTTCACATGAAGAAGTTCCAGAGTTACCAGCAAGGTCTACAGGCCTCTGTATGAAAGGACCTCGCTTCAGAACAAGATTTAATTCAAGCCTTAGAGGAGTGCTAGCTTCTTGCACTTCAGATCCAGGAAAGGATCCCTCTGCAGTTTGTTCCTCGGTCCTTCCTGATGAAGGAGATTCCGATTTTGTCAATGATGGATGGTCTACCTGTTCAAAAGGGGTGTGGATCATTAGATCGACAGTGTCTAGGTCGACAATGTTTAGGTCGACCACTGTAGGTCGACAGGGTTTCTAGGTCGACATATGCTAGGTCGACAGGTCAAAAGGTCAACATGAGTTTTGTGGGGGTTTTGTGTCATTTTCTGCGCACAGTGACCGGGAAGCCGAATTAGTGCACCGTGTGCTTCGGGCAATCGTAGTCCACGTGGATCGTTAAGTATGAAAAAGTTCAAAAAAAGGAAAAAAAAATTGAAGACTATTGTCGACCTCTTGACCTGTCGACCTAGTAGATGTCAACCTTCCAACCCTGTCGACCTAGTGACTGTCGACCTATAGTGGTTGACCTAAACATTGTCAACCTAGACACTGTCGATCTTCAGACCGGATCCCGTTCAAAAGATGAAGATCATGAAGACTTCTAAGGAATCCAACTTAGATTTCGTTTCAAGTTCCCCTTGTTTCTACTTTTCTGAATTTCCATGTGCAGGTTATTCTTCAAGTCTTTACAAGGAATCACTTCCTCATCATGTGAATCCCTCATCCAGTCAGCAGTGAGCAAGAGGTATAAGTTCCAGGTCCCAGCAATGGCAAGCTGTCAGTGCTTTGCTGTCTCTCAGTCTGTAGTGAGCTCCTGCATCTTCAGCTGTATTAGACACAGTACTATTACCGTCGTAGTACCACCTGACTCTCTGGCTGATCTTAAAGGGCCATACCGCTATTTCCATCACAGCGTGTCCAAGTGCACCGGTGTGCCATCCCAGTGCACCTAAAGACTGTTCTCATTCCATTGCGGCATCTATGCCTTGATGGTTCCGTCCAGCATTCTGAACACCTACCTTGTTGGTTCCGCCCACCATTCAGAAAACCTGCACTGCTGTCTTCATCCAGCATTCCAGAAAACATGCATTGCTGTCTTCATCCAGCATTCTACAAACCTGCTTTGCTGGTTCCGTCCACCATTCTGAACTCCTGCCTTGTCAGAAAGCCAATCCCGACATCTTGAAAACCTGCCTTGTCCGAAAGCCAATCCCGACATCTGGAAAACCTGCCTTGTCAGAAAGCCAATCCCAACATCTGGAAAACCTGCCTTATCGGAAAGCCAATCCCGACATATGGAAAACCTGCTGTGCCGGTTCCCCCAGTCTTAAGCAAATCTACTCCGCTGGTTCCGTCCAGCATCTGGAAACAATTTGCTGCTGGTGACTCCCAGCATTCCTACTGCTAGTCTTCATAGACTTTCCATTCTCAATAACCATCCAGCTACCTATTGCACTGGAGGTTCACGCCAAAACAGCTGGTCACTTCCTCTCCTATGTTCCTCAGCCAACTGCCACGTCTGCCCCGGGCACTGGATTTTTTGGGGCGTAAAGATGGGCACTTTTACATCAACAGTGGGAAGACCTGCGGCTGTGTGATACAGAGTGGCTGATACACATTGGAGACACACCACAGACATCCAGGCACTTCTCCCATCACCCCACCACCTTGTCTCCGCTTCATCAGGCAGAGTTGAGTGCACAACAGCCAGGACTACTGTGGCTGAGTGACCGCATTATCTAATGATACAGCCAACCCAGAAGTCACATTTCCAGGAGACACTGCAAGTCCATGCCAGTTGCCGGTGTGTTCCTCCACACACAAAGTAATAAGTACCAACAACACAGGGCTCCGTACCAGGTAGCACTATTGTATTAGGAAGCATACTGCATTGCACACTGCCAGGACTGACTGTTCCTTCTCCGGGCACTGGCTGCACATCCCCTGGGTACTGGGGGTTCCCTGCATGTAGCACCGTAGTTTCAGGGAGCATACTGCATCGCACACTGCCTGCAGCTTGCACAGAACTAGCCTTGGCACTCCTGGACAAGGTGATTGGGGGATTAAGGGGTAAGTGTCCCCAGCTGTAACTTTTTTCCTACACTGTACACCCCCTGACACCCCCGTCACCCAGTCAACCATACACCCTGTGGATGGCACTCTTAGCAAACATTGCTCCCTGGTAAAATGAGTCTATGGATGTAAGGAGGTGGCAATGGCAGTGATATGACGATGAAGTGGGTATAGGATGGCATCCCACGGAAAGCCAAGAGAGTCAGATTATAGGTAAGGGGCAAAGCAGGCAAACAGGACTCCCTGGGTGGTGTAGAGCTTTTTATATGGTACGCGACACAACAATGCTCTAATGCCGCTGTCCTTCATTGCAGTATCCAATTCCTATGGTGTCAGTCACCTCTGTACTAGGTTTACATGCCTAAGTTTAGCCTCTGGTCCTGTTAGTGTCGTGTGCACCTTGGAACACATGGCACATAGTTTTATACTTTATTGTTTTTAATAGCTGTATGTCTATTGTTTTTAATAGAGGTTTGCAAGGAATAATTGTTTTATTTTTTTTGTTCAAACTGTTTTTTTATTGGTTTTTCATATATATACAGTATTTTCAAGTACGGTAAAAGTACATAGAAATGGGAAAGAAATAAAACACAGTAGATCGTTAATTAATCCATCACAAACAGAGCCATACATGTAGGAAGTATCTGATTCACAAAAATCAGGAATGACTATCATGAGAAGTAGCTTAATGAAGGAACAGTAATAAAATATTATTGATACAAAATAGAAAATACAATCTTCTATATAACTAGCAAAAATCATGAAAAATGGTTTCAAGTTTTCAGGAAAGAGGGGAAAGAAACAGAAAAGGAAGAAGAGAAAGGAGGGGGGAAGAAAGAGATGAGGAGACTGAGCATCGTTGAGGAAAAATGCGGACTGGAAGAGTGGACTTAGTTTGAAAGGTTATCCAAAACAGATCCATCTGGAGTAAATAAAAAATAATAATAATAATAATAGACACTAGAAAAAGTTATGGTCGTCTAATTAGAGACAGGTACAAGGATGACTCCTTGAACTTCAGCCAGGGGAGCCAAGTAGCAATAAAATTGGAAGTGTTACCCGAGGAGAAAGAGATAAAGTCCTCCATCTCCATATAATAATCAATCGTTCTAAACCAAACTTGCATTGAGGGAGCTTTAGTTGACCTCCAAAGAGCCAGTATCACAGCCTTCGCCGTGTTGTTAAGATGTCTCAACAGAGAGTTTTTGTATGTGTTAACATTTGCTGATGTGATATTAAGTAACCAAAACCAGGATCCTTCGTAACATCACCCTTCAGAATAATTTCTGAACATTGGAAAACGCCGGACCAAAAAGAGGAAAGGATCGGACATTCCCAACAAATGTGCAAGAAGCTACCTAAGGCGGAATTACATCTCTTAACATTTATTACACATAGCAGGAAACATCTTATGCAGTCTCATGGGTTTCAAGACAAAGTGAGCGTGTGTGTGTGTGTGTGATGGGGGTTGAGAATCAACACGTAATCATTCAAAAGAAGTAAGGTTCCTAGTTATGTCAGCCAATCTGAAGGAGAATGTTATAAAATGACGTTTTTGAAAAAATTTCCAGAATTCACTGTTCGGAAGATCCCAAGAATTTTGGATATCTAAGAAGGAACACAACCCTCCAGGACTCACCAGATGACCCCACCTGAAACCTGACCAGTTCCGGAAAGAACACTGCAATCCCGGCGAGAATCCGTGATTGAAAAGAAAGGATGTGAGAGAGGAGGAAATAGATGAGATATGGGGCTGCAAATGGACTTTCTTCCAAAGTCGAAGAGTAGGGGAAACAGTTGGATGATCCACTGTCGGCAAGGAAGGTAGCCAAGGGATAATCTCTATTGTGAGTAGAAAGGCACTGCTCTTCTAAGGATACCCACAATTTTGAATCCTTTGCACAGGTCACTCTAAAACTCGATTTAGGAGAACCGCTTGGTAATACCTAGAAATATGAGGAAGTTGCATTCCACCACTGCGTTTCCATCGAAAGAGAATATCATGTTTAAATCGGGGAGAGGTACGTCACTAAACAAATTTTCGAATGAGACTCTGGATAGACTGGAACCACACTGGAGGAGTATGGTTAGGAAGAGTTTGCAATTGATATAAAATCTTTGTTAGATAATTCATTTTAACAACATTTATCCTGCCAAACCATGATAAACGTAAAGATCTCCAACTCTGATGATCAAAGCGGAGAGCTTGTAACAGTGGTTTGAAGTTTAGAGAGAATAATTTAGATAGGTTTTCGAGAAATTTGAATACCCAGATATTTTAGTTTGGTGTCATTCCAAGCGAAGGGAAAAGCATGTTTCAGATTATCAATAGCATCAGTAGGGGTTGTTAAGTTCATAGCTACCGATTTTGAGTCATTTATCTTGAAATTGGAGATATCTCAAAATCTCCGAAATTCAACCATAAGATTAGGGAGGGATATCGTGGGCTTTGAGATCAGGGCCAATAGGTCATCAGCAAAAAGAGCAAGCTTATATTCTTGACCGCCAACATGTAACCCTGAAATATCCAGGTTTAGTGTAACAGCTCTCACGAGAGCCTCTATACACAACACAAATAAGAGGGGCTATAACGGACAGTCCTGTCTTGTACTGTTCGATATTTCAAAGGGATCAGATAGTAAACCATTAATCCTAACCTTCGCATAGGCGTATCATAAAGGGCTAAGATTCTATGGAGACAGGTATGGCCCATCCCTAGGTGGCAAAGTACACCAGTCATGAATCCCCAATCAACTCTATCAAATGCTTTTTCTGCATCTGTGGACAGCACAATAGAGGACAAAGTGGATTGTGAGGCGTAGTGGATCAGATTGATGACTTTAGTTGTGTTGTCCTCGCTTCGTGACCCAGAACGAAGCCAACCTGATCTCCATGAATCAATTTAGGCAATAAAAGTTTTAAGCGGTTCGATATTAACTTGGCAAATAATTTTATATCTATATTCAATAAAAATATGGGTTTGTAGATCGAGCAGACACTAGAGTCTTTACCGTCTTTTGGAATAACAGCTATATGGGCTTCTAGGGAGTGTTTAGAAAAGTGATTGGTCAGAGATGGAATTAAATGCACGCGTAAGCAGGTGGGCTAATTTGTCTTTAAAAGTTTTATAGTATGCATCCGGGGCAGGGCTCTTACCAAAGGGGGGAAGATTCTATGACCTTAATCACTTCCTTGGCCAAGAAGGGCTCATCAAGGTAGTCCACATCATCTTGAGTCAGAGTGGGAAAATTCAGGGAGTGTAAGTAAGAGGCGACAGAAGTTTGATGAGATAGTCTCTGCGAATCATCCCGCATCCCCGAAAGATTCTACAATTTGGTGTAGTAAGATCTATAAGCCTCAGCAATCTTCCGTGTTTCATTGTGTGTAGAGCCTTGATCATCTTTCATGGTATGTATAAAGGTCGTAGCATGCTGTTCACAGAGAGCTTTGGCCAAAAGTTTACCAGGCTTATTACCCCATTGGTGGTGGCGACTCCTGCATTTATTAAACGATAATTTAATTTTGTTTGAAAGAAGTCTGTTAAGGGAGGCCCGAGCCTCTTCTAGTTCAACGTGGTATGTTGGGGTATGTTTTTTATGAGCCTAACTGGATACAGGTGCTGCGTAATACACATTTGTGCGCTTCCCATACAGAAATTTTGGATGTCTCTTCTTGATCATTGTCACTGATATATGCATCGATGGCAGAGTCTAATAGGGATTTACAGTGAACGTCTTGCAAAAGATGTAATTAAAGTGCCAAGTCCAAGGCTTCGGTATGGGGTGAGGGAGCGTTAAGTAAAGGAAGACAGGTGCGTGGTCAGACCACGTAACGGAACCGATAGAGGTGTCCTATAAGAGATGGAGATGTCGATGGCTGAGAAACAAGTAGTCAATTGCTGGGCACACTTAGCACCCCACCCCCCTTACTGGACACACTTAGCACCAACCCCCCTTACTGGGCACACTTAGCACCTACCCCCCTTACTGAGCACACTTAGCACCCCACCCCCTTACTGAGCATACTTAGCACCCCACCCCCTTACTGAGCATACTTAGCATCCCACCCCCTAACTGGGCATACTTAGCACCCACCCCCCTTACTGGGCACACTTAGCACCTTACACCCTTACTGAGCACACTTAGCACCCACTTCCCCTTACTGGGCACACACTCAGCACCCACTCCCCCTTAC
Source organism: Pseudophryne corroboree (assembly GCF_028390025.1). Taxonomy (NCBI): domain Eukaryota; kingdom Metazoa; phylum Chordata; class Amphibia; order Anura; family Myobatrachidae; genus Pseudophryne; species Pseudophryne corroboree. The sequence goes on from NC_086448.1 coordinate 767,293,960, forward strand.
TGAGCACACTTAGCACCCACCCCCCTTACCGGGCACACTTAGCACCCTATGCCCTTACTGAGCACACTCAGCACCCACTCGCCCTTACTGGGCACCCTTAGCACCCACTACCCCTTTGGTGAACACACTTAGCATCCACTACCCCTTTGGTGGGCACACTTAGGGCCAGTTTTTGAGCCACCCGTGCTGCCTGCAGGTCTACGGGGATCCCTCTGCCACCCGCCAGCAACACGGAGCGGTGCCAGACTCTCATATAACTACCACCTACATGGTTGTGTCTATGTCACCTTCGTGCTCAGGACCTGGAAGTGACAAAACGAGAGGGCAGGAGAGAACTTCCGCCCTTACAGGACCTAAATCTTTTCTTCATTCTCCGTTCGTTTGGGGTAAAAAAAAAAAAATTCTATGCAGCATTGGACGCTCGCCACGCTTCGGGCTCGGTGTCTCGCTCCGCTTACCACACTTTACTATTCCAAATAGATTGTGACATGGACCCAGGGGGTTATGGGAAAGGTCCTCTCCACGAAGGTAAACTTACTAGACGATACCCCACCTACATTGTAGCATCTAGTTTCCCTCCGTGGAGAGGACCTTTCCCATAAGCCCCTGGGTCCACGTCACAAACTATTTGGAATAGTAACCTGTGGTGAGCGAAGCGAGACACCGAGCCCTGCACGGCCGACTCTGTCTCGTCTCCACTCCCCAAGCCGCGCCGATCACTACCTAGAGCCCCGCCCCCGCCTGACGTCAGCAAGGTCTTTCGGTGCCCAGGGAAGGGGTTCTGTCATCTAGACTTCCCCATCGCGGTGTGTATATCAGCTGACAAAGAATCATGTGATGTGCTGCGTGACACCCAGTCACACGACTCACCCCTCCTTGTCCCCATTACAGGCGCCATCTTGTTAGAGGCGAGGCGCCGATTCACATTGATTTTGGTCTGTTAGAAAATGGCGAACGTCATTCGTTGCGCGGAGGACAATTTTTTAGTCAAATGTTTCTGTTCTGTCTTGTAATGAGAGGTTGTAGTGGTTTGTGAGGGAGAGGATGGCGGAGGAGTGACGAACCGTGCTACAGCCTGTGTATATCGACGGTGACAGCATTCCCCAGCCACTCAGGTACGTCTCTGGCAGCATGAGGGGGTGCAGTGCCCAGGGCCCCGCACACATATGTAACCTTGGCAGTGGGTGAGCAATGCACGAGCTCTGCCCTTTCTGACTCCCTGGCTCCAAGCTAGGGGCAGATGACAGGCAGTCTAATGCCTCTGCAGCTGCAGTGTAACTACAAGTCCCAGCATGCACACTCCTTTGTAAGAGCCCCTGGCTGCCCAAGATTGAGCCAGTCTCCTAGGAGCATTTACTAATCATGTGCAAAATTTCCATTGCTTTGTGTGAGGTGTAAATGTCACACTAGGCGATGGATGGCGCCTGTGAGTGTATTATCCGGTACACAGGGGAGATTTATCAAAGCATGGAGAGCGATAAATACCAGTACCAGCCAATCAACTCATAGCTGTCATTTTCCAAACACAGCCTGTAACATGTCAGTTAGGAGCTTATTGGTTGGTACTCTATCACTCTCCAAGCTTTGATAAATCTCCCCCTAATTATAATGACTGTAAGATAAAGCTGTCAAGTAGCGTTCCCTCTGGTAGACGAGTAATAGACTCAGGAGGGCCGCACCGATGACTGAGATTGCTTATATCTGTTATGTCTACCAGTAAGTAAATGTTTAGTACATTACAATATTGATGGTGATGCTTATTGTAAGCTCATGTTTTATCCATTGAGTGGATGGTGCTTTAGTGGCAGCCACTCTCAAGTGCTTTTTTTTTTACACTATTTATATTCTGTATTTCATACTCTGCTTGCTCGCTATTGTGCCCCGGTATTTCAGGAATGTATTTTTTATTCTCTCTTCCACGTCTCCCTCCTCTCACTCTCATCTCTTTCTCTCACTTAACTGTCTTCTTTCTCTCTTTCTCTTACCCCTATCTTGGGGCCTTCTCCGGTGTGTGGCTTGCTGGAGGTAGAAGAGTCTGTGGGGGTCATTCCGACCTGATCGCACGCTGCCATTTTTCGCAGCGCAGAAATCAGGACAGAACTGCGCATGCGTATGCACCGCAAAGTGCAGGCGCGTTGTACGGGTACAAAGCTGATCGTTGCTGAGCGATGGATTTAACAAAGAATCCATTCGCACAGCCGCTCGCAAGGTGATTGTCAGGGAGAAGGCGTTTGTGGGTGGCAACTTACCGTTTTCTGGGAGTATTTGGAAAAACGCAGGCGTGTCCAAGCGTTTTGCAGGGCGGGTGTCTGACGTCAATTCCGGACACGAACAGGCTGAAGTGATCGCAGCGGCTGAGTAAGTCCTGGGCTACTCAGAAACTGCACAAAACTCGCAAAGCTAAAATACACTCCCCCATAGACGGCGACTATCTTATTGCAGCATTGCAAAAAGTAGCTAGCGAGCAATCAGCTCGGAATGACTCCCTGTGTGCGGCTGTCAGGCAGACAGTGAGAGCTTGTACTTGCGCTAGATGGACACTGTTATATAGCGATCCTCTGTATTGACCACAAATGTACCAACACAAGTTTATTAAGTCTTGGGACTTGTCATCAAATGGCCATTTCTATTTTATATATATATATATATATATATGTTGGTGGGGTAGCCCGGCACTCGCTGAATGCTGTAAAGGACCTGGGTGCCCTCCGTGATATGGATAGTTGTAGAAAAAATAGGCGGCACTCCAGGATTTAAATCAAACAAAATTGTGTATTGGCATCACAAAATACACAGTTACCGACGTTTCGGGGTCCGTGGCCCCTTCTTCAAGGTGTATGTGACAAAGTGGAAAAGCTTACCTTATAAGCTGGTGAATGTCCCGCCACCCGTGCGTGAAGACGGACGCCTCCGGCCACTCTGTCCCCGCTGCGTTCCCTGGACTTCCGGGGTCGGCTGCGGATGACGTCACGCGTCTGTGCGTCGGGTTGCTATGGTAGCAGCCGGCGCATAAGAACGCGCTGGCCGGGGCTGTCAGGATACAGAAGAATGAATGGAAATTAGAACTATGAAACACCCGTGATAATCATGTTTAAAATACATCATAAAGCATTGACTATGAGATGGATATATAGAAATGGGGAAAATGGTGAATAAATACTAACGCCTGGGAACAACCCTAATGATAGGAGCCAAGATAGTTTGGCTGGGGGAGGTGTAATTAGCCACGATCCCAGATGGTGATCCCCCACCACAGATGTCACCCAAATATAGTTTGGTGGTGTTACCACTATGTGCCAAGGTGCCTATAGGTCTAATTAATGATTCTCATATTTGTGACAGTAAGACAACACATCGATAATACTGGTGGAACCAATGGTGGTAGTATTATTAATATACACTATGTTCCCACAGTAGTGGAAGCTATAAAGGATCTTGTAACGTCCATCTTCTGATTTACTTAATATATTCAGACCCATTCAGTGTAGAGAATTCCATGAAATGTTCTCGTTTAAGCCCGACGGATTTATAGTGTTGAGTTTGAAGATCCACCTAGCTTCTAGCATGAGGAGTTTACCCCCTCTGTCTCCTCCTCGGGTGGAATCTGGAACTTGATCAATGAGAATATGTTTAAGTGTATTCAACGGGTGCCTTTTCTCGGCAAAGTGCCTGGCTATGGGTTGATCGATTTTCTTCCCCAATAGTGCTTGGCTAATGGCCGATCTATGTAGGGCCATACGTTCTCTTGCCGTCCTGATGGTTTTTCCTACATAGCCTTTGCCACATGGGCATGTGATAAGGTAGACAATGTATCTGGACGTGCAAGTTAAAACTTGCCTGATTTGTCCCACCTTGTCTGACTGAGGGAATTTGAAAGATGATCCTGTCAGCATATGTGTGCACGTCGTGCACCCTAGGCACTTGTAGCATCCTATCATTAGGGTTGTTCCCAGGCGTTAGTATTTATTCACCATTTTCCCCATTTCTATATATCCATCTCATAGTCAATGCTTTATGATGTATTTTAAACATGATTATCACGGGTGTTTCATAGTTCTAATTTCCATTCATTCTTCTGTATCCTGACAGCCCCGGCCAGCGCGTTCTTATGCGCCGGCTGCTACCATAGCAACCCGACGCACAGACGCGTGACGTCATCCGCAGCCGACCCCGGAAGTCCAGGGAACGCAGCGGGGACAGAGTGGCCGGAGGCGTCCGTCTTCACGCACGGGTGGCGGGACATTCACCAGCTTATAAGGTAAGCTTTTCCACTTTGTCACATACACCTTGAAGAAGGGGCCACGGACCCCGAAACGTCGGTAACTGTGTATTTTGTGATGCCAATACACAATTTTGTTTGATTTAAATCCTGGAGTGCCGCCTATTTTTTCTACAACTATATATATATATATATATATATATATATATATATATATATATATATATATATATATATATATATATATATATATATATAAAATACAATTATTTTTGGAGGAATTCTATTTGATTAGCGGTAATGTTACACTGGAATAAAATGTTCCAAACATTATATGCTGCTTGACATATGTCATTAAATCATCATTACGTTTGTCATCTGACAAATCCACTCTTGGAAGAACGGTGCATAGGGATCTTATCTGGTTATATGTGATTACCATGTTTTACCTTTGTGCGGTTTGTAAATGTAAAACCACCAGGACTATTCATGAAGGCTGCGATTCACATGTCCCTACACTGTCATCACTCAGCCTCCCCCTAATGACACCCTGGAATACTTTGATTCACTCATGACAGGAAGCTGCCTGACCTCTTGCTGCTCTTCTCCTTATTGTGGTTGCCACACAGCTAAAGGGAAGTAGGTCTGTGATTTCAAGAGATGGACATTTTGTTGTATGCCAAGTAAATCTGAAAAGCTATCTAATTTTGCAACATTCACAAGTACAGTGTTTGTGTGTGTATTTATTATATAGTGCACTGGGCATTTATCAGTAGAAGCTGTGTCTGTGCCCTGCTTGCCCTGGAGAGAGTGTGCAATTTAGGGGTGGATGAGAATTCGACTTGGCCGCAGTTGACCTGTGTTTTAATAGATCTGTGAATGTGCAGGTTCCACACTGCACGTGTGCCGATCTAGTCCTGCGTTGCCGGGCACAGTGCGGCTGCAGACGTCAGCTGATAGACACTCTGAAGCTGCGGGGAGGGGAAGCGTTTTTAGGAAACTGGGTTTGGTGTTGGCCCCGTTTTTTTGAGGCGAGCAAAAGCCATTGGCTTCGTCTTTGGTCAAAGAATCACTGGCCTCGGCAGTTGTGGCAGGCATTCTGAGCAACTTTAGGGTTGCCCATGTGCCCTATGGCCAGTGCGATGTTGCCAGTGGTGATTTGATGCTGATCCTTTGGATGCATGCTACGGATCTGAGAAGCCAGCGGTGGGCGTCTCATTTCACTAGATGTCACCTGCTGCATTTACATAACTTCTCAGATCCGCTGCTGCTGAACAGGCAGCACTGACAGCACCTGCGCCCACTTCTGCATCAGTCCCTTTGTGCACTTTATATGATCATAATGTCTTGAGTCATCTTGAGATCGGTTTCAGACTGTGCAATCCTCTCCCGGACTGGCTACCTACACGGGACCGGAGGCTTACACACTTGGCGAGTTTGCCGATGTTACCGACCAACGATATTATCGTTGGCCGATTTTGTTTTTCAGCGATTTTAAGCATACACACTGGACGATATCTATTGCCGACTTAGACGATATGACATACATCGATAACGTGCATATTGGCTTGCATGTTTAAACGATGATCGATCAATGATGAACGATTGCGGGGACGCACATCTTTCATCATTGTTACATACGCACTGAAAGATACAAACGATTTATCGTTCATTTTTGAACAATATCGTTCATATCTTTCAAAGATATCACCAAGTGTGTAGGGCCCATTATACAAGATGGTGAACCAGAACAGGCATTTTCATTATAAAACTCAGCTTAAAAACTGAGCTGAGATATTTGCATAGTTGTCATGGTTTGTTCTAGGAGCATAGTGTCCCTTTTTTAAATTTGCTTCTGACTGTGAATCGGGCACCAGACAGACAACTAGTGTTCATTCTAGCACCCTGCACCTTTCAAAATCCGTGCAGTTCCTCTTTCCTGCCTGGGGTGTCGCTCTCTGCTGTGATGCTTCTCAGCACACTCTGATCTGTTACTGAGTGCTGTGATACAGACCTGTGTGCTGAGAAGCACCAGAGCAGAGAGCGACACCCCAGGCAGGAAAGAGGAACTGCACAGGATTTGAAAGGTGCAGGGTGCTAGAATGAACACTAGACAACTAAAAGGGACATTTACTACTTGTGTGTCATTATAGTGGTTTGCAGCTTCTAGCGTTGAGCCCAGGTCTGAAGAGATCACTTTTGTTACTTTTTGGTTGATTGCCACAATTTCCTGATCCCCCATTGGCCAGGTTGGGGAATCTGGAATAAACCTGTTTTCTCTATCGTCCTAGTGGATGCTGGGGTTCCTGAAAGGACCATGGGGAATAGCGGCTCCGCAGGAGACAGGGCACAAAAAGTAAAGCTTTAGGATCAGGTGGTGTGCACTGGCTCCTCCCCCTATGACCCTCCTCCAAAACCTCAGTTAGATTTTTGTGCCCGGCCGAGAAGGGTGCAATCTAGGTGGCTCTCCTAAAGAGCTGCTTAGAAAAGTTTAGCTTAGGTTTTTTATTTTACAGTGAGTCCTGCTGGCAACAGGATCACTGCAACGAGGGACTTAGGGGAGAAGAAGTGAACTCACCTGCGTGCAGGATGGATTGGCTTCTTTGGCTACTGGACATTAGCTCCAGAGGGACGATCACAGGTACAGCCTGGATGGTCACCGGAGCCTCGCCGCCGGCCCCCTTGCAGATGCTGAAACGAGAAGAGGTCCAGAATCGGCGGCAGAAGACTCCTCAGTCTTCTTAAGGTAGCGCACAGCACTGCAGCTGTGCGCCATTTCCTCTCAGCACACTTCACACGGCAGTCACTGAGGGTGCAGGGCGCTGGGAGGGGGGCGCCCTGGGAGGCAAATGAAAACCTTTTTTGGCTAAAAATACCTCACATATAGCCTCCGGGGGCTATATGGAGATATTTAACCCCTGCCAGAATCCATTAAAGAGCGGGAGACGAGCCCGCCGAAAAAGGGGCGGGGCCTATCTCCTCAGCACACAGCGCCATTTTCCCTCACAGAAAGGCTGGAGGGAAGGCTCCCAGGCTCTCCCCTGCACTGCACTACAGAAACAGGGTTAAAACAGAGAGGGGGGGCACCAATTTGGCGTTAGAAATATATAAAAGATGCTATAAGGGAAAACACTTATATAAGGTTGTCCCTATATAATTATAGCGTTTTTGGTGTGTGCTGGCAAACTCTCCCTCTGTCTCTCCAAAGGCTAGTGGGTCCTGTCCTCTATCAGAGCATTCCCTGTGTGTGTGCTGTGTGTCGGTACGTGTGTGTCGACATGTATGAGGACGATGTTGGTGAGGAGGCGGAGCAATTGCCTGTAATGGTGATGTCACTCTCTAGGGAGTCGACACCGGAATGGATGGCTTATTTAGGGAATTACGTGATAATGTCAACACGCTGCAAGGTCGGTTGACGACATGAGACGGCCGACAAACAATTAGTACCGGTCCAGACGTCTCAGAAACACCGTCAGGGGTTTTAAAACGCCCGTTTACTTTAGTCGGTCGACACAGACACAGACACGGACACTGAATCCAGTGTCGACGGTGAATAAACAAACAAACGTATTCCTTATTAGGGCCACACGTTAAGGGCAATGAAGGAGGTGTTACATATTTCTGATACTACAAGTACCACAAAAGAGGGTATTATGTGGGATGTGAAAAAACTACCGTAGTTTTTCCTGAATCAGATAAATTAAATGAAGTGTGTGATGATGCGTGGGTTCCCCCCGATAGAAAATTATGGGCGGTATACCCTTTCCCGCCAGAAGTTAGGGCGCGTTGGGAAACACCCCTTAGGGTGGATAAGGCGCTCACACGCTTATCAAAACAAGTGGCGGTACCGTCTATAGATAGGGCCGTCCTCAAGGAGCCAGCTGACAGGAGGCTGGAAAATATCATAAAAAAGTATATACACACATACTGGTGTTATACTGCGACCAGCGATCGCCTCAGCCTGGATGTGCAGAGCTGGGGTGGCTTGGTCGGATTCCCTGACTAAAAATATTGATACCCTTGACAGGGACAGTATTTTATTGACTATAGAGCATTTAAAGGATGCATTTTCTATATATGCGAGATGCACAGAGGGATATTTGCACTCTGGCATCAAGAGTAAGTGCGATGTCCATATCTGCCAGAAGATGTTTATGGACACGACAGTGGTCAGGTGATGCAGATTCCAAACGGCACAAAGGTGTATTGCCGTATAAAGGAAGAGGAGTTATTTGGGGTCGGTCCATCGGACCTGGTGGCCACGGCAACTGCTGGAAAATCCACCGTTTTTACCCTAAGTCACATCTCTGCAGAAAAAGACACCGTCTTTTCAGCCTCAGTCCTTTCGTCCCTATAAGAGTCATATCTGCCCAGGGATAGAGGAAAGGGAAGAAGACTGCAGCAGGCAGCCCATTCCCAGGAACAGAAGCGTTCCACCGCTTCTGCCAAGCTCTCAGCATGACGCTGGGACCGTACAGGACCCCTGGATCCTACATGTAGTATCCCAGGGGTACAGATTGGAATGTCGAGACTTTTCCCCTTCGCAGGCTCCTGAAGTCTGGTTTACCAAGGTCTCCCTCCGACAAGGAGGCAGTATGGGAAACAATTCACAAGCTGTATTTCCAGCAGGTGATAATCAAATTACCCCTCCTACAACAAGAAAAGGGGTATTATTCCACATTATATTGTGGTACTGAAGCCAGAAGGCTAGGTGAGACCTATTCTAAATCTAAAAAAATTTGAACACTTACAAAGGTTCAAATCAAGATGGAGTCACTCAGAGCAGTGATAACGAACCAGGAAGAAGGGGACTATATAGTGTCCCGAGACATCAGGGATGCTTACCTCCATGTCCAAAATTTGCCCTTCTCACTAAAGTTACCTCAGGTTCGTGGTACAGAACTGTCACTATCAGTTTCAGACGCTGC